>NC_140584.1:981994507-982594507 GCF_964204655.1 Triturus cristatus
TGCCCTGTACACTCCCTTATACAGGGCAACTCACCAGGGGAAAATAAATGGACAATGGCCACGTTAATGAAGGTCACACCTCAGGTGGGTATTTTTTATCCTTCTCATGAGAAACTGGCCATGTTGGTCCACTGTTGTGCGAGACTGTTATTGCCTTTGTCTCACCCCACATTTCCTTCACTCCAAGGGGTCCTAACAAAAACGGGGGACACCACCTGGGCCAGCAGTCAGTGGCATCCACATACTAAGAGGTTTTCATGACCCACCTACCTTCTAAAGTGAATCCCCCCTCATATGGTCTGCCCCACACAATTAGAAACTCTTCTTACTCAATGTTCCAGGACTAAACTCACCCGTTGTGGCACCAGATTTGGTGCTCTCTTCTCCTATAAGAGGCAGACATACACTTTTCACAGGAAACTCACCTCAAAACAGACCCCAATGAAACGTGCCATAGTGGCGTCACTTTAGCCCCTGTTGTGGGGAGAGGGGGCTGAGCTCCAGGGGGCCCACTCTGGCACTGTGCATGGGCAGCGGGCTCCAGGCCTGAGAACTCTTGATTAGGTCTGGGCGGGCGGGTTCATTCATGTACATTACAGGTGGGCCCCCTCAAGTTTTGTTACGCCACTGATGTGTCACCCAATTTATGCCCACCAATACTGGGCATCACCCCCTCCAAAACATTGGGAGTGGTTGTAATATGCAAAGCACACTTAGATAAGCCTACCTGATTGGTCACAAGATACACGGAAGGCCTCTATATAAAACTTGTACTGCCCTGGGGAGTGACAACTGTAACTCTCCTGAATATTTATGCCCCTAACACGGTCAAGATTCTTTCCTCCGCACACTCCTTTCACACCAACTTTGGACCGCTACAGGACATACTATAGCGGCGAGGCTTCAACCTAGTCTGAAACATGACAGACAATCCAATGTTTATCAAGGCACTGGTGCAAAGTCGGCACTCCTTAAGAAATAGATTGCTGAACTGGGTCTGACAAATGCCTGGCGACACCAACACCTTGATGAGGACTATTTAGTTTACTCACGTTCACACCACGTACTCCCACATTGACCATATCCTAATCACAGTCACTGCTTCAAGTCCTTGACACTGTCACCATGTCTGACATCTCCATATTGGTCCATGCCCACATCGCACTGACATTGAGGGACAGCCTAGCCCCTATTACAGCACCACGTTGATGGTGCCTCAATTTCCAGCTCTTGAGGGAGATGGTCAACAAGCAAACCATACGCTCAGCAATCACCAATTAATTTACGAATAATACCAGCCAGGACGTGCCCTTAAATATATAGCGGGATACATATAAAGCTACGATTCCGGGGGCCCGTGCAAAGCTAGAAAGGCACGCCTTGTTAAGAGCACTCTCACCTTGGAAATTACAGAGCTCGAAAAGGCAGACAAGGAAATTCCATCAACAACAAGTAAACGTAATCTTGCCATCCTTCGGAGACAACTGAGAGCACATCTGACCAATAAAGCAGAAGGAACGCTTCTGGCCTTGGAACAGAAGTTCTATGATAAAAGTATGCTCTCTACTGGCCGGCAAGATCAGGCTCCATAGTGCTTAACACTTATCCCACAGATTTGACGCCCAGATGGCGCACACACAAAAGGAGAGGTGGGGAAGAGGGAAGTCTTTCATGACTTTTATCAAAAGCTATATAATCGAAGCCCTTAAAGGCAGAAATAAATGCAACAATACTTAGAAGCCTGTATTGTACCCCAATGGACCAACTACACTGGGAGAACCTAGAAGCCCCAACATCAGTGACGGTGGCGGGCCTGTGTTTAAACTTCTCCCGAATGAGAAATGCCTAGGCCCAGATGGCCTGCCACCTATCTTCTACAGAATGTTCTTCTCAGATCTATGGATGCACTTGGGACTGTTTAATTCCTTCACACTAAACACGAGCTTAACATGCACAAGGTGCAAGGCAGAAATAACCTTGATCCCCAAAGCTGAGAAAGACCCAGCACTCTGCACGTCATATCGCCCTATTGGTTTTGTATACACATATGCAAAGCTATCCACCAAAATCCTGGATATGAGTCTAGATCACCTACTTCCAGGTTTACTAGGCCCAGAACAAATGGGCATCCTTCGTGATAGACAAGGGGCAGACAATATTATGCGACTCGCTTATCTCATAGAGAAAGATCCCAAACAGAACATGACAGCTTTTTTTGATTTGCTTTGATGTTGAAAAAGTGTTTGAACAGGTTAGCTGGGCCTTCCTGGGAGCAGTTCTTACAAAAATTCAAGCCGATCCAAGGATGAAAGCCAAAATCATGGCGGCGTATGTGTCTCCAATCCGACTCTCAAGGGGGACGAGGCAGGGCTGCCTACACTCCCCCTCCTGTTTGCTTTGGTGGTAGAACCCCTAGCAATAATCATAAGACGGTCCGGTCTTATTACAGGCAACCAATTCAGGGGCTCAGACCACAAAATCAGTCTGCAGATGATATCCTACTCACCCTCACCTGCTCACCCAGCTCCTTACCAGCATTAACACAAGGTATAAACCGATTTGAAACAGTATCAGGATTCAAAATAAAAAAAAAACCTCCTAGAGTACTACTGGGCTGCTCACCTTTGGTTTAACTCAAAGTAGACTCTGAGGCAGGCGTGGGCGGAGTTTGCAGAGTGTAACTCTGCGTAATTTCGTGTAGTGACTGAAAAACTCTGATGAATTCCATGGAGTTCAGCACCTCATACCATGGAGGTTTAACACTCAGAGCCTCTGGTTGTTCCCACAGGCCCACAGCATTACACTGTAAAATACCTCACACCCTGTCCTCTTTGCCAATGTGCACCCATGCCGCAGAGATAGGGAGAGGTGTAAGGGGATGCATGTGCTGCGAGGGCCATCATAATTAAAGATGAATAACTTACAGTCAGGTAGCTGGTGAGTGGTGATAGCATTGAGGTGGTGGGATAGCGCAGAGAGTCCGAGCTGGGCGAGAGTGAGCAGGCAGAGCAGTAGCACAAACGTGCGAAGCTCCATGGCTGGCATTGAGGACAGTGTGCACTTCAGTGTAGCTCAGCTGAAGCTAGACGGTGCGGTGTCCAACCTCTCATTGTGACGTCAGTGATGCTAGCTGCCAATGAGGCTGCGGCGGTCGATCGTGGTGTGTGTGTGTCAAATAATCCAGTGCACAGGAAGCGAAGCTCCGGTTAAACAAACAATAATCTTCCGGAGGCTGGAGGAAAGGGAGGCGGGTCTTTTCTTTGCAGCTCCCTTTCACTTTCAAGCTACTAGGAGCAGCAGCCATTGTGGATGTGCTTGTACCCTCTTCCCTGCATAGCAGGCAGTGGCGGCTGGTGACATATAAAAGTGGTGAGGTATAAAAGTTTTTGGTGACTGACCTGTGGCGAGCGAGCACTGTAGCGTAGGCTAAATAGACCGCTGGGGAGGTCACAGGTGCCGCGTTACGTGCGGCGCTAAGCGGGCAAATTAGACGACACCACCACAGGATGCAATCGGAGAACCCCGCCCCCGAGCGGGCGGCCCCTTTTATTCAGTCCCCGCGGGCCACGCCTGGCCCGCGGATGTAGTGTGACGCAAAGTATGGAACACTAGACTGGAATACTACATCCCTATCCAAGTTGGTTCAAAACAGCAAAACAAATTTTACCTTGTCTCTAACATTCAAAAGAAAAGTTCACAACAGTTCCTACCACCGGAGTGGCAATACTTGAGTGTCTTCTGGCGTCAGCGTCTGGCGGTCTTCAACAGGCAAAGTCTTTTAGACGCTGGCTGGGGCGCGGATTAGGCCTTAGGCAGTATCTTTGAGGCGAGCCCCGCGTCCGAGAACTGGCAGGGTGGTCGTCCTCCGCTGGCAGGTTAACCACCGCCCCCCCATCGTTCGCGGGACTCCCAGGGCTATCTGTGGCGGAACCCTCCGCCGGTTCTCCCGCTGGTCTCTCGGGTTGCCCCGATGGCACTTCCTTGAACCAGGATATGTTCCTGGACACTTCATCACCTCCTTTCCTGGCAGTTACCATGGTCCCTCGGCTGGCTGTTACTGTCCACGGACCAGGTTCATAGTTCGTTCTGAACTTGCCACCAGGGCGGCGGTCCTTGAGGAGGACGGTAGCTCCTGTCCGGAGGGTCCTGGGCATGGCCCGGCGGTGAATGCTCGCTCGTTGGTTCCGGCGAGTTCGTCGGGCTTGCACTTCCTCCGCATTTATGGGTGGCGGTGCCCACCCTGGGCACGTGGGGAAGAGGTCTCTTTGGGGTCCTTGAAACATCAGGGCCCACGGGCTTCTTTGAGTGGAGCAGTGGGGTGTGCTTCGGTACTCCCGTAGGAACTCATGAAGCCTCCTCTCCGGGTCCGTTTGCTCCACTCCTGCAATGCGGAATACCTTGTTTAGGGTGCGCATTAAACTCTCCACATCGCCGTTTGCTTGCGGCCATTGGGGAGTTACTCGTCGGTGGCGCACCCCTCTCTGGCTGAGAAAAGTAGCAAACTCGGTCCCCTGGAAAGGAGGTCCGTTGTCGCTGCGGACTTCTTGGGGAAATCCGAACATCGCAAACACTTTCTCAAGGACAGGCTCCACGTGAGAAAACGCTGTCGAGGCTACCAGCTCCACCACCGGGTACTTTGAGAACTCATCCATTAGTACCAGGGTGTGTTTCCCTCCGGGGAAACTTTCAAAGTCTATGCTCACCCTTGCCCACGGGAGGGTGCTGGCGCTTTCGGTTATCACAGGTACAGGTCTTTCTACACCCCCGGTCAGCTGGCACAGCGGGCATCTCCGGACGTATTCTTCCACCATGGTTTCCAGCTCGGGGAACCAGACCTTCTCCCGCATCCTGGCCTTCATCTTCGTGATGCCTTGGTGGCCCCCGTGGGCTAGTCGGGTTGCTTGATATCTCAGGGCTTGGGGAATCACCAACCGTGCACCTCGCGGCAGGACCCCCTCATTGGTGGCGCTGAGTTCATGTCGTACTTGCCACATTTTCCCTGAGCACTCTATCTCTGCCGGACTCCAGGAATTTGCTGGCCGCAGATAGTTGGTCCACACTCCGGCCTGGACGGCAGCCAGGGTCCTTTGATAAACTTCATCGGTGGCCGCTGCTTCTTTGATGTCCTCTAGGGTCATGTTCACCGGGCAGGCGGCGGTGGACACCAAATGGATGTATTGGTCAATGTCTTTGGTATCGTCGTGAGCCGCCGCCGGGTGCCGGGACAGGAAGTCGGCCGGGTTCTTGGCGCCGGGCCGGTATACCACTTCCATTGCGTAAGGTTGCAGTTGTACCGCCCATCTCTCGATCCTCGGAGGGGGGTGAGGGGCCGTTCCTTTAAACAGGGACACCAGTGGTTGGTGGTCAGTGACCATCGTGAACGGCTGTCCTTTGAGGTACAGGTGGAAATGATTGCACGCCCACTTGATCGCCAGGGCTTCGCGTTCAATCTGGGCGCATCTGGCCTCCGTAGGAGTCAGTGACTTGCTGGCAAAAGACAGGGCTGCCCACCGTCCCAGTACTTGCTCCTGGGTTAAGACGGCGCCCAACCCTACCGGGCTTGCGTCCATAAGCACTTCGGTCAGTTTTGCGGGGTCAAAGTACGCAAGCGTTGCTTCTCCGAGGAGGGCGTCCTTGATGCTTTGGAACGCATCTTCTTCTTTCTGTCCCCACTCCCATTTGGCGTCAGACTTGGTGAGGGCTCGCAGTGGTTCCGCCCGCGTGGCCAATCCTGGGATGAATCTCCCACAGTAGGTCGCCATCCCTAAGAAGCTGCGTACTTCTGTTGGAGTCAGCGGAGCTGGGGCGTCCCGGATGGCTTGGGATTTCCTCGGGTCCACCTGGATACCCTCCTGGTTAAACACGTACCCGAAGAACTCTAATGACGGCTGAAAGAATTGGCACTTGTCCTTGTGTAGGGTTGCCCCGTGGTCTCTGAGGCGTGCCAGTGTGCTGCGGAGGTGTTTGTAGTGTTCAGCTGCGGTGGCAGAGTGAATAAGGATGTCATCACTGACGTTTAGCACGCCGGGCAGCCCGGACAGCATCTCTCTTATCGTGTTCTGGAACACCTCCGCGGCGGACGATATGCCGAAGTTGAGCCTCTTGTATCTCCTTAGCCCTAGATGGGTGCTGAAGGTGGTAATGTATCGGCTGTCCTTCGCTAATGGGAGTTGGTGGTACCCGGCGTTTAGGTCGATTTTCGAAAACCACTTGGACCCATTCACATCCGCGATGATGTCATCCATGGTCGGCGTGATGTGTCGCTCCCACCGTATTGCCTTGTTCAGCAATCACATGTCAATACAAAGGCGTATTGCTCCTGGCTGTTTCGGCTTCTCCGCGATGACCATCGGTGACACCCACGGGGTTGTCCCCATCACCTTCTCAATGACGCCTTGTTTCTCCAGGGTCTCCAGCTCTTTCTCCACCAATGGCCGCAAATGGAACGGGACTCTCCGGTGTCGCAACGCGACTGGGGCGACTGTCTCATCAATGTGCAGCTTGACTGGGTTACACTTGATGCGTCCAAGTCCCTGGAAGAGTTCTGGGAACTGTTTGAGCAGTTCTTCTACCTGCAGAGTCTGTATCTGCCTTGCGAACGAGATCAGGCCCAGGTCTTCTGCGGTGTGGCTGTTCAGAAGAGTGTCCGCTTCTCTGTCGATGACATGTATCGTCGTTGTTACTTCTAAGTCGTCCTCTTTGATCGGTACGGTGATCTTCCCCTTCAAGGGCAGCGGTGTGTCGGCTCCATAGGCATAGATGCGGGTCTTGGACGGTCGTACCTCCGGCCGAGGTTTCAGTGTCGGTATTGTTGCAGGCCCATGATGTTTATACGAGGCTCCGGTATCGATGACCGCCTGTATTTCTGTTCCTGTCACGTGGACAACGCACGTTGGTTGTGGCCGGCGGCGCAACTTGAGTTCCCGCGCAAACGAAATGATGAAGGCCTCTCCCTCGTCTTCGTCCGACGACTCTCCGCTCGTGTCGAGGTACTTCTTCCCTCGTCTCAGTGTATCCTCGGGTGGCCTCTCGTCCGTCACCGACAGGTGCCTTACCGCCTTCGTTGGGGGTCACCTGCTTCGGAACTCACGGTCTCTCGTGCGTCTCCGGCATATCGAGGAGAAGTGATTCGGTATCCCGCAATTGGTGCACACCTTCCCTTGTGCGGGGCACTCCTTAGCGGCGTGTGGTTCGTGTCCACAATACCCACACTTCGACTTGGCCTTCTCTGTGTTCTGGTTCCTGAACGGGCCTCCCCTTGGCTTTGCGCGAACGGCATCTGCCCGCTCCACCTTGATGTTTTCGGGTTTGTCCGGGGTCTTGATGAGCGCCTGGTCCATCTCGTTTGCTCTGGCTGCCGACAGGTCGTGCGATCTCGCCAGTACCAGCATGTCTTCGAGTGCGATTTTAGGCTGGCGCAGAATCAGCCCCCTCAGCGTTTTATCCCGACACCCCTGAATGAGTTGTGCCCGAATCTCCTTTGGCTGGTCATCCTCCGTGCACGTGCTTGCGAGCTCGCGCAGTCGGGCGTAGAATACGTCCATTGACTCCCCCTCTCTCTGCCGGGCCTGGCGTAACTTGAACCGTTCAAAATCCGGGTTCAGTTGGGGATCAAAATGGGCATTCAGGGCTGTTACCGCCGCGTCATAGTCCCCCGCCGCTCCAGTATTAGGCAGATGCTTAAACAGCTTGAAGATTTCGTCCCCCGCGTAGTGTAGGAGCAAGGACCTTTTTATGGCGTCGTCCGTTTCCCTGGTCCCAATAAAGTAGTTATTGAGCCGCTCGATCCAGATTTTCCATCTGGGCGACGCTGTTGCAGGGTCTTCCAGCTCGCTGAACGGGGGTAGCACTCCTGACGTGGCGTGCTAGAATGGGGCCGGGGCAGGCTCTGCCGCTGCCACTCCTGCTGGGGCTTGTGCGCCCCTCTGGGCATTGTCAACCATCGTGACCGGTGCCGGTGACAGGCTTGTCTAGTACCGCAGGTGTGGGGCCCTTCCTTGGACCGCCGTGATGGCCTTTGCAGCGTTCTCCCGTGTGTTGGTGTGGTGGGCCTACGCCCCCTCTCAGTTGCTCACAGCTCTCCCTCCATCTCTGACACTGAGGCCTAGCGCTTGTGGATAGATGTAGTTGCTCGTGTGTAGGGGCAGTGCTCACCATTGCATGCCTTGTGGGTGTTCTTTCCTCACCTTCAGATCTCCTCCAGCGGCTGGTGCGAGTGTCGTTGTCCTGGAGGCCTTCCTCCTTCTCCCCCTTTTGGTTTCACATTCAGCAGCACCAGTGACGCAGCCGAGGCCTCGGGGTAAATGAGGCAAGCAGGCGGGCCTGACGAGAGTAGCAGCGCTACCAACGCGCTGGGCAGCTGGTCTCGAGGCAGCAGGGGTCAACGGCAGGCAGTCGGGGCCTCGCACAGTGGTCTCCGGTGAACAGGACAGGCCGGCGCACGTGCTCGCGCACCCGGGAGCCGGGAGCCAACACACGTGATGTCCTCGGAGCCACAGAGCCTTCCCGGCTCGCAGACGTGCAGACGGAGGGAGTCTGAGTCCCCCACCCTCGTCGCCAGTGTAGCGTGAGCTAAATAGACCGCTGGGGAGGTCACAGGTGCCGCGTTACGCGCGGCGCTAAGCGGGCAAATTAGACGACACCACCACAGGATGCAGTCGAAGAACCCCGCCCCCGAGCGGGCGGCCCCTTTTATTCAGTCCCCGCGGGCCACGCCTGGCCTGCGGATGTAGTGTGACGCAAAGTATGGAACACTAGACTGGAATACTACAAGCACGACTGCTAGAAGGGGAGTTCGGGTGAAAAAGAGTGGGGAAATGGTGCATTCTCAAACTAATTTGAGACAGCAAGAAGGTTAATAAAGCAATTGTGAAAATGTAGTTATGACATCAATAAAGAGATTTCATGTGATAATGATGTAGGTAGCTGCTTATTAACTATAACCACAGAACTAGATTGCTATATGAATATACCTCCCTTGAGGGAACCATTCATCGTCTGAGTCAGATCATCTAGGAATTCAGCGCTAACAAACTGCATGCCACATGCCCTGTTGGACTCTCTTGACCAATGGCAAAATGGAGCAGTCATAAGACCGTACTGCCTTGTTCCTCTCCTGCCTCCACACCACACTGTCCTGGTGTCACCTCGTAAATGATGATGAAGCCTTTTTGCCCAGTGCAAGAAGTGTGTCATACCTGCAAAGTTCTTTAGCCCAGATAAGATTCAGCAAAAATTATTCAGACACATGTGACTTGCCTGGTGTAACTGCAATTCTCACCCCCTGAACTCAGATTATATGGAAGAGGACGTCTAGCCAGAATAGAAATGACAAATGGTACATCAGGGAGAGGGTGGTATGTTATGGCAGTGTACTCAAATGTGAGACCCGCACTGCTTACGAGTATCTCATGGGGTTTGCATAGTGTCCCTCATATATGAGGCAGGCCAGTGTTTCTGAGAGGAAGGTAGGTTTGTGGAGAATGCCTCAAATGTGGGACAGGGCAGTGCCTCTTGGAGGATTTTAGGGTTTGTTCAGAGTCCCTCAAATGGCAGTCAGAGACGGATATGGTTAGACAACAGAATGGCAGCTACCCAGTTGTCTGCCACCTGCTCTCACAACTAACACCACTTTTGAAACGCACTAATATGGCTGGTTTAGACATGGCGAAGGACCCCACCATTTTCCTCTCCAACTCACCTCCCATCTACCTTTCATCTTCCTCCCCGGGACGTTCTCTTCTTCACTCCAAATAAATACAGAAGCTGCAAGTGAACCCTCCCTCCCCGTGAATATATACAGATCACTAGTCAGGACTTGTGGAGAGCTGTTGAGTCATTGAGAAATTCTAGTCTCCCTCCTCCACCCCCGGAATCGTATGCGATTTTAAGCTGACCGCTCATTAACTACTTTCAGAGATATTGTAACGTTTCATTGCCTAGTCCCTGACAGACCAGAGGATGTGGTCGGTCGGCTTAAACTGGCGACTTTGGTGCAGGAAACCAGGGTTCGAGCCTCGAGGTCGCGTCCACATCCTGTGATTCTGGGCAAATCACTTAATCTCCCCGTGCCTGAATATGTAATGTAAATACGGTGCTATGTAAAGCGCTCCAATACCTTCGGGTCGAGTTTGTGCTATATAAAAGATGCAAAAAGACATTAAGCATGTAAGTTTACCACGCAAAATGTAAAAACCTCTGAAATTTGCAATTTCGTCATGGGTGAGTTCGTGAGCAGTGCACTTGGAGGAGCAGGGTGGTGGTGGTAAAGGTGCATCCCTCACCATGCATCAGGCATTTCTGTTCTTTTTAGGTTCACATATTAATTCTATTCCTTAAATGGATGTTTAAGAGAAGATGACGATGTATGCGTTTTTGCACTGTAAAAAACATAGCGACCACTATGCCATCGTCACACTGCACAACCCTTGGAACAGTCAGCCACGTTTATTTTTAATAAAATTACAAGGAGTTTAACTCATTCTATTGTCCCTTCAAAACACTTAAGGTGTCGCGCGGGCGTGGGGGCCGGGAGGGGGAGGGAGGAGTGTTAAAATAAATAAAAAAATCCTTATCCTACCTGAGGTCTTGAGCAGGTCAGCGCGGCCTCGGGTCCGTTGGCGCCTACAGCCCCTCTCAGGCTCTCAGCCAATCCTGGCGCTGCCAGCAGCGCCAGGATTGGCTTAGGGCACGGTTACTGCTCGCCCGCCTGCCCATTAGGAGACCGAGGTTTGAGCCTTTGCTCAACCCTCGGTCTCCTAATGAGCATGCGCCAGCCAGAGCAGACACTAGTGCGCATGACTGGGCACGGCGCGAAAATTCGCTAACCTTCCCCACTCATGCGCACTTGTGCTGCTGCCTGTTCCCCCTGGTCCGTCTGACAATCATGTCAGTCAACATGACGCCGGACCGCCCACCCCTTCAGACTCTGAAGGGAGTGGGCGGTCCGACGTCATGCTGACTGACATGATTGTCAATTCTCCCTCGACGTCTTTGAACTTAAGTAAACTGATCCAGTTTACTTAAGTTCAAAGACGCCGCGGGAGCTGCGGGTGGGAGGGCTACGCCCCAACACCCTAATGGACGCACCGCGGCTGGTAGTAGGTGGCGTTAGTAGTAAGTAGTTGTAATAACTTTTTTCGGTTAAATAACCATCAAAGTATACACAACAACAAATACAGAAGAGCACTAGTGCACAATAAATGAGAAAAATAGTGCATGTATTTTAAAAAGGGGGACTTATATACATCCTGCTTCCACAAAATCACAATGTCCTTATTAAAATTGCAATCAAAAAGATCATTAAAACTTTTCTAAGAATTCATAATACAATTCATAATATTCCTCCTGGCAATAAAATATGTTAAAATTCACCGTGCAAAATGCAACAGATACTAACGTGCAAGAAAATATTAAAATAAGCATTACTTAGAAGATAAGCAAGACAAGTAGCTAAAAGCCACCTGTACATTTGCAACGTTAGCCTCGGAGGAGCAATGGGGACAGTGCAACAATTACATAAAGTGACTGTGCATAGTGCAAATAGTTAATTAGGTTACATACATCAAGTAAAGCAATCAGCTAGGAAACATAGGAATCTATAGCATTTAAAACTTTTAGTCTCTTGTACCACATTGCTTGTAAAACTTTACTAACAGCAAATACTATTTTTAGCGATGTGTCACTTTTTAAAATCCTGAAAGCTTCCAGGTGACTGCTAGAGCCAAGTCGCGGCAAATTGGAACTAGCCATTTGCAGCGTATGGAATGGTAGTAGGTGGTATTCTCTGTGAGTGGGGTATTACTTCTGGGCGGTGTGTATCTGGGACATACAGAGTGAATGGTGTTATTTATGGATGGCACAGTGAATTGATTAGCTGGGGCTGGGTACAGGTAACTTCGCTATGCAGAGGTGAGTGGAGTTTTGCCTAACTCCGTCCCCCCCTTCGGAGCGCAGAGTGGACAAAGCGCCGCAAACTCCACTGGCAAAGCGGAGTTTGCTGCCCACCCCTACTCTGAGGGAGAGTGAACAGCACTGATTCCATATGGATGAGGATGTCCCATGCCAACTCCCGTGGGATCTTGCTTGCCTCCCCCGATGGGCACGGCCGCAGAATGCTTTTACACCCACACCCATAAGAATGATCATTGATGTATGGCACCATTTGGATACCAAGAGAGGCCTTATGACCTTCCCATCCCCGAATACACCGATTGCACAGTACCATGCTTACACCTGGCCCTAGATCCTAGACCCTGCCTCAGTTTGACATGCAGTGAATGTAGAACACTACAAGATCTATTCCACTGCAGCAATTTTAAGATGTTTTATCAGTGCAAATGGAAGTATCACATCCCAGAATCCTCTAGACTCCAATATTATCACCTCAGACATTGGACCCTACACCTCACCAATGCCCAGGAGGCAGTGGATTTTGAAACCATGATACGTAACTATTTGGCCACAAAGGTGTTAATCTCTAAAACCTACAAGGTGTTACAGGCCTCAAAACCCCTAACCCCTAACCCCGCACCCTTAGCAAGACCGCTGGGAAACAGACCTCCAGGAAGCCATAGAGACCAAGGACTGGGACTGACTATGACATGAGATACCTAAATCCTTACGAAGTGTCACCCAGAGAGAATCAGCTTATTAAAATCATGTTCCAATTGTATATTACCCCAGTCTGCTTACATAAAATGTTCTCAAGGTCTTAATGGGATACTGCTGATGTGGGCAGGGAGAAGGATTGTTCTTGCACATATGGTGGGAATGCGCACACATACAGACATTCGGGAAGGTTAATCCTTGATCAAATCAAAGATACTTTATGGTATCCCATCCCAAACACTCAATTTTGGACCCCATCCAGCTGGACTTCAGAAATGGGCCCTCTCCCACTGCAAACTTAGAAAGCCAAAGGCTTAGGGGTGATAATCGATGACAAATTAAATCTCAGTAAGCACGTTACCGCAGTCATATCCTCTTCATTTAACACCCTTAGAAGAATAAAAAAGATTCTCCGGTACCTTCCGATTAATACCAGAAAAAGAGTCACACATTACTAGTTGTATCCAAGATGGACTACTGTAACAGACTGTGTATTAATCTACAGGAACAATATTTGAAAAAACTACAAGTCCTACAAAATGCCACTGCCTGAGTACTCCTAGGCCTTCCCAAATAATACTCGGTCTCTCAAGCAATCACAAAGACCTTCATTGTTTTTTTGTTTTTTTAAATTCTCTTTATTCAAGATTTATATTTATACAAAGTACTGCAATGGATGTCATAAGCAGTGATAGCAGGCCGACTTCTCTCAGTACGCAGGTACATATCCTTATGTTACGTTCATCGTTCATGTGACTTTGTTCCAGTCGCATCCTAGACGCATAGTCAATAATTTCCATTACCCAGAGGAGTGTTCAATCACAGGATACATGTTGTAGTCACAGAAAGAAAATAAAATGCAATTGTAACAAACTACGACGGAGGGAGGGAGGTTGCAGGGAAAGAGGTTGGGGGGTGACCTTCAGGCTCATCTAATCAGGGGGATTGATACCTGCCGCATCGGTGTATGTGGCTGGTGTGTTTTGTGTTACTCCTGATTGTTCGGGGTCTGAGGTTGCGAGAGATCCTCGTTTTCTGAGTGCGATCGCATATATATTTGCAGCGGGCCCCAGATATCTTTAGGTCGAGATTGCGTGGTCATTAGGTCCCAGTATGCAGACAACTGTTCTTGACAGAATGCTGCGTCTCTGAGCCATTCCTCTCTTTGTGGTACCTGTGTCCTACCCCATTTCCTTCCAATACGTCTCTTAGCAAGTAGTAGGAGCATGGCAGTAAGCTTTCTGCTCACTACCGGGAGGTCCCTAACATGACCAAATAGCGCCTTCAGTGGGATCTTTCCATGAGTATGCCCGTCATTTCCTCTATAGCATCAAAAATGGTCGTCCAGTAGTGTTGAATTTGGGGGCACTCCCAAGCAAGATGAAGGAAAGTCGCGTTGGGGGAGCTTCATTGCTGGCAGCATGCCTCAATGATCAGTCCGACGTTTTGAAGCCAAGCTGGCATCCTGTAGAGTCTTGGAGGAACTTAAAGCATATAGCTGTGTGTAGTTCCCCTTGTGCGACTGCCCGGCTGTCTAGTGGTTGGAGTAAGACTTTCGATCAAACTTGTTAGGCCATTCACTCTCAGAGACAGTATGCATCAGAGAAGCTTTCTCTCAGAGTGCACCAGTTATGTGTCTCTCAGTTGTTCCACATCCCGGAGCTCCACTTAGTGCAGGAGATGTGTTGGTAGTTTTTATAGTGAGCCAATTCTGGGATCAGTGTGAGTCTGTCAATTGGCAGTCCGCTGTGGTAGGGATCTGGCTTTGTGTTAGCTGGGATACTACTTTGCAAATTCAATGCAGCTCCTGAAGTTGCTGAGGAATTACCCTGTCTGCAATTGCTAAGGCGCTGCTTTCCTAAAACAGGTGGCTCTGTGAGTCAATGTTAGCTCTTGGTGATATGGATGTGAGGTTTCGGTGTAGCAGGGGCCTCTCTCAGGTGCTCTTACCTGCTGTTTCCATGCGCTGTGGTGGGTGCTTCTATCCGCCACATTATTGCACTCAATCGTTTTCTGCTATGTGGTGTGCAGCGCTTTCACCTATGGAGCGCCACCCCTCTCAAGGCCAGGCCGTGTCTTGATTTCTTCCCCTTCGTGTGGTTATTTATAGCGGGCCTCGGGGAGCCATTCCGGGTCCTGCCATAGTAAGCACTTGTTGGCCTTGTCTAGGTCTTGGATTCCTCTTTTGCCGTGCCCGCGTATGGAGCCGGCCGCACTTATTATTCGCGGTCTGCCCAGTCCCGGCCGGCCAATCTATCTCACGAGGTTGCCGGTCACTTCCTTGAGGCTTGGGCGCTCCTACCTGTGAGTGTCCTGGGCCGCGGGTGGCTGCCGTTGTGACTCCGCAGCCGCCGGTTCGAGCTCAAGAGGTCCGCTTCTTTCCCCGGTGGTCTCGCGTTTTCAGGCGTGCTCCGAGCAGCGTCTCCTCGCTTCGCACTCCGCATGCTGGGTCACCGCCAGTGGCGTAACGAAACTTGAGGGGGCCCCCCTGCAAAGTACATGGAGGGGGCCCCCCATTCTCCTCGCCAGTCAAGAGCCCTCAGGCCAGCGACCCGCCATACTGCAGGGGCTCACCCCAGCCATAAAAAAAGGATTCTGGTTCCTCTATTGGTCACATCCGCCCTCTCATCGAGCGATTTACATACATCAGTAAATGCTGCTGCGCCCTCCAGCAAAGTTACATAACACTGCCTCCAGCCGGCCCACCAAAACATCCTCCTACTTGATGACCCACCTTCAAGCGAAGCCCGCTCAGTTAACCACCTCCAAACTCAGATCACTTCCGTCGTGCCTGCTACTAACTCATCCATTACACTCTACCCTCACCCCTATGAAACCCGCAATTATGCTTTTCTGCCCGCCTTTAAAACCACCCCTCGGATGTCACTGCAAACCTGTGACCGCCGCCTACTGCTCCCCTGTCCATCACCCACAGAAAGACTGATGACCGGTCACCATCTAACCACTGCCTACCAGTAAAGACAGAGCCTTTCAGCTGCTGGCCTCCCCAATGCCACTATGGAAGTTTTAAAAATGTTGAACAATCTCTGCAACTGACCACCTCAAAACATTTCTTCCTGCTAGCCTATACGGCATCAAAGCCGTTCCTGCTACTTTTCATCCTCTGCATGATGCACACAATAATATCAAATGTACAAAGGGTCAGATTTTTGTTTCCTCACGCCAACATTAATTTACACTATGTACCCCACTAAACCATACCTGCTGTCAAAGGCAAACCAGATCCCATATGTAGCACCAGTCAACAAGTACCCCAAGGACAAACACCAGAGAGAATGAGCGATTCATGAATTAAACCTACAATGACAACGTAGCATTTCCCCACCAACTGTCAGCCCAGCGAAGTCTGCAACCGCACAGTAGCCATCAATACCAGCAACGTCTAAAGCGCATTTCCACTTCCTTTCTTTGGCAGCTCCTGATACATATACGTATGCCTTCTGGGCGCCATCTACCACAGACCACAGCATTCTTTGTGTCCCTAAGACTAACCGAATGCTGTCGGTGAACGCTTCTCTTCCCCCTTCCTTACTAATAACTAATGGAGGATAACGAAAAAAAAATATAGTATTTTCTTATGCAAATAGCGTATCAAGAACTTGCTGCCCGCAGTCCTCGCCAGATCCACCCAAATCAATATTCTGCTATCGCACCATCCTGTCACCCCTATTATTATCTGAAGATATTTTTTTATCCCTTCCTTGAACTGGGAAAAGCAATACTTTGCACAAAAACAAGTCCCTTTAAAACCTTTGCTACTTACAGACTCGCAAAGCACTTCCTTGTTTTACTAACTGTTGTAAAGCAAACGGATAACTCATTCTAGGATTGGGATTATTGTTTAGAGGTGTGGAAGTTTATACTGAGACATAGGATGATTTTTTGCATACACTCGTTCTTCCCTGCATGCGCACACAAAGCAACATTACAATTTAGCTAAACAAATTGTTCAGAAATGTACCGGAAGGTAAAGAAACAGCCCAAATAATTTTTACAAAGAAAAATAGACAATCGTCAACTTTATACCCCATGACATAAAAGCCTTAGCGTGCACAGCTTGCTCAAATCCACGCTACCTAATTCTACCAAACTCAGCACATTTGAACATCTCATAATTCCATGCCACACAATTCAACTATAAATAATTTAACCCTACATTCCATACCACATAATTACAATCCTAAATATGAAAAAACATATATTTCTACTTCACTCCATACCTCATAATTCCACATCACATAATAACATTCCACACAACTTAATAGCACTCCAAACCACATAATTACACTCCACACTACACAATTCAAGTACACATAATTCCACTTCAACCTATATAATTATACGTCACACAACATATTTACACGCAACTCCAAAACACAGAATTACCCTCCACAAAATACAACTCTGCAAAATGCTACATAATTCCACTCCGCACAATTATACACCACACCATGCCACATAATTCCACACGTCACAATTCCACAATTCATCCCCACACAATTCATCACACATAATTACTCCACATAATACCACTCAGCACCACATAATTAACCTCCACATAATTATGCTCTCATCCATATTGCATAAATACACTCCACATAAATCCAGTCTGTCACATAGCAACATTCCACATAACTACACTTCACACCATGCCTCATAATACCACTCAACATAATTTTCACCCAGCAGCGAACGCTTCCACGTCACACATTTCAACTCTACACATTTCCATTCCACACCACATAATTCAACAACAAACTACATAATTCAAACCAACAACAGAATTACATAACACACCACATACATCCAATCTACACCACAAAATTCCACATCATGCTATAATATTTAACAGCACACCACATAAGTAAACTCCACTACATACTACTCCACAACGCAAAATACCATTCCAGATAATCTCATTCCAAGACACACAATCCCACTCCATGACACACAATCCCACTCCACATAATTCCAGTACACTCAATACCACACAATTACTATCCACATAATTACATTATTTCGCTACACAGATCCAATCCACACAATACAATTCCACAACTAACAATTCCAATCCAAACCACACATGTCCACTTGACACCACACACATTCACTCCACTCCAATCAGAAAACACATAGGTAAAATACACTGTCCTTTACAATGTCAATAGCTCTAACTCTCCGAAATGCGAGACCAATTGCATTGCAAATGCTTGTTTACCTTCCAATGCGACCGAGCAGATCCTGTTCATTTTTTTTATTTTTATTTATTTTATGGAGTTTTATATAGCTCGAACTTGACCCGTATCGGGTATCATAGCGCTTTACATGAGCACCAGTTGCGTTACATGAGGACACATTCATATTTGTTAGGCACAGGTAGATTAAGTGATTTGCCCAGAATCACAGGATGTTCAGCGTCATTGTTGAAACTCGAACCCAGTTCCCCAGATTCGAGGTCGACCGCCCTAGCCGTTAGGCCAACTCCTCTCCCAAGTATGAGTAAGAATAGGCATAAGAAGGGCTAAGCAGAAGAGCTGAAGTATTTAGATGTAAAAGTAGTGGAAGGTAGGTTCAAGTAGGAGTATGCAGGAGTAAGAGTGCAAGTAGGAGTAGGTAGGACTAAGTTAATGGTAATAAGGGCATTGGTAAATACAGTAGCAAAAGTAACAATAGCAGTTAGAAGACGTAATAGGAGTAAGAGGAGAAATGAGTAAGAGCAGGAGGAAATAGGCGTAATAAAATGTAAGTGGAAGCAAGAATTTGTTGGAATAATAAAACGTAAGAGTGGGAACAAATATGAGGTGTAAGAGAAAGGTAAAATTGAGAGGTTACGTAGCACAGTAGGAGGAAGTATGAAACCTATGAGTAGAAACAAAAATCAGCAGTAGGCATAAGTAGGAAAAGTAGGTGCTAGTAAATTAAGTGCAAGATTAATGAAAGTAAGATTGAAAGAGACCAAGATGAGAAAAGAAAGACGAAGACAGCAAATCCTTCCATATTCTTCTACGACTCCAGTGCTAACAAAGCGTGACATGCTTTTCCTTTTATGCACACATCAGAGGAAGAGCAAGGACCTTCCATTAAGCGCTATTGTAACACGCTTCAGTTGGTAACTTGCGTGCAGCTGAAATAGGTACAATTTATGTGTTTTATAGCGCTCACAAACAGCATAAGCGTGTTTCTTGGCACTATTTCAACAAAAGTTATCGCTATGCCACTGGCAGAGGTGCAATTTGTTTTATTAATGGGTTGCACACAGACCGGTCTCTGTGACGTGCTGTTCGACGAAAAAGTGCAAGAAAAGACTTCTTAATACCACGTGAGCAGCACTTAAGAACTGTTTGGATAAAGCTTAGCCGATGCCCGGGAGCCGAATAGTGATTTTTGTGTGTCTCTGGCGCCCAGTAGCAGTGCGTTTACCCCGAGGGCCACATTTGGCATGTTCTGATTTGAACTCACCATTATAGAGAGAATGTAATACTAGGTCATTTATTGTCGCATGCAACAAGGGTTGTCAATCCCTGCCCCCTTTCTCTGTAGTCCCCGGCACCTGTTTAGAGGTGGACAGGAAGGAGCCCTCTCTCCTTCCAGCACAGCAAGCAATACCACAGAACAGCGCCAAGACCAACACAAACGGCTCCCGGTAGCTCAGCTCATGTGCCCCAGTAGATGTGAGGCTGTGAGCTGATGAGTAAGAGGTTTAGGAGCAGGGTGAGGAGCTGGCAGCCTACACCAGGGTGGAGCAACAGCACCGAGGCGTCTACAGCAACAGGGGACGGGTCTCCTCAGCCCCGAAGTGTGAGGCCAGCACGTGGGAGCCATGCAGCGGCAGCCAATGCTTGTGAAGCAAGTAATCAAGCATTGGCAAAGGTAAAATAAAACCAAGCTAGTGCCAACTAACACGAAGGGTGGGACGGGGAATGGTAAAATTGGGGGCAGGAGGCAGGCCCGGCTCCAGGAATTTTTATTTGGGTGGGCCAAGGGTACATTCGGGTGGGCCACTGCTGGCCCAATTTATCACTTATATATCTAGCCAGGCCTGCTTCTGGGCCCACCTTTATCTCTCCTTACTCTTACAAGGCACAGTGAAACGCACTCTTTTCAAAGTCTCTTTCTAAATGTTATCACTCTCAAAAAGTGCTTTTCTTCCATGCAATGTCCCTTTGATGGGAAGAGGAAGTTTCTAAGGTGGGAGTATCAAGCAAGTGACACTACCCGGGCTTCCTCTGTGCGAGCCTTCAGGGAGAAACCCTCTTCATTACTACCTCCACCTGACCTCTGACTCTGCAGCGCACTCTCTTACAGGCTTGATTATCCACTTTTCTACCACCCTTCTCCATCACACCTTATCTCACACCTGACCTTGGGCCCTAGCCCCATATCAGCCACCATTCAGTTCCACTTTCACTATTCCCAGTAAAAAACAATAGTAAAATCACCTTCAAACTTGAAACATTGAATATAGCAGTAAAAATAATTAGCATGCATGATAAAGTATGCTCCACAGTTGTCCTAATCACGTGACTGTTAATTAAATAAATGAAAACAGAAAGGCCATGACAGGGCCGGCTTTATTGCTGGTGCAAACGTCTTTTTGACCTCTTTTTTGACCTCTGTAGATAGCTTAACTACCACCCTCCAACAGTACCCTTCATCTCGCCATAGCCACTCCCCCTCATGGCCTCCTCCTCAGACTCCCTAACTACCACCCTCCACCAGTGTCCCTTATCTTTCTGTAGCTCCCCCATACCCCATGACCTCCTCCTCGGATTCCCTGCCACCCTCCACC
Source organism: Triturus cristatus (assembly GCF_964204655.1). Lineage (NCBI taxonomy): Eukaryota > Metazoa > Chordata > Amphibia > Caudata > Salamandridae > Triturus > Triturus cristatus. The sequence continues at coordinate 982,014,927 of NC_140584.1, forward strand.
AGTGCCCCTCATCTCTCTGTAGTTCCCCCCCCCATGACCCCCTCATCAGATTCCTTCACTGCCACCCTCCACTAGTGCCCCTCATCTCTCTATAGTTCCCCCACCCCATAACCTCCTCCTTGGCTTCCCTCACTGCCATCCTTCACTAGTGCCTCTCATTTCTCTGTAGCCCCCCCACCCCATGACCTCCTCCTCAGATTCCCTCACTGCTCCCTCAACCAGCGCCCCTCATCTCTCTGTAATTCCCCCCGAGCCCCATGACCTCCTCCTCGGATTACCTCACTGCCATCCTCCACCAGTGCCCCTCATCTCTCTGTAGTTCCCCCCCACCCCTGACCTCCTTCTCAGATTCCCTCACTGCCACCCTCCACCAGTGCCCCTCATTTCTCCATAATTCCCCCCACCCCATAACCTCCTCCTCAGATTCCTTCACTGCCACCCTCCACCAGCACCCCTCATCTCTCCGTAGATCCCCCCACCCGTGACCTCTTTGGATTCCCTCACTGCCACCCCCCACTAGTGCCCCTCAGCTCTCTGTAGTTCCCCCACCTCATGACCTCCTCCTCCGCTTCCCTCACTGCCAACCTCCACTAGTGCCCCTCATTTCTACATAGCCCCCCCACCCCATGACCTCCTCCTCAGATTCCCTCACTGCTCCCTCCACCAGCGCCCCTCATCTCTCTGTAGTTCCCCCCCACCCCATGACCTCCTCCTCAGATTTCTTCACTGCCGCCCTCCACCAGTACCCCTCATCTCTCTGTAGTTCCCCTCCACCCTGTGACCTCCTCCTCGGATTCCCTCACTGCCACCCTCCACTAGTGCCCCTCATCTCTCTGCTGCTCCCCCCACCCCGTGACAACCTCCTCTGACTCCCTCACTGCCACCCTCCACCAGTGCTCCTCATCTCACTGTAGCTCCCCACCCCATTACCTCTTCCTCGTTTTCCCTCAATGCCACCCTCCACTTGTGCCCCTCATCTTTCCGCAGCTCCACCCCCACTCCAGGACCTCCTCCTCGGCTTCCCTCACTGTCACTCTCCACTAGTGCCCCTCATCTCTCTGTAGTTCCACCCACCCCGTTGACCTCCTCCTCTGACTCCCTCACTGCCACCCTCCACCAGCGCCTCTCATCTCTCCGTAGCTCCCCACCCCATGACCTCTTCCTCGGATTCCCTCACTGCCACCCTCCACTTGTGCCCCTCATCTCTCCATTGCCCCTCTCTCATATCCATTCCATTTGTTGTACAGCGCTACTCATATGAGTGTAGGGTGTCACAGTACTTTACATAACAGCACGCATTATACAGAGACAATAAATCAGTCTATGGGGAATGTCACATAAGCCAATGAGGATTACAAGGTGTAGAAATCACGTCATCCATACTGGTGGGCAATATATTTTACGGGGTTTGGACTGGAGAAGCACAAACTCAGGATTTAAAGAGTACTCCAGTAGTTGGGGGTCAGCTTTACTGATTAAAATGTATAACTGCCCAAACAAACTCTTTTTGGCAACATTATAATAATGAAGGAATGGAGAAGTTCTAACTATATCACAATACAAAAAAGCGAAGTTTGTATGCAGCTCTTTAAAGACAGTTCATAGGTCACTGTCCTATGTTAGGATAGTAACTTCTGAACTGCAAGTAACACAAGGATATCTGTGACAGAGGTAGTAACCCACTGAGCTATTCCCATAAAATTCAGTTTATCAGCACTTAAAAACTACCAACAGACAAATGGTTACTCTGCAGCAGGATCGTAAATCACCAGTTATCTGCACAGTTTTTATTGTAGTTGTACATCGGTGGCAGATTCACTGGGAGGGCCATGGCTCATGTTTGGGTGGGCCTGGCCCACCCGGCCCACCCCACCCTCTAGAACCGGGCCTGGCAGGAGGTAACATATCCTGCACTTGTTAGTGGTGTGAGACAAAGAAAAGGGTCCGCGACAGGAGGATATTTACAGCTGGGACTAATTAAAGTCCCAGATAACCTATCTGTAGAAATGTAAATGCTGCATTTTAAAATATATCAGGCATTTGTTATCAACCCACAACATAGCATGTTTTTTGAAGGAGCTCACAATGAAAACTCACAATTAAAACTGCTAGACTTACCGACAACGCTGCAGAATGTGATCTGTCCTGCTCCCTACAAGTCTCACCTCTCTCCCTGAAAGCCCCGGTATTTCTGCAGAGTGCGGGGCCCCCTCCTTTTTCCGGCCGGGCTCTGACTGAAGAGAAACAATGTAACTTGTTACTTTGTTTCTCTTCAGTCCTGCCCTGGGTCAGCGCAGGAGCTCTGAGCAGGCTGCAGACTGCACCTGCTTTCTAGAGCAAGCCTTTCTCTCCCAGCTCTTTACCGAAGAGCTGAGGGGGCCCCCTTCACCTAACCGAAGACTGGGGGCCCCCCCGCACCGCGGGGGCTGCGGGGGCGTTTGTTACGCCCCTAGTCACCGCACTCTTCCCTCTGGTCAGGCCGCAGCTTCACTACTCAAAATATTCAACAGAAAGTCACTTTTCCTCAGTGCTGCTGACGCGAACTTCATGCCGATCAGGGCTGTGGTCTATCCGGGCAGATCCGTATCATTTTGTAGCAGTGATGTCAACTGGGGAGACGGATAAGTGCCGGAGTTTTAGTCCCTCCGCTAGAGTATAGCTACAGAGCAGCCATCTTGGGATCGGGCTCTCTAGCACTCCCACAAAGACCTTTATTGGTTGACGGTCAGAAACCATATCAAATTTAAAACTCTGTGCTTAATTTTTTTTTTTTGATAATCAAATTTATTGATTTTAAAACAAACTGCAATTTTACATTGGCAGCAGAAGCAGACACAGTGTCTGGATAGTATAAAACAGCAAGGAAGATGACAGAGACCTGTAAATCATTCTTCAGAATAGAGTCTCACGCAAGGTTATCACGATACATATGAACACACATATCCCTCAAGACAGTAGATTGAACCATTTACCGCAAATCTTGTCAAATAGTTCAGGGCATCGTCGGGCATCAAAGAGGTGTTCCTCTTGAGTTCCGCATCAGACCACCCCCGTCTCCACCTGCGTACAGTAGGGGTCTTGGCCTGAGACCAGAGTGCCGCAATGTCACGTTTCGTCACCGCCACAGTAGTCCCAAGGAAGCTCTTGTCGGCCCGAGAGCCATCCAGGTCATCAAACACACCTAGAAGGAGACATAATGGGTCGTTGGGAACCACCCACACCAGGGTCTGTGTAAGTTCCAGTTCCACTCCCGCCCAGAATGATGCAAGGACAGGGTACTGCCAGATCATGCGGTAAAAGTCAGCTGTAGCATGATTTCATCGTGTACAGGTCGAGGAGGGCCGCAATCGGGCTCTATATAGACACGCATGGGTTAGGTATGCCATGTGTAAATAGTAGAGTTGGATTAGACGCAGTTTGGAGGAGGTCGTCAAGGTCTTGTGAGCCTTGAGAGCGTCTCTCCAGTCCCCATCCTCTCAGGGGCCCAGCCAATTCTCCCAGCGGGCACGCAGTGAACCTAGGGTTGCGGGCCATTGTTCACTAGGGAGCGCAGCGGTAAATCCGCGACACCCCCCCCCCTTTACCTAGGTTCCCCATAATCACCTGGGCCTTGAGGGGACTAAATTCGGGGAGGGAGGTGGGAGACGGAATGTGCGCCTTGAGGGCATGCCTAAGCTGTAGGTATTTGTAAAATTGGGAGGAGTGGAGGGAGTAGCGCTGCTGCAAATCTGCGAAGGTTCTGATGTGGTCCCCAACCCAGACGTCCCCAAGAAGCGAGATCCCAATGTGGTCCCACCGACGGAAGTCCCGAAGAGTTGAGGTCTCCAGCAGTCAAGTACCATGCCACAAGGGTGTATGTTGGGTAATTTTCCCATCCCATTTTGTGTGGTGCAGGGCAGTGCGCCATGCCAGTAGGACTCCTAGTGATGGGGTGGAGGACTTGTGGTATGGGGGCCCCGTACAAGTAGGCTTGGAGCTGTGGAAAATCCATAGATCGGAGCTTAACCTGGTATGCCGGATCGGACCAGCCGCCGGCGAACCAGTCATGAACCACGATGAGTCCCGTGGCAAGGTAGTAAAGGTGAAGATTGGTCACACTCATGCCCCCATCATAAGGAGGTATTCGACTGTGCGCCAGGGACATTCGCGGTCTCCCGCCTCTCCATACAAACCGGGTGAGGAGACCATCAATCTCGCGGAACAAACTCCCCGGGAGGTTATATTTTGGAGAATATATAGAAAGCGAGGGAGAACCATCATTTTAAAAAGGGCACTTCTGCCAAGGGGATTAAGAGGAAGGGACTGCCATCGCTTGAGGTCCGCCTTGGCCTTGGTAACCAGAGGGGTAAGGTTGAGGGCCCATTCAAGTTCTGGAAGCAAGGTGACCCAGACCCCCCGGTATTTGAAGAACTGCATACGCAGAGGAATGGTTGTTTGCCAATCGAAGCAGGCACAGGACGGGTGGAGGGAAACCAGAGTGGATTACGCCGGGTTGAGCCGAAGGCCAGAGACCCGTTCAAAGGCGGAAAGGACATCCAAGCACCGTGGGCCAGAGTCCTCGGGGTCCGGTAGGAAGAGGAGGACGTTGTCGGCGTAGAGGGCGACTTTGTCGATCTGATAGGGGTCCCAAGCCCAACCCCGGATGCGGGGATCTTGGCATATGAGAGAGGTCAGGGGCTCCATCGCTAGCGCAACTAAAAGCGGCGAAAGAGGACAGCCTTGGCGAGTGCCCCTCTGGATCCACGCACACAAAGCACTGCACAACACCGGACCCACCTACCTCAACAACCGACTCAGCTTCCACACCCCCACCTGAAGCCTCCGCTCAGCCAACCTCGCCCTCGCCACAGTCCCCCGCATCCGAAAAACCACCGCCGGCGGCAGATCCTTCTCCTACCTCGCCGCCAAGACCTGGAACACTCTCCCCACCATCCTACAACAGACCCAGGACCTGCTGGCCTTCAGAAGACTCCTCAAGACCTGGCTCTTCGACCAGTAGCAACCCCCTCCCCAGCGCCTTGAGACCCTCTCGGGTATGTACCGAGCTTTACAAATGCAGTGATTGATTGATTGATTGATGGGGAATGCCTCCGAGAGCACGCCATTAATTAGGACCCTTGCTTTAGGAGAGGAATATAAAACTCGGATGAAGTGCCGGAATGGAAGGCCGAATCCCATCACCTCCATCACGTCCTCCAAATAGCTCCAATCTACTGTATCAAATGCTTTTTCAAAATCAATGAAAAGCAAGGCCAAGTATGGAGTGAGCTGATGGCGGTGTGCGAGGGCGAGGTGGAGGCGGCGTATGCAATGCCGGGTACCCTGGGCAGGCATGAAGCCACATTGGTCTGGGTGGACCAAGTCATGCAAGAGGGGACGGAGGCGTTGAACCAAGGCAGTGGCAAAGATTTTCACCTTGGTCTTGATGAGGGAAATGGGGCGATAGTCCGCACAGCCGAGGGAAGGCGGTTGTGTCTTCGCAAGAACCAAAATAGTGGCCACGTCGGTCTCTGGGGGAAGGACCCTGTGTCCACCACATGTTGGAACAGATCCACTAAGTGCGAAACCAACAAGTCGCGGTAGGTCGCGTAGTATTCTTTAGGGTAGCCATCCGGCCCTGGCGTCTTACCGGAATGCAAGAGTGAAATGGCCCCATGTATCTCCTCCGGGGTTAAGGGGAGGTCCAGAGTCTCCGAGACTGCCTGGGGAAGATGGGGCAGTTGGGTCGTTGTCTCTGACATCAATGCGGCCAGGGAGGCCTCAGGAGGTCAGACCGCATAAAGATTGACGTAATAGCCCGCAAAGGCTTGACCGGTAGGCTGTGAGGTGAAATAGTGAGCGTCGGCCGCATCGCAGACCTCAGGGATTATGCGGTTAGCTTTGGGGTAAGAGATTAGATTATGGAGTAGTTTGCCATTCTTGTCACCCCAGCCGTATACACATGCCACTGAGGAGCGCCATAGCATTTTAGATATCTGACAGATCTCCTCACGGAGCATTGCGATCAGAAGGGTGGAGCTAGCGCTTTCGGCGGAAGCCTGGGCTGACTCCAACTGTGCAGCTTGGGCCTCGAGCTACACAAGGCGGGCGGTCTGAGCCGTGTGCTTTGCGTGGACCAAGCCTCTAGCCACGCCTCGTGTAGTGGCCTTGTCGGCCTCCCACAGTGTACCCGGAGAGGGAACTGATCCTTTATTGAACAATAAGCATTGCTTCAGTTCTTGCTAGACGGTCTTGACGAATTCCGCATTCTGCAGAAACCATGTGTTCATCCGCCAAGTCGTACGGACTCCACCGGGGGGACGCCCAAGACAGAGGGAGACAGGAGAGTGGTCTGAGATACCTCGGGGCAGGATAGTAACCCCGGGCACCAACTGACAGTCGATGGCCGGCAACAGGTGCAGGTCAATACGGGAGTGGGTACGGTGGGCCTCTGAAGTGTGAGTATATTGTTCTCGCAGGGTTTCCACACCCTCCAAGCATCGCAGAGACCTAGGCGGAGGACCAATCAGAGAGGCGCTTAGAAGAGGCAAGGCAGGATGCAGAGGGAACACCTGTCATGTCGCGAGGAGGTTGCATAACAGCATTGAAGTCGCCCCCGATGACCGTCAGTCCCTGAGGGAAAGTTGAGACTAATAGCGTGAGACGTCGGAAGGCAGAGGGCATTGTGGGCGGGGGAATGTATACACACAAGAGATTAAGAAGATGACCATCCATCCTGGCAGTTAAGCGGCCCTGTGCGTCAGTCTCGATCTGTATCAAAGTAAAGGGAAACCCCTGCTAATCGATATGGCCACTCCCCAGGAGCCCCGTGTGAAACCAGAGTGCCAGACCCTGCCAAACCCATAATGGGCAAGGAAGATGCATTGAGTTCGCAGAAGGTGCATTTCCTGTAGAAAGAGGATGTCGGGCGCCTGGCGTTGGTCACTGTGAAAAACTGCGGTTCGCTTTATATGGTCTAATAGGCCATTGACGTTCCACGACAAAATGCGGAGGGGTCTATTAAGGGTTAACATCATCTGAGTGGGTGGTGTGTGTGTGGAACAATGCGGATAGACCCGGATCCCAGGGAAGGGATCATCCCATAGCCTGGGCGTAGGGATAGAGCTTGTGTGTTCTGATAGGTCTCATGCCATCGTTGGTGGCGTGTGTGCACAGAGAGCTGCCAAGAAGAATGAGGAACATTGGCCCGAAGGCGGCCAAAAACAATAAACAGTCGGGAGACAACGGTCTTCCCACCCCCCCTGCCCCCCAACACCTCCCACCCTACACTCCCGAAATTGAAGCATCTGTCACCCTGAAAAGGAATACAACAAAACAGAAATAAAAATAAGTCTAAGTGCCAATCTAAAACGGTTTGCGGAGCATGATCATGGCAGAGATGGACCCCTCCATGTAGACGGATTTATTAATGTTAACAACTATAAGAGCGATACTTGACTGTAGGAGCAAGATGGCGGCCGCATTAGTGGCCGGATAAGCTGGTGCTCTTCACCTCGGCAACTTACCTGTGTATCCGATGGCATTTTGGTTACTTAAATAATCCACAGTTTATGCTGTTAGGAGAGCAGTGCTTCAGGTGCTGGAGTTCGCCGGTGAGGCATTCTCTCGACGGTGTCCTCGAGGATATCGCAGTTTATGCTTTGGCGTTTTGCGAGTGCCGCGGCTGCCTGGGGTGACTTGCGGAAACTGCTATGGCTACGGCGGCTCCTGTCAGGTTCTACCGGCCACCACGCTTCTGGGAAAGTTATGGTAGGAAAGAATGTGCTCCCGCGGATCGCTCGTAATAGAGCTAATACTCAGCCCGCGGGCACTCCGGTAAAGACGCGCCAGACGGCCACAGGAGAGAAGTCGGGGGAGAAAGTCCCAGATAAGTCCGATAAGGCGGCTTGCAAATGGCAGGAGGCAAGCATTGTGTCCGAGGTTTCTCAGACAGTTACTATAGAGTCTACGATGACTGCTGAGATTGGGGCAAGTGCAGCTGAGTCTGTACAGCAGATTCCGGCAATGTTTAAGATTAAAAGTAAAGCACGAAAAACTCAAGATCTACCTGGTGAGCCAGTCCCGGGTGAGGGGGGAGTGCAGCAGACTACAGGCGGCCAGGAAGTTCAACAATCTATGGAAGTGACTCCGGCTCTCCTGATCCCCTTGCAGGGTTCTGGCAGGGGGGTTCTCGGAGATGCAGTCCAGGCAGGATTAGACCAACACATATGGAGTTGGAAGAGGTGATGCAACAGCAGCAGGAGCAGTCTGATGAGGAAAGGCTCCCCCTTGCTAGCTCCAGGGGGTTGGTTATCCTATCCACGGTGGATAATTCAAAGGCTGGAACTACAGAAATGCTGAGAGAACCATCTGTCTTACCGGATAAAGTTTCAACCACGGAGGACTTTTTTTCTTTGTCCGATAGGTCCTCGGTGGATAGTGTAGTGCAGGACTGGTTGGACAGGGCCAGCACGGGGGGAGAGGAGGAAATTCTGGAGGACTCTGTGGAGTTCCCGGGGGCACATGATCAGGCTACCGGAGGAGTGACTGGGATAGGGTCAGAAGCCTCTTCTACCTGGGACAAACAGAGCTCGCCTAACTTTGCCGGGATTATCGTATCGAGTGAGGCTGTATCATCTGCACAAGTCCAATTAATAGAAATAAAATCGGTGCCTGGAGAAATCACACTAAACACAATTTATGATTTAATTATGACTCATAGGGCAGAAACACAGGCCGGTTTAACCCGTACTCAGAACGCTTGTAAACGACTACAGAACGCCGTTAGAAGAATTGCTAAGACATGTTCGGATGTGGCCGGAAGGATGAGTGAGGCCGAGACAAGGATATCCACACTGGAGGACGAACTGGGAGTTCAGAAGGAAACAGCTGAGTCCCTTAAGGCATATAGGGACGATATACATTGGAAATTAATTGACCTTGAAAATAGGTCTAGGCGTAATAACCCGAGAGTGCTTGGTGTGCCGGAGGGAAAGGAGGGATCTGACCCATTAAAATTTGTGGCAGAGCTATTCTCGGAGGCCTTTCCAGAGCTGGGACATTGGGAGTGGCAAAAGGAAGTCCAAAGGGCACACCGATTTCCATTTGCTCAGAGGAAAGGGCAAGCGGAAGCCTTTCCTAGGGCTATTCTGATCTCACTGAATAACTTCCGGGCGAGAGAAGAACTTTATGACCTAGCATGACCAAATAAACGGAGAAATGCCAAAGGCTGCACATTTTTTGTCCGTCCGGACTTTTGTCAGTCTACAGTTGAGCAGCGGTGGAAGTTCAGACAGCTCATTCCAATGTTCCAAGCTAAGGGTGCTCAAGTGTTCCTTCAAAACCCAGCTAAACTGAAGGTGGTCAAAGGTGGCCGCAGTCAGTTTTTTACATCTGAAAGCAAGGCGAAGGAATATCTTCAGTCAATGTAAAGTACTTTTCAAAGGCCTTATGTGTATGTGAATTGATGTTGGGTGGTGCTAGGGTATTTAGGGGGGTCTATTGGGACCATTGGGTTTTGGGTTTTGTCTTTTGGGATTTGGGTTTTGTCATCTATATGGAGGAGCAAGAAACAATATGGCAGCAAATATGCATTATTATGGTTAGCTGTGGAGTAACAGGTATGGACATTCAGGGTCTATTGGGTCCATCGGGTTTTGGGTTTTGTCTTTTGGGTTTTGGGTCTTGTCATCTATATGAAGGAGTAAGAAACAATACGGCAGCAGATATGCATTATTATGGTTAGCTGTGGACTAACAGGTATGGACAATCAGGGATAATTTTGGATTTACTACTGAGTTTACAGGGTGCTATTTGCTGAATTATGATTTTTTCTTTTTGTTTTTATTATGTCTGTAAGGTTGCCGAGGCGGAGGCGAGGGCACTGAGCTTAACCATCACTAGGGAAGATTTTCTCAATGCTCTATGAGGGGGGTGAGGGGGGCAAGGGGGGGCGGAGGGTAGGAAGTGTAGGGGGGGGTGTTTGGGGCGGCTTGGGAGGGTTGGGGAGGGGGGGCAATGGTGGAGGGTGTGAAAGATTCAGCGAGGAGTAAAGATTCCATGGCTCATTTCAATCTGCTCCAGGTAAAGCGAGTAGGTATACGGATTAAGAGTAAAAAAACCGAGCTAGTCTCTAAAAGATATCAGCTATATAGTGGTCTAGTAAGTTGTTGGTCTAAAGTGATTTGGCGGGAGGAACCTTATTGTGCCAAATCTCTGAGACAAAATCTGGAAATTGATAAGGACTTCGGATGAGGAAATTAATATGCTGTACTCTGAATATTTGCGGGCTGAACGATTTTAGGAAAAGACGGGTATTAGCTGGAATTATATATTCATGCTCGTGGGACTTGCTATTTCTGCAAGAAACGCATATAGCATGGTCTAATAGGGCCTGGCTTAACTCCCTCGGTTTGGAATTATTAGCTTGTACATCCCAGTCAGTTAACATTAAAGGAGTTGCGATACTTGCCAAGAAGGGATTGATGGAGGTTAGGAAGCATAAATCGATAAGCTGGGACGTTGGGTCATTATGGAGGTAGTGGTTTCCCAGCAAGTTATTACACTGTGCTCAGTATATGGGCCAAATTTAGATGACCCAGAGGTTTTCCAAGTGATTAATACAGAACTGTCATTGTATTCACAACCTATGATAATATGTGGTGATCTAAATATTCATCTTCATTCACGGTTTAACTTTAGAACTGGTGAATCTTATATGGGAAGGAAGCCACGAGGGTTAAGGGGCCTGCAAGCGCTGGTTCAAGATCAAGGGTTGTATGATGCCTGGGCGGAACTTAACTCAGGCCAAGATGGGTATACATATTTTTCTGCCCCCCATGGAAAGATGGTACGGCTATATTATTTCTTAGTCTTCGATGCTATTTTATCGAGTGCATCTATTAAGATCCTTCCTAAAATTATATCGGATCATAATCCGGTGGTGTTGGAGTTTGAATATACTGATTTAACGCCTAGGACCACAAAATGGTCTTTCGATAGAAGGCTTCTTTTCAACGAAGACTATTGTAACTGGATGAAGGAATGGATTCCCGAATTTATCCAGGTGAATACAGGGTCAGTCAGGAGAGATATTGTCTGGGATGCACTGAAGGCCGGGGTGAGAGGCGAGACAGTTAGATTTGTCGCCAGGAAGCGTAAAACTGAGCAGTTAAAGACTATAAACGATTTAGCGTCCCTCTCTCAGCTGGAGCAAAAATTAGTCCAAGAAATAAATAGTGGGGGTAGGGTTAAGGAGTTCCAGGCGCAAATTGCAGTTTGCCGAGCGAAAATATATCAGGGTTCTGCAGACGAGGCAGCGGCCAAGTATCAAGTATATAGGAATGAATGTTATGAATATGGAGAGAGGGTCGGGAGTGTCCTTGCTAATAGGTTACGGCAAAAAGAGGTTCACTCTAGGATAACTAAGATAAAAGACTTCGAGGGGAAACTTGTAAAGACCCCTTCTTTGGTCCAAGACTCTTTTAAAAAGTATTACGAAAGATTATACACGGCAGAGCCAGTTGCAAGACCCGAGAGTTATCTTGATGAAATGGTGGTTTTGGGGTTAGACGAGATGGATAAAGATGTATTGTCTGAAGCGGTTTCTTGGGAGGAGATCAAAACTGCTGTGCTGTCGTTAGCATCAGGAAAGGCGATGGGCCCAGATATGATCCCCTTAGAGTTTTATATTAAGTTTAGGAAGGCCTTAGAGGGGATAATGACTTCAGTATTTCAAGGGGCGTTTGATGGGGTCCCCCCAGCTTCTTGGTCTTAGACAGTAATAGTAGTTTTTAAAAAAAAAAGAAAGGATCCCCATGAGCTCTCATCATACCGACCAATTTCTTTAATTAACGCCGATAATAAAATTTACTCGAAATGCTTGGCAAAGAGATTAGGGGGAGTTATTACTCCATTAGTCTCATTACAGCAACATGGGTTTATTGCTGGGAGGGGGACTACGGACCATGTTAGACGACTTATCTCCGTTTTTGATTGGGGTCAGGCGAAGGGGCTGCCAGTAGGGTTGGCCCTGTTGGATGCCGAAAAGGCATTCAACAGGGTCTCCTGGGAGTTCCTATGGGCAGTGATGAGGTGGAAGTCCTTTCCTAATGAGTTTATATGGGCAATACAGTCAATGTATATCACCCCAGGGCGCAACAGTACGGCTGGGGGGAGAGGAGTCACAGAGGTTTATGGTTAACAGGGGCACCCGGCAGGGTTGCCCCTGCTCCCCACTTCTTTTCGCTTTGTTTATAGACCCTCTCATTTCTAGACTAGAGACTGACATGGAAATTAGACCTGCAACGGCGCAGTTATATTCAGTCAAAATTTTAGCATATGCCGATGACCTTGCTGTTGTGTCTACTGATATGAACAAGGCGCTGCAGCGAATCGAGGTTATTACTAGGTAGTTTGGAGCAGTGTCCGGCTACAAATTAAATTTAGGGAGACACAAGTGTTGCATACGGAGGTCGGATTACCCCCGGAGATAAAGGTAGTCACAGAGGCAACGTATTTGGGTATAATTATTTCACCCCAAATTCAAAATATCCCAAGGATTAATGTGGAACCGATGCTTGCATCTTCGAATAAGACTCTGGAGCGATTGAATCGGTTGCATCTTTCTCTATATGGAAGGGGCAATGTATTGAAAATGTCGATTTTTCCGAAGTTCCTTTATCTTTTTTAGGCTATCCCAATTTTTTTTCCTAATTCTATATTCACTAAAATAGAACGAATGTGCTCACGATTTCTCTGGGGTTATCGCCGATCTAGAAGAGCAATTAAATGGCTTTATTTGCCAAGGGAACGTGGAGGCCTGGCACTTCCAAATTTTTATTTATACTATTGTGCCTCGCTACTTCAATTTATGGGAGTCCTGGTCTGTGGGGAGAAGGCGGTTCTGGACCCCGCTTTCTCGCCCTCAATATATGAATGGTCTCTGGGCAAATTGTCGCAAGGGTTACTTTTGAAAGTACTGGAGCCAAGTTACTACAAAAAGACTAGATTCAAAATTATTCAGGCAGCATATTCAGTTTGGAAGAGGCTACGTAAGCAGCTGCATATCCCTAGTATTACATGGTATACCCCATTGGATTCGATTGCCCTATTACCTGCGGTATTCCAGGACTCGATTACGCGGAGGTGGGCACAGTACGGCATTAAATTAATTGGGGACCTGTTGGAGCAGGGGGAAATGGTCTCTTTTTCAGTACTGCAAGAGAGATTCAGGGTTGGAAAGTCTGATTTTTTTAAATACTTACAGCTGAGAAGTTTCTTGCAGGGTGCAATTACGGGGGGGAGATGTCAGGTTCGACAGATTCGAATCTTGGATCTATTGAAAGGGAATTGTAAAATAGGGCAAATATATATTGAACTTATGTTAACACAATCTGATGATATGGCTAGACAGGAAGCAATATGGGAGGAGAAATTGTTGGTAACTAATCTTGATTTACAGCTGGTAACGCAAACTGCTAACTCTATATTACTCTCTGGTAGCCTTAAAAGTCAATCGTATATGGCAATGTTCAATCTATATTATACCCCTGCAAAGATCGCAAAATGGAAGGCGGGGAGGGGGGATAAATGCTCAAGATGTGGACTTCAAGCGGCAGATTCGGTACACATGTTCTTTTCATGTCCTGTACTTCAGCCACTTTTGTTAGATATTGAGTGTTTTATGTTGCAATCCTTGGGTATCTCGATATCTTTAACAGCAACTGTGGTCTTGTTTGGTATTGAATTTGGTACAGAGGTGGGTAGGCGAGCGGTATCTCACAGAGGCCTTAAGTTCATTTGTATGTCGGTTTTGAGGCTATGTATAACTTCTCAGTGGCTGGACTCGGAGCCCCCGTCTTTCGCTAATTGGAGGGCTAGGATTATCTCAATATATAATATGGAATCAGCATTGTATAAACTGAAAGGTATGTCAAAGAAAAAATTGGGGGCCTCGATATGGGAGCCGATAAGAAACTGGGTACAATAATGTGATCGAGTTTATTTGCATTACTGTTATACTGAGGAGGTATCTCAGATGTTTATATTCTTGTTTTTTGTCTATTTTTCCCTTTTTCTTATGGCAAAGATGGAATGTAACCTCGCTGAATCAATAAAATAAAAAAATAATAAAAAAAAATAAAAAAAACAACTATAAGAGCAATTAAGCAGATTATGGACTCTAAGCCGGTCGGCCTCAGAGGCCAGACTCCGTCGTCCTCCCCAGATCCTCAAAGTGCAGGGCTCCTCGACAGGTCAGAGTCAGATATGGCAGGGCGCATTGTCTTCGAGGGGTCTGGGACCCGGCTCAGATCAATCAAGGAACCAGTCAGACTGTGGGTCCCAGACAGCCGAGGTAATTCAGAGGTAATGAGCAATTGGGACACTGCATCTGGCTATCAGGAGGCCCCACCGCGGCGGTCACCCGTCTTGCGGGACCTAGTACGGAGCCTTTGTGGCTTGGGAAGGGTCGGATGAGGTTGCGTAGGCGCCCATCGAGCAAGGGGAGAGGGCAGGACAGGTCCGGAGAGGGTGCTCCTCCATGAGCCAAGTCCAGGCCGCTTGGGGGGTATCAAAGAAAAGTGTCTTGTCTTGGAAAACGACTCTGAGTCAGGCCATAAAGAGGAGACGATACCAAAGACCCAGGTTACGGAGCTTCTGTTTAACGTCATCATAAGTTCGTCATTGGGCCTGTACCTCCTTGGTATAGTCCGGGAAAAGCATGATCGTGCTATTTTGATAGGTCACTGGACCCTGTGCCCATGCCGCTCTAAGGATAGCGTCCCTGTCCCGGAAGTTGAGGACCCTCAAGATGATGGGCCGGGGAGCCAGAAAGCGATGGGCGCGCTCAATCGCAAACCATGGGGAGAGGGACTCCTTGGGCATCCAGGATCTCACCCAGGTCTCCACAAATGTGTCCGCTTGATCCTGTTCGGCCCCCTCGGGAAATCCTATGAGGCGCAGGTTGTTCCTCCTTGACCTGTTTTCGGCGTCTTCGGCCCAACGGTGGAGTTCCAAGATCTGAGTCTGGAGGCGGGCCACCTGGATCTTGAGTTGGCCTATATCATCCTCGGTCGTGGAGATGCTCGATACCGCCACGAGATCCAGGCCGTGGCGTTACATAGGTCCTGATGAATAAGGGCCATATCCACCCTCACCTCACCGATCTTGTTCTCCACCGAGGCTTGCGAGGCGCCAATTGCATGGAGGATAGTGGAGAGATCTCCCCTCGCGGGGGCAGGGGGTATTGGATGCGCCCCCTCCAGGATCCCGGTCGTTGGTGGTTTATTGATCCATTTTCGTTTGGGCCTGTGGAGCAGTTGTCTTCGGGGCACGGTCTCTGCCCATCGTTACCAAGGATAGGGGCCCAGCCGCTGAACGGGTGGGGGAGGCAGTCAACAGTCCCAAATGGGGAGGAAGCCGGCACCCAGACCATCAATACTTGGGCCCGGGTGTCCAGGCCAGTCCTCTCAGGTCCCCGTTAGCCCCAGGGGTCAGCCAGCACGAGTCTGGGAACTCTTCTCCCGCCTCCGTCCGATGGGAAGGTCGATAAAGGATGGCACCACCTCCTTGTCTCAAGGTAGGCCGCAATGAGCTAGTGATGAGGAGGCCCAGGGAGCCTGTCCGTTATTTCACAACCCAGTCGGCTGAGGTCCAGTCCAATGCAGGGGTCCGGCGCCACTTGATGGAGGTGGCCGAGGGCGGACTGCGGGCTCCAAGGGTCAGGGTGCAGACAGGTCCAGATGGGTGGACAGTGTTAGAGGAGGCTGGTGTCGGGCCCGCGCCGTCCGGCAATGACAGCCGAGATCAGGTTTGCAGCTGTGGAGGATCTTCCGACCACTAGAAGGGGTCAAGGGGAGGAGAGGAGGGGCCTGGTCCCTCGGGGGGATTTCGCCGCCAACGGGGGCCGACACAGGGCAGGGGTGGCCCGTTAGGTCCACCTCGCACTCGCAGGCCAACAATCCCACGAAGACACCCCCAGAGGTGATGCTCGGCAGAGGCCCTGACCCCTCGCGCCGCTACCGACAGCGGTAGCCAAGCTCAGCGGTTCACCCCTCACCGAGCGGGTGCTGACGATGAGATCCCGGGCTGGGACCCTCCAAAAACAACAGGCAGGCGCAGGCAGGGGGAGAGGGGACAAGTCACTGAGGGAGGGAGGGGGGGTGGGAGTGCCCACACCGCCCCCCGCACCACCACCCGGTCCGGTAGCTGACTCCCAGCTCCCAACCCACCCACCGCAGATCTGCCGGTGGAGGCCACGAGGGAACTCCCGTCTTCTTCGGAGGCCAGCAGTCCCCGGGAACGGAGATAAGGTCGCAACACCGTCGCGGACCAAGAATGGAGGGAGGGTCCAGACCAGGCCGGATCAGGAGGCCTCACAGCAGTTGGATTGCAGCCGGTGCACTCCCGAGGTAGGGGGCCCTCCGGCGATCTAAGGGCCACACCAAGGGCCCAATTCAAAGCTCCCTCGCTCCGTCGGGCCGCAGCGCAGGAAGGCCAAGATGCAGCCTCCGGCAGGCCAGCACAATCCCTTCACCGCAGCTCCCGGGGACGGGATGGCCGGGCCCGGGGCAGTTGAGACTGTTCCCGCAGGGGCGGAAGGAGGCCCAGATCTAACATGCTGCTGCCCGACAGTGGCAGCCGAGCTCGGCGGTTTCCCCAGTCACCGGGTGTGCAATAATAAAGAGAACCCAGGCTGGGCCCCCCGGAAGACATCAGGCAAGCGCAGGATTCAAGATGATGCTGCCAACACGGCCGGACTGGGCCGTGCCCGCCTCCCGTAACTCTCCTGCGTCCTCAACACGGGAGGCGAGCCCCCTGCCATGGCCTCAGGCACCACTCCATCGTGGTCAGACATCGGCATGGAGGCGCAGCCTTAAGGTGAGACCTGGGTGGTGGAGAAGGCAGGGGGACCCCAAACGGATACAGCTGCCACCCTGGAATGGCAAGGGGAGGCCGAGGGACGGACCGTCAGGGCGTAGATTGTCATGCCCAGAGAGGGATCGCCGAGGAGGCCGCCATTTTCAAGTTCAAGGCCTCGGGAGGAAGGGAGTCCAAAATGAAGCAGCGGGGGCTCCGGTCCACCAGCGAAAGGGATCGGAGTACTGCTGGTGAGGCAGGGAACCTCTGCGGATGGCTGAGAGGGTCCGATGGCAGCTGTTAACGGGTGAATAGAAGGTGGATGACGGAAGGGATCCGGAGCACTCTTAGAGTGCGACCGCCATCTTAACGCCTCAGGCCTTGACTTTCTCTGTGCTTAACTTTTAAGGCCTTACATGATACAGGCCTGGAATTCCTAAAACAGGTCTTCTCCTTGTATGAACCTAGTAGGAACCTCAGATCAAGAGGAAATAAAAACGTCACTGCCTTAAGGTTTAGGCAATCAAAATGGAGAGGAAGCAGCTAACTTTCGTGAGCTACTAAACACTGAAATCTCTTACCGATAAACATCAGGTCTGCTCCTTCTTTACTGGAATTTAAAAAAACTCCTGAAAACCTGCCTTTTTAAAAACACTAGCTTCTTACAGTCTCTCTTACGTGTTCTGCTGAGTCAGCGCCAAGACACCCTATGGTATACAAGTAGGGGTGGGCGGAATTTGCGGAATTAACTTCCGCAAATTATCGCGAAAATGCAGAAAATCTCCGCAAACACGCCGGAAATATCGCGAAAACGCGGAAGTTTTTTGCCGCCTGTTCGCGGTATTTTTTGCGTGATCGCGGGTCGCCAACTTACCCATGCGGTTGCTCACGGGCGCGGCCATCTTGTTTTCACTTGTCCCGCCCTCTCGCGATGCTTACTTCCTGTTCCGGGTCGCGCAATGCATGTTCGCGCCTGTTCGCGGTCGATATTTCCTGTTCGCGACCGCTTTTACTTGATCGCGTTGCTTTTTGCTTGCTCGGGGAGAAAATATCGCGCGAACTTGCGCACGTGGTCGCAATGGGCGCGGCCATCTTGTTTTTCACTCTATTGCATGGTTCTGGGGCCTGATTTTCAATCCTCCCTAAATCTTTTCAATCCTTTGTTTATAGCCACTTTTTTTGGATCTTTATTACTTATTATTTCTCTAACTATTTTCCTGCTTCTATATTTTTGGTTTTTGTCTACTTTTTTTTTGTTTTTTAGCTACTTTTTCACTCTTTCTATTGCCTATTTATTTCCTTTACTTACTTTTTTTATTTTATTACCTTTTCTTTCCCACCCCGTCTCTCATCCCCAGAACCATGTCAAAGGTTAGGGCTCGCCGCAGCCAGAGCCGCGACCGCCTTCCATGTGGAAGGCGGCGCCCACAAGGGGTGCAGGCACGGGCCTTATTTGGGGAGGTGGAGTTGGCTGCACTCATTTTCTTTGTGCAGCACCACCTCCCCTCAACCCTGGCAGCAGGTGGCAGGCCTGGGTCCGGGTACGGCCTCCGGGAGCGTCGGCAGCGGTGGGGGAAGGTGCGCCGGGCAGTGTCGCGCATCTCTGGGGTCCAGCGCACCCAGGCACAGCTGACGCACCGGTGGTCCGACATCCTGGACCGTGAGCAGGACCTGCTGGACCTGCTAGGAGTGGAGGTCCCGGGGCTTGGTGAGTACCTATTTAATTATTACAACTTTGTGTCTGTTCTTCTGCTCTATGTTATATATTGCGAATATCTTTTTTTCCTTCCAACCAGCTAGAATGTTGCTGCTTACAATACATTCCAGGTTAATAACGTTTAAAAGTCTTCTGTGATTATTATGACACAGGTGCTCTTCTGCGCTACTACTAATCTTACTTGTTTGCAGCTTTGCGTTTGCGCTTGCTTAGCGTGATTCTTTACGAGTTTATTTTAGAGAAATTAAGTTACGTAATGCTACAGTGACTCACGTCCACTCCTTACTTTGTCCTGTCACTAATAGAGAGGGGCGGATTGATACTTAGGTTTAGGGACTTTGTAGTTGTATGAGCTTCTAATTGGTTAGTGGTATGCGTGATGCCCCCCCTCACTCAGTTACGTGACGTGTTGCTATTACGGCAGTCTTTAGAACCTTTTCTAGTTTGTTCAATGAGTGGAGGTAGGCTTAGCAGTTACTTAGCAGTAGCAGATCAGCATCAATCAAACCAAAATTTGGTGTATACAAAAAATGTAGTCATGTTCATGTGTCCTCCATGATTGGACCATACGCATTGTTGAGGAATACAGTGGAAATGCATACTTAATGTACAATTGGCATGCCTGGAATAGGTGGGCTAGGTTGGGTGGTACGTTGTACTACTACTTAGGCTTAGTTGTAACTTAGTTTTCTGGAATCAGAATGGAAGACTGGATTACTGTTGATAAATAGTAACTTAAGTAGTCGAACTGCGAATCCCCCGATATTACATGTTGACCAGATGAGATCGGTCAATGTAGTTATTGCAATTGTTGTTTACATAAGTGTTTTTTGACCGTTGTTGAAAAATATTGTATTTGTTTGACACCATCCATCAATGTTTGTCTCTTTCTTATATCTTTCCTGTTCATCAGCACCCAGGGGCAGACGGGCAGGGACTGGGCAGTCGGCGGGACAGGAACACCACCAGGAGGACACCGCTGAGGGCTCCTCTGCTGGCCCCAGTAAGTCTTCTTGTTTTTAATAATATTTCTTATTCCATAACTTTTACTGCCCCATTTCTCCCGAACTATAGTGTGTTTCCAAATGCTATTTTTTTACCACCAATTATCCTTCGATCTGTACGGTTTCAAAAATCTTATCCCTGCCTCCGCTATGATGACTCTGAGTACTACTACATCCTATCAATCTGTCTGTACTGTAGTAGCTAGTCTTGCCTAGTTGGCCAGTGCCACTCTTTGTGAAAGGTTGTAATATAAAACTCATATTCACCAGTAGCACGTACAATCCGTTGGGTCGTTGTCTTGTACTACTTTTACTCTTATTGATGTTGAGGCTTTGAAAATTCACAGCAACAGCCCTACCAGATTTCTTAATATTTTGATATGATACACTATAGGACATACCACTGTTGTAGGGATCTTGCACATACATTTGCACCAGAAAATAGTATGTTGGTGATGGTAGGTTGGACCTTCCTTGCACACCTCAATCAGAAATTCAGAACCCACCACAATTCCACTGCTTGACTATAGTACTGTCTTGTCATACCTATTAGGTCTCGGAACCCTCCCCCCAAGATACCAACAAGTAGACAACCCAGAACATAACACACCCAACCTCTGTCGTGGAAGCAATTCACATGAACACCCTTACTTTCATTTGCTCACTCGTGTAACTTAGTCCACTCCACACCAAATACCACGAAGTCTATGTAAGTTTAAAATTTTTATTTCAATTTGAGAAGGTCTGTACACTGTTTTCTTAGCAGCACCAACCGGCAAATCAATAACATTAAAACAATATACATTGTTACACTTATACAGTTGGGAATTAAATCATGATAACTGAACAGTGGTGGAAGGCAGCACTACCATCCCATAGCAATTTAGTTTATATACATTTATAAATGAAGATGTGAGTGAATGGACCCCTCACCTCAGAAGAACCTAGTACTGGTAGTTTGTGCATCGTTCAGAAGCTCTGGTTTGTAGAAGGGAATCTTGCGTCTAATGCGAAAAAAGAAATGGTGTGCGTTAGTATATTGCAACTTGCAAGCATTTCTCAGCCGTGCCAAAAAGTGTAGCATCTATGGATAAGCAATATGGACTAACAGTAACAGTAGTACACCAGTTCTTCCTAAAAAAGTGGCTTGTTAATGTTTGTTGACCGCTTGTACGCAGCGCGTAGACTAGACAGTAGCAGTGTGAGGCAGGTCATGTGGCCTCAAAGGTGTCTTAAGAAGCTGCAAGGTAAAGGTAGCGTCACATGTGCATGGCTAGGGCTAATCAAGCAAAGGCTACAATGATCATATAACTATTAGTGTCTACTCTACTACTACCTGATTTGTACTAGTGATGTATGTTAGTATTAACTCATTTTTCAACCTTGCTACTGATCAATAGGGGGAGGTGTATATGACGCCTAATAAATGTGTAATGTTTTCTAGGCGCACTACCGACCACCAGTGCTGGGGCCAGTGAACAAGGCGACGCGGAGGGAGAGGATGCGGCAGTTGCTGCCGATACCGACGATGGAGCGGTAGGGGGAGTGGCAGCACCAGTGGCAGGTGGTGGTAAGTTAGATTCATAATCTTTAACTATTGTTGAACTTGACAGCACACTCACTGCAAGGGTGTACTGTATGTATATGTATACTGTACAGTTGTGACTTAGGGCCCCCATTAGGATGGTGGGCGTATTGCCCCCGCCGGGCCGGCTGGAACTGCCGTCACCGCAGGGGCAAACCTCCCGCCATCCCTGTAGAAAATATTCAGACATGTCCAGGCGGAAAAGGGTTCAATATGGCGGTGGTGTCTCTCTCACCACACCGCCAGCCATATAATCTGCATTTTGAAATGCCTTTGCGTGGCGGCATTGCCGTCCGCCACGGAAAGGCATGCACACATTGCAGAGTATGCATGGGGGCCCCCATGGAGGGTACCTACCGATGCTATGGTACCCCCCCGACTTTCAAAGCAAAACGTGACAGGCTCCGTGCGGGGCCCGTCATGTTGTGCTTGGAAAAGCAGCACAACATTTTAGCATTGCTTTCAGCAAAGCCAACCAGAATTTAAATAAAAAAAAACAGGGTGCGCCCGCCACTGTGCCGGGCGCATCATCCTAATTAATTGTCCCCACGGGACCCCCACCCTTTTTAGCAGTCGGATGGCGGGCGGACAAAGTCCGCTCGCTATCCGATGTCGTAAGTAAGTATGAGTTCTTGGGGACGTTTGAAGAGTGAACTAGAAGACTAGAATTCCCTTTAATTGGTATAGGACTAGGAGCCGGAGTATTGAGTAACCAATGGCCTCATCTATCTGATTTGAACTCCGCTTTGAAAGTTTTATGGAGAAGAGCACCTGGTGCACTGTTCAACTAAAAAGTGTAAGACAGGTGGAAGGAAGAAGGACGGGCGCCTTTTAAAATGTTATGTACTACTGTGCTTTATTTTATAGTGCTACTCTACCATTCCACTATGTGTATAAATAATTACCTTGTCCTACTGTTTTATTAAGACTATATTTTACAATTGTCTTGTTTTTTTCTTTTTGATACACAGCAACTCCGAAAGTCAACCGTAAGGAGTTGGCCGCCAAGGCACGGTGCCGGAAGCTGGAGGCAATCCAGCAGGAATACCGGCAGCTGGTGGTCCTAGCCGAGGAGGATGATGAAACTAAAGCAGCTATTGAAGCCTCCTCCAGTGCCCCGGGCCCCAGCCACCGCCCTCCAGCGTTACGGCGCCACCGCCTGGCGGCTGCCCGCCGCCACCGTGTCAACTCCGGTGCCCCCCCCCACTGTGGCTGCAACTGCCGCGGCCTTAGACGCCGCGTCGCCCATTTAGAGGAGGAGATGCGCCAGATGCGTGTCCTCCTCCAGTCCCGCCCCACCAGTTAGTCCCTGTCGCTGCCCCTTTTTTAATTCTTGTTCGTTTGGGCGTTCCAGACTTTTTTCTATGGACAGTGGTTGGGGTTAGGGAGGGGGGTGGTTCAGCTTTTGTGGGTTTAGTTTATTTGTTAGGGTAAATTAAATATATTTTTCTATGTTACATGCAATGTTGTTAATGTTTTGTAGGTGGGGTAACTGTTTTACATCACACTGTTTCCTTGCTGGTGCATGGCCGCCCATAGCCTGTGTTTGATTTCAATAATTTGCTGACTGTATAAGACACAAACAGATAGATGCGACACACCTCACTCATTGACTGGTCCTTCTAGTACTTTCAGTCTGTCCTCTAGTCTATGCATTCTTTGGAGTGGTGTTTGAAAATGAAATCATTGACATGTCCATTATTAATTCTGCCTCCCCCAAACTTCTCTCTTACCGGTGCTTGATGTTTATGTCCAACTGTGGCACAGCACTGGCTGCATGGTGAAGATGGTTTCCTTTTTCATACATGCCATGATTGGGGTGGTGGTGGTGGTAGTATAGTAGTAGTAGTATACACTGGCAGGGTGGCAGCATTTCCAAAAAAAGAAAAGGAGATAGTCAATCGCCTTTGAGAGACTGTTAGAGGAGTAGTTGAATGAAGTACATCACAGAATTTACCGAGCAACAATTATATGCTCAAATATTTGACAAAAAAACTGAATGGTGGTTATTATGAGGATAGCCTACTAGACAGAGTTACAAACTATAGTTTTGTCGACTCGAGTCACTTGACTATGCCTACAGTCTAACAGTTAGTGCTGTATATGAGGAATGACAACAAACAAATCCAATCAATGCCGGCAATTCATGCTGAGGTATATGTTCCTTTGTTAAATAAAATAACTTCTGAAATATCCTACTCATGGGTGGGCAAGCAGAAGAAGATCATCGCTCTGCATTGAAATTGAAGTAGTGTTGCTTTCACCACATCCGCCCCAGCAAGTGTGTGATTAAGTATTGGTGTACATTTAATTTAGTTACACCTCGACAATAAGTCACACAGCCCGGGGGAAGAGGGTTAGGGTTTGTTGAATGGATGGGAAGGGGGATTTTGGGAAAGGTTTGACATAGAAAAACAGTATGCATACATAGACAAACAAACGGCAATCATTGAAGACTACCATACCATATCCATTCCATATGTTAAGGGAGAAAAAGGCAATGCATGCATGATGATGAGACCCGGATTACATACACTTCTATTTCTTGTTCTGTTCCGGCCTTAATACTTTAACAGATAGCAAATAGAAATTTTAAATATTGGTAGTGAAGAATCGTAAACACAGAGCAAACGTAATGATGATTGATAATAACAACTCCAAGAACACACTGTTGTAAAGATTGTATACAAGATAGTAATCAAATTATTTAAAAGAAGTTAAGTGGATACTGTTACTGTCTTATCCTGGTCAAAAAGGTGGACTGGTTTTGCGCATCTCGGCATTCCTCTTGATCCTCTCGTCCATCAATCTTGGGTGTGTCGCCTCGCCACTCGCCACTGCCCGGCTGGAAAAAAAAGGTGATTGATTGGTAAGGTAATTAATATGCATTGTAATGTTTTACAAAGTTTTGGCCAAGGCCCGGCCTGTAATTTTAGATTGAAAACCAAAGGGGATATTGAGAAAGAAAGTGAAAACAAATGCACAAGTGATGGTGTAGTGCAACAAGAACACTTTCCGAGGTGGCATGTATGCATATGCATCATCTCTACTCTAGTCTGTTTCCAGCATTGACCTTCAACAGTAACAGGAGAGATCAGGCCCACAGTGCTTACCATTAGCACATCCTACGTTAACACTTTAGAGTCCTTTTTTTTTCTCTCACAGAGTTGGACAAACGCAAAGCACATTATCCATTCCAAACATAGCATTTTACAGTTAAAGTTAGTAAAATCAATGCACTGCAGTCATCCCACCGCTACACTCTATTCAACTTCTACACAGACATTTGGGTCTGCTGTGGTTGTTGTTGACATGTTTACCTTTAGGCTTTTCCGTTGCCACTCCTGAAACATCCTCCTCCTGACTTCATCATCATCTCTGAATCGATACTTTTACTGACTGAAGATCGGCCTGCAGTATAAGTATAATTTTTATGAATCACCCAGAGTAGAAATATAAATATTACTGACTTGAGTCATTCTTTATTGTGTACAGAAAGATAGATTACTACTAGTACACTTTGACATCACTTTGTGCACAACAAACAACGCAAACACAAAGACCAATAGCTCAGAGTCAGGTGTCCACTGTCCAATGCATGCCATTAATTGTCATTCATTACCTGTTCCTTCTCATCTTAAGTTAACGGACCGTCTCTTTCGCCATCATCATGAGGAACGGTGCTGTTAAGTCAGTCATTTGCATTGCGCAGATTGAGTGAGTCCCCTTCCTGTATTGAATTAAAAGCAATGTATCACCAAGAAGCAGGAGAAGCGCACATTTCTTGTTTGCAAGAAGGGGAAAATTAGTGTGTTCTGTAGAAAGTTGATTAGTGGCAGTGCACAATTACATCAATTCATGCGCAACACACACAACAAAATCTACATCATTCAGTCTGCGATTCTGCGGCCAATGCATGGCATCAATCATTACCTGTTGCATCTCATCTCGTTAACGCTGCAGACCGTCTCTTTCGCCATCATCATGATGGACGGTGCTGTTAAGTCACAGTCATTTGCATTGCGCAGATTGAGTGAGTCCCCTTCCTGTATTGAATTAAAAGCAATGTATCACCAAGATGCAGGAGAAGTACACATTTCTTGTTTGCAAGAAGGGGAAAATTAGTGTGTTCTGTAGAATGTTGATTAGTGGCAGTGCACAATTACATCAATTCATTCATGCGCAACACACACAACAAAATCTACATCATTCAGTCTGCTATTCTGCGGCCAATGCATGGCATCAATCATTACCTGTTGCATCTTATTTTCAGTTAATGGCCAGTTTCTCTTGGCTCTGAAGGAGGATAGCTATAGAAGTCATCAGATTCATGGTCCACTTGTTTTGGAAGGACGAGGAAAGTTTGAATTTGTTGTTACCATCATCCAATCATCATTCATGAGGGAAATGGAATTGAGCAGGAGATGCAGTATGATCGAGCGGAGGAGCTGGATTCTGAGGACTGTAGTGTCAAATGGCAGACACCTGAAACTTGTATCTTAAATTAGAAGAGTAGAAGACGGTGATAATGCATTTGTTGCGATTCACAAGTTTATAACCGGAACGACAGACACAAACAAAGGGGGAAAAAAGGGAGGAAGACAGTAAGTGCGAGCCTAATTGTCAGGGAAGTATAGCTCGTCCTCAAACTCTGGGGGATCTTCCAGTAGTAGGTAATCATCTGACACAATACTTCCGTCACCTGAGCCGCTGTCCTCATCTTCCTCTGTTGATTCATGCATTGTGTAATTCGGTGGTATGAAGTGCTGATTCATTTTGATCATTGTTAACCTCTCCACATTTTTGGGAGATAGACTGGTCCTTCACAAGGTTACAATGGAACCAGCAGCACTGAAAACACGTTCGGAAGAGACACTTGCGACAGGGCAAGCCAGATAGCTTATCGCCAGCCTGCTGAGCTGTGGCCATTCAGACCTTTTCCTATACCAATACTGCACTGGGTTTTGATCAACGTACACCTCTGTTGGGTCATCCAGATAGGCCTGGACCATCCGCTCAATGTTCAGGGTTGCTGCTGGTAAGCTTTTGTGCTGTTTTTTCTGTGCATCAGCACTGTGCTTAAGGCCCATCTTTACATAACAATCTGATAATGATTGTACTCGGCCGAATGATCCAGTTATTGTTTTTGTAGTCGATGGTGATGGTGAGTGTTGCGATTGTGAGCCAACTGCACTGCCCTCAGCCGACGAAGTTGCACTTGATTCTGCATGGCCTGCTTCAGTATCAGTACTTGTTGTGGGTTGATGTGGCGGGCTTTTAATTAGCAGCCCTTCGTTTTCAAACTTGATGGCTGCTTCAGCTATACAACTTTTGTAGCGGGCAACATCATTGTCGGAAAAAGAAAGGAATAGTCCTAATTTTGCACGTGGATCCAGAATTGTGGCACAAATGTAATGTTCTTGTGACAAAATTTTATTTTGTATCCTTACATTTCCTGATAAGCGCCTGGATAAGCTCTCCACCAAGTCATGGGCTTGCCTTCTGTCCTCTACACTTTTGTAGGATTCAGACACATTATTCAGCTCATGCTCTAGCATTTGCAACAATGGGATAGCTTGGCCCATTGTACAGTCCTCCTTGCTGACTTCACGTGTGAAGACCTCAAAAGGAGACAGCATCTCAGTCAGGCATTGAATTAGGGTCCATTGCTCCCTCTGAAGGGTCATGCCTTTAACACTAGCATCACTGCTTCTGTACCAGACATATTCATTGAGTGACCTGTGCTGTTCGTACAGACGATCAAGCATGTAATACGTTGAGTTCCAACGTGTTGCCACCTCCTGGATGAGTGCCTTGACTGGCATCCTACGGTCACGTTGGATGATCCTCAGCTGCTTCCGAGCTTTAAAAGAATGGCTGAAATGAGTGCATATTCTTCGGCAGATGGCCAGTAAATTGATTACTATGGGTTCTTTTTTCAGAAAGTCTTGCACTATAATGTTTATGCAGTGTGCCAAACACGGAACCCTGAAATAGGAACCAAGTTCCATGGCCTTAAGTACATTACTGCCATTGTCTGTGGCAACAAAACCAATACCAAGCCCTCTGGGCTGCAGCCATTCCAAAACCTTGGTGCGAAACTCTTCTAAAATGTTTTCAGCCGTATGAGATTTCTCCATGGCGAACATGGCTACAGTTGCATGTTTCCGAGTACCTTCAAAAATCGCAGCTGTGTCAACAACACCTCGTGCAGATAGTTGATCTCTAACCCCCACAAAAGAGATCCAGTGTGCAGTGATGCACATGTAATCTGTGGCTTGGCAACTGGTCCACATGTCTGTTGTCAGGTGGATATTGTGCACAGCACTCTGCTGCAAACCGTGACCAACCAATTCCAGCACATCATGATGTAGTGCCGGAACAGCAATTCTTGCGAAATAGGACCGGCTGGGAACTTTCCATTTCGGGCAGATGGCAGACACAAATTCAAGGAAACCCACCTCTTCCACAAATGAAAAAGGAAGAAGGTCCAGCGCTAACATTTTAGCCAGCTTTGCATTGTACAATCGTGCCGTTGGGTGGTTGCGTTGGAACTGCCCCTCCAACCTAAACATGCTCTCAATGGTAGGCTGGCTTATTTTCCTTAGTGGTGCTGTTTTCATTAACCCACTAAGGCTCAACGACACAGATTGTCTCATTGAGGTACTCGCCGGTTGCCTTGGTGTCTCACCCACACTCTGAGTATGGCTCTTACTGCGGTGCCACTCTGATGTTACTGAGGAGGATGTGGGCGTTACCACTGCAGTGACTGCACTACTGGAGACAGGGCTAGAAATGCCTCCCTGTTCTTCACCTGCCACCACAATAATATCGCTCCCTGATTCCTGACCAACTTCAAAGGGTTTAGATTTCCTACTTTCTTTTAACTTACGTAGGTGATCCTCGAACACGATATTGTGGTGTATTTTTAGATGACTTGCTTGTCCTCCGGTACCATAGTTTGTACCAAGCTTACCACGCCGAACACCTTGCCGACAAATTGAGCATATAGCAACGTTCTCCTCCTTGGCGCTAACAGAAAAGAAGTCCCAAACTGGGGAGGAGAACTTTCTGGCACTGCTGGATGTGCCACTTTCAACACCAGATGAACTTGAGGGGGTGCTTGAAAATCTGTGACCCTGTCCACCTACACTGTGACTTGTACTACCACTTCCTACTGAGATGGTTGAGCTGGATGTAGGTCCCTGCCGGGCCTTGGAAAATATGGCAGCTGGAGGTAGTGGTGGTGTAACCTGTGTTGGTGAGATCCGTGCTACATCCCGCTTAGTAGCAGCCTTTCTGGATAGGGTGAGAATGTCGGTCTCCAATCCCTTTGGGGCGGGAGTAATGTGCGTGATGACTGGCTCGTCTTCATCAACATCATCACCCCCCTCTTCTACATCTACCTCCATAACTCTAAGTTTTTCTGGGACCTTCCTTTTCAGAAGCAATGTCTTGTGGCGTACTTCACTCTCAGACCGAGCTGGTGGGACCCAAGTGTCATCACGATCATCGGAAGCGGGGCTTGAAGAAGAAGATGATGGACTAAGCCTCCTTTTCCTTGCTGGTGGTCTGGAAGACAATTGATCTTCTGAAACAGTGGTTTGACTTCGCTCCACTTTGTCTGCAGGAAGCTCGATTTCCTGAAATGCCCCTACGTCAGGAGCAACAACTACTATGGTGGGCTGTTGCGGCGGCTGCTGCTGTTCTGGTTGCGGCGGCTGCTGCTGTTCTGGTTGCGGCGGCTGCTGCTGTTCTGGTTGCGGCGGCTGCTGCTGTTGTTCTGGTTGCGGCTGCTGCTGTTCTGGTTGCGGCGGCTGCTGCTGTTCTGGTTGCGGCGGCTGCTGCTGTTCTGGTGGCGGCGGCTGCTGCTGTTCTGGTTGCGGCGGCTGCTGCTGTTCTGGTTGCGGCGGCTGCTGCTGTTCTGGTTGCGGCGGCTTGACACTGATCTGCTGAGTTTGCGCCTGCGTTGAACTTGATTGTGTACTACTTTGCGGTAATGACATTTCTTCAACATCGCTGCTCGTTAGTAGACTGGCTACCTCTGCGACAGTAAAGCCCTTGGGCCTAGGTTGGTGGGGTTGCTGGACCGCTGTGCTGCTCCCAGCTTGGTTCCCGGACAACGCTTTGGTGCCAAAAAAAACCTTGGCCGGCACACCACCAGTCGTGGTTAATGGCACTTCCTTTTTCTGTTCCTTCTTCTCACCAGCAACTTTCTTGGTACTGGACCTGGTACCTTTCTTTGGGGCCATCTTCTTCCGATGTCAGGCAGGAGGCAGATGCACAACAAGTTCTGGTCACACGTGGGCGTGATGCGCAGCAGGACTTCTGTCTGGCTGGCAGTACAACGGGTAGCCAGGTGATGCCGATGACACCTCCTACTCTGTCTTTTGTGCACCTAAAAGCAAAGAAGACAGGAGAAGAACATCAGTGAAATGTTGCATTTGTTTTTGTGGTTCAGTTACTTAGTACTGTACTAGTGCAAACAAAAGATAGTCTAGCCATTTATGACTTTTTTTTAACTAGAGCTATGTTATACTACTAGTACTGTGTACAGCCACACACTACACTCTCAGGAAGGTGATGTCTAAAAATTCAACAGATCACATAAAAAACACTTGATCAATAAAGCTGTGGCTACCTGCTCTGATCCTAGTGGATGAAAAAGCAGGCCTGTTGGCAGACAAGGCCAGGCAAGCTTGTAGGCCTGGGCCTCAAAATGGCCACCAGCCACATGGCCAGGCCCAACAACATCAGCAAGGCCACCCCAAAAAACACACTTCCCCAACTCAATCCAATGCCATCCATGCCCTAAATGATGTCTAAATTCAACAGAGCACACAGAAAACAGTAGATTACTAAAGCTGTGGCTACCTGCTCTGGTCCTAGTGGATGAAAGCAGGCCTGTTGGCAGACAAGGCCAGGCAAGCTTGTAGGCCTAGGCCTCAAAATGGCCACCAGCCACATGGCCAGGCCCAACAACATCAGCAAGGCCACCCCAAAAAACACACTTCCCCAACTCAATCCAATGCCATTTATGCCCTAAATGATGTCTAAATTCAACAGATCACACAGAAAACAGTAGATTACTAAAGCTGTGGCTACCTGCTCTGGTCCTAGTGGATGAAAGCAGGCCTGTTGGCAGACAAGGCCAGGCAAGCTTGCAGGCCTAGGCCTCAAAATGGCCACCAGCCACATGGCCAGGCCCAACATCACAAAGGCCACCCCCAAAAAACACACTTCCCCAACTCAATCCAATGCCATCCATGCCCTAAATGATGTCTAAATTCAACAGATCACATAGAAAACACTTGATCAATAAAGCTGTGGCTACCTGCTCTGATCCTAGTGGATGAAAAAGCAGGCCTGTTGGCAGACAAGGCCAGGCAAGCTTGCAGGCCTAGGCCTCAAAATGGCCACCAGCCACATGGCCAGGCCCAACAACATCAGCAAGGCCACCCCCAAAAACACACTTCCCCAACTCAATCCAATGCCATCCATGCCCTAAATGATGTCTAAAAATTCAACAGATCACATAGAAAACAATTGATCAATAAAGCTGTGGCTACCTGCTCTGATCCTAGTGGATGAAAAAGCAGGCCTGTTGGCAGACAAGGCCAGGCAAGCTTGCAGGCCTAGGCCTCAAAATGGCCACCAGCCACATGGCCAGGCCCAACAACATCAGCAAGGCCACCCCCAAAAACACACTTCCCCAACTCAATCCAATGCCATCCATGCCCTAAATGATGCCTAAATTCAACAGATCACATAGAAAACACTTGATCAATAAAGCTGTGGCTACCTGCTCTGATCCTAGTGGATGAAAAAGCAGGCCTGTTGGCAGACAAGGCCAGGCAAGCTTGCAGGCCTAGGCCTCAAAATGGCCACCAGCCACATGGCCAGGCACAACAACATCAGCAAGGCCACCCCCAAAAACACACTTCCCCAACTCAATCCAATGCCATCCATGCCCTAAATGATGTCTAAATTCAACAGAGCACACAGAAAACAGTAGATTACTAAAGCTGTGGCTACCTGCTCTGGTCCTAGTGGATGAAAGCAGGCCTGTTGGCAGACAAGGCCAGGCAAGCTTGCAGGCCTAGGCCTCAAAATGGCCACCAGCCACATGGCCAGGCCCAACAACATCAGCATGGCCACCCCCAAAAACACACTTCCCCAACTCAATCCAATGCCATCCATGCCCTAAATGATGTCTAAAAATTCAACAGATCACATAGAAAACAATTGATCAATAAAGCTGTGGCTACCTGCTCTGATCCTAGTGGATGAAAAAGCAGGCCTGTTGGCAGACAAGGCCAGGCAAGCTTGCAGGCCTAGGCCTCAAAATGGCCACCAGCCACATGGCCAGGCCCTACAACATCAGCAAGGCCACCCCCAAAAACACACTTCCCCAACTCAATCCAATGCCATCCATGCCCTAAATGATGCCTAAATTCAACAGATCACATAGAAAACACTTGATCAATAAAGCTGTGGCTACCTGCTCTGATCCTAGTGGATGAAAAAGCAGGCCTGTTGGCAGACCAGGCCAGGCAAGCTTGCAGGCCTAGGCCTCAAAATGGCCACCAGCCGCATGGCCAGGCCCAACAACATCACAAAGGCCACCCCAAAAAACACACTTCCCCAACTCAATCCAATGCCATTCATGCCCTAAATGTGCTTGAAAATGAAATCCATTCAAAAAACAAAAGGAACAGTTGCTTCATCATGCACACACACCCATGAGGCCATGCCCATGGCTAGCTCGGGCCTACTACTACAACCCACAAAATTTAAAAAACAAAAAAAGGAATGATGATAATTAATTAATTAACAAAAATAAATTGTAGTTACAACAACTGCAATGCCCACAATCAAACACAACAACCACTTACTTGTAAAATATCCTATTCCAAAAATCCTGAAATCCAATTGCAATGATGCAGCAGACAAAAAGAGTGATCTTTCCAGCTCCAAATCCAAAGACAGAATGAGCAGGAGATGGACAAAGCACTGGGAGGAGCCTGCTGGACAGGAACAGGAAGTTGGAGATTCTGTGTCACTTCCTCCCTCTCTCCACCTTTAAAAAAAATGACTCCTTGCACAAAAATGTCAATGTAAGGAGTTCTTTTCATCCAAAATCAGCATTTGCAGATGGTTTCATGCTGCTAGAGCCGATATTCCTCTCCAAATTGTAAATTTTACGTTGTTGAGTTCTCGAGCTTCACATTACTTCCGCCTGCGTGTCGAAAACGATATGATCGCGTTCTCTTCTTTGTCCCTGTCGCGTTGGATATGACGTGTTCGCGGTCTCTTTCTCCTGTTCGCGTTCGATTACACGTGCCCGCGTCCTCATCCTCTGGCTCGCGATGTAGAATGACATGTTCGAGATCTCAATCTTCTCATACTCGCGCGGTGCATGATCGCGAGAAAAAAGACGTGATCGCGCGACAAATGACGTGATCGCGTGACAAATGACGTTAATGCGGCCGCGAACTCTCGCAAGACATCGCAAAATGGCTATCAAAATCCAACATCTCGTGGGGAACGCGACCGGGTCAAGAAAACTTGTCGGAGAACGCAGGGATTCAGGTAAGGCGATCGCGCGCGAGAATGTATTATTTTACAGCGCGAGCAAGAAACAAATTATCGCTAAGCTGCGGAATGCGGAAATTTTGACATTTTCGCGCTTTCCGCGGAACGCGAAAATGCCAAAATATCGCAATTTCCGGAATTTTGGCCCAGGCCTATATACAAGCACTTTAAAGATGTATTAACATAACATAACATAACACTATGCTCTTAGGAACCATGCATCCAAACATGAAAGAAATAACCAGTGCTGATAAAACCCTTATACTACACTTGAAGGGGGGTGGGGCTAAACAACTTATCACACTCTTCTAGAAAAAGAAAGAGGCTCCGTCTGGGACTCTCTAGTTCAACAAAATATGGCAAGTGCTGAAGTAGAAAAGATTACGCACAAACTAACACTAACACATTGCAGGTAAACCAGATCAATACAGTTAAATGGCTACCGGCCGACCCTAGAAGTACCATCACCCAAACACTAGTCACCAGCCAGCTGGACTACGGCAACACACTCTATGCAGGAATCATGTCGCATCTCTTGAAGAGACTCCAGCACATACAGAACTCTGAGCCAGACTCATCCTTGACCTTGGACCCACATCACCCCCACCTCAAGAAGCTAGACTGGCTCCCCATTCAGAAGAGATCCATTTCAAGATACTGATCCACAGCTAAAAAGCCCTGAACAACCATGGATCAGCATACATTAACCAACCCTCCAGACTCCTGTGCTGTGCCTCCCTTCAACTCACTTACACCCCGTGCACACATCACAGCCACAGCAGAGGTCGCTCTTTATCCTATCTCATGGCCAAGACAGGAAATTCACACATATATGGAAACCCCTCTTGGTCCATATAGTGATGCGAGAATTCCATTGTTTCATAACACAAGGGTTTCCCACCCTGCAGCTTTTCGACTGAGGTCAAGGAGGTCAAGCATTCCAAACACCTCCAGATCGCCATGTGAACCTAACTGGGGCATAGGTGGGAAGTCACTTCAGACTGCTGAAGATATGGTGGTCAATAATTTACTTTTGGTAAGCATTTGCACCAGGCCCCACCACCCTACTCTCCACACAACTCCACCTTGGCCCTCCTGTCTTCACCTGTCGGCAGTTACAAACACCAGCCTCATTGGTCATAACGACTGCCCGCCCCATCCCCCACCACCACAATACATGCACAAAGACACTTCCAGCCAGTGTTCCTGGTAAGTTACATGCGCGCACCTTTGTGACCCCGAGCGTGCAGTATCCAGTGTGAAGCGCGCACACGTTTGCGCCACTGCTTTTAAAACGTGAGCTGCAATTTCCTGGTTGCCGGAAGCCTGTGCATGCGTTCACCAGCAAGTTGCTCCTGCACTAGCTGCATTTTTAATGGAGCCCAGAGGCAGGCTGATTGTGGTCCTTTGTGAAAATATTTATGTTAATTGCTTTACTGCCATGCGCTGCAATTAACATACATATTTTTTAAGAAAAGAAATGCAGCAAGTCCGAAAGTATGACGTGTAAAGCACATGTCGTGCTTTTGGGCTTGCTGCATTTATTTTCTAAATAGAACACGGCTGGGTGCTGATTTTGGGCCATTGTGAAAATATTTCTGTTAATTACAGCGAATAACAGGCACTGTGATTAACAGGAATACTTTCACAAATGCCTACAATGAGCCCACAGCGGGGCTCTATTAAGAAAAGAAATGCAGCAAGTCCAAAAGTACGACGTGAAAAGCACACGTCTCGCTTTTGGATTTGATGCATGTCTTTTCCATAGCTGCCACAGATTATTTATGAGTGATGGAGAATGATGACATTCACATAGCTGCCAAGGTTTCAGATTGCTATGTGTGACATTTTCAGTTAAAACAGGCAATGAAGACGAGGGAAATCGATAAATATCAGAAATGACACTCATTTCAGTAACCAGAAATTCTAAAAAGTGAACTGCTGCAAAGCACCAGAAAAATATTCAGTCATGAAACAAGTATTCTGTGAAATCCAAATACAAACTGCTACTCTGATTCTGTATTATATTTGCTGGGCGATAGCAGGGTGTGTTTTGTTCCTGTGCTATTTTCCATGCCAATGCTTCCAAGCTTACCAGTGCACACTCACCCAGTTGAGGCTTCGACCATGAACCAAGGAGCACGTTTCAGCAAGAGGTTAACAGGGTCCCTCTGCTAGTTTAGCCAAACCTTGCTCTAAATCTTTTCATAACAAAAGTTTTCGGACCTCTGAGGACTGATGCTGCCTTTCTCATGCACCTGTCGTGGATGCAGCCTAGCCTGAGGCAGTGCGTGCTTTATGCAAGTCTTTGGCATCTGCCCAGGGTTGGGGAGGGGCAGGGGTGGTAAAGACATGCAGATTACATTTGCTGGCGATACAGATGTGTGAAGTGCTCCAGTGTCTTCTCCTTACACACTGACCTGAAGCAACGCCCCCTTGAGAGGGAGGGGTTGCTCTAGTGGTACCCCTGACAATGACCTCGGAGCTGGGGACGGATTACAGGACATACACCTTGCGACTTCATGCTGTTATCTTAGTTTGAGCAGTGGCATTAATCCTTCATCATGCCAAAATCAACATCATACAGAAATATATAGCACCACTGCAATACCAGAAAACAAATTTCCACAACATGAAAAAGACTATCTCAATACAAGGGCCACCGTGTTTGCCGTGCAAATCAGCGCTGATTTGCACGGCGAACACGCCACGGTCTGGATCCAAGGGGTTCTACCTGATACTGCCGGATTGGGCAGTTCTTCTAAAAGAAACTCCCTTACACTTGGAAGCACATTAAGATATTCGGATACAAGACTAAATGGTCTACCTCTCCAGGCGCAGAAATTATTGGAACCCCTTCCGGGTTGGAATTATCACCGGAACTAAGAGACTACTTGAAACTGACCTCAGCCCTGAAGAAATCACGGGGTAATCCCCTGTAACAGCGACGAAACACGTGTTGGCTAAGAAGGCTTAAGATCTTGAATTAAAGACATCTAAAAATACAAAGACAAGCATCATTGTGATATTTTACAAAACTTTATGTATTTACTTTCAAACGTGTGCAGAGGATTTGTATATATAGTAGAGTGGTCTGCTGGCCACACACATAGGGATTTGGTGGTTTTTCCCTACCTTATGCACCGTGCCAGATTACCTGCCATAACTGATTTGTACTTGTGATAGACCTTAGAGCGCCATTTCGCGTACTGCTGACCACCGACTGTTTACCTACCGAACACATTGCGTTTGTTGCTGGGACCTTGGATGGGGGTTGGCTGCGTGATGTGGAGAGGCCTCGGCGATACCAGGCCATCATCATGCTATCACATCTAATCGGCCACAACAGTGCAACCACTTGTTCGAGACCGCGCAAAACACAGCTCAACACTCAGCTTTAATTAACATGCTGTGAATATGCTGTAACTGCCCAGCCAAGTGCCATTCATTGCAGGACAATCTCGGGCATTGCGGTATTGCGGAAACCTTTCTTTCAATGCGTTAGTATAACACGCAATGCGTGGCGCTTGGCAGAGCTGCATTCAATGGCTATGAGTAACACTTTCTTGCGAGTAAAATCAAGCAGTGAAGACAAGGGAAACATAACAATGTCAGAAATTACACCCATTTAGGCAACCAAAACCTCTAAGAAAACTTAAAGCCGCTATAAAGCAAAGGAAATTGCATGGCGTCCGATTAGTGGGGATGTGAGTGAAGGAAAATGTGCTCTGTAAGATAACAGCAAAGACATATAAGGTGGAAACGCAAGTGGTGCAGGTATGGGCTGCAAGAGCTTTTAAATCTCACCCCCAGCAGGGGCAACAACCAAAAACCATTGAAAATAACACATTCTCTCATAGCTGCCAATTCTTTTGATATTATGTTTCACATTTCCATAGTTTCTGTGTACTTAAGAGTGACACAAGTGCCAGATGTTTGACAGTTACCAAACGATGAAGTGCATGGAAAGAGATAAATATTGGAAATTACACCCTCTCAATCAATAAGACCTACAATATCTTGAAACTTCTTCCAAACCCCTGAAATGAAATTTAAGATACTGATATGATTTGTGTGCCCAGAAGATATAAAAATAAAGAAATCATCCTAAAACATTTCATATCTCCCATGCCTTGGCACTTTATTGCACCGTAATACAGCTAAGCACATCCTGCTGAAATCAAATGAACACGGTGCAGATACTTTGATGTTACGGACAGTTCAAAAATAAGCAAAATCACTTAAGGCTGGAATTTTTATATTTTATCTGTACATACTTCAAAGAACGAATATAAATAGAAAATAGTTTTAAAAGTATTCTGGAGATGATCTAGGAGTGACTAACACTTAAAGTAAACATATACAGAAATGGCACGTTACAAATGAATAAATACAATTTTGTTTTCACTCCTGTTTAGTATCAGGTCCAGGCCTTTGCAGGCTCTTTGAATAACAACTAATGGCACATTTTTCTCTGGAGAAGGTATCAACCCTAGGGTGAGTTACCTGACTGCTGCTTTCCACCAGTGCCTGAGAGCAGCTTTGTTTTCAGTCTTGAGCTGCGACATGTTTTAGTGCTTCAGCCGGGGAGGAAGGAAAAGGTCTATAGCTGCAATCTAAAGATGTGTCAGAGCGCATGGAGAGCCACAGGCAGTTCTCAGGAGTTTCTCGCTCTGCCTCACAGCAGTTTTTGCTTCTTACAGGGCCCCTTGCATGCTGTTTTATGGGGGCCCAGCCGCCCACCCATGCAGCAGCAATGCCTTCTAGGGTATAGCTAGTAAAATAAACAAGCATTTGCAATGCAATCGGTCTCGCCTTTGGGACATTTTAAGTATTTAGCTGTGCAGCAAATTAGCCTGGGAGCTGAAACATCTGCTAGTCTTTCAAATGGACGGAAAGTAAGCACCAAAGTGCGTGACACACCAGGTATGGGAATACATGGAGAGAAATATTGCCTTTCAGCAGGAAATGGTATAGTCCAGAGCTCTGTATTTATTATAAAATCAGGGCCTTCGAGGGTCATATCACTGAAAATACAAGATTTGAAAAAAATATTATTGTCTACGAATGCTCATGGACGTTAATTTCTATGAAATGGAATCTAGAGAATGCTAAAGTGATTCTGGTATTTACTGAACTCTGCTGGTCGTTTTCTATCAAGAAAGTTAAATAGAGGCAGTTGCCAGAAAAATTAAAACAACAGAAATTCACTCAGCCGAAAGCAATTCTGGTATTTTACTGGCCTCTACTGGTCGTTTTCTATCAAGACAGTTAAATAGAGGCAGTTGAATGGGAAAAAAAGTCCCTAAGCGGAAGCAGACAAGTCCTAGGTCTGATCTCCAGAGCCCACAAAGCACATACACTCATAAGTATATACTAAAGTATATAAGTATATACTAAAGTATATACAAGAGATCCCGAATGCTCAACCCAAAAAACATCCTGCATAGTCTCAGTCACCGACGCTGACAAAACTGTGAAGTCAGGTAAGCATGCACCCCAATACATTGCCACTGAGGCCCCAAGTGCCTGCAGCCAGCACTGCAAAAAGATTTATTTTTTTATTTGCCCACCACTTAGTGCAGAATTGTGTGCTCAGTTTCTACTGTGGATCGCGTTATTCAGTAATTCTGTCAAAGGCGGATGTATTCAGCGAAAAAACATTTGTTGCTAGAATACACACCAGGTAATTCACCAACTTGTGTTCTAAAGTTTACATCGCCGATAACACATCGGGCCTACTATCGTACCCTGTGTATGGCTTACGGCTTTGCTTAAGACGTTCCTCAATAGGCGGCCGGGAACTTCCAAAGAAAGAATATCACACTCTTTTTTAAAATTAAATCAATTTGATTGTGACTGTTAATACTAGATCTGTTGACTGGGTGTGAGTGTTTGATTGGTTCTGATGCTCCGTCCATCACCACCCCTTTTGTACCGCTTTGTTCGCCATAAGTTGGCAGGGTATGCTCAGACGTGAGTCCCTTGCTCACTTTGCCACTGGATTCAAGAAAGCCTGGCTGAAGACGGCTGAAATGCCAGAAACCGGTCCTACGAAGCTTGTTTCCGGTCCAGGGAAGTCATGGCTTGGCAGTTCGGGCTGGACTATTCCCATGAGGCACAGGGTCAGACTGATTTGCATATGGCCATGTCTGAACTGGGGTGGCAGAGTGGGCTAAAGAACGGTGATGGGTCAAACCCAGATCTGTTGACTGGGTGTGAGTGTTTGATTGGTTCTGATGCTCCGTCCATCACCACCCCTTTTGTACCGCTTTGTTCGACATAAGTTGGCAGGGTATGCTCAGACGTGAGTCCCTTGGTCACTTTGCCACTGGATTCTGCGCTGCGCATCCTGTCCTGGAACGTGAACGGCCTGTTGGACAGGCTCAAACGCACCGCCGTCCTTAAATATGCCCAGCGCACAGAGGTAGATGTGCTCATGCTTCAAGAAACCCACCTGCTTGGCGAGAAATGTCCCTTTCTGGCGCGCTATGGGTATGACCGGGTGTGGCATTCCGGGTTCTCGCATGGATCGCGGGGGGTCGCCGTCCTGCTGCGCCGCTCCCTCCCTTTTGTTTTTACCCCCACGGAATGGGGATTGCCATTTGCGGCACGCTTGAGGGTCGGCCGATCAGCTTCCTGTCGCTCTACGCGCCGCCTTCCGGGCTGTCTCAGGCTTCATCCCATGTCGCATCTCTGCTGGCAACTCTCCCACCGGGCACTATTGTTATTGGGGGGGATTTCAACGCAGTCTCAGCCCCGCAGCTCGACTCATCGGGTCCGATTTCAGACTCCCGCGCCGCTCGGGCGAAGCAGCTGGCGGGTTGGGCGGAGGCTCAGGGCTTGTGCGACGCGTGGCGGTTTTGGCACCCGCACACGCGTCAATACACTCACACTTCGGCCGCCCATCACACTCATGCACGCATTGACGCGATCTTCGTCCCCCCTGCCGATTGTGTCGGCATCCAGGACATCCGCATCCTCCCCAGGGGGATATCTGATCACTCTCCGGTCCTCCTGGGTCTGGGCCCCCCGCCCCGCGTGGCCCGCCAGATGTGGCGCTTTAACGCTTGGTTCCTCCAGGACAAGCTGCTCCGTAAGGAAGTGGGGTCCGCGCTGACGCACTATTATGGTGACAATGAAGGTTCGGTC
Source organism: Triturus cristatus (assembly GCF_964204655.1). Lineage (NCBI taxonomy): Eukaryota > Metazoa > Chordata > Amphibia > Caudata > Salamandridae > Triturus > Triturus cristatus. The sequence goes on from NC_140584.1 coordinate 982,054,819, forward strand.
TCCTCGGCGGGCACCCGTGGGAGGCCTGTAAGGTGACCATCAGGGGGGCTGCCAAGGCGCACATGGTACGGCACCGCCAGACGCAACTGCAGCAGCTCACGGCCTGTGAGGCCCGAGCGCTGCGATTGGAGCAATCTCTCTCCGAGTCCGGGGACCCGGCCGGGACTCGACAACTGCGACTTCTACGTGATGAGATTCGCCAACGGTCGATTGACGCGGCCAAGCTCCTCTGGCAATCCTCGCTGGCGAGGGTGTACGGGTGGGGCACTAAGAACGGGGCGCTGCTGTATCGGCTGGCCACTTACCCCCGTCCCCACCTCCTGCCCAGACATCACCAAAGCGATCTTCCTGGCTTGGCGAGCGGCGCTTCGCCACACCCGGTGGACCGGGAAGCTGACTCGCGCCACTCCCCTCTGGCACGGGACATGGTTGCGGGGCGTTGCGGAACTGGAGGGCTTTCGGTCAAGGGATCTACTCAGCATTTCCCAGCTGGGAGATGTCTGGCGGGGGGGACGCATGTGCTCATACCCAGAATTGCAGGCGCGCTTTTCCCTCCACTCATCCCAATTTTACAAGTACCTCCAACTGCGACATGCCATACGCACTTACACCCCACTGGACATTAGGCTGCCGGACCACAGCCCCCCGGAGGATCAAGTCATGCTGGGCAACCTGGGGAGGGGGGGTATTTCCAGGATATGACGTTCTCTTATTAACAATACACCCATGTCCCGGGAAGGCCTCAAGGAACGATGGGAGGGGTGGGTGGGTGCCCTGGACGAGGCCGACTGGTGGGATGCCCTTATGGCCCCCAGGCTGGTGACGGCCTCCGCCAAACTGAGGCTTATTCAGATTTATTACCTCCACACTGCCTACCTCACACCGGCTCGCCTGCACCGTGCGGGCCTCTCCGCTGACGCAGCTTGCCCCCGTTGTGGCTTTGAGCCGGCCGACTTCATCCATATGGTGTGGTCTTGTCCGGAACTGGGGGGGTACTGGAGGGGCATTGAAACCGAGCTCACGGAGGTCTTGGGGTGGGAGGTGCCACATGACCCTCGACATACCCTACTGGGCGTCACTGAGGGCCTGGACGGCACACGCTCGGAGAAGTTATTCCTCACGACAGCGTTAATGGTAGCGAAACGTGACATTGCTGCGGCATGGAAGCAACCACAGCCGCCTAGCTTGGCCAAATGGAGCACCGGAGTGGACTGGTGTGCGACACAGGAACGGACTCTCTATCAGGCAAGGGGCTGCCCAAAGAAATACCGAAAGGTCTGGGGGAAATGGTTGGGCAATGTACCATGAGCAAGCTGTTCGGGGGGAAGGGGTCGGGGGGAGGGTTTCGGGGGGGCGGGAATGTGGCGTGTTCTCATGCTATGTTGTTGCACGGTGGTGGTTCGAAAGGCTCAAAGTTTTTATGTTGTATCGCTCAAAACAATAAAAACTTGTTTATCAAAAAAAAAACAGAACGGTGATGGATCAAACCCAGATCTGTTGACTGGGTGTGAGTGTTTGATTGGTTCTGATGCTCCGTCCATCACCACCCCTTTTGTACCGCTTTGTTCGCCATAAGTTGGCAGGGTATGCTCAGACGTGAGTCCCTTGCTCACTTTGCCACTGGATTCTAGCAAGCCTGGCTGAAGACGGCTGAAATGCCAGAAACCGGTCCTAGGAAGCTTGTTTCCGGTCCAGGGAAGGCATGGCTTGGCAGTTCGGGCTGGACTGTTCCCATGAGGCACAGGGTCAGACTGATTTGCATATGGCCATGTCTGAACTGGGGTGGCAGAGTGGGCTAAAGAACGGTGATGGAGGCCAGGACCCGGTCCGCGAGCCTGTCCGGAAGAAAAACGAGAGACTAATCTGCCTCGTCTGGGACATCGCCTCGCGCAGCTGGGGGATCTCGGCACCATCTGTCGCCTCTGCCGGATTAGTCTCCGACCCCCCTCAACGCGCACATAGACTTGTCTGACCTCTCCCGCAGCCCTACTATATGACTTTCTCATTGTTCTCTGTATCCACAGGGGGAGGCGGCGACCTTGCCCGGTGGCGGGGGGCTCTGCAGTCTCCCGCTTTCGCGTAGAAACCTAGGACAGAACACTGGAATCCGTACTTCAGGAGGGGTCCACCAAGCTCTTTACACCCGGGCGCTCATGCTTGGGGCCTTGTGATTGTTGGTTAAAGTTAGGGTGACAGATGCTTCCTTTCTCGAAGTGTAGGGTGGGGGGTGGGGGGTCGGGGTTGGGTTTTAGTCGGCTGTTCCTCCTTAGGAGGGTGTTTTGTTTGGTTTGGGTTTGTTCTCCACTGGGCCTCTCATGCAGCACCACACCTCAAGTGTCGCCACGCTACTCCATGCAAACACTGACACACACGCCGCCGTCGCTCGTTTTCTGCCACCGTCCGCTGGCTTCCCCTAGCGCGAGCTCCGTCGTCCCTCTGGGGCCCGCATGTACTTTGTTCCGTCCTTGCGCACCCGCGCCATTGGGTGTCTTCCCGGCGTCCCCTGGCCGCTTCGCTCCCAGCGCGACCTGCTCCCACCGCTCTCATGGATGACCTAGCTCCCAAGGCCCAGCTGCGCATCCTGTCCTGGAACGTGAATGGCCTGTTGGACAGGCTCAAACGCACCGCCGTCCTTAAATATGCCCAGCGCATAGAGGTAGATGTGCTCATGCTTCAAGAAACCCACCTGCTTGGCGAGAAATGTCCCTTTCTGGCGCGCTATGGGTATGACCGGGTGTGGTATTCCGGGTTCTCGCGCGGATCGCGGGGGGTCGCCGTCCTGCTGCGCCTCTCCCTCCCTTTTGTTTTTACCCGGGTGATCCACGACCCCCACGGAATGGGGATTGCCGTTTGCGGCACGCTTGAGGGTCGGCCGATCAGCTTCCTGTCGCTCTACGCGCCGCCCTCCAGGCTGTCTCAGGCTTTATCCCATATCGCATCTCTGCTGGCAACTCTCCCACCGGGCACTATTGTTATTGGGGGGGATTTCAACGCAGTCTCGGCCCCGCAGCTCGACTCATCGGGTCCGATTTCAGACTCCCGCGCCGCACGGGCGAAGCAGCTGGCGGGTTGGGCGGAGGCTCAGGGCTTGTGCGACGCGTGGCGGATTTAGCACCCGCACACGCGTCAATACACTCACACTTCGGCCGCCCATCACACTCATGCACGCATTGACGCGATCTTCGTCCCCCCCGCCGATTGTGTAGGCATCCAGGACATCCGCATCCTCCCCAGGGGGATATCTGATCACTCTCCGGTCCTCCTGGGTCTGGGCCCCCCGCCCCGTGTGGCCCACCAGATGTGGCGCTTTAACGCTTGGTTCCTCCAGGACAAGCTGCTCCGTAAGGAGGTGGGGTGATGACAATGAAGGTTCGGTCTCCTCGGCGGGCACCCGTGGGAGACCTGCAAGGCGACCATCAGGGGGGCTGCCAAGGCGCACGTGGTACGGCACCACCAGACGCAACTGCAGCAGCTCACCGCCTGTGAGGCCCGAGCGCTGCGATTGGAGCAATCTCTATCCGAGTCCGGGGACCCGGCCGGGACTCGACAACTGCGACTTCTACGCGATGAGATTCGCCAATGGTCGATTGATGCGGCCAAGCTCCTCTGGCAATCCTCGCTGGCGAGGGTGTACAGGTGGGGCGATAAGAACGGGGCACTGCTGCATCGGCTGGCCACTTACCCCAGGGCGTCGCGCATCATCCCGGCGGTTGCCGACTCCGATGGCGTGCTCCAATCCTCCTCCGTGGCGATAGCGGAAGCTCTCGCCCAGTACTATTCGCAGCTGTATCGGGCCCGAGCGCTGGACCTTTCCCTGGCCTCTCTGCTCGCCGCCAGTGACTTACGGCTTAACCAACTTAGGCCAGGAGACTGGGAGAGACTGGAGGTGCCCATTTCTCCTGAAGATATCGGGGATGCGATAGGGCGTACGTCCGCGGGGAAGACCCCGGGGCCGGATGGCTTCCCCCAGGAGTTTTACGCCACCTATAAAGATCACCTGGTGCCGCGGCTGTGTGGTCTGTGGAGGCGGTCGAGAAAGGCTCCTTCCCTCCGGAAGCCGACATAGCCACGATTGTGGTCCTGCCCAAATCTACGCCGCCACCCAGTGATAGAGCGGCCTACCGGCCGTTCTCTCTTATTAATACTGATATCAAGCTTTACGCGGCAGTCCTGGCCCAGCGGCTCCGGCCTTTTTTGTCGTGCTTGGTCCACCCGGACCAATGCGGTTTTAAGCCAAACCGGGGCACTCGCCACTGCCTCCGTCGCCTTCACGTGGCCTTGGCTCACCGTCATCGCCTACCTCCTTATCTCACTCTCCTGCTCGCCGATTTCAAAAAAGCTTTCGACTCGGTTGGGTGGGTCTACCTGTTTGACATCCTGACCCACATGGGTTTCGGCCCCAAGTTCGTGGGAATGGTGCGGGTCCTTTACGCGCGCCCCCGCGCCAGAGTGTTGGTTAACGGGGCGCTGTCGGGGCCATTCCGGATCAGCCGGGGGACGCGGCAGGGGTGCCCACTATTGCCCCTTCTCATCGCGCTTGCGATGGAACCCCTTGCTGCCCTGATCAGAACGGACCCTTTCCTTCAGGGCTGGGAGTGGCCGGGCCTGGAGGCGGACAAAATCGCCCTCTACGCGGACGACGTCCTGTTGTACCTTGGTGATCCGGCACGCTCGGGACCGCGCGCTCTACACATCTTGGGCCGCTTTGGCCGCGCATCTGGCCTCTACTTGAACCCGCGAAAATCGGTCCTTGTGCCCCTGCACCCCTCCCGGGAATGTTTCGACTGGCAGGACACTATTCCCCTCCGCCGGTTGTCCTTCAAATATCTGGGCATCTGGATCTCCCTTCTCCCGGAATTGAGCTGGGCGCTTAACGTGACCCCCCGGTCAAGAAAGCCAAGGTAGATCTGGCGAGATGTCAATCACTTCCGCTCAACCCGCTGGGGAGGGTGGCCCTATACAAAATGATGATTCTCCCCCGGTTCCTATATGTGTTGCAAAACACTCCCTTGTCTTTTCCAAGGCCTTGGTTTCGCGAGCTCGACGGGATGGCAACGAGATTTCTCTGGGGTGGTGGGAGACCACGGTTGGCCCTGTCGGTATGTCGCCTGCCCACCTTTGATGGGGGTCTGGGCATGACCAATCTCTACCTCTACTACCTGGCCACCCGCCTCCTGGTTGTCCATGATTGGTTTGGGGGGGGATGGTCCGACCCGGCCTACAGAGTGGAATTAGAGGACCTGGGTTTCTCCCATATTCAGGACCGCCTGTACGGCGCCCCCGTCCCCACCTCCTGCCCAGACATCACCAAAGCGATCTTCCTGGCTTGGCGAGCGGCGCTTCCCCACACCCGGTGGACCGGGAAGCTGACTCGCGCCGCACCCCTCTGGCACGGGACATGGTTGCGGGGCGTTGCGGAACTGGAGGGCTTTCGGTCATGGGATCTACTCGGCATTTCCCAGCTGGGAGATGTCTGGTGGGGGGGACGCATGTGCTCATACCCAGAATTGCAGGCGCGCTTTTCCCTCCACTCATCTCAATTTTACAAGTACCTCCAACTGCGACACGCCATACGCACTTACACCCCACTGGACATTAGGCTGCCGGACCACAGCCCCCCGGAGGCTCAAGTCATGCTGGGCAACCTGGGGAGGGGGGGTATTTCCAGGATATACCGTTCTCTTATTAACAATACCCCCATGTCCCGGGAAGGCCTCAAGGAGCGATGGGAGGGGTGGGTGGGTCCCCTGGACGAGGCCGACTGTCGGGATGCCCTTATGGCCCCCAGGCTGGTGACGGCCTCCGCCAAACTGAGGCTTATTCAGATGTATTACCTCCACACTGCCTACCTCACACCGGCTCGCCTGCACCGTGCGGGCCTCTCCGCTGACGCAGCTTGCCCCCGTTGTGGCTTTGAGCCGGCCGACTTCATCCATATGGTGTGGTCTTGTCCGGAACTGGGGGGGTACTGGAGGGGCATTGAAACTGAGTTCACGGAGGTCTTGGGGTGGGAGGTGCCACATGACCCTCGACATACCCTACTGGGCGTCACTGAGGGCCTGGACGGCACACGCTCGGAGAAGTTATTCCTCACGACAGCGTTAATGGTAGCGAAACGTGACATTGCTGCGGCATGGAAGCAACCACAGCCGCCTAGCTTGGCCAAATGGAGCACCGGAGTGGACTGGTGTGCGACACAGGAACGGACTCTCTATCAGGCAAGGGGCTGCCCAAAGAAATACCGAAAGGTCTGGGGGAAATGGTTGGGCAATGTACCATGAGCAAGCTGTTCGGGGGGAAGGGGTCAGGGGGAGGGTGTCGGGGGGGGCGGGAATGTGGCATGTTCTCATGCTATGTTGTTGCACGGTGGTGGTTCGAAAGGCTCAAAGTTTTTATGTTGTATCGCTCAAAACAATAAAAACTTGTTTATCAAAAAAAAAAAAGAACGGTGATGGATCAAACCCAGATCTGTTGACTGGGCGTGAGTGCTTGATTGGTTCTGATGCTCCGTCCATCACCACCCCTTTTGTACCGCTTTGTTAATACTATGGCTGACAGTGGCTGGTGATTATACCTACTGTGTTAGTTCTGTAGTTCTTTTTCTTCCCCTTGGCACCTTGACTCTCCCTTGCCCAGTGGACGCGAGTCGGCTGGTCCAGACTGCTTGGAAATATTTCGCCGGCATGGCCAATAGTTTAACTCTTGTGCCCCATGACAGAGCGAGCCTCCTTGACAGGTCTGAGCACCATCATGCTTTACACTGTTGCAGCGATTCTGCACATATGCAGAACTATGCGCAGGAAACCAGGACCTCAGTGGATAGTGGTGTACCAACATAGCACCTCAGTGCCCAAAATCCCAAAAACTGACTAGCAATAGTGTCTCATTCGTTCTCCAATTAACAACGAAGCTACCAATGATTAGACAACCCAGAACACGCCACTCCCGACTCTCTCAGGAATCGCGGGAGCAAGACAATTCTTTCGCTCAATCACTCATATTTGTCCACAATAAGAGTAATCAGAGTCACGGTATAGTTTAAAATGTTTATTTTAACTAACGTGCTCTATGGTACAGTACACATGCCATTACTAGCAGCAAAATGCATAAATACAATATAGTCAGCATTTTCACAATTCCATAGAATACAAACGGGGATATCATTTTATAAAGACAGTGGAAAAGGGCTACAGTGCCTGACCACCCTCCCCATGATAAGAAGTAATTTATTATAAAAAAGAAGACCTCTGGGCTTTGTCAGCAGACCCCATACCACAAGGCCTAGATGAAAGGTTTAAATCTCAGGACAATCACAGCTCTCTCTCTGGAAAGGTCTCTCTCCAACTGCCTGAACAGCACACTTTGCTTGCAATGTTAAAGCATATGACTTTCAGTAGTGCAGCTGTGTGTCATGTTATGTCTAGGTGCGAGGGACTGACCACAACAGAATAACAAGGGGCAATGTTTATCAGCCTTGTACATCGTGTGCAGATTTAATCTCAGAGCACAGCAGATAATGCAAAAAGCAGACAGTTCTCATGTGAATAGGGCACAAACAAAGTCTTGCAAAACAAACGCATGTAGTGTTGGCGCAAAAGCAGCCTCATGGCAGCGAAGCTCATGCTGACTTAGCAATGTCGACAATGAACCCACCACCCATACTACACCCTCCCCCTGGTAAGTCCATAGTATGTAGACATAGTACAAAAATAGAGTTCAAAAGTGCGAGCAGAGTTAAAAAACACTTCCATTGGTTAAAAATTGAGGGACGAGAGAAAAAGAAAAAAAAAAAGAGAATTTTTTTTTAAGGAATACATCCGAGATCTAAGAACCTGCGAGATGCATGTGGTGCATTAGCAAAGTTAATCCATCAGAGTGTATGAGCAAAAGAATGCCACACCCTCCAAAAGGACATTATTGTCCTTGGTAGAAAAAAGGGATGCCATCCAATTCAGCAAGCTGAATGAACAAGCGTGCTCCTCACAGTCGGGTGCCTCCATGAGCATCGTGGATAACTTGTGTGATATTCGATGTAACTTTGAAGTAGGAGATTCTGTGCAGCCTCACAGATATCCCATTGAGCCAAGACTCCAAGTGCAGCCGCACTCGCCATAAAGCAAATCCCATAACAGTCCTGCTCATGGGCCACTAAGGGACCTATCAACTGGTCGAAATCCGGGTCTGAACATTACGTATTGGAGAGGCATAAATCCAACGCCCATGTCAATGGACATCGTAAACATGAAAAGACTGGCTGCACGCGAGTGAAGTGCACACAGCAGAAGGACAACCCATAAGACACACTGTCTGAGAGTTGCTAGTCGTAGTGTACCGAAGCATCCATCCATACGGTCACGGAGCAATTGCAGCCAGCCTGGTCTGTGTATCACTACAAGAGGAGCAGCCGTTGCGAATCAGGCACAGCAGAAGCAGGATTCCAGCAGCTAATGCCAGTATTAAAGGGTTCCACCAAAGACGCTGGAAAGGATAGAATGAATGAATGCAGGTATTACACCAAATATTGTCTGAAAAGAAGTCACAAAGCCAAAGCCAACAGCTTTAAAAAAATGTGCAAGGCCGTGTGTATCAGACGCATTAAAAATGCGGTGTATAAGCTCCCCAAAATGTAGTGGGAGGTTAGCATTCAGAAGGGTCTGAATTTGGCTAGCAGTGCTGGCCACCTGCAAAGTGAAGGTCTCACGCACGGAAGTAAGGGGGACTTCTTGTTGGAATAAAAGCCCTTTTAGTCTGCTCAACTCGTTGAAATCTGTTTTTAAAGTTGGTATGGAAGGCCAAATTGAGCTATCGAGCTTCCCACGTGGGGGAGGAAAAAGCACAATTTTACAAAAAATCAAGCGCTGTGAAACCATTCCAATGTACGGTATTTCAGCAAGCAAACCGCAACATTCTTGGTTATTTAAAATAAGATAACTACCGTTAGCAAGCAGAGTGAATGTGGGGGTTATTGCGGGAACTGGATTACCTTTTAAAACACAAGCAAGGTTTGGAGCTGACACCTTACAAGTCCAGTGTAACTTTATGTTTTTGCAAACAAGGGAATGACTTACTGTAGAATCACAGTCCTCCCCGTAAGGTATACCTCCTTCTCTTCCCGTAAACATCATATGTGTGAAAGGCAAAGACCACAATTCATGCAGAAAGGCGCTACCCAGAGGTTCAAAGCGGCCTAGCAGGTAATGTTTCATACAAGAGCTGAATTCAAACAAAGAGAAGGGTAAAGATATAACTCCATGTATTAGCCAAACAGCAGAGTCAGTGGGGAGCCAAAATACCATCAACCAAGTTCACTGCAGAGCGTTCTGGTAAGTAGTGACTATTGATGAGCAGGAAAAACACTGTCACAAATACAATCGACATGAAGAGGAAAACCAGGATGAGTACCAACCAGATGCATGTCCAATGAGGGACTAAGTAAGTCTGTTTAAACCAGGAGACAAAAGTAGTCAATTTGGTAGGGCCAATTGAGGTGGTGGAGGACGAGTCATAAGTAAAGCTGCCATGGTGTAAAGGACTTTCGGGCAATCTGTGCAAAGACTCATCTGTGGGGTATGCATATTCAACCTCCTCGTTGCAGGAGGAAGTAGGGGGGATAGGCAAATGGTTGACAATAGGGTTCATCTCGATGGCAGTGTCGTGTGGTGCGTTGAAAGATGCGCCAACCCCAGGATTCCTCAAAATTGTGGGGCACGATACAGCATGCCTTCCACTATTCAGAATCGGCCAGATGTTGTAGCTTGACATTGTCCACTGAGATGTATCTATTATCTTTGCGACCAGGAAGCGGTGGTAAAATGACTGTACAAGTACCCTTCAAGCCAAGGACTGGAACCGGTGCACGATAAGAGGGACCAAATTCTTTTTTGTTCAACAACTTATCTCGGACTAGATCATCAACTTTCAGAAGCCAGCCGGCCACCAGAATCAGTAGTGCAGCATCAGTGGCAGAGGGAAAATGTTCAGTTGCAAGTCTGTCATGGGTCTTTTGTAGGTCCTGTAACATAGTAGAATGATTATCTACGTCAGAGGTTGCGGCAGCCGCCGCAACGTCTAGACCATCAAGGTCTGGCATAAACATTTTGATGTCAAAGAGCATCTCATATGGGGTCCGCCCACCCAGAGGTCTTCTAGGGAGATTATTAAGTGCACGTTGAACCACATACAAATGGGCTAGCCAGTTCCTGCCAGTACCTAAGACTCAAGCTGTCAAATATTGCTTTAAGTCACGGTTCATCCGCTCCACAATTGAATTGCCCTCAGGCCTGTATGGAGACGAAAATTGCACCAGCACCCCCAAAGATTTCATTGCATCCTTGTATGCCTTAGAGGCGAACGCTGGACCTTGGTCTGAATGAAAGGTGTCACAGGCAAAGATCCCTACAAAGGCACGCAAATCCCTGATAACATTTCGAGCGTCAGCACTGGGTTGTAGCCAAACCCAAAGGAATCTAGTGCACGAATCAACTGCAACCAAAATGTATTTATATGTAGTATCTGAAGAAAAGGGATCGCAGTGATCAAGATATACACAACCAAAAGGCCGATGAGAAATGCATAGCTGTGTTTGTGGTGGACGTGTTACCATAGAAGGCTTAATTTGCTGACATGTCACAAGAAAGTACATAATTACGGGTCTGTTTCTATAAACCACGCCACCATAGCTGCAAGATAGAAACTGTCGCAGACACTCCGGCATGGGCCGAAGCCATGCCTTCGTGTGCAACTTTGATCAAAAAATGTCTGCGGTCTGCTTTGGGAATCAGCCTCAGCCCGACCCTTTTCAACATCTACATGGCACCGCTCGCCAACATCGTCCGAGCACACCACCTCAACATAATCTCATACGCCGACGACACCCAGCTGATCCTCTCCTTCACCAAGGACCCGGCCACCACCAAATCCAACCTACACAAGGGAATGAAGGCCGTCGCAGAGTGGATGAAGACCAGCCGTCTGAAACTGAACTCCAACAAGACCGAGGTCCTCATCCTCGGCTCCACCCCCTGCACATGGGACGACTCCTGGTGGCCGGCCACGTTGGGAGCTGCCCTGACAGCCACCACCCACGCACACAACCTGGGGTTCATCCTGGACTCAACGCTCTCTATGACCCAGCAAGTCAACGCTGTCTCCTCCTGCTTCAACACCCTGCGCATGCTCCGCAAGATCTACAGATGGATCCCCACCGAAACCAGAAGGATGGTCACCCAAGCCCTCGTCAGCAGCAGGCTGGACTATGGCAATGCCCTCTACGCGGGTACCATGCCCAAACTCCAGAAAAGATTCCAACGCATACAGAGCATCTCCTCACGCCTCATCCTCAGAATCCCTGCCACAACCACATCACCGCCCACCTGAGAGACCTGCACTGGCTCCCGGTCAACAAGAGGATCACCTTCAAGCTCCTCACCCACACTCACAAAGCATTCCACAATGCCGGACCAGCATAGCTCAACAAACGACTTACCTTCTACACCCCGAACCGCCAGCTTTGCTCCGCTGACCTCACCCTCGCCACCGTCCCACGCATCCGCCGAACGACCACTAGCGGCATATCATTCTCTCACCTCGCCGCCAAGACATGGAACACCCTCCCCATCCACCTGCGACAGACCCAGGACCTGCTGACCTTCAGGAGACTTCTCAAGACCTGGCTGTTCGATCAGTAGCTGCTCCATCCCCCTCCCCCCTCTAGCGCCTTGAGACCCTCACGGGTGAGTAGCGCGTTCTACAAATAATTGATTGATTGATTCAAAGAAATCTAGAAGCCACAAAACTAAATCTAAGTGGCAAGCTTGGAAGATGTACCTAATTAAAGACTTTATGGAGAGATTTGGGGAAGGAAGTAGTAGAACCAGTAGGAGTAGGATGATGAACAGTAGTAGAATAAGTGCTAGAAGGTGGACCACTAGGAGGGCTAGGACGACCAGAGCTATGAGGACCAGGATGACAAGAAGCAGTCCCAGGGAGACCTTACCCATGAGAACCAGGGTTACCAATGCCAGAGGAGACTAGAAAGAAATAGATGAGGAGGAACTGGACAAGGAAAAACAGGACATGGTATACAGGAACTCGTCTGAGAAGGATCAGGAGGGACAACAGGATATGAACAGAGGTGATCTAGACTAATTAGACAAAGGCCAAAAGGAAATGAAGGACAGGGGATAAGAGGAATAGAAGGCGCTGGACCATAACAACAAGGAAGGCTAGGTAGCCCTGAGCACACCGACCAGAACAAGAGGGATGAGGACAATTAGAGTTAGGAATAGTAGATCCAGGTTGACAGACCAAAGAGGACCAGTACCAGGAGACCAATGAAAAGAAGGATGAGACACAGATGGGTGAAATCAAAGAGATCTAATCAAGAAGGACCAAGAGGCCAGAAGTGAGATTATCAGAACCAGGAGACCCTAGATCAGAATGACCTGGATAGATATAAAGTAACAGGAAGTCCAGACTAGGATCAGAAAGTCTATGAGGGTCAGGCTCACAGGGGTCCTAATCTAAGGTGACAAGGAATACATGAAACATTCAACATTGGAACTAGGTGGACCTGTACTTAAGGGATGAGAAAGACTGCACCCAGGAAGATCATTATTAGCAGGACAATGGTCAGATGGACAAGAACAATGTAGGTCAGGCAAACTAGGAGACCAACGGTACTAGTAAGACAAGGATGGGGCAAGAGGACCAAAGGACTAGGAGGGCTAGGGAAACAAAAGCCAGTGGGACCATCATCAGAAGACCCAATACATGAGGACCAGACAAGGGGTACCAGAACTAAGACCAGGACTAAATGAACTACTGGGATCAGGATTAGGAAAAGATACACAAGGGAATTAGATAAACCATGGGAACAGGACCGATGGCTGAAAATTAGGGTGAGGGAGATGAAAAGGGTGAGGACCAGGATCCTATGAAACAGGAGACACCGGATAAAAAGAACAGGGAATTTGTTTTTTTTCTTTTTTGTTGTCCTCATATATGCCGCCAAACTATACTCTAGATGGAAACCCCATATGCCTCTCACATTGTCTGTTGGTACCGCCCTGGACTCAATGTGTGGCATTAAAGGTCGCCCAGAGGTAGGCTGTTTCCCTGTCCCACTCCCCTGTCCTACGATAGAATATCTCAGGGCTGGGGAGGACCGGATCATAACAAACCTCTGGCGTAATCATCGGACCGTTATGTCGACAACCAGGCCACCAATGCCGACCACACGTTATCTGAATTCTCTTTATGGCACGCCATATCCATCTTGCTAACTTCTATAATAGTTCGTAAGCAGTCAGTAAACCTGGGGGGGGCAGTTGACTTCCATTCTTTGCAAATCTCTCTCCTGGCTATAACCATCACATAGAATATAAATTGTGTGGAATAATTGTTCACGTTATAACCAGGTGGTAAGCCAAAAAAGACTACCCTTGGAGAACATATAATGGTAGTTGTTAAAACCTTCCGCAGAGAGTCAAAAATCTCCTGCCAATATTCGAGAATCTTTGGACATTCTAAAAATATATGTATGTCATTGGCTAACAAAAGTTTGCAGCGCGGGCAGCAATAACTCACACGTGTGACCCTGGACAATCTAGCGGGGGTCCAATACACCCGATAGACCGTGAACAGATGATTTCTCCTTAGACTAGCCGGTTTTATTAAACTCTGAGACAGAGAAAAAGAGTCCGTCCAGATCTTACTTATCACTTCAGGGCTATCTGATATCGGATTACCCCAGAGACTAGCCAACTCACTGTTTAACATTTCAGTTGCCCCCAGTAAAGCCTTATACCAAAATGAAACCTCACGTTTCCACCCTCCTCCCCTGGAGACAGATTCAAGTATCTCAAGGTCTCTCGGTCGCTGTACCGTCTGTCTTGACCACCAGGCGGAGAGTTGGTAAAACTTAAATCTTGTCAAAGATCCATTTGTGAGTGAAGCTAAGGAATCCCAGTCCAAAAGGCCCGAGTTGCCCCAAAGATCTCCCCATCTCCTCACGCCGGCTGTTTTTAAAGGTTGGGACAACTGGTCCTGAAGGCATTCCGGGGTGCCCGGGGAGTCCCAAACTGGGGCATTAGCATGGTAATATGGGATTCCCAGAGCCCTCCGGACAAATACCCAGTTCCTAAGGGCAGCCTGCAGGATCTTCAAACGGACTTTCTTGTAAAATTTCTGGTCGCCAAATTTAAACAAAAAAAACTCCTGTCCCTGTGGTAGATCATGAAGCAAAGCCTGGAATAGGCGGCCCTGTGAGGTTGAATCCAATTTGTTGGTCAGTAGTCTAAAATTTTTAAAGTGAAAGGCGTGACAATATGTGAATAAGTCAGGTAAGCCTAAGCCCCCAATCCTTAACCCTCTTCTTAGCTTTTTCCAGGCTATCCTGGGAGATTTACAAGCCCAAATAAAAGAACCGATCTTACCTTGAAGGTACTTAATCTCTTTTTGTGGAAATGATAAGGGGATGGAATTGTACAAAAAAGTTAATTTGGGAAGAATGGACATTTTAATAAGGTTAACACGTCCGTAAATGTTAAGTGGCAGATTACCCCATCTTGTTAATGTTTTTGTTATTTCTTTTACTACTATCTGCCAGCTCATTTTTGAAATATTTTTCAATTCTTGGGTTAAATTAATTCCCAAATATCTCATTCTATGTTTTACATTTTGTATAGGTGTAATATTATTCCATCCCATTATTTCGGTCTTTTCTCTATTTATTTGGTATCCCGAGAGCCTTCCAAATTCTTCCGCTAAATAAAACAACCTGGGAATGGCTTCCTCATGATTAGAGGAATATAAAAGAAGGTCGTTCGCATACAGAGCAACCCTTAGCTCTAAATCTGCTAACTTAAAAGGTTGAATTACATTATCAGCCCTTATACCACAAACAAAAGGCTCAAAATAAATGTCAAACAAAAGAGGGGACAGGGGGCAACCCTGTCTCGTACCACGGGATATCTGAAACCAATCAGACAAGCCGTTGTTGACCAATACTTTTGCTCTAGGGCCCTGGTAGAGTGATTTAATTCCCTCTATAAAAATTGAAGGGAACCCAAACCCAGCCATGGTGGCCCACAGATAATTCCAGTTTACTTGGTCAAAGGCCTTGGCTGCGTCTATTGCAATTAGGGATAATGGAAGCCCTCTGTCTTCTGCATAATCGATGGCACCGATCGCCTGGAAGGTCAACTCATTCAGCTGCCTCCCTGGAATGAACCCTCTTTGATCCTGATGTATTATAGATTTTATAATTTTGGCAAGCCTAGTTGCTAGGACCCCCGAATAAAGTTTCAAATCAGAATTTAAGAGAGAAATGGGCCTGTAGGACTCAATTTTTTTCGGATCCTTATTAGGTTTTATAATCAGGGTGATCGTCGCTTCCGCCCAAGTGGGGGGGGATGCTCTGGCCAGAAATCAATAAGTGGTTAAAAAGTAAGGTAAGGACAGGTACCAATTGCTCTGAACAGTCTATATATACTTCACTTGGTAACCCGTCTGGGCCCGCCGCTTTCCCCCTCTTTGTTCTCTTGAGTTGAGCTATTACTTCCCCTTCCCTAATCTCACTCTCTAAATAGTTCTTATCAATTTCTGAGATTTGGGGTAAATTTTTCTGGCTTAACCAGGATTGGACATTCTCTAGCTCGACACTCGTATCTTCCTTATATAGGCCTTGCATGAACCCTCTCGCTTCCTCCCTGATGTCCCCATCCTCCAAAATTGATATACCTGTCTCTCTCTGAGTTAAAACTTTAATATTGTTCCTAGATCTTTCCTCTCTGGATTTCCAGGCAAGAAGGGCCCCACATTTCTCCCCATATTCAAAGTTCTTTAGCTTACTAGTTTCCCATTTTTTCCGAGTGATCTTTTCTTCGCTAGCCTTAAAAGATAGTTGTAGTTCTGAAAGCTCCTTTTCTAATTTTGGAATCTTCTCTCTATCTAAAACAGTGGCTATTTGTAGTTCCAAGTCCTTTTCAGTAATCGCTTTCAACTCATCCTGTTTTTTATTTTTAAGAATCTTTCTATTGTGGGCCATCAGGGAACTCAACATGCCACGTAAAAAAGCCTTATAAGATTCCCACACCCTCTGAATGATAGAGGAGCCAATGTTAATATTTAGAAATTCAGTTGTTAATTTCCTCATTTCTGCCTTCACTTGATCCTCTAAAAGTAGCGTCCTCTCCAGTGTCCACCTAATGACAGGGGGTCTAGAACTTAGTGAAAAGACCATTTCAACTACCGCATGATCGGATATCCCTACTGGGATATGGGAAAGGGAGATTATATCTGCTAGCAAATGTTGATCTACTAGGAAGTAATCGATTCTCGAATAATTTTTATATTTTTTGCTGTAAAATGTAAACCCCCTGGTAGAGCCGAACTTGGCTCTCCAAACATCCAGTAAATTAAAGTCTTTCATCATAGCTCTCAGGGCAGAAAGTGATTTAGAAGGGGCATGATATTTAACCTTTGAAGTCCTATCCAGATTAGAATCAAAAATAAGAATAAAATCCCCCCCCAAGATCACAGGACCTGGGGGTGCTAATAGACCTGCTGCCAGTTTCAATAGAGGACCGGGGTCATCATCGTTTGGGCCGTAATATACTGCACATGTGTAATGGATGCCGTGAATAGTGAGGGCTGCCACGATCCATCTACCGGTCTGGTCAGACTCAAACTTTATCAGTCTTATCCCCCTGTTTACCCTAACAATAATAGCAACCCCCCTGGTCACCCCCTTCTGTCTGGAGCACACTATCTCCTGCACCCACCCCAATTTTTCAAAAACTAGCTTGCAAACATTCAACTCAAGGTGTGTTTCTTGTATAAACATAAGGTCGGCGCCGGAGTTTCTTAAAAAATCACAGACCCTAGTCTGTTTCCTCTTGTCGCCGATTCCGTTCAAATTCCATGAGAGGGTTTTAATACTTATCGATCTACCCATGACTCCCCATGACTATACTTCACGTTTACTCTCATCCTAAGCATGTGGTACCCATATATGAAGACTATTTTTTTTGCTTTTTCACCCACCACCCGACACCCCACCCTCATCCCCCCCCTGAGGAACCCCCCCAACATACCTGACGGTGAAAAACCGTCTGTAGCGCTCTGGGGGAACTACCTTTGGATCTGCATGTGACACGGGAATTTTATCATTACTGCAATTGCTACAAAGAAATAAAATAAATATATCTATATATATATGTATATATAGTGAAAGAATAAGTGCGTAAGTGCAAGGGTGCTACGTGACAAAGTAGGTTAAGAAAATAAGTCTTTTTTTTTTTTTTTTGATCTCCTTTGCTATTCCCTTCTTTCCCCCTATGTGTCCAAAGTGACCTATGTTACCGCAGATATTTTGCACCTTCTTTAATCCATATCACTTCTGTCTCATCAGAGTTAGGAGATCTTCTACTTCTGTAACCTGAGTACAGTTATACATTTTATTGTTCCACATAATCTTTAAGAGAGCTGGGAATTTCATTTGCACTTGAGCTCCAAACGATCTTAATTCTGGCCTTCTGGTGCCCAACTCCCACTGCCTCTGAGCTGTTCTTCCTCCTATATCCGATCTAATAAGATATGGGGTTGCCCGATAGTGAAGGTCTGCTTTAGAGAGACTTCTCCCCAAGATTAGTTCTTTGATATTGAAAGACTGAAAGTTTACCAACATTTTTCTGGGTGCTTTTCTATCTGCGTGTAACTTAAAGGGGTCTCTATGTACTCATTGGATTTCAGCCTCCAAGTCAATGTCTGGACGATCTTTTAAAACCCCTTCTCTTAACAGGTTACAAACAAAACCCTTGATGTCCTCCAGCTCCGCACCCTCGGGAATTTTCAAAATCCTCAAGTTGTTTCTTCGGGCTTGGGTTTCTAGCCTCTCCACATCTGAAGCCAGGGATTTATTCTGTAGTTTCAGAGTTTCTAAGTCATTAGAGTTCCCCTGGACAGATTTGGTTACGGCTTCCACATCCAGTTCCAATTTACTGGTCCGGGCAATAACATCATCTAATTTAGATTCCAATAGATCGAACCTATCGTGGATCGCCTTTTGATTGCCCTCCAAGATCTCAAATTTAGTCATCAAATCCCCCCTTAAGGACTGAAAAAGGGAACCCAATCTGTCTATCTCTAAGCTCTCTGGTTCCCTTAAGCTCCCCTGGGTCTGACCCTGTTTGCGAGTTGGGCCCAGGCCCAGGCCCGGGTCCTTGCCTTGTTTTTCCTGCGGCATGACCGTTGTAGGAGCAGCCTGTGGGCTTGGACCTTTAACAGGCCCCACCGTCTCCTCAGACTGTACCGGTAGTGTCTCACTCCCTGTGTCAGACAGTTCTGCCAAAGGGGCAAATTGATTTTCAAGGGGGATTGCGGAGATCTCCGCACTCTGTCTTCCATGTGGAGTAAGATCACACTCTGCCAGTTTATCATGACCAACAGCCTGCTCCATTATTCTAAAGTAGGTTTTAAGTGAGGGTGAATTTTTCTTGAAAGGTAATTGCGCAGGTTTAGGCACCTTTGCTTTTTTAATATTTTCTACTTTTTTACCCCCCTTGCAGGGGGTTAATGGCGTGGGCCGATCTCTTTCAACAGGATCCAGCTCACCACCCTCGTTCAGCTCCTGTGAACGGAGTTGATATCTGTTCCTTTGTCTCCCAGGAGGAAAGGACGATGTAACAAATTGCTGCCCTAGTTTCCGGCTTGGCACTTTTACTACCGGTACAATAGCTTGTGTAGAAAGTGAAATGGAACGGGATTTGCCTGATGGAGGAGGTTTCTCTGTTACCCCCGCGTCCAGCCTCTGCTTCATAACACCTTCCTGGTTTAGCTCGTAATAATAACCATCCGTGGGATTAGGAGGGGTAGAAACGCTTCTGCCCTTATCCATAAAATCACACACTTTCCCCTCGTCACACCAGCTTACCACCTGTACCTGTGCCTGCACCACATTACCCCATAGGAGACTGGGAACTCTCTCGCACACTGGGCCACGGAGCTGGAATAAAACGAGAGCCAAACGACATCGAAACCACCAGCTCCTCCGGTATGTGGCCGAGTTTCCTGCTTGCAGCACTCCCTTCCCACACATGGGAGCCCGAGCGGGTCCTAGCGCCGTCTGTCGTACCTCAAAAAACAGGGAAATGAGGACGAGATTTGAAAGATAGAACCCTCTTCGTCAGCGTACCAACTCCATCCACTTCTTACCGCATTGGAGTGCCTTCTACAGCCGTCTGCCGTCCCGCATCATTATCGGTATTTTCCGACCTCGATAGTCCCCCGGAGCCGCTGCGACCGGCGCTCAGCCTGCCGCCATGTTCCTCAACGCTGGCCCCGCCTCCCAGCACAAACTACTTTAACCATACACACTATCCTACTTTAACCATACACACTATCAACAAAAAAGAACAGGGAATTGGAATATATGGGAATGACAACCAGACAGACCAGGAAGTACAGGCCCAGGAAGTTCTTGAACTAGCATGAACCAGAGTTCATGAAACATCAGAACTAGGAAGGACTAGGATGATCTGTGACAAGACAAGTTATTGCTATGCAGATCAGGACCTGGAGGGCAATGTTCAGTATGTCCAGGTTACTAGTATCAGCAGGACAGGAACTAGGGATACCAGGGGTAAGTACAAAGGGCACGCATAAGACCACAGGAGGATGACTGGCTAAACCAAAACGATCATGAGCAGGAGGACCAGAAACAAGGTTAAGATGGTCATGAAGGTCCGAACCTCGGGATCAGGACTGAGATTATCAGGTGTGACAGAGGAATCATAAGAAATAAAAGGACCAGAATGAAGCCAGTGGTGGCCAGGAGGGCCAGAGCCAAAATAACCAGGTTCAGAAGGACCCAAAGAACAAGAACCTGGATCAATATGACCTGTACCAATGGCTGCTGTGCCAGTAGGACTAAATGGACAAGGAACAAATCCCGGTGAGGCAGGAAAACCTAAATCAGGAGGACAAAGACTAAGAGTGCTAGGACACAGGGAGCAAGATGGACCAGGACCTGTGGTACCAAGGCTAGAAGGCTGATGGTGAGAAGAACCAAGATAAGGTTACCAGGACCAAAAGAACCAGAAAGGAGCTGGGCCAGGTGGGCCGAGGCTGGGTGATCCAATATGGCCAAAAAGCAAAGTTTATGATAACAAGCACAATAGGATTAGATGGACAAGGATGACCAGGACCACGAAGAACAAGACTATAATGGCAGGGGGATCAGGTCCAGGTGAACTAGGCCCACAAGAACTCAAACTATAAGTAACAGGACCAAGAGGATCAGGGACAATGGTCACAGAATCTCCAGAAGGATAGGGATTATAAAAAATAAAATGCTGGTACAGGCTAAATGGCTTGGAACAGGATGGCCAGGAAGATTAGCAGCAGGAGGGCCAGACCCAGGAGAACAAAATAAAAGAAGACCATGATAAGTTTATGTAGAAGCATGCGGACAAGGAGCAGGAAGACCTGGTCCATGAGGATCAGGACCAAATCCTGGAGATCAAGGCCTATAGGGCCAACGGTCCAGAAGAAGCAAGGAAGAGTGTGGGGGGTGGGGTCAGGACCAAGGAAAAACAGGACGACCTGTCATGAGTTTCCGGCACGGTCCGTTGTAGTTTTCCCTATGTCCCTATGTTAGCCAAATTGAGCACATTGTAGGCCGCATTTTGTTTTGCATATGTTACTATATAAACACACTTGCTTTAGTGTCACATTGTACATTCACATGGAACCTGCATGTGTTTTCACGTTCTGTCCTTTTCCTTTGAACAAGTCTGAACACGCTAGACAAGGTCAAACAACAATGCCCCTTGTTGTTCTCTCTGGTCAGACACTATTACCTAAATATAACACGGGAGTGCAGCTGCTGTTTGTGAGCACACACATTTTGTCATATAACGGAGTACAAGAGTTAGAGAAAACACTATGAGCGAGGGTGCTGAGACGAGGTTGCTACGTCAGCAGAGATATAGAACCTCCATCTTTCTAAGGTATGGAGTCCACCACTAATCCCAGAAATCTTTGATATTTATTAATTTAGCTTCAGTAGAAGAAAAGGGGGGGTAGTTTTAGGCTCTTGTTTATATTATTGTGGACGAGTACAGTTAAGAAAGTGAAAGGGTGTGCCCTGTTACTGCGATCCCCGAGAAAAGTGTTGTGTTCTGGTGTGCCAATTCACTTGTTTCTCTGGTATGGTTAGGGGGGACAAGTGAGGCACTATTGCTACACGGACTCAGGCTCATAGGTACTGAGGTAGTATGGTGACCCTGCATGTCAATGGTCTATGATCACAAGCATAGTTCTGTTCCTGAGCAGAATCCCTGCAACATATCAGAGCTAGGAGCACCACCAGGACCAGAGCAAGGATGAAAAGGAGGTCCAGGATAGAGAAGGCCAGGATGACAGGAGCCATGATGACAAGGCTGAGTGGCTAAGACAGGATGACCTGAACAAGGAGGATCAGGACAAAGTGGACAAATTTGTCCAAGATGACAATGAGCTGGAGGACCAGGGCCAAGAGTATCATGACATGTTGGAGCAAGACCCAGAGGACTAGTTAGCTAAGGAGTAGGTGGGCAAGAGCTAGTAAGACCAGTGACCAGATGAGGGAGGATTATGTGGACCATACATATCAGAAGAAGCAGGACTAGAAACAGTTCTCGGAGGACCAGGAGCACTAGGAACTTGAGTATTATTACCAGGCTGGTGAGGATCAGGGAAATTAGTACACACAGAGCCACAAAGACCAGGACCAAAATCATATGTTCCAGCCCAAAATCATATGTTCCAACCCAAGAGGACCTAACAAGGGTGACCAGGACCAGTAGGGACAGTACCAGGTGGACCACACAGTCAAGGACCAGGGCAAGGAAAATCAGAAAGACCCAAACCAGGAACACTAGGAGTGCCATCCATAGGAAACCAGGACACCAAAGCTAGGTGGCTAAGGGCCCAGCAGACCAACAGAATTGAAGTGAGAATCAGTAGTACCAGGATCCAGAAAGGTTTAATACAAAGATGAGCCAGGAGCAGGGCCAGGAAAATACGGGTCAGGAAGGACTACAAACAAGAGCACCAGATTTGGGAAACCAGTACCAGGGTGAACAGAACTAATTAGACTCGGGCCAGGATGAGGATCAGGAGACCAAAACAACCTAGAAAAGGAGGACATGGAACAGGATTAGGAGGAGGACTAATGCTTCAAAGACACAGAAGGACCTAGAAGAGAAGGAAGAAGACCAAGAGCAGGGGGAGACACCAATGTCATTCTAGGCCACAGGTTTGGGATATCCCTTTTTAAATGATTCTTATTTATGCTTCTTATGATGCCAACCCTAGAAACCCCCACCTCTTCAGTCCACATGTAGAACGAGTAAGTAATCAGAGCATACAAAGTGAATAAAATACTGGGACTGCTACTCTTTGATCACTGAGTGATAGAAGTTACTGTATGATGCTGGCACAGTATTTTTATTTATTTATTATTTAAGAGTTTTATATAGCGCTAGCCAGACCCGAAGGTATCGGGCGATTTACAACATTATAAATTGTAAGAAACATTGATATAGTAGCATGCACAGTGGCTCTTTACGCATCGTATAATGTTTTCGTACACAGCGCGAAGTCACTAGTGAGATATGTTAACATAGTTTTTATGTGCAATGTCTCAAGGCGTTTCGGTGATGTCGTCGTAGAAAGCACCATGTCTCTTGACGAGATTTGATCAGGGATGTGGGGTATAATATCCTCGTACAAAGCACAGAGTCACTTGTAAGATACGTTACCACAGTTGTATGCACAATGTCTCAGGACACTTCGAGTGATGTCGGTGTAGATAGCACCATGTCTCCTGACGGGGTTTGATCGGGGATGTGGGGGATAGAGGAGGTAGTCATGAGGTGAGTGAGGTAGAGGTCTTAATGTTAAAGTGCCTGTGTGCTGAAGTAGGCAGGTTTCAGTGTTTGGCTGTAGCTATCCCTTCTGGAGATATTTGTTGAGGAGGAGGTCTTTGAGCTGCCTTTTGATTTTTAAGTAGGAGGGGTTAGTCCTGATATGGACTGGGATGGAGTTCCAGATTTTGGGCGCACTTCCTGCGAAGGATTGAGATGCTGTTTTTTGTTTGTGAGTTTTCGGGGGGATAAGGAGTAGAGTATTGATGCTCCTTAGGCTTCTTGTCTGACCCGCCTTCTGGAGTTTGGAGGCCAGGTAGGCGGGTTTCCCTGTATGCAGCGCTTTGAGGTCTTCTCCTTGTTGGATATGAGGAGTATTTCCTGAGAATGTATCTAAGGGCATAGGGACTGCAACGTGGCAGAGGAATTTAAAAGGTTTGAGAAATGTTGATGGCTAAAGTCAGGAAAAAATGTTCATTTACTCCGGTCCGGGTCTGCAAACTCATCGAGGGAATGAAAGACAATGGAGCTCTTGGCCCTAACAATCTCCTTGCAAGTACATTTAAAGGTGTTAACCCCCCTTTCCAACCATGCGTTCCTTACTGCTCAAGTCCCAGATGCATGGAGGGGATCAATTTTGTGTCTAATACTTAAGAAAGGGGACCCCGCAAACCCATCCAAATACAGCCTGATAGCACTGCTAGACCTGGAGTCCAAAGCTTTTGCTAGCATACCCCTCAAACTGCTAGAGGCCTACGTTGCTGAAAAACTTTTTATCTAGACCAGGTTTCGAGCCGCTGCATCTACAATGGACAAAATCACCTCACTAGCAGCCCTGAGCCATCAAGCAGTCCAGAAAAATGAACTACCACTCTTCTGCTGCTTTATTGACTACAGTGCTGTGTTTGACAGAGCAGACCAACCCACGCTATGAAGAAAACTAAATGTGTGGGGCGTCCCCTCGAAACTAATAGCGACAATTATTGCCCTGTACTCCGATAAGTGGGTCCGAGTGAGAACGGGTCCCCATACTGTTTCTTCTAAAATTGCCACCAAGGCCTTGCTGAATCAGGGCTGCGTTCTTGCGCCCCTTCTGTTTAATCTACACACAGTGCATCTGGGCAAAGTCTTGAAGGGTGGCTGTCAGGTTCCTCCAAGTCTAAGCCAGTCCAAATTACATATCCTGCAATATGCAGATGATATAAAGGTAATGGACCACACCAAAGTCGGCATACAGTGAACCCTGAGCAGCCTTCTCATATACAATGGTAAAAAATATCTCACAATAAACCATGACAAGGCTAAGGTCCTGATCTTCAGGTACTACAGAAACAAGAGGCACTTTACATGTTGCATGAGGAGCAAGATCATCAAATCAGCGAGAAAGTATAACTAACTGAGCGTCTGGTTTACAGAGTCTTTCAAAGCTACCGCCCACATAGCCTACCTGAAAAAGAAAAGGGCAACGATTACGTACAGTCTCAAGTCTCTGAACACAAAACTAAAAAGTGCCTCTTCAGCCCTTATACTAAGGGTTATGAAGGCGACCCTACTTCCTGAGCTGCAATCTGGGCGTCCGGCCTTTCCAGGGGCCTGTGCTTCTATCCTAGAGCAAGCACAGTGCACAGGCTACAAGAAAATATTTCAACTGCCTCGTCACATCCGTAGGACAAGACCCCGTCTGGAATTTGGGTTGCTGAGACAAATGTAGCCTATGAGTCAGATATTAAAATATTACATTTGGGTCGCTTAAAAGCCACCTGAAAGGTATATTTGAGACCCCGGGCTATCCTTGGCACCAGTAGATACAAAAAGCTACTACCTCCTTCCAAATTGAAGAATCAACGCTAATATCAAACGCTGTCTCCTACATGGCCTGGAAAAGGGTAGTCAATAGGCAATTGAAATTTACCTCAAAACAGGATAGCTCTTCTCTAAGGTCTGCTGTTATTTTGCTTCCCTTGAATAACTCATACTTGGTATGGAAGCCACAACCACACCTATCAGAGACCATCAGCGGACATCATCTATATGCGCCTGTTAGGTTTACCAGTGGCAGATTTCACCCCAGTATTGGTCCACCAGGGTAGGAGAGGGCCGTTAGGCTATGCAAATTTAAGCACAAATTATGGCTCCATCTTCTGTGCTGCTGCCCCAAACTTGACACCTTCAGGAGATCTCTGTTGAAATCAATTTACCCGACTCAGGCGGTTTGCACCTGCCTGGAGGCCTCGTTGTTATCTTTCATCCAAACTGTTGAAGGAGCCAGGTTCCACCTTCTAGATTTACTTGGGAACCCTCGACCGATGTCTCTTTTTGTCTGCATGAAAGTGTGGGGGGAGGAAGAATTGTTAGCCAATTTACTCATCACTGTTTCAATAAAACATGACTCAGAAGAATCACAGACTCTCAATCTAAAGTTATTTCGTTTATTACAAAGCCAAGAACAGTTGGACATACAAGCACCTCAAAAGGAGGGTATAGAAATACATTGGAACTAGTACAAAGCCAAACCTACGGATGAAATTTAGACGATGCAGCATACACAGAATAACCAATTCCAGAATCAGGACACAAATGATGATGGCTCCAATATCGAGTGTCTTCTTCATTGGGGGTTCGTAGGTATAAATCATTAGTCTGTCCCTACACTATCACTAACAAGACATCCTTACTTAGCGTTTCCCCAAGGCAAGTTCTGAAAAGGTGTCAGCACGTGAAGGCTTCCTAAGAAGTCCATTCACTTTGAATGGGTCAAGTAGCATAAAGCTACAGAGCTCGTTCTAAGATGCTCTCTTCTCTCAAGGCAAGGCAGAAGTCCCCTTCCCGGACACTGTCCCTAACTATAATACATGAACTTGTAGAAAGACGTCCCACAATGCTATGCAGCATCACCCCATCCACGCAGGCCAACTCCTTGTAGGTAACTTTCCATGCTGCAGCTATGCTACCGGGCCTTAGCTCGATTACCTTGATTCCCAGGCTCTCTCCGGTGAGAAAGAACACCACCCCACATTATCAGCATCGCCGTTCAATGTATCTTCTTCTTCCTAAACGTTACTACTAAAACAAAGACATTATTCCAACTAATGAGGATGCATTTCTCCACCTGCAACAAACGTGAGAAAGAACAAGTTCTACATACACATGAAGTTTACTAGCAAATCTAATATGAGAGCTTCAGGGAGAAATACACGTTAGGCCTACAGAATTCAGCCAACATAAGAAATAGCATGTAAATTCATAAAGCACACGTATAAGTGAACATTATCACCAAGCACATTTATATCGATGCTTTACATAAACACACAAATTATGAAATCTTCATTAGTTACATGCACAATTCTTCTACACATTAAGGTTTTCATATAACCACATGTAATTGTAATGCTGATTTCTTCACATTTACACCAAAATACCTCTAACACTTCACTTTTCATGTTATTACAGTACATGATCTAATGACCCATCGTTAACACAATAAAGGATTATATGCGGGTGCGAACTGCTCATGATTATAATGCTCCTCAACAAACAATAGAGCAAATCTGCACTCTATCAGTTTCCCCCCTCTGATGACTAGTGTCATCACATTCACTTTACACTCCCTGTAGAAAGAACCAACCTAAACAGAAGTTGTAGCCAGTCTTCCCTGTCCGAACTTCTCTAGGCACTTAAGATTCTCATAGTGACTGTCCTGCAGTCTCTCCAGTCTCTTCTCTTGCTGTCTAAGAGAATTCTCAACTTGTCTGGACCTATGCCACTTGAAAGCTTTTACTGTTCCCATCAGAAAGATGACACAAACCACAACTATTACTATTGGCTTCAAGATATAACAAAGAATTCCCTTCTCAAGATTTGCAAACCAACTTCCAGTCTTTTCGAATCCTTTACCAACCTTGCTCCAGACTCCCTTTGTTGCCAAATCATGTATCTCAGTGATGTTACTTATATACTTCCTCAGATCCCTACTATGGTCTGGGATATAAGTACAGCACTGTTGAACCCACAGCATTTTACAGACTCTGCCATCCTTTGCTAACAACACATCTAAAGCAAGACGGGTTTGCATCACCATAGCTCTTATCGAGATCATCTCTCCATCCATGAGTAGTAATGACTGAGCAGTATTGGTTGACAACTTATCCACTATAGTTGACAACTTCCTAATCTTAACATCATTAAAAACCACTCCCAAACTTGGGATCAGCGCTCCAAACACATCTCCTACGATCCCTCCCGCACTTGTACCACGTCTCTCTCTATGCAGTTGCTTCCCTTCCAAACTCTTCAAATCCTCCACATGGTATATCATAGGAAACACCACAGCCACATAACATGTGCCATACAAATTCAATGGTAATCAGGCAAACACATTCTTCCCACACACAAAGTACACATTTGGCATTACTTGTACCGCCTCCTGTAAGAACTTCTTTGCAGTGGCTTCAATTGATAAAATGTGATCTCACACACTCTTTCCCACAAGGATCTTGTCATAGTATGTCTGTACCTGTCTAATGCAAAGCTTTCCTCGCTGCTCCTAATCTAAAGCTAATGGACCGTACCTTCCCTTAGCCTTGTGAGCCAACTCTTCCTTGGTCCATTCAAAATTTCCCTTTCTATTGTTAATCTTAATTGCTAATGACCTATGTCTATTCTCTAGTTGATCTACTAACTTCTTCTCTATGTCAGTCAATGAGAAAACACACCTCTTGTCCACTTTACATCAAAAGGAGTACAGGGAGTCGGAGGTAAAACATTTGGTTTATTCAAGCTTGAACAGATGCTATGAATGACCACCCAGAATTCTCCTTTCATATTTATACTATACTTTAAACAAGTCTGCCTACACCCCTTCACTTCCCTCCCCTAGTCCATTGGAAAATTCCTTCCAGTTATACATACAAAAGGAATAGCTAACCACACCACATTTTCAAGATAAGAGATCACAAGCCATTGCTTAATTGAAAATTGAATGGAAAAAGACCAGCGTGACTTTCCATCTCAGAGAAACACAAATGATTAACAAAGTTTAATTATTCTAACAGCCACTCTGTACTTTTCCAAGGACAAGAAGAAGAAAAAAATAAAAGAATGTACAATGTCAGAAGTGCATGGCAAATTCATCAAACAATTGTTGTACAAAGTCAGGTGGATTTTAAAAAATGTCTGCACTCATGCTCATCTTATATAAACTTTTTCTCAAATGGTCCTAGAGCAGAGCATGAGTTCAACATTTACCAATTGCCTGCTATCACTAACCTATAGAATCAGTAATAGATAATTTGATTTGGCCCCCCATATTGACAGTACTTAATTTTCAGATATTCGCCATTATAGGATTGTTAACAGAGAAAATAAGAAACAAATGGGTTTTTGTAAAGAGGCTAATCTGTGAGAGCACTAACACTAATGTTCATTAAATCCCATATTTCTTCTTCTTGCATCATAAGCATATTCTGTTGTGGAACAGAAACTGAAGGGGGCTTGCAGGCTGAAAGGAGCATACTGCAACACATTGGAAGACAGCTGACACATAGACAGCACCTTAAAATAATAGCTCCTATAACCAAGGCTAGCACTAATAGTTTCTAACCCCTTGTGAGCAGTACTTCTTTAAGCCAACCTGACCAAGTCCAGTCTCCAGTATCCTGTTGTATTTCAGCAACAATGTTGTGAAGTTTTTGAATGGCTAAATTCACATTAGGAGCGTTATCTGGATTATATACACAGCAGGAACTGCCAATTAATTTGCATACCCCCATTCTATGCTAAAAGAATGTCTAATACAATCCGGTTTGGAAGGGAAACAAGACGGATAGCTTGCATTTCTACAGTAATGTTACTGAGTGCACCAGTAGTCTCATTAATAACAGCTTCCACTACAGTTTACAGTTTATTGTTATTAGTTAATAAAAACAATACAAGGTAAATACATATGAAATATATCCGCCTTTTAAAAAAATAATCAATTTTCATAAAAAAACATTGATAAATATTGGTGCAACACAAAGTAATATCATGGGTTTGTTAAAATAGAACGTTATAAAAATGCATTCAAATCATAATTGTAGGTACACTTCAAAAGTTTGTTAGTGTAGGATATGCATCTGTAAGAAAAGATGAAAATTCCGCAGTTCTAGATTTCATCATCCTGCTATTGTTTTATCATCATCTCAATATCTTATAGTCTTGCGTCTGGACAGGATCCTTGTGCTGTTGAATACTACTTACAATTCTGTTTTACTGCTTTGTCATGAGATTGTAAAAACTTCAAAAGTTTGCAATTTACCTTGGGGACTATAGAGTCCAGAATTCTCATAATGGCTGTTCTAAACGTTCAAATCCCTCGCTTATTCAATAAGCACTTTAAAAGTGCTTGACGCGCATTATTCAGTTTAGGAAATATACAGACCAAATGCACAAAGTCCTCGTCTGGGGCATCACATAGTCTGCAAATTTTGATCTTTTAAATCGCCATAGTGGTTTGTCTGACAGAGACGGTAGATCACCTAGGCGCATGGCCAATAGATTTTTCTTAAGCTACACCGGATATCAGGGCTGTCCATTGGCTTGCCATTCAGCAACGGGTGGAATTTAAGGCGTTGTGTCTGGTCCACAAAGCATTCTATGGTGGGGGAGCTAAAGATATTCAAAAAATGTTTAGGCCCTGTATACCAGTCCGCTCTTTAAGATCTAGCACGTTGGGTCTTCTCTACATTGATAGGATTAGAAGAGTGAGATGGGGTGGAAGAACCTTCTCTAACTGTACAGCAAAGCTGTGGAATAAACTGCCAACAGCCATGCAATTTCAATCAAATAGACAATCCTTTGGGAAAGAACTAAAGACCTGGCTGTTCACCTTAACATAGGCTTGTGATATAGGCTGCAACACTTCCATTTACACCAGCGCCAAGTCGCCTCGGCATTCGAGCGCTTTATGAACATATATCCTACCCTATCCTATAGGTTAGATGCAGGTAAGTTGCCGGTTGCAATGTAACATACGTTTGGATTGTCATCCATGCATGGCCTGACAAAATGTGGGATGCGACAAATTCAAGTCCCACAAATCACCCGCATTGGTTAGTTGTAAAGATGAGAACAGATATTTATTGTAACTTGAGCTGTCATCGTTGGTCACAGCTTTCCATAAAGCACTGACTAGAGGGCTAGATTGATTATTTCGTATTTTGTGCATGGATTTAATGAACTGGTACCTTCTTGCTATGTTTTGCTGTGTCAAATTTGGGCTGGGGAAGCATTGCAGGGCAAATTAAATACCTGTTTGTATGTTTTGATTTGTAATCTGTCTAACATTTTGGAATCCCTACCATGCATCACCATACTTGCATAGGTTAGAGAAGGAAGCAATTTTGCTTTAGTAGCAGAGAGAAGTGGTTGGTAGGAGGGACCGTCTAGTTTTTTTGCGAGCAAGCTGAATGCGTGTATTAAAGCATTGTTCTTCCTAACCATACACTGCTGGTGGGCATGAAAATTGACATTTTTATAAAAATTGAAACCCAAGTACTTATAGGTACTGACTTCTTCTATAATTACATTATCCAGCTTGATCTTTAAAGAGGCACAGCGATTGTTCCCAATAAGCATGGATTTTGTTTTGGTAATGTTTATTTCTAATTTATTAAGTTTTGTATACGCTGCTGTTTCTTTGAACAATCTTTGAAGTCCGATATCTGTATGACACAGTAGCACAATGTCATCAGCGTATGACAGATGGAATATCGTTAGTGGACCTAACATTGGAGCATGTGAGTTAACTAGATCCAGGTGGGTATTCAAATCTGCCATACATCGGTTGAACAGATATGGAGCTAGCACAAACCCTTGTTTGAGACCCCTCACGGTTGGTATTTTCCTTGATAGTTTGGTCCCGTCCCATACCTTGATTTGAATCCATGTTTCTGTATATAATGATTCAATTGCCCTTAACATACTTCCTTGTATACCCCAACGTCTTAATTTGGCCCATTGGAGTGGTCGATCCACCCGATCAAAAGCAGCTTTCAGATCTATAAAGCAGAGTTGTAGTTTTTTCTTTAGGCGTTTACTTTTTTCTGCAATTAATGCTACTGTTATCATATTAATTGAGGTACCATACCCTTTGCGGAATCCTGTTTGCTGGGGTAGAATCAGGTTTGACCAGTCTATTAGATCTTCCAATATAATTGATGCATAATATTTTGCTTCTGAGTCAATAAGGGCTATTAATCTATAATTAGATGGTTTTGTTTTGTCTCCACCCTTAAAGATAGGGTTTATTATAGATCCCCTACAACCATCTGGAATCATCTGGAATCATACCTGTATTTTCCACCTCTTTAAATAGTTGCATTATCGGATTGGCCCAATTTTTTGGGTCCAATTTAAATATAGCCTGTGGGATGCCATTTGGTCCTGGGGCACTGTCACTTCTTCCTGATTTAATAAAATGTTTGACTCTAGTGAGCGTACACGATGTATTATCTAAAGTGGCCACGTGCTAATGATCTGGCAATATTTTAATCCCGGTTGCTAATCCAGGTTCAATAGCTTTCTTAATTTTGTTATTTTTATTTACTTGCAGCTGTTCTTCGTCGATAAAAAGTTTTTTCAGATACACTACCCAATCTTGTTTTGTAACATTCGATGATACTGTTACTTTATAAGCCTTTTTTAAACCCTGTATTGTTTTCCAAAATGCTTTGGCATTTGAATTGTAGACCAACTTTGCCCAGAACTCATCCGTTGTTTTTCTTTTTTCTTACCAAACATGTTTCTTAAATTCCTTCTTAAGTTGTTTTAACTTGCCCCTTTGCATCTGGTTAATTACCTCGTTTTTTTACCTTCCTTATTTCTCTTCTCAGTTCTTTTTTTAGCTCTTTAATTTTCTTTAATGATGGGTGAATATAGATTCTGGTCTGTCTCGATGTTAAATTTGATTTCTGGTTCGTTACTTCAATCACAAATTTGATCCAGGCATTTAATGCGGTAGAAGATAACGCTATACTATCCTCCAATATTGTTTTGGCTTTGCCTGCAAGTTCCAGAAGGCGATTAGATGACCAATTCACTCATTTGTGGGTAGTTACTGTTCTTCCTTCGCCGATTGTATGTATTTTTAATGCTATTTGCTGAATTGAATGATCGCTCTCAGTTGTGCACTTAATTTTAAACATGCTTAATTCCTGGATTAGTGGCAAGGAAAGAATAGTATAGTCAATGACAGACCCCGAAGTCAGTCCATAATATGTTAAACTTGGTGAATTATCATCCGGTGTTCTCCCGTTAATTACTCTCAAACCTAAATATTCTAGAGTGGTGACCAATTCCTTACCTACTTTATTAGAATTCCTCCAGGGATGGGTCGTTTGATGGTTAACCGACCAACTTTCATTTTCTACTGTTAACTGGTCGTCTTCGTCCGGTGTAAAAATAAGATGAATATTGAAATATTGAAATTTCCTGTTATAACTATTTCCCAATTCGGAGTATTATATCTTACTTCGGTTATTTCGTGTATTAACTTTTTGAATCTTATTGATTTATCTTGGGCGTTTGAATGAGCGTATATGTTGAAGAAAATTAAAGAGGTTGTCCAGTGATTGCTGCCAAAGTTGAGTCTAATAACTTGTATATTATTTGTAGTTGTCGACAGCTGTTCTGATTCTACCTTAATGTTGTTTGATATGTAGACCGGTAATCCGCCTTTTGGTCTTCCGAAGCGGGTCGTTTTTACGGCATCCACCTGATGTAATGTAAATCCCGGCAATTGAATTGAACCTGTCAAACAGGTTTCTTGCAGTGCTATGATGTCATATAGAGCCCAAGTTTCTACTAGGATCCTATCGGTAAGTTTGGTTGTTGCACCTGCAATATTCCATGAAAATATGTTTAATTTAGCAGCTTGCAGGGCACATGTTGGTTCAGAAACTGGTCATTGCATATTTACGTTTTTTTATATTAGCGGTGACCAATGCCTAAAGTTATGCCTACTTTCTGTTGGAGTTACTGTTTCTGTACCCGTGGGTCCTTGGGCATTGTGCAAAATAAAAGTTACAGAAGAATGGGTGCAATTCTTATTATCCCAATGTGCCAATGGAGCGGGGTTGCGCTGTGGTGTAGACTTTACTATTGTTATGCCCCATGATTTGAATTGCTCTTTGGCGTCAAGAATTTGATTTGCTATTTTTTCTGACTTCCATGATGTTGCAGTTATCTCTGTCAGTTGATTGTGTGTGTTTGGCAGAAACTTCACCGATAATAAGTCTGTTATTTCGATAAAATTTAATGTTGGCACCTCACCTAGCAGCCTCAAAATATTTCCCCTATTTAAAATATCTTGCTTGCCTCTTGAAATGTATTGGGGGTTAAAGTGATTTGCCACCTGTTGCTGGAATCTTTTGTTTCTGTTGGTAAAATCTGTTCAGACAATGCTTAATTTATATGATCCTGCATTGGGGTTTTATATTTTAGTTGGCCTGTACAATGAGAAGAATTATTTCTTTTATTTTTATCGTCATTGGGGAGCAGAGTACTGCTTCTTGTACAATGAGACTCATTCTCTGTATTACTTACTAATAGGGGACATGTGATCACAATTGTTTTGTCCACCCTAGAAGATATTAAACGTTCGTGTTTGTTATTTTTATTACGATGATTATTTGCAGGAACCACTATTGAACTGTTATTGGTTGATTTGGACCTTTCCAAGAGGTTCTGATCAGAGCAGTTATACGATGGTACTTCGGGCAACTACGTTGATCTTGGCCTTTTGCTTTCTGTGATGGTATGTCATGTTCAGCATCCGAAGTTAATGCCTCCATTTGCGAGGTGTCTGAAAGGCCGCCCTTTTTTAAATTTTTTTTATTTGCATCTATTTTCTTTGGAGGTAAGGCTGGTTTGGGTAGGGTATGCTTGTTTTTGTCCTTCTGACTTGCCTTCCACTTTTTTGCGCTATTTTCGCTAGCTTTATTTTCTAACTTATTAGAATGAGGGTGTGATATTCTATCCGCTGATTGATCCGGTAGTGTAAATTTTTCTTCTGTGATCTTAGCTTCTGGAAGAGATTTCTTTTTTTTGCCTGGCATTAAACAGTGAATAGAATGTTTTGGCCTCTGCATCCTTTTGTGTGGAGCCGTTCATGTTCAGTCTTCCCTTTCTGGTGTGTTTTTTTTGCCGTTTTGTTAATACTTGGGTGAATGTGTTTTTTGCTTTTGTAGTAAGAGATTGTAGGCCACTAGTTGTTAAATGGATCAGCGATATATCGTTTTGGGTTTCATTTGTGCTTACACAACCCGACACATTTGGTTGTCCTCCCTGTTGTTCATAGGTTTCCTTTTCTGATGAGTTCTCAACTGCAATTGCTCTTGAGTGTGTTCCTCTGGAATTTGCCTTAAAATTGGTTTATGATCGGGCTTATGCTTTATTTATTTCAATATGTCAGTTAGTATAGCCGGCAGAGTACTTAATTTATCTATTATTTGGTCGCATTTGCAGATACATTGTGGGTCTGTGCTCTTAGGGGATTGGACCTTCTTCAGCTGTTTGGTAAGTATATCTATTTTGGTGTTAATGCTGGAGACGTGAGTTGCCATAATATTCATGAGGTCGATTTGAAGGTCTAATTTATCAGATTGCATATTTAGTACTGAAATCGACGTTTGCAGAATGCTTAATAATGAGGAGTGTAAGGAGGATAGGTTGTCTGTCTCCGTATGGTTGATATATTTTTTTGGTTTACAGGTTTCATATCCTCCTATTTTGGAATTATCCTGCTGAAATGACGAGATACTTAAACTTTTAACTGTTTGCGGATCAAATTGATCCTGCCTTGGGTTAGGTACTGGACCATATATTGAATTATTCTTTAAGTCCGTTAAGATTTGGGGTGAAGAGTGGCTTGATATTTCTATAATTGAGGAAAGGTCCTGATTTGTTTCAGTGCCAATTGATCTTGTTGCAGGAACTTGTTTCGTTTTGTATAATTGATTTGTAGTTTCTATTTGTGGGGTTATAGGGATAATTGCCAAATTTGACTGATTTATTGTTTTTGTCTCCAAGGCTTTTACAAGTACAGCGTTGTCCATTATTAATGTGGAGTGCAACCATGAAGTTTGCAGACCGTCCTCATTTGAAGCTTTTATAACATAGGGTGTTGAAGGAAAATCGTAGCATTGATTATCCTCAACCTGTTTATCTCTGTTAGGAGTTGAGTGAAAGTGATCCAATGTTTTGAACTTAGAAGCTATTGCTATTTCACCATGTTGTTGGGTTTCTTTTATTAGGTTTAGTAGTCAGATCTATACCTGTTTGCTTAATGTCTTCCAGATCGTTCTTGGGATTATTCACCGAGTGTATAATTGCATGTACGATGATTTTTTTTGTACTTTTTGTTTGGTGGTTTTTTAGCTGATTTTCCCCATCTATTGAATCTGTTATTATTTGTTCCATTTTTTCTACACTTTCCCTGTATCTGGGCTCTGTAAATGGTGCCGTTGCATAAGGTGCTAGTTGTACCTCTCGCGTTTCTGAAGCCATTTTTGTGGAGCGAGAGGTGTGAGAAAACCCTTTATGTTTCCTATTTCCGAAAAGATTGCTGCCGCCTGGGTCTTTCAGAAAGAAAAATGTATTTATTTTTTGTTCCAGCCTTTTCGCTTTTCCAAAATTGGTTTCCAGTGAAGAAAGTATTGGGCTGGGATGATTTCCTATCCCTTGGGGTCTTGTTGGAGATGTTCCCCCTGTTGTAGTTGACTTCTTTTGTGACTTTTTTTGTTTGTGTGATCTTTGTAACGGGGCTACCTGCCTAATCCGTCCTGATCTCATTTCGCTTACACCATTTTTCAGATGTGACACCAATTAGTGGCTACCATCCGAGCTTCCTTTTAATTGCCTGCCGATTTGTTACAGCAACCGTGACCAGTTAGCAAAATTTCCAACGGTCAGCAAACGTCAAAAGGCAGATGTCACAATTGCTGGAGCCAGCTCGCCTCTCGACCCCTGTCTCTTTTTCGTCGGGAAAGATTTTTTCCAAGATATCCGCTGTATGTTGTGTTTTACGTTTTTTTTACACTGAGTTTCTATGCTTTCGCCTTATGAATTGGCCTTTTTAATTCCCCGTTTTTCCCGTTTTCTTTTCCTTTTGCTAGAAATCCCCTGCTCCTTACAACGAAGCAGGAGGAAGGAGAGGTGCCAGCAGCAGGGGTGGAGGATGGGGGGGCCCCAGTGTTTGAAACAAGGCCAGAGCAGGCTAAAGATCCCCTGCTCATTACATCCAAGCAGGAGGAAGGAGAGGCGTCAGCAGCGGGGGTGGCATGCAGATGTTTGGACAGTGAGACCTGTCAGGGCTTTTTCCCTTAAACCCCCTCTCACCTCTTTTTACTGCTTAGCCAGGTGGTCAGGACAGCCACCACGGGTTCGATTGAACAGCCGTGACCGCTGTTCGTACATCTCCGTCCCCATCCCGCTCACTACCCTCGCTGCAGCCGCAACTCGATATGGGTGCTTTCAGTTTATCGGCAGGCAGCAGGCCGCGGGGCCGCGGAGGTTGCGAGGGCAAAAAGCTGAGGTCAGAAAGCGAGAGCAGCTCTCCCCAGCTGCCCTCCCCAGCTCTCCCTAGACCTCCTCAACCTCCACAGCTAGAGTCACGTAACGTCAGCAAACACCAGTGGGAGCCAAAACCGGGACTGGATTCAGCGGGACAGCTTCCACTACTCTGATCAATTGGCGCGCCTGTACACTATTGGCCTTAGGACCACAAAAAAGCACTATATCCTTCATTGCATCAATAAATTGCTGCAGTATGGTATCTGTCTGGTCAACCTGTACTTCCCGTTCATTAAGTCGATGTGTCCAGTGATAATCAGATGGTGCAAGGTAAGTGGGAGGAAGAATAAATGCAATATAGCATGTGCCTGACCATCCTTTAGGGAGCCAGACATATGCCTGATTACAGCAAACAAAATAGGTGTTTTGTGAAGCCACAAATGATGGAGAACTAGTGCAATTTAATATCACTGTATGGTAGCAAATACTATTCCCAACAGCAAGGGGCCCTTCACCTTGAACACAAAAGGGGGCATTATGGGCATGCATAGGTATGGGTTTCATAGCCACCTTGGACAGTTTTCTCTCATTAAAGGATAATAACATAGAGGAGTTATCATAGCCTGTAAATTCCTCCTTCTCCTCCATAGTGCCCTAGATTCTAACAGCATCTGGCCTGCACAGATAAAACTGTGATCCCTAAGCTGGCTCTGTACTGTTTTATTAGTAACTTTGACATAAGAAGCAAAATTCAATTCCCACCAGGCACTACAAGGCCCATTATAGGATAAAGGTAGAGGAATAAGAGGTGCCTTCCTTTTGACTGAAGATGGAAGAAGACCACATATCCAACAATCTGTAGCATTATATCCAAGATGGGCATTATGTAAAACCTGAATGAATGTATTATTCACATATTGCAAGTGGTGTGCTTGTTTATGAGGGGCAAGAGTTATGTACTGATGCTCTGGTACTGGTGTGGTGACTGACGTCACTGATTTAGAGACTGGGTGGTTTTCGTCTAACCACCAGAACAACCCTAGCATTCCTATTATTATTATCAAATGACACAGAAGCACAATAATTTTCACTTTCTTGGTCCAAAATTGTTGCATACGAGACATTGAAGTCATTTCCTCCTGACAGTCTCAGTTCAATACTCCTAGGGGGATATTCTCAAGAACGTGTGTTAATTGTTGCAAAATTAGCTTAACGCAACTTTGCACATCGCAGTCTATCGCGGGAAAATAACGCCGTGTTAACGTTGTATTCTCAACCCGGCAGCACCATGCAATAGTCTCATGATAACGTGCCAAATGACCGCGTTAAAATTAACGCGACGCCGAAAAAATGCAAAACACGAAAGCAAAAACAGTGCGATGACCCAAATCGCAATACAAAAACCAGAGCTAACCATCGACAGGCCTGCAATTCCCACGCATCATGCGGGAAAATGCACTATAAAAGCAGAGGAAAAAAACATTCTTAAAAAATGTTACTGCGTAGCACCATGGACGCACCCGGACCGAGTGCAGAGGACAACGCAAACCCCACAAGCCCCACAGATGACCAGCAAGGAACCCCGGGGTCGGGGAAAGCCAAGGAGAAGAGGAAGACATGGTTCAGTCCACAGGAAAACAGGATCACCATTACGGAGGTGATAGAACACATCAACAACTGTTCGTCACCTCCAACATGTCATTGGCAACAAAGACGCAAATATGGCAGACCATCTTGGACCATGTGAATGCAGTTGCAGCGTTGAGGAGGACAAAGGTAGAGGTCAAGAGGCACTGGAATAATGTGAAGGGCAAAACCAAGAAGAAACTCGATGTCAACGTGAAAGCAGCAACGCAGATTGTAGGTGGGGGTCCAGCGGCACACCAGGAGCTGGAGGACATGGAGAAAATGGTGGCCACAGTCATCAGGCGTGATACGGTGCCAGGAGTTGGGGATCCAGACACTGCTCAACTCGACCCGACACAACATCAACAGGGTGAGTACCGACCAGGGACTGGGGGGACGGGGGAGATGGGAACAATGGCACACATGCACAATTAAGTAGAGCACACTGCACACCCACAATGACTCTGGATCATGTCCCTGATCCCTGTGCCACACTGCAGCATACATACAAACAGCAAGTAGGACCACGCCCACTATGGGCACAAAGGGGTCCCTCCCCATTCAGCACCAACCTCACAACCATACCATGCACACATGTTAAAACCAGCAAAGCTGCGTGTCTGTCAGCCGCACTGACAATGCAAGTGACACTGAATGACCAATGCAGTCCAAGACCATGCAGTCCAATTATCATGACATGGTGCACGCCACGACAATGAGGTGGCTGTGTGTGGAACACATCCGGAAAGGAGCAGGTCACACTCTGACATGTGCACAAATAACCCCTGACGTCAACAACACATCTGCAGATAAACTATGCCCAAGAGCCCAAAATACAAACAAGAGCCACAATTAGCAAAGTCTGCAACATCTCAGCACTGTAGAAGCACAAAAGTCAAAGGCACAACGCCTCAAAGGGATAAGGGGCAGCAAAATCACAGCTGCAGGGGCGACTCTCCCACAATGCAGCACACACACAGCAGGAACAGCACATCAACACTGACGACAATGTGGTACAAAGTGCAACACTTTTACTACAGAACAGAGGACACAACTGGTTCCGCTTGTGCGTAGAAACTGGCCAATCACATCTGGCATAGCAGGAAACTGTGAGATGAAGATGTACGGGTACAACCTCACATCCATGATGTAGTTCAAATGTCCACTGTCCTGCATCAAATAGTCAGCTCCTCCCAAATAGTTACAATGTACATTATCATGCAGTATGTATGTAAACTTGAACTATTCGTCAACATACATGTCAACACAATGTTAAAATGCATCTCCCCTTCACATTGCAGAGGGACAATCAACACCTCCTGCAGAGCAGACCAGACAACTCATCAGTGATGATGAAGAGGACTTCCACACCTTTGACACCGTACAACAGCTCATGGACATCTTAGGCAACCCACCTCCAGGAGCAGGGCAGCCCAGTTGCATCGAGGAGACCCCACCCCCTGCACAGACCACACAGCAGGAAGCACCCACCACCACAGCTGGCTCCCAGCACCTCACCTAAGCACACATCTCATTCCAAGGCCAGGTGTTAGACTGCCAGAAAGAGGTAGCTGAACAGGTGCGGGTGGTGTTCGACCTCATGGCAGCCGAACTAGATTACATATGTGGGTGTCTAATTCCCATCAGGGACCACTTACACTCCCCAACGGACACCCACACTGCGACGGAGACACACTAATTTGCAAATTTCCAGTACTGAACCACGCCCAGATTCCCGGGATAATCATTCACATCCCTACGCTGGACTTGCGTACGCCAGCCCAGTTCACTCTCTTACGTATAAAGGGGGGACGACAAAGCTACATGTCCAAAGTCTTACCCACTGCCTGAGGTGACATGGTTGCGTCCGCTGTACACAGCACAATGTAATGTGGTAGGGCCCAGGGCCATCATGCATACGTAATGAGCACACGGACACACTTTGATAGTTAGTTGAACTGGCTATGGGCATGTGCGCCCGGACACTTTTTATTACCAGGGACACCTGACCAGTGACTGGATGGGTGCGGGGTGAGTGCGAGCCAGCCCTCAGGGAGTGGTTGGTGCAGGCAACAACTTGAACAGTGATCACTAATAACGCAGAAACAGAAAACACCAACATAACACAAACAACTGCGAAGCATCATGGTGGTAGCCGGAGCAAGTACAGAGGTCACCTAATGCTCAATCAGAAGGGTCGGTGATTTGCAGTGCACTGAGGTAGGGGTATCAGAGCTGAGTGTGCTCATGTGAAGAAATTGTCTAGGATTGTGTCCCTTTGGGATATTCCTGCTGCAGCTGCAGTGGTGTGTATTACACCTGCCTCATGTTCCTCATCATCGTCCCAGGTCTTCTCCACTGCTTGAGGTGACATTGCTGCTTGAGCTGTCCACAGCACAAGACTCAATCAGAAAGGGTCCATGAGTTGTGGTTCACTGAGTTAGTGGCACCTGAAGAGCTGATCCGGGTATCAAGCTGATGATGGCATCCAAGACAGGTGTGAGAAACTCTGATAGACTCTTTCGCCTCTGGCAGTTGTTGGTTGGAGGTGGTCCTGGCGGTGGTGGCTTGTGCAGCCAGCGGTGATGCGAAGTCCGGGCAGGTCAGGACTCGATTTGATGTGTGAGCCCTCGTGGACCGCAGTTGAGGCCAGAAGCAGCGGTCAGTGCAGGGCCACAGACACATGGCGTTGATGACCCCCAGGCCATCGACTCAGAGGCCATCCAATATTCAATCAGACAGGGTCCATGACTCGAGCTGTACACAGTTAATGGCCCCGGATGCACTACGGCCGGCACAGGAACAACGCCACGGGATGGTGCACTGAGGTAGGGCCACGAGAGCTGAGCGGGTCCTCATTGATGTCCAAGGTGAATGTTCCGGAGTGTTTCGGGGGACAGTGGGAGGTATTCTCTCAGGGCATGATGCAGAGGGCAGAACCAAGCAGAAACAGGCAATATGGAGGAGTTAACCCCTTCGGTGCTCATGACGGAACGGTTCCGTCATGAGCGTCGGTTGAGCTGTGCTCATGACGGAACCGTTCCGTCATGAGCCCGCCCGCGCAAGAAACGGTCAGCACCGCGGCGGAATTCGCGCCGCATGGAAGGGGTTAAATGCTACAGAATCATTTTTAACACCAAGTCAGTATCAGCTACATGATGATGAAGACAACCCCCAGGCCATAGACTCATACGCCACCAAAGTTCAGCCAGAGAGTGTCCATGAATTTCGGTGCACAGAGTTAGTGGCAACAGAGTTGAAAGGGGATGCAGTCTGCGATGAGGTCTGTACAATGGTATAAACTCTGCCATAAAAAATATCAAGGCTCAGTTCCAAATGTGTGACCTACTTGACTGCAGTGTAGGCCGGAGACAGCGGTCAGCAGGGGCCCACAGCCACGTGTCGTTGCCTTGCGATGCACAGAGTTAGTGGCACCAGATCAGTTGTTGGTAGTGTTCGATCACCTCCATAACGATGATCCTTTTTTCCTCCGGACAGAACCGCGTCTTCCTCTTACTCCTCTTCTTGCGCACAATGATATGAACTCGGCCATTAAGAAATCAAGACTCAGTTCCAAATGTGTGACCTACTTTACCGCAGTGTAGGCCAGAGGCAGCGGTGGAGTACGTCAACGAGAAAGGAGTGCTGGGGGCCTGTGTCGCGGAGGCCAGCGATGGTCTGAGGAGGC
Organism: Triturus cristatus; assembly: GCF_964204655.1. NCBI lineage: Eukaryota > Metazoa > Chordata > Amphibia > Caudata > Salamandridae > Triturus > Triturus cristatus. The sequence goes on from NC_140584.1 coordinate 982,096,591, forward strand.
TGCCAAGGTCGCGGGCTTCGGGCTTGTAGCTTGCACCGGCACCTGGTGGGCCCTCTTTGACACACGCCGGTGACAGCAGGTGAGCAGTGAGGCCTGGGTGCGCAGGGGCGGGCAAGACAGGTCTGGGGACCAGCGACCTGGGGTACCACCGCTCACGGTGTCGGCCTCGTGGTGGGGTGAGAGGCACTGCCCTGGCAGACATGTTGGCCGTTCCGGAAGAGAACCACACCCAGGGTAACAGGCTTTTTATTCACACCCCTGCGCTGGCCTGGCATACGCCGGGCCAGCCCACTCTGCTCACGCTTACAAGGGGGGACCTAACCAGCTACATTTCCGAGATCTTCCCCACTGGCTGAGGTAACATGGTTGCGTCCACTCTCCAGTACACTCCAAACAACAGCAGTGTATGTCGACATGGAAAGGTCTGTGGTCTGCATACTCAAGTCTGTCCTGCACATCCACGCCACGCTTGGCATTGTGTTCATTCACATTCATGGGTCACTTGCCTCCTTCGCACATGCCTGGTTCCCATCTCTCCCCACATTCTGCTATTGTGTGGCTGAGGTGCCATGCAGTTGATGGATTGTGTGCATGGCTAGCCCAGGTTGCTCCAGTAAGTTCTGTTGTCGTGTCTGGTATGTGGGCATGTTGGTTGTCATGTTGTTTGTGATTTTGTAACGTGTGCATTCCCATAGTTGTGAGTTGTATGTTGGTGAAGTTGAGGTGGGTGGTGTGTTCAGTTGTCACTTACCGTCTGTGAGGCTGGTGCGTTTTCTGAAGGTTCATTGTCTTTGTCTGCGCTGCCTCTGTGGTAGTCCTGGGTTGGGGATCCGGGTGGGAGGGGTGGTGGGCCTGGGCGCGCTGGCGGTGGGTGTTGTGGCCTCTTGGGGCTCCGTGCTACATGATCAGTAGCTCCATGGCATCTGTTGTTCTTAAGGTGTGGCTCTAGGCTGGGCTCCCTTTTATGGTGCAGGTTGTCGTCTGACTTAACATCAGGTAAGAGCAGGTGTTAAATGCCTGCTGCTAACGCGCCTTATCACATGTTTTGGGACCTTTTCGCCGATCTGGCTGGTCGTTGAGAATGTTGCGAAGTGGTGTTGTCACAGCTTTTTGCACGGGAACACCTACTCTGCATATCATTAGCATTAGTTGCTGGTGTCATCTGTGGCGATGTTTTTTGCGGCTGCTAGAGCAAGAAAACTGGTGATATCGGCTGTTAGCACCAGCTTGTGAATGGGGCGATACATTTATCGCCCCTTGAGAATATGCCCCCTAGTCTTACCCATATTGTATTATTTGAGTGTGATGTACAAATACTTGTTCTTGACGAGTATTGCTTCTTCTAATATTTTGTCTTTATGCCCAGACCATTCTCCTTTTCTTTCTCTTCTTTTCCAAAAAGAGAACCAAATCAAAAACACCTAACAGCCAAATGCAAAATAACGTGGCTAAGACCTCCTAAAAAATCCTTATCTATTCTACCAAAGATTATCAAGAGTTCCCAGTGTCTTTTACTTCAAAGCCTTACTGGCAAGCTTATATACAGGTCCAGACGTTGGCGGTCTTGACCACCGGCATGGGTTGCTGTCTCTCCAGAGATAGTTTTTTCATTCAAAGTCTATAGTTTTTGACAGTCCTAGGTTTCAAATTATACCTAAGCGAATCACAATCCGTATGCTCAAATAGAGGTGTTGGTATCAATTTGGGCTCAACAGGAGTGAAGTTGGCCAGTGGATGTTCTACTGCTCCTTCTTCAATCAACTCACCATCATTAAAAGATACTTGCTGTGGAGGAATTCCTCGCTTCACACATTGATCATAGAACAAAGGTGATGGAGCTTTCTTAACATGGTGGGCATGCAGCCAATGTTTGTGCCCCATGTAGACCTGGGCGGTGAACTTTGTTCCGTTCACGGAGTTTGAGGGGTTTTCTGCACTCCGCACTCCACGGAGCTCTCGGAGTGCAGAAAACTCTGCTTCGCAATGTGCAGCGGAGCTTTTTCCCCGCTTGCGATCGCGAATGGTAAGTTCGCAATCTCAAACGGTAAGTTCGCGAGTGCGAGCTGCCGCTCGGGTAGAATTTCTGCCCTAGCTGCAGGAATACCAGCACAAACTGCAGTTCGCGCTGCACTCCGCCACTCGTGGAACTTCGCAGAGTTTTTTTGTAACTTCGCGGAGTTCCGCGTAGCAAAACTACACCCAGACCCAGTCCCATGCACTTTACAGCAGACTGAGTGGCGAGGAGCACCTGCACTGGTCCCTTCCAGCGTGGCTCAAGACTGGATATCCTCTGAAAGTGACGGGTGAAGGCCTAGTATTCAGGCTTCAAATTATTATGACCTGAACCTTCAAGACGAGGAGGGAGACTGACCTTCACCTGTGAATGAATCAAATGCAATTCTTTAGTCAATTGGTCACAATAATCAACAAGCAGAGGATATTCAATTTCAAAACATTTCCTAGGTCTCGGTACACCCCACACATTTGAAGGCCTCCCAATTACTACCTCGAATGGGGATAAACCCATTTTCGAGTGTTCAGTATTGCGCATTGAAAACAAAGCTATGGGCAAAGCATCAGGCCATTTTAATTTTGTTTCAGCACATATTTTCCCAGTTTTCCTTTAAAGATATCATTGCATCTTTCTACTAGGCCTGCAGCCTGTGGATGGTGGGTAGGCCTGGGCGGTAAATTCCGTTCCGCTCGCGGAATTTAGGTAATTTCGTGTTCCGCGGAGAACGCAAAATTGCCCAAAAATCTGCGTTCCGCAACTTCGCGAAATTTTTTGCTTGTTCGCGTTCTCAATATGCGTGTTCGCGAGATATTTCACCCCGAGCACGCAAACAGTGAACGCGAACAGGAAAAAAGTATCGCGAACAAGCAATTCCGCGTGTTCGCGGAATTTCTGCGTGTTCGCGGAGATTTTTTACCGTTTCGCGGAGATTTGCGTAACGCGATCACGCAAATTCCGCCCACCCCTAATGGTGGGCAGCATGAAACATTTGCCTTATCTGCAAGCCCTTGCAGACCAGGTCCATCACTTGGCCAAGGAAGTGTGACCCATTGTTGCTCCAGAGTACTCTAGGCAAACCAAATCTTGAGAAGTAATCCTTTAGGAGTATTTTTGCAGTACTTAGGGCTGTGTTATCTCGTAGAGGGTAAGCCTCCACCCACCCTCTAAAGGTGCAAACCACCACTAAGACATTCTTAAGCTTGCCCACTCGTTCCATTTGTATGAAATCCATTTGCAGGACTTCAAAAAGCAAATCCGGAGGTGCAAAATGGCCTGTTGGGACTGGGGTACCTTTTCCTGGATTATAAATAGCGCATATCATGCATCTTTTGATATGGGACTCTGCCACCCTGGGAATCAGTTTGTTGAACCATACATGGTCTACTGTTGCCACAATTCCTTTGGCACCAATGTGAGCTGGACTATGTGCCATAGTAACAATGGCTTTAACATTACAACTAGGAAGCATCCATCTTTGTTTCTCTGACAAATCTATCCAACATCCGGTATCATCTAATCTACCATACATCTGCTATGCCTCTTTCTCTTCCATGGTCACTTTCTGTTGTATCTCTAACACATTCTAAGGTATTGTTAAACATTGGTACTTCTCTAGCTGGTCCTATAACATACATTAATCTATATTCCGATCTGGCTGTTTGCTTGGCTGTTTCATCTGCAAAAGCAATTCCCAGATCTACCTCATTAATAACTTTTTTATGGGCACTGCATTTAAGAATGGCAACTCTTTTTGGTAACATCAGAGCATCTAATAATTTTACTATTAACGCCCCATATTTTATCTTACTACCATGTGAGGTCAAAAAGCCTCTTTCTTTCCATAATCACCCAAATGAGTGGGCAACGCCAAAGGCATACTGACTGTCAGTATAAATATTTACAATCAGATCTTTGTTCAATTCACATGCCAGTGTAAGGGCAATTACTTCTGCTGACATTTGCGTTTTTTTACATGATTCTACCACTGTTTTCAAAGGGTTGATGGCATATGCAGCAGAGTTTGCACCATCTCGTAATTTGCAACATGAACCATCCACAAACAACTCTCCCTGTGGGTCAGATATGGGAGTATCTGTTAGGTCTACCTGTCCTTTCGTCTCTTCTTCAGTGGTGAACACACAATCATGGTGTTCTACCCCTGAATCACTGGGAAGGGGTAGCATTGAGGCTGGGTTCAAAACATTGCAACGTTTCAGAATAATGTTTGGAGCAAAAAGTGTTAACTCAAACCCTGCTAAACATGCACTGGTCAGGTGCTGGGTCTGAGTTTTGTTTAGTAGCACATCCACAGCGTGCGGTACCATAACTGTCAAATTGTGACCTAGAACGTATATTTCAGATTGTTTGAGTGCAATAGCAGCAGCTGCTACCGAGCTCAAACAATTTGGCAAAGCCTTAGCTACTGGATCTAATGTGGAGGAAAAATAAGCACAAGGTTTATTCCTCGCCCATGGGATTGTGTTAAAACCGATAGACCACAACGATCTTTCTCATGGACATGCAAAGAAAAATCCATACAATAATCAGGGTTGCCCAAGGCAGGTGCACTGCATAAAGCATTTTTTAGTTGCTGAAAAGCATGCTCATACTCATCTGTCCAAGGGAGTGGGTTAATAATATTCTTAGATGTTAGTGCAATTAAAGAGAAATTAGGTATCCACAGCCTGCAAAAGGAAGTCATATCTATAAAGGCGCGAACATCAGATTGAGTCTGGGGACGTTTCATTTTCTGTACCAAATCAATTCTTTGTAGGTGCAGTCTTCTACCCCCTTTTGACAGGGGGTGACCTAAATAGGCAACCTCCTGTTGATAATATTGCATTTTAGATCAGGACACTTTGGGGCATATTCTCAAGAACGTGTGCTAACCATCGCAAAAGTTACTTAACGCAACCTACAACATCGCAGTCCATCGCGGGAATTTTACGCCGTGTTAACCAAGTATTCACAACACGGCGGTACCTTGCAATAGTCACCAGATAACGCGTCAACTGACTGCGTTAAAATCAACGCCACGCTGCAAAAATGTGAAGCGCGAATGCAAGAAATCCTGCGATGAGGCCAATCGCGGTACAAAAAGCAACGAAAACCAGCAACCGACCTGCAAATCCCATGCGTCTGGCGGGAAAATGTAACAGAAAAGCAGGGTAAACAAACCGTGAGATGACAACCTGCGAGCACAACCCCACAGCTGTGATGCAGAACAAATGACCATTGTACAAATCAGATAGGCATTTCCCCACAACCAGTCACAATGCCCATAGACATGCATTCAGTATGTAACCTATGCCAATCCGGAAACAAACATGGTACACACTGTGAAACTGAATCTCCCCCTCACATTGCAGAGGGACAAATAACACACCGTGCACATCAGCGATGCCATGTACATGACCAGACAAGAATGAAAGCACGGACCAATGCAGGGGACGTGACTTGCCCCAACGCACATGTTGCCCATGTCGTGGGTCTTGAGTCACAGGGTGCATCGCTGCATCATGGCGGCACATATCAGAGCACAAACGAATCCCTGTTGTCACCTGTAGGCCAGAAATGACAACCAAAATGGAATGACATGGGACGCATGTGAAACTCTGAAGGGTGGGATACCCTAACAACTGTGACACACAGAACTGGCAGTTAGAAGACGTGACACCATAAACAGCCCCACTGCACAGAGGTGACACACCCACCATCCATCAACAATTCCCTCAATTGACAGCACAACATGTCGCACCCACACTTGTCTGAGTGAAGTGCCTGTACAGATGAGTGACATGCACGCAGGGAATGTGTATCGGAATGCTTTTATTAGCACATGCAGTGCCTGTGGCAGTCAATGTACTCTGCCGTTACTGCGAAAGACCCACACAATGTGACGTCAACCAGAGAAGAAACTGTCAATGATGTAGTCCCTACGGGCTATTCCTGCTGCGGCTGCAGTGGGGTGTGGTCCACCTGCCTCATCTTCATCATCATCGTCCGGTGCATCTGGCACTTGTATCCATGAGGCTTTGCTGAGTACACATATGTTGTGCAACACACAACATGCAACGATCATCTGCGCATGAGGTCTGGGCTGTACAGGAGCTTACCACCTGTGACGTCCAGGCACCTGAAACATGACTTCAACACGCCAAATGTGCGTTTCACGATGCCCCTGGTGCGTTTGTGGGCCAAATTGTACTGCCTCTGGGGCTGTGTGTTCGGGGCTCGGAGGGGTGTCATCATCCAAGCGCAGAGTGCATATACTTGGTCACCTGTGACAGTGCAGAGAGACGTGAGTCACGACTACATACTGCATGATGTGTTGGCAGGCTCACTGGTTCATTGGTGTGTGATATGTGTGACTTAGTGATTCCTGTATGACATGCACTGCTTGTTGCAAATGAGCTGCAACACTGTGTACTATGTAGCCTCACTGCTGCACCTCCCCCTGAGCACATTCACTAGTGTGCGCAGTGCGATTACAACACATGCACCCCTAAGGCACCCCATTGACATGCCTGTCTGCGCATGTCTACAGGCCAGAGTATGGCACAGTCATGATACAGCGCAGTATGTGGCCTGCCACGTGTGTGTAGGCCCATTGCAAGGACAGTGCAGACACAGATGTAGAGCACCTGCCTGGCTGAACTCGACATGCCGTTGAGGGTACATCTTTGGCTCATGCTGCGCTAATAGCGACACACACAACAGCTGGCATGTGTGATCCCTGACCCCGAGCGGGCATGCCCTCCCACATGTACCCCTTCGGATAACCACACACACCGGGGACATGGCACATAGCAACACTGTCGATTGCGTGATGGGTGGCGCAGACACTATAACAGAGACACAAGCATCAGCCACATCCTTGTCCAGGCCCACACTGAACCACACCCAGATCCATGTGTGTAAGAGCCACCCCCCTACACAGTACTGTTGTACGCCGGGCCAGCCCACTCTGCTCACGCTTACAGGGGGGACGTAACAAGCTACATTTCTGGGATCTTCCCCACTGGCTGGGGTGACATGATTGCGTCCACTGTCCACTACACTCCATACACCAGTGGTGTGTGTCGACATGGATATGTGTGTGGTCTGCATACTGAAGTCAGGCCAGCACATCCACGCCACACTTGGCATTGTGTACATGCTTATTAATGGGTCTCTTGCCTCCTTCACACATGCCTGGTTCCCACCTCTCCCCACAATCTGCTATTGTGTGGCTGAGGTGCCATGCCGTTGATGGCTCATGTACATGTCTAGCCCAGGTTACCACAGTAAGTTGTGCTGTTGTGTCTGGTAGGTGGGCATGTTGTATGTGAGGTTGTAATGTGTGCATTCCCAGGGTTGTGAGTAGCACGATTGTGGAGTTTAGGTGTGTGGTGTGTTCATTTGGTACTTACCAACGAGCAGGACATTTCCATAGGTGCCATCCTGGAAGCGCCGGTTGATGATGGACTGTCGGAAGATGTAGGAATCATGCACACTGCCTGGGTAGTTGGCCACGACATTGGTGAAGAGTCCCGGGTAATCCACTATTGCCTGCACATTGATGGAATGCGTGTGCTTTCTGTTGTGGTAGTTGTGTGCAGTGTCGGCAGGGGGCACAAGTAGGACATGTATGCAGTCAATTGCCCCCAACACGTGCGGGAATGCAGCTATGGCATAGAAGCCTTGCTTGGTCTCCAGCTGTTCCTGCGCAGTGTGGGGGATGTATAGGTACTGGGGTACCAAGCTGATGATGGCATACAGGAAAGGTTTGCGGAACTTTGATAGGGCTGGCTGTGAGACCCCTCTGACTCTGGCGGTTGTTGGTTGGAAGGTACCAGAGGCCAACAGGTGCAGCACAGCCATCAGCTTTGTCTGAGGTGGGATGTTGGTTATTCGCTGTGTTGGTACCATCAGCCTGTGGGCAATGATGTTCAGGATGCGGAGGATGGTTGTCCTTTTAAGCCTGTAGTGGGCAATGACATACTCTGGTGTCATGTCTGTGAGGTTGGTGCGTTTTCGGAAGGTCCGCGGTCTGTGTCTGCGCTGCCTCTGTAGTGGTCGGGGGAGGGGTCCGGGGGGTGGTGGCTGGCCTGGGGGTGGTGGCGGTGGGTGTTGTGGGCTTGTTGGGTCTCCGAGCTGCATGATGAGTAGCTCCATGGCATCTGTTGTTCTTCAGGTGTGGCTGTGGGCTGGGCTCCCTTTTGTGGTGCCGGCTGCCATCCGATTTTGCACTAGGTCACCGCAGGTGTTAATTTCCTGCTTCTAACGTGCCTTATCGCTTGTTTTGTGGCTGCATCCCCGATCTGGCTGGCCGTTGAGAATGTTGCGGAGTGGTGTTGTAGCGGCTTTTTGCACGGGTACGCCTACTCTGCATCTCAGTAGCGATAGCTGCGGGGGGTCATCTGTGGCGATGTTTTCTGCGGCTGCTAACACAGGTTAACTGGTGCTATGGGCTGTTGGCACCAGCTTGTGAATGGGGTGATGAATTTATAGCGATATTTGGCTGCGCTAAGGTGCCGCTAACTCGGCTATAGCTCCTTGAGGATATGGCCCTTTATGTCCTAAGAGCGCTAAATGATGTAACAAATTAACTGTTGTTTCCTTACAACCGTCCTCTGTATCTGAGGCAATTAATAGATCATCAATGTATTGGAGTAATACAGAGCCTTTTGAAGGGGTAAAAAGATCGAATTGTTTTTTCAAAGCTTGAATATATATACTAGGGCTTTCTGTATACACTTGAGGAGCACGTGTAAATTTTAGGGAACGACCTTGGAATAAAAATGAAAAAAGGTATTGACTTCTTTTAGCAATGGGCACACTAAACAATGCATTTTTTAAATCAAGCATAGGAAAATATTTGGCTGAAGACGGAATCATGGTAAAAATAGAATTCATGTCATGAACAACAGGATATTGGGGTACTACAATTTCATTTACAGCTCGAAGATCAATCACTAATCTATATTTATGAGGGGTTCCCTCTGTGGTTTTTTTAAGAACAGGAAGTATAGGACTATTACATGGCTGCCGTCTGTTTCTTTTATTATCCCCTTATGTATTAAATCAGAGATAACCTCTTTGAGACCTTCCTCTCACTCCCGGGACATTTGGTATTGAGGAATGCGAGGTAAGGGAACACGTTTTTAGGTCTCGCCTGGCGAAAGCTGCGCATGCGCTGCACTCGCCGCTGCTCTCGCCGCTGCTCTTGCCATGGAGAGAACCTTTTGGAATCGATTCAGCCAAAGTTGAATGCACGCGCGTCCAAATGGACAAAGATGGCTGCTCTCGCCATCCGCAAAGCTAGACATGCATGCATAGGGACAAAAAATGCACACGTATGTGGACAGCCCGACACCATCTATGTGCACACACGCGTGCATTATTTTGTCCCTACGCGTGCATGGCGGCTTTCGCTTTCCCAGACAGGCTGAAGGGCCCGGCGGCAGTGCAGAGGAATCCGCTCGACCCCAGGAGCTGGCGCGAGGCTTCCCGCGACAATTGCTTGTTGTTCTAATGGGAAGTAATTAATTCGGAAACAAGTTTGTACATTTCAAAGAAAAATAGAACTCATTTTGAACGCGGCTTGTATATTGAACGTATTGCGATCTCGTAGGTGTTGAATCCGCATTACTAGCCGAGACACAAAATAAAATGTAGCGCACAAGACAGGTTGTAGTTTAGACTTTCTTTGGAGAACATCGATTCGTATTGGCTTAATACTGGCGCACGTGGTTTCTCCCCAAAGTAATTACTGAATTCACTAAGAAATGTCTACGTTTTTATAGTCTGTCATCTGGGTCCTTTAGCAACACTTTGTAAAGATGAGCTCAATCCAGGGCCAAAGGAAATGCACACAGTAAAAGTTATGGTCAGAAAATTAACTACACATGCAAAGTCTCCTCTGCCTGCCCAGCTAGTGAAAAGTAAGCAGCAAGGCCGCAGTTTTACTAAAACAAACATTTAGTCTTAACGTTCTGCAGCCAACACAAGTCAAACTGGGAAGCGCGGCAAAGCCAAGCCGTCATCACACACACAACACAAATTGGCGCCTCTCACCACTGCTCACCTCAGTGCTTCACAAGCTTTTCCTTGCCACCCCATTGGCGCCTCTCACCGCCGCTCACCTCAGGGCTTCACGCGCGTTTCCTTGTCTATCTTTGCCATCAAGTTTCCTGTGCTTGACATTTGCACAGCTTCATGCACACCCCCGCATCCAGTTGCTATCTGCAAACCCGCGCAATGTTTTCATATTAGAAATCGCAGCTGGCGGTGCGCAGCAAAATTAAAAATAGCGCCTTGCGTTTTAAACGCAGCCAGAACTTCAGGGAGCCGGGGTCCGACTCAGCAAAGCCCTTCGCCGACTAACAATGACCGCCAAGTAACAATAACTTTTCCGCGGGAAGCCCCTGGCGCCCTACATGGAAAACAGAGTGAGTCACTCCTCGCTTGCGCCGTCTCCATTTTTCGTATGCGCTGCTATTTTTGTCGCCCCGGATGGGTAATGCCTCGCAGGCACGCTGGGATCATTCTGCAGTAACGGACAGTGGGAACAGGCACAGCACATGTGAGACGGTCGGGCGCTAGCGCTGGCGCGCGGCCCCTATCTGCTGGAATGACCGTATAAAAAAGCGCATATGTCTTGGATCATTATCCATTCCTTGTATTTACATAAAAATATGTATCTGAATTCTCACGCCAATCAAGCACATTGTAACCGGTTGATAAACTCTTGCTCTGCCTACCGCAGGTATCGCCCTCTCTACTCTCTTTGAGCCTCCTAATCTCGCCCCTCCCCATTCCCTCCTCTTTCTCTTTTCCCCCTACTCGTTCCTCCTCCTCCTCCTCCCTCTGACATCACGCACTGTAAGTGAATGAGCTTTAAACAGGGCGTTTGCATTAGCTATGCTCAGGCACAGCCTCTAAACAGCCCCGTGCTCCCTACCCTCTGCCGCAACCGGCCACATTGTTTGCCCGAGGACCCCTGACCCTCACCCCAGGATGGACCTAGGACTTATCCTGGACCAGCTGGAGTCTGTAGACCAGGAGCTGGTGCAAAAGGCCCTGCTGGAGTACAACAAGGAGGTATGAGGAGGTTCTGGAGGGAGGAGAGGTAGGGGCTGTGTGGGGGTAAAGGTGCAAGTGAAACAAGAGTGTGAGGGAGGGAGTCCTAGTCTGCGACAAAGGAGGGAAGAGCTAGAGTGTCTATCAGGAAGAGGAGAAAGGCTCTATGTGAGGAAGATAAGGAGGGGGCGGGCTGGGGCTGTGTGTGGTAAATAAAGAAATCTAACTTGAGGTGTGTGAGGAACAAGATGGGAAGTAGAACTGATTAAGAACTTTCATTAAGTTAAAGCTAATTGCTTTGCTATACAATACCATTAGCAAAGCAAATAGCTTTAACTTAATCAAAGGCGAGACCTGTTGCATGTTCAATGCGTGGTTTACCAGTGATTACTATTGGATCTATGTCCATTTTACCAACATCATTCGGTCTTTTTAATAGGTCTAGACCTAATAAGTTCTCAGCACAATTTTTAGTAAGCACAAACGGGACAGAGGTGGTGAAGGGATCTATAGAAACATCTTGGGTTTGATGGGGATACCTGAGAATCCCACTAATGTAGTCATTCTGCCGGAGAGCCCCTGGAAATTGGTCATGAGCCACAGAGGTGCGAGTGGCACCTGTATCAACAAGGAAGTCACGTACTTCCCCTTCTATATCCATGGTGACATATGGACCTGCTGGAATCATTACCCTATTTCCACCCTTTCCATTCCTGTTCTATTGTGAATACTTAAAGGTATTGTAATCAATGTCAGTAAAACTTCTGTCAACTTGTTGACTATCAAAATAATTTTGACATCTGTTGTCATTCTGATGCTGGGTGATATCTTGCCTATTTGTGCCACCTCTCCCTGTACCCCTTGTCACTGAACTACCTCTTCCTCTTGCCACAGTTGCTTGGACCTGTAGGCTAGGGCATTCATCCTTCCAATGACCCTCTTGAAAGCAATAGGCACACTGAGTTTGGCCTTATCCTGCTCTGTGTTGCTGTGCAGGAGCTGATGAGGCTCTGCCAGCACCTCTTCCACGTCCATCTCCCCTCACATTTCCCATACCCCTTTGTCTTCCCCTGTCTGGGAATGCTTGCTGTAGCAAAACCTTTGTTTTTAATTCTTTCAGTTTCTAATCATTCTTTTCTTTATCTATTTTCTGGTAATTCTCATAATATGTATCCATTACCAAAAGATCTGCAGGTTCTTTAGTTGGTCAGGTGCTCTCTGATACTTTAATCAACTCTCCTAATTCTTTCATTAAATTATTCAAAAATGTGTCAGCAAACATTAGTTTCCCCATGGAAGTTGCCAAATCCTGACCACTATGATCCCTGAATATTTCCTCCATCCTAGTAAAATAATCTCAGACTTCTTCTGTAGGTTTTTGTTTACAAGCTGCTATTTTATCCCAATTTACATCTTCCCTTGGTATTATTCGCAGCAATTTAGCAATAATAAGATCAGGTAAATCAAGTATAAGATGATCTGGTCTGTCTCCTGGTCTTCTCTGTGTGTCACGATTTTCAAAATGTACCTAAGCATGTCCAAAATGTGCTACATCATCATATCTACATATTCCATTCCATATTACTCCGGGGAGTAAGGCATCGAAAAATAGATCCAAGTCCTTGAATGTCATTACACATAATTTAGTGGCTGATTCTAAGGCTTCATAAAACCCCTTAGGGTTTTTCTAAAGTCTGGCAAATCTTTCTTTATCGCCATTAATTCATACCTAATCCACGGAGTATGAACACTTTGAGGAATGGGGTTCGGAACAGGAACATCAACAGCAGTAGGGGGTGCAGGAAGGGGGTGTATTTCCCTCATGGGATATTCCCCATTCATATTTTAATATTTTCTTCTAACCTTAACACCCCAATGTAAACAATTTTCAACAGCACGTGGGACATCTGAGGAAGGGATCATGTGACCTTGCGCATCATGCCACAATTGTAACACCTCTTGTGGGGGATTTTTATTACACCATGTCCACCAGTTCTCTATCCTTTCAGTCATAGATTGAATGAGTAAGTTTTGTTGAAAAACATCAAACCTCTTTACAGTTGGCATAACAGTATTCATGGTGGCATTATTTATGTCATCCATCCATCCATGGGCTATCCTTTTTAACTCTTCTGGACCAGCTCCCTGTGATCCATATCTAGTATTAGGTCTGTCCCTCCAATTACCACTCCTATCTCTCAAATTACCACTATGCTTGTGAACCAAAGGTGGGGTACCTGCAGGTGTATTTCCAGCAGATTGGAATGCAGAAGGGGTTTGACCAGTCACTAGCATTGGTAAAAAATGTACCTGAAGGGTAGTCAATTCATTTGGTGCAGGTGCCGCTTGTCCTGCTTGTGACTGCTGTTAAACAGCAGATGGATTAAGTATTGGTCTGGGTGGTACAAGCAGTTGCTGACCTGGTAATGGAGCAGGAAGGATTGGTACATTTAAAATGGGTACTAGAGGTGCATGTCCCTGCTGACCCATCTGTAGTGGTACATTTTGTGCCTGTGCAGCAGGTATAGGAACCTCTGGGACATATGGTGGGGGATTCTCCAATAGTCTCTCTAATACCTCATCCTTGTCCACATGTTCTTTCTCTTGTGTCACGTATGTCTTGTTAGTGGTAATTCTAAACTCTCTGTCCATACATTCAATACTTTCAGTTTGTTTTAATTGATCATATGCTTTAGCTTTCTGCACCACTCCAATTTTCTGTTCTCCTTATCTTTTTGTTCTCTAATTACTAACATTGTAGCATGTTTTTCCCATTTATTAAAACTGTCCCACATTGCTTGTCTGACCTTTCTCTCAAACAAACATTGCTGCAAATATTGAATTTTATCTGGATCAAATGAACAGCCCAGCGGCCATCTCAAATCCCTTAGTATATCGATGCCATAGTCTGTTCCACAAGTTCACACATGTTCCATATTTTGTCATCATCTTCCATGCAGGACTACCCTCAACTGGGACTGGTTGGGACTCATCCAGGCGTGGACTCATATAACAGCAACAACGACACCGTGAAATATATTTCATTAGTTTGCTCATTGTGCCTTAAAGTCAAAGATCTTCTAAATGAGAAAACCTACTTATACAATCAATACAGGCCTATTTATCAGGTCCAACCTGAAACCCAACCAATATAATGCAATAACATTCTCAATACCAATAACTAATCAATAATTCAAAACGCCTGTTACAAAATATCTCAAAACAATCTCACCAGGTAGTTGCTCAAAACGTCCGGCTCTCTGTACTCTGCAATTTAGCCACTTTTTGTTTGACCAGTTTGGAACCTCTGCTGGGGAGATCCTGTTGCCGAGGGACAGCAGTTCGGGACTTCAGATGGCAGCTGCGAGAAACTAGTCCCATTAGCAGGGGCCCCAGCGATCCTTCTGCCTCGGTCGTGTCACATCAGCCACAGACATAAAGGGTGTTGGATTCCCCACGTAGAGGCTCAACGTTGGGCGCCATTTGAGAAAACGCACCTCTTGTCCACCTTACATCAAAAGGAGTACAGGGAGTCGGAGGTAAAACATTTGGTTTATTCAAGCTTGAACAGATGCAAGACCCACAAGGAAAAAGTTATTCCGTGTAGGTAATGAATGACCACACAGAATTCTCCTTTCATATTTATACTATACTTTAAACAAGTCTGCCTACACCCCTTCACTTCCCTCCCCCTAATCCATTGGAAAATTCCTTACAAAAGGAATAGCTAACCACACTACATTTTCAAGATAAGGGATCACAAGCCATTGCTTAATTGCAAATTGAATGGAAAAAGACTAGCGTGACTTTCCATCTCAGAGAAACACAAATGATTAACAAAGTGTAATTATTCTAACAGCCACTTTGTACTTTTCCAAAGACAAGATGAAGAAAAAAATAAAAGAATGTACAATGTCAGAAGTGCATGGAAAATTCCTCAAATAATCGTTGTACAAAGTAATTTAAAAAAATGTCTGCACTCATGTTCATCTTATATAAACGTTTCCTCATCAACATACAGGTCAGATTATGTCTATGTGCATAGGCTATGTCTAATGTAACAGTAGGTATGAAATAGTTTCCCATTCTCTCTTCTTGCGAGTAATAGTCATACTTATTCAGGTGCTTGTAAGCCGGAACCACTGAAAGCAACACATCATAATTCGAGAATTAGTACTCATAATGTCCCTTACCATAAAACATGCCAAGCAACAGACTACAAGTGATATCATACGTCAGAAGCAAATAATGTAAGCGAAGACCCGGCTCGACAGACTCAGGTAACTGCATACACACATAATAATCTATTGTGGTCACATACAACAGCTTCGCATAAGCATTCAATGTATAATCATCTTTAGACACATCGACGTGCAACAAACGACTAATCTGATCTATCATAGCACTGTCAGCTCCTAATGAACCCTCTTTCGAACTAGAAGTGGTAGGTGTGGATGTCCCATGTACTGCCATCCCATCAACTTCTGCTCCGTGTGAACCTATAACAGACAGATAATTGACTACTGCTTTAACTATGATTACTCCTACTATAAGTGTGCCTATTACACATTTTGTTCTACGGTTTGAATTTCCATACTCCATTTCCAAATGAGTTCAGATTGCGGTTGTAAGAAGATCAATACAAAGTCTCTTTCTCTGCCTGTTACAACTGCACAACAAAGTTCATATACAGTTCTTGAAGCCTTGGAAATAGTTACACAATTATTTGCACAGCTGAAAGACTTCCCTAGCACTCTTTCTTCTTCTACAGAAAAGTCCTTAATTTTATTCTTCTTCCACTCGGTTCTAGGTTATCTTCTTTTGAGCAAATTTCAACTTACAGTCCACAGTTCAATTCACATCCCTTATAAGGTCAGGGCCAATTTCTTCAATGACACGCTGCAAAAGTTCAGTAAGAAACAGTGCAATCTCCTGAGCTGGTGGCTGATACCAAAGAGTTGGAAATTTATATTTTTCCAGAATCAAGCTCCTAAAGCCACTCAGTCTTGGAGGATCTGGCACAGTCTACCAACAGTTCAACTTCAATTATTAGCACTGATGTTCTGCCCCTCACTCGCCTGGACCTTACTTTCCCAGACCTCACTGTCCACGGCATCTGTAACCAGATAAGTCCACTCCGGGGCAGCCTATCTCCAGCACGGTACTCTCGCTGTCATTGATCTCCTCAGGCAGCCCTGTGCTTGTTGTGTGTCACTTTGCTCTGATTCAGGCGTTCTCAGATACAAGAGCAAGATCTCTTTCAGGTGCAAGTCTCAAATTCTGCCTCCTCTGTCTCAGAGGCCACAATTCCCTTGTGACCTCAGTTCTCTTTCACAGCATTCAATCACTTTCCACATAAGTCTCTTCAGCTGAGTCTAACTCCATGCAACTCACCATGTTACCGTCTCCCTCAGAGTCTATACCTGGGCCTTGTGTAGCGTGACCCCCTCAGCTAGACCTGTGGGTATCCAGCCTTTTCAGGAACCCCCACAGCTTGGCTTGCCCTCTCCAGTGAACCAATACAACAAGGGGAACCCCTGCGAAGTAAATGTAGGTAGAGACTCAGGGGAAAGATACAGAATAAATAATGAAGGAAAAGAACTCTACCTATTTCTTCCAGAATGTATAATGTATCATTTAATTAATATACTAACACTCAAACTAAGCCTAAACATGAAATTTCAAACACTTTCAATGCATAAACAGAAGTCAATTCATAAATGCTTTTATTTTTCACTGTGATCAATTTTCAGACAAAAGTATTCAATACATATGCTTATTCATGACTTAATAAAGTAGACATCAAAAAAACAGACACCAAAAATTTAAGGGGTCCCAGACATCATCAACTGCACACAAATTCACAAACTTATACCGGTATCACAGCGCACCAAAAACACTCTTCATACATACAGAAATAAAAAATAGTCAAAATGACCAGAAAAAGGAGGCCCAAAAACAGCCACAATAATCAATATATAAATCATATCATAAAAAACATTCAATACAGTGTTAAATAATCCATGTTAAATCTAAGGAATTGGGGCTTGGGTGGACCTCAAGGAAGCGCCGACGCGCGTTTCAGTGAACGCACCGAACTGTGGGTGCCACCTTCCTCAGGGCGAACAGTAGGAAATTTGTGCATATTTTGCTGGGACCTGTAACAGCTATATCTATAGCTGTCGAGTCAAGCTGGCGACATGGCGGCAAGAAAGCTCTGGTCACACACTGACGGTAGAAAGACTAGAGTCTTCTAGGTAAAACAAACATCGAGCTCTGTTAAGAATGTTAGGGGCTCGAAGTCTTGATCGCAGTTTTCAGAGAGGTGATTAGTAAGAGTCCATGTCTGTCGGTGCGGGTTTTAATATTACGTTGAAAATAGAGGCGCGCCGTTGGGAGGTCCGCTAAGATACTCCTCGTCACGGTGCTTTAACCAAACTGATAAGAGATGTGTCAGAAGAAAGGGCCGCCAGACAAAAGGATCTCTGAAAGGGGAAGTCTCTTCGAACGGATAGGTGAATATACTCGTAGCTCACCTATCCGTTCGAAGAGACTTCCCCTTTCAGAGATCCTTTTGTCTGGCGGCCCTTTCGTCTGACACATCTCTTATCAGTTTGGTTAAAGCACCGTGACGAGGAGTATCTTAGCGGACCTCCCAACGGCGCGCCTCTATTTTCAACGTAATATTAAAACCCGCACCGACAGACACGGACTCTTACTAATCACCTCTCTGAAAACTCCGATCAAGACTTCGAGCCCCTAACATTCTTAACAGAGCTCGATGTTTGTTTTACCTAGAAGACTCTAGTCTTTCTACCGTCAGTGTGTGACCAGAGCTTTCTTGCCGCCATTTCGCCAGCTTGACTCGACAGCTATAGATATAGCTGTTACAGGTCCCAGCAAAATATACACAAATTTCCTACTGTTCGCCCTGAGGAAGGTGGCACCCACATTTCGGTGCTTTCACTGAAACGCGCGTCGGCGCTTCCTTGAGGTCCACCCAAGCCCCAATTCCTTAGATTAAACATGGATTATTTAACACTGTATTGAATGTTTTTTATGATCTGATTTATATATTGATTATTGTGGCTGTTTTTGGGCCTCCTTTTTCTGGTCATTTTGACTATTTTTTATTTCTGTATGTATGAAGAGTGTTTTTGGTGCGCTGTGATACCGGTATAAGTTTGTGAATTTGTGTGCAGTTGATGATGTCTGGGACCCCTTAAATTTTTGGTGTCTGTGTTTTTTGATGTCTACTTTATTAAGTCATGAATAAGCATATGTATTGAATACTTTTGTCTGAAAATTGATCACAGTGAAAAATAAAAGCATTTATGAATTGACTTCTGTTTATGCATTGAAAGTGTTTGAAATTTCATGTTTAGGCTTAGTTTGAGTGTTAGTATATTAATTAAATGATACATTGTACATTCTGGAAGAAATAGGTAGAGTTCTTTTCCTTCATTATTTATTTTGACCTCTCCAGTAGCCTCGTAACCACGCCTGGAATTTCGTCAGGGAGAGAAGCTGTTTCTTCTGAGGGTCTAAAACTCTGCGAGTATGAGAGGCGTGAATTCAGTTTGGCAAGCCGCACTTCACAGCAGTGTTTGTTACCAAAATCACCTGGTACGGGCCTAGCCAGGTTGCATCAAGACAGTTCTTCCTCACATGCTTCTAGACTAGGAACCCGTCTCCTAGACACAGGTCGTGGCAGAGGTTTATTCGTGGTTGGTGCAGTCGCAGCTTTAACCTGGTGAGACACAGACCGGACCACCTCAGCTAGTCCCTTGCAATAATCAAGGATCAAATCATCGGTGATGTTTATCAGCGCTGTAGATGGCACCGCAGGTAAGTGCATCGCCCTCCCCATCAGAATCTCAAGCGGGGATAGTCCAGTTTTCCTATCTAGAATACTGCGCGAACTCATCAGTGCCAAAGGCAACGCATCAGGCCAATTTAGTGACGTCAAAGAGCACACCTTTGCCATTCTCATCTTTAGAGTTCAATGTATTTGCTCCAACATGCCTGACGCCTCCGACCTGTAGCTACAGTGCAATCTCTGATCAACTTGCAAGGCAGTACACAACAGCTTCATGATCTCACTATGGCAGTGTATTTCTCTATCCGACTCCAATGAAGTTGGAAATCTGAAATACGGAATCAGCTCTCTAAATACCAACTTGGCTACTGTAAGACTATCACACCTTCTAGTCATGTTTGCTTCCATCAACCGTAAAAAGACGCACACCACAACTAGGATGTACCTCAGCCCATTGCACCTAGGCATCTCAATGAATTCAAGTTGAATTCTGTTAAAGGGACCCCGTCTTCCCAATGTGACTCAAAGCAACCACAGTTTTCTTTCTAGCATTCATCTGGTGACAAGTAACACATTTGTAACACACTTCTTCAGCAAACACATGAAACCGCAGATCAAACCACGTTTGTCTGAACACTCTCACCATTGCATCTCTCCCAATGTGAACTGCTCCATGAATCTATCTCGCCATAGGGCTCAATAAACAATCTGGCAACACTGCTCTACCAACTGTTGACACCCAAATGCCATCATCTCTACTCTCACAACGTGCTTTGACCCAACTAGCTTCCTCTTGGTATGACACTTCTCCCTGCAGACGCCTGATCTCATCCCAGGTATCAGCTACGGCTAACATCATGCCGAGGTCGGTTCTCTCTGTGCTCTCGTCTGAATAATCCCCATTAAAAATGCAAGCATGAATGGCACAAAAGTGAGCGACTTCATCAGCATACCTATTCCCAACCGTCACTAAATCCTCCCCATTCCCATGGGCAGCATTCTTCTCAATGGCCACTTCCTTTGGTTACTGTAAGGCTTCCAATAGTTATCACACATACTCTCCATATCTGATAGGAGATCCTGATGACATTAAGAACCCGATCAGTGACTATAGCTGTCCGAAGTCATAAACCACACCAGAACCGTACTGGCTGTCAGTATAGATGGTGACTCTGAAACAAAGCATGCACAGGTCAAGGCAATGATTTCAGCCACTTGTGCGGAGTGTAAGCAAGCAGCATCCACAACTCCATAAATGGTACAAACAGCAAAGACTGCTCTTAAGTAACCCTCATTGTCTCTTAGGCATGAACCATCAACAAAAAGGACTTGATCTGATTCTGACAGAGGTTCATCGACAATGTTGGTTCTCGGTTTGGTACAGAGTTCACTCACATCCAGACAGTCATGGTCCTCACAATCTTCTCCTTCAACACTTGGGACAGGCATCAAAGTAGCAGGATTTAACAAAGAACATATTTTCAAAGTAACATTCTCAGAGGTTAACAAGATCTGCTCATATCGGTTGAGCTTGTTGTTGGTCAGGTGCTGTGTTATGATTCTCGTCATCAGGAGCTCAACTGAGTGAGGAACATAAACAGTAAGAGTATGACACATCACAATACTTTCAGATCTTTCAATGCTGACGCCAGTTGCAGTGACGGTTCTGAGACATCCGGGCAACACTGAAACTACAGTATCTAATGTAGCCAAGAAGTAGGCCACTGGTTTACGGACACCCCCATGTGCCTGGGTGAGTCCATCTAGAGCACAATTCTCCCTCTCACAACAGAATAACGAAAATGCTTTGTTGTAATCAGACATTCACAGAGCTGGAGCACGATACAGGCTTTCTCTCAGCTCCAAAAAGGTCACCAAGCAGTCGTTATCCCATCGTACCGGATCACTCACAACATCTTTTTGTGTCAATCTCTGTAAGGGCTTCTTTGCCTTCCATTGTCGGCAGTAGCCAACCATTACCAAAAATATTCTGACTTCCTTTTGCATGGTAAGTGAATTCATTCGCATGATTGTCTCAATGCGATCTGGTGACACCTTTACTTTGCCTTTTTCAATGTGGTGACCCAAATACTGGACTTCAGGAAAACAGTACAGAAGTTTGCTTAGTGACACTTTCTGTCCATTTTCTGCCAAGTGATTTAATAAAAAAATTGTATCATCCCTACAAGCCTTTTTGGGCTCTGAAGCGATCAGGAGGTCATCAATATACAACACAAGCACTAAGCTTTGTGACAACACCAAGCTCTTGAGGTTCTTTTTCAGGATCTAGTTAACCCGTTCCGTGCTCATGACGGAACCACTCCGTCATGAGCCACGGGCGCCGTGTGCTCATGACGGAGTGGTTCCGTCATGCTGCGGCCGTTGGCGGCCGCTCCGCCCACGCGGCGCTAATTCCCCGCCTGTGCGGGCGATTAGCACCGTGGGCGGAGTCATGACGGAACCACTCCGTAATGAGCACAGCTCGCCCGTGACTCATGACGGAGTGGTTCCGTCATGAGCACGGCGCCGCCGCTGTGCCCCCAAACAACCCCCCCCAGCGCCGCGACGGAATTCCTGCCGCGGCGAAGGGGTTAAAGATGGATAGACTCTCAGTATACCCATGTGGGATACGACACCATGTTAAGACAAGGTTCTCCAGACAGAAAGCAAATAAAAATTGTCTTTCCTCATGTAAGGGTATTGAAAAGAATACTTGGCACGAGTCAATCATGGTAAACCATTCAGCTTTCTCAAGGAATTTCGAATAGGATCACAAATGGATTCGATACCACAGGGCAACATGGACTCACAATCAAATTGACCTTCCTCAGGTCCTGGACAATGCGGTACATAACGCTTGTTTTCTGAAACCCTATTATAAGTGAATTGCATGGACTTCCTGTGCTCTCCTTTAGGATGCCCAGCACGATCATAGACTCAATTAAAGGTATGATCCCGGCTACAATTTCCAGACTTAGGTTGTAATGAGGCGTTCTTGGAAATCCGGCTTTTGTATGTGGACTGGCTCAACCCCTTGAATCAGTCCCATCTCTTCTCCTGTAAAATCCCACACCACAGGCGAGACAGTGTCTCTCAGGTCATATGGCATGTCATCCATTGTTTTTTATTTTTAACCGTCTTTATTAATTTTCAACAAGTTGTACATGTTACAAACTTTGCCAATTTTTTCTGTTACACAAAGCATCCCAGTGACATTTGTTGAATCGACTCTTGACGGAGTACCAGGCAATGTGATATATTGGTGCTAGGAAACATAACTAATATTTGGTGCATGGCATTAAGTATTATAAATACTATAAACCAACAAATAGAACAATACATTCTGCTACTCTCTCACTTTTTTGTGTCACAATCAAACTGCTTTTCACATGAAATTATACGATCACATCTAACTTGCATTTCCCTTGCGATGCAGACCTTGTGTACGCAGGAATGAACAGTTTTGTATGAATGTTTTTAGACAGAAGCGGGGAGGAGGAGGGGGGACACCACATGTCCCATTGAAACGTGTATATATGTGTGGTGACCCGGACTAATAGCAAGTACAGTCATAACCGCTGGAGGGCATGTCACATATGCAAATGTGCAGCTGTACCGAGTATAAAGAACTAAGAACCGCCTCACACCCCATTTGAGTAGGTTGTATGTAATTACAACGCATTCCGTTGCAACGCATGCCTTTTCTACGCATGCATTACAACGCGAATGCCGTTACCACGAATAACATTTACCACGAAAATGCATTTACCACGCATATCGGTAAAGGCATTTTTGTGGTAAATGTTCTTTTTTTTTTTAATACCCTTGTATGACCCCGCCCCTTTTTCTTCTAATACATTCCCCTCCCCTCAACATAAAAAATGTTTCCCTGTGCGATTCCCCCACCCACGGACCCTTAAAGTTTCCCCTTCGCTACACGTCCCCCTCATTAATTACTTAAACTAAATTCCCCCTTACCTCGCTCCGTCCCCTCTTCTCTGGAAGCTCTTCCGATCTGCATCGCACGTCGTAAAGAGGAAGCGGAAGTGTCTTTCCATTTCCTCTAACGACGGTACGACGCCGATTGCCTCCACATCGATGGAATCAGGTTTGTTTGTTTTTGTGGGGGGGGAGACCCCCCAACCCCCCTTTTTTAATATTACCTTTTGCACACATGCCTTTACTACATATCTCGCAGTAAAGGTATGCGTGGTAAAGGCTTTTTGTGGTAACCACGCATGCGTTGTAATGCATGCGTGGTTACTGTTATGCGTGGAAACGGCCGCGTTGTAGTGGCCGTTTCCCATTTGAGTAGGGTTGATGCAATCTATTTTCTATGAATGACAGGTATTCTCGCCATTGTGTAGGATTAGTCCGTGGGGGGATACAAGGGGTAGTGAGTGCTTGCACTGTGTGTTCCGCCACTAGTGCCTTGTTGAGGTCCAAAAGCCAAATACGTGTGCTTGGCGCCGAGATTGATTTCCATGACATGGATATCCAATGCTTTGCCAAGCCCAGCGCTAATTCCAAAAATGTATTAAGATTTTTACATGCAGCAGAGCATTTAGTAACACCTAGTAAGAAATGTGGGCCCTGGGCAGTCAATGACGTATCTGTTGCTTACGCTAAAAGCGACGCTATGTCAGTCCAGTAAATATTAAGGCGAGGGCAAGACCAAACCATGTGAAGAAATGTTGCTTTTGCAGCTGAGCAGCGAGGGCATATATTGATAGAAGTGGGGTACAAGCAAGCCAGCCTGTGTGGTGTTAAGTAGGTGCGGTGCAGGTAATTAAATTGTGTATATTTCAACCTGGCGTTCGTGGATATACTTTTAGGATACCCAATACATTGTGACCATTGTTTACCACTCATGGTAGTTGATAACCCAGTGTCCTAGTACTCGCATAATGTTGGTAATAAGGAGGCAGGGTCTGGTCTAAGGGAGCTATAGATTGCTGTCACTGCATGTCTGCCTCTTCCATGTGTTAGTAAAGTTTAAAGTAATTGCAATGTGACGGGTTCAGCATGATTGTTCCCCCATGTTTGGTGAAATTGTTGCGTTAATAACGCATAAAGTATAAAGGACCCCCGTGGTATTCTGAAGTCTTCTAATAATCCGTCGAAATTCTGCAGTTGTGAGTCTGCAAATAAGTCACCCCAGGTATCCAGTCCTGTCGCTACCCAGGACTCCAATTCCGGACTGTAGAACCGGCTTTTAGAGACCCCTCCCGACTGGAGGGTCAAAGCCAGCAGTGCAGGGTACACCTAGAATCTACGGGTTCACCTTGATTACTCATGCATTACCAAAGAGACCAGGAAAACCTAGCTGTGGAGGAAAGTAAATTTAATTTATTAGCTCAAGCTAAGGACAGGGTCCCAGAATGGTACAAAGACAATTCTACGGAGACTGCTGCTTCACTCCGCAGCGCACACATAATTATAGCACTAGCCACACCCTTTACACATCCAATAAGTTCATCATCAGTCTCAGATGGCGTAATCGTGGCCAGAGAGCATCGGTATCTGATTGCACAATGTACACAGCCTCTTGCTTCAGCGCCCAGATGGCGTGGTCACGGAGCAGAGCTGATGGTGTAAGAGGCTGAGTTACCACCAGTGGACAGGATGTGGCTAAGTCTCTGGCACAACCGGGGGGTGGGGGGGCGAGGTACACAAGCAGCTTCTGGAATCGGCTCAACCGCAAGGAGGGAGGAGGGTTAAGCAAGTTCTAACAGGGACATAGAAAGCAATCCTTCACCAGGTTGCCGAGAGCATGGCAACACGAAATGGAGTCTCAGTGGCCATTTTAAGCATAGTTCTACAGTACGGCCATGGAAAGTGAATGAGCCCGGAAGAATCTCCAAGGGTATCATGGGTGCATATGGTGCAATTTGGTCTTTAAGGAACACATATCTCAACCAGCCACTTCTAGCCGCCAACATTGCCCTGCTTCCTCTGTAACAGTTGTGGTACCTGATAGCCATTCCATGATGGCTCGTTGCCTTAATGGCAGTGCCCAGGGGGACATCTCAGTAATATTAGCACCCGCTATCACTCTCATTGGCCACTGAAGCTGTGCTGCAACATTGGAGTGCTCATAATTTGGAGTGCCCTAGCAACCTTCTGTGAGTGGCAGGTACAGTTTACGAGTGCTACCCTAGATCTCAAACCACCTCCATATCAGCGAGACAATTAAAGATTCTAGATCTTTGGATATACTCAGTGGCAAACTATGGGGGAGGGCTGGAAAAAAGTACAGTAGCCGTGGGAGCAAGAGCATCTCGGAGATGGCCACCCTACCCATAGGGGATAAGGGAAGGTTCTGCCAGAACGGACAGGGTTGCACGAGTTCTGGATAGTGCTTAACCCACATTCCTATCAATGAAGTATTTAAAGGTGTCAAATTCCCATTCTAATGGAGTACTAGGCATAGACTGTCTCTGATTTGGCGTAAGCAATTTCATAGGGACCGTTACTGACTTAGCCCAGTTAACCCGAAGGCCCAAAGCCTGAGCATGGGTATCTAAGAGTTCCATGAGTTCTTGCAACACAGTGATCTCACCCCGAAGATAGATTAGCGCATCATCTGCGTATAATGAGACTATGTACCATTTTCTAACTGCGTAGATACCCCAGTCCAGCACCCGTTGGCGCAGTCTGCATGCCAGGGGTTCCACGGCCAATGTAAACAATATGGGTAATAGGGGGCATCTCTGCCTGGTGCCCCGTTCTATTACAAACTTTGGAGAAATGACTCAGCCTGTTTTACTCGTGCTTGTGGCTTTGTGTACAGCAAGCTCACCCATCCCAAATACATAGGACCAATGCCAAATTGGTCAGCACTTCCAGCAAATACTGCCAACCCAAGGTGTCGAACGCCTTTCAATATCTAAGGCTGCAAGCCAGGGAGTGCCAGGTGCAGCCCGCACCCAATCCAATAACTGAAACAGCCGGCGCAGGTTCAAACCAGTACTTCTCCCTGGTATGAAGCCATGTTGGTCTTCATGTATCAGGAGGGGTGCTCCCTTCATGAGCCTGTTGGCCAATATTTTCCCCTAAAAAGGTTACAGTCATCGTTAAATAGGGACAGAGGCCGATACGATGATATCTGATGAGGGTCCCTCCCTGGTTTAGGCAGCACCACTAATAGCGCTTCAGGTAAGGATGATGGAAGCTCTCCCCTTTCAAATACCTCATTCTTTACAATGGAAAGTTGGGGCACAAGTTGTTCTGAATAGGTAGAGTAGAGCTCTGAGAGCCAGCCATCTGTTCCTGGGGTTTTACCCACTGCTAACTGTTTAATAGCATCAGTTATTTCGTCCACTAAGATGGGTTCCTCAAGCGAGTCATATTGGGGTTGTGTGACCTGGGGAAGCTGGACCTTTGCCAAAAAACGTTGTATGAGGGGAAGGTTATCCGGAATGGGCGCATTGTACAGAGTAGTTTAATACTTATGAAAGGAATCATTAATTAACTCCTGCGTATTGACCAAGACAACCTCAACATTATTTATATCGCCATAATGGGAGGCTGAGAAGTGTCGGTTTTCATTAGCAAGGCCAGCATTCTGCCCGCTTTGTCACCCTTTAAGTGTTGACGAGTCAGGTATTGCTTATATTCTAATGCACAGAGACTATCCAACGTCTCCTTGTATGCCAGACGTGTCTCAGCCAGCAGCGGGACAACATGGGGATCTGTAGGTGCCAAGCGTTCACACCTTTGGATTTCCGACTCCCGTTTCTTTAATTCCGATGTAAGGTCCATGAGGGAACCGTATGTTGTTTTGATGGCGTGTTTACGTGTGACCAGTTTAAAAGAGTCCTGTTCCATACCCCTATTAGAGGCGTTACCCGTGTTGCTCTGAAAGTATGTAGTGATCATTTGTTAAAGAGAGGAGCGAAATGTCGTGTCTCTGAGCGCTGCAACAGAGAGGCGCCAGGTCAGAATCCTAGCCAAGTAGGTGCCCCATGAAAGATGCAACTGTAGTGGGCTATGATCCGAGATTGTGCACGCCAGGTATTCCGTGTGTAATACCCTAGACAAGGCATCCACAGAGCAATATATTACATATAACCTCATGTGGTGATCATGTAGTGAGGAGTAATGTGAATATGCACGCTTTTCAGGGTGGTGACTTCGCCATGTGTGGCGCAGTTGCATATGATCAACTCAGTCTCTCATGTGACGCGCAAGCTGTATGGACTGCGTCCCCAGTGGCAGCAGGTGCAAGTGATCCCAATCAAGATCAAAGGTGCAGTTTTAGTCTCCTCCTCAGAACGCCAGCGCTGCAGGGTTGGAGAGAAAGGACAGTGTGAGTGTCGGCAAGAACAACGCTTGCCCTGAATTCGGGGCAGACAAAGAAATTAATGGCAATGGGGAGCCATCCAAGAGACCCTTACCAGCCCTGAGCATCAATTTGGGTGTGTAACACTCTTAAAGATGTGCCTGGTGACATCCATATAAGGGTACCTCTAGCATAACCAGAATACGTGGTAACTGTAACTGTGCACCTCCAGTGCTTGCGGAGTGAGGCAAGTGTTTTTCTAGTAAGGTGCGTTTCATGTATTAATATAATTGAGATTTTGTGAGTAGGCAGATATTGGTACACTCTGTCTTTTAATGTATCCTGCCAGTCCCCGCACATTCCAGGTTAATTAAGTATAATCACTATTTGCCATCTAATCAACAATAGAAAAAGAAGAGAAAAGGGCACTCCAGTATAAAGCTCCCAGCTTCAACCTCCAGGTCCGTTTCCCCACCCCCTCCCCACCACGGCATTGTTTTAGACAACAATATACATCCTGCATTTTGTCCACCTCACATCAGTAGACAGAGAACGTGTTAAACAATAGAAGAAATCCCCCAACTCCCCACCCAAGGTCAGCTTACCAACGGGAAATCGGCACTGAAATGCAATTGAATTTATTTTAAAATGAAATGCTATAACAGCCATTTAACGTTGCCAGGGGGCGTAGCAATACACAGTGCTATCAGAGACTGTCCGCCATATGTGAAACAGAATTGCAATAACCTATAATGTGGACCCCAGTTATTCACTCAGCAAGAAATAAAGGTAATCGAGCTGTTCTACCTCAAGCTGAAGCTGACCCCCATGCCGACGATGAGCCATCCGTGTCCAGTCCGCTAATGTTCAGAAAGATTATTAGGGTATCATCCAAGTTCAACTGCCGTCTGTGGAGTGATCTCTGGGCCTCCTCCCCGCAACTCTGCAGTCCGTTAGGGGTAGTAGCTGCTCCTGTAGTGCATTCGAATCAGATCTGTTGGACGTCATGGAGACATTCAGGTGTTCCGCCATCTTTATGGCCTGCGCATGTTCTGTTGCCAATTGGGCCTTTGTAGACCGCTGCACTCTGTTTCGGACATGCCCTCTTCGTGTGCCCGCAAGTCTCAAGGTTTCTCGTGTGTCTGGCAGAGTGGTGGGCGGGGAATGTGCAAATCCATTTTGATCTATCCACAACCATACTTCTTCAGGAGTAGAGCAATATATGTTGCTGTCCTTATGGCAGATACGCAATTTTGCTGGGTATTGTAATGCATATTGAATCTGATGTTCTCTGAGGTATTGTTTGACTACCGCATAGGAGGACCTGTGGCGCTGCACAGACAGGGTGTAATCCGGGTAGATGTGTATTGTTGCGTTCTTAACTTGCCAGGGGCTGAGATTCTGGTCACCTGGAGGATATGGTCTCTGTCCTAATAGTTGAATAATGTCGCCACTACTGGCCTGGGCGGGTTACCTGGATGCAGAGGACCACCCGGAACCCCGTGTGCACTCTCTACGGAGAAAGATTTTGAGACCTTGCCCTGTAGGATTTCCGTGGAAAGCCAGGACTCTAGGTATAGGTCCATACTAGGTCCCTCCACCCGCTCCGGCAGCCCAATAATACATATATTATTTCTGCGGGAGCGCCCTTCCTAGTCCTCCACCCGGCTCGTCAGGTACTCCACTTCCAGCTGTAGGGATTTAATCTGGTCTGTGGCCGTGGACAATGTAGGGCGCAAGGATGCCAATATGGATTCTAACTCCTCCACCCTGTCTTGGAGTTTTTTATGATCTTCTCTCAAAAAACCATTTCTACACACAGCGTGTCAATTTTTGGGCCCAGTATAGTTTTAGTTTAACTTTGTTTTATTGAGTTTCAATCAAAGAAGTAGACACAATACAAACCCCTTGATTTCCCGTTTGATCAAGCCGGGCACTCCCCGTACCCAGCCTAGCCACCCTGCACCGTTACAGTTCAAAATGAGAGTTCGTCAGTGAAGCAAGTGTCCAAAACGGCCATGCAGGGCATAGAACCCTGCTAGATAAGCAGTGTACAAATTCAGATTGACAAAAAGAAAAAACCCCTATCCCCTTATTCCCTCTGCCCCCGGAACCGGTGTGCCTTGGCCTGAATGAATTCGGTGAGCGTGTGTGAGGACTGAGGTGTGGCTACTTCTCAGAGGTTTCCCCTGACTTCGAGGTGTCAGTGAGTCGCAGGAGACGAAGATATTTGGGGCATGTAATTTCATTGAATTCTAGAGCCAGTATAGAGAGTAAAGGGTGCCATATGGTGGTAAAAGAGGCCATGGATTGGGTAAGATTGGCTTGTATACGCTCCATACCGACAATGTACCATAGCTTGTGCAGCCACCCCGTGTGTGTAGGGCGAGTCTGTGTCCCCCATAGCGACAGAATGTGTTGAACTGCAGCGCCTATTGCCAGCCCCATCTGTCTACCCCAGACTGATTTCAGTGGGAATGTAAGTGCGTTGGGTAACCCCAAGAGTGTGTAGGCAGGGAAGCGAGGTGTCGAACTGTTTGTCAATGTCGTTAAGCGCTGCGGTCCAAAATCCCTTTACTTCCGGGCATTCCCATAATAGATGAGTCAATGTGCCCTCCGCGTCACAGCCCCGCTAGCATGTTGGGCTGTGGTTAGGAGTACCCCTGTTCAATCTGACTAGTGCTAAGTACCAATAAGTTGCAACTTTGACCACTGATTCCCTGCTCGCCGTGCTCCTGGCGGTGTGATTTGCCCTTTAGTATATGGCGTGCCATTCCTTTTCAGAGAGATCCCTCCCTAACTCTCTCTCCCATCATTTCTGACCAGCTGAAGGCCGCTGGGGCGCTGGGGGACAGATCAGCTTATAGAGTTCGGCAATCAGCCTTCGGTCTGTCTGCTTGGTGATAAGCCATTTCTCATAGGTCGTCAGCTTTCTACCTACCAGTGGACATATCTCTGGCTGCATCAGCCAATGCCGAATTTGAAAGTACTGGAATCGTTTTGGGTCTGAGATGTTGTAAATCTGTGTTAGATCAGAAAACTTAAGGAACTCATCAAGGTCAAATAAATGGCCAGCGGATTTGCACTCTGAGGTACGCCACTGCGAGAACACTTGCCTTTCCATCCCAGGTACAAATTCAGGATTGTCGAATAATGGCATGAGCGGTGAGGGGAAGGTTGTAAGCTCCCTCTGAGTCGCCACTCTATCCCATACGTGCATCACTGTGCGATTAATGGGAGATTTGTTGAGGTACTTCGGTCTATCAGGTCACCTCAGGAAGGGTATCTTCCAAAGGGCTGACTGTGCCATCGCTCTATCTTGAAAGAGCCACCTCTTTTCAGAGTCGGGCCGGCTCCACTCCACTAAGTATCGGAGTTGTGCCGCCTGAAAGTACCTCAGTATGTTAGGGATCCCCAGCCCTCCCTCGTCTGGAGGTCGGTAGGAGAGGTCTCTGCGCATCCGTGGTCTCTTCCCGGCCCATATGAATTGTTGCACTATGTCTTGTAATTTACGAATGGTTCCTATGGAGGGTCCAACTGGAATGGTTTGAAAGGTATATAATATTTTAGGTAAAATGGACATCTTTACCGCAGCGATGCAGCCAAGAAGTGATAGTGGTTGTTTCTGCCATCGTCTCAGATCTCTGTGTATTTGGGAGGTGAGGTTCGTGTCGTTCATGGTGACAGTCTGTTCTGTAGATGGGGTTAAGACTGTCCCCAGGTAGGGGATCGAGGCATGTGATTGAAGGTCCCCATATTCGGGAGATGCGCCTCGTGGCATATTTTCATTGCGATCGAGAGGCAGGAGCATCGATTTCCCCATATTTATTTTGAAGCCGGACACCCTCCCAAAGGTCGCCAGCTCCTGCAAGAAGGCTGGCACTGAACGCTTGGGTGAATCGAGAGCTGCCAGGATGTCGTCTGCATATAAGCTGATTGTGTGTGGTTCCCCTCCAAAGTGAATACCCGCGATGTCAGGGTTGTCTCGGATCCTCTGCGCTAGGGGTTCTACGTAGAGTGCGAAAAGGAGGGGCGACAGCGGGCACCCCTGTCTCATGCCCCGTCTAATGTCGAACGGCCGCGAGCTTGTCCCGTTAACTCGTATAGTCGCCCTCGGCTTATCGTAGCAGCTCGCAACCCAGGCCCTAAAGGGGTCTCCGATGCCAAAATGTGCCATCGTTTTGTCTAAAAAGCCCCAGTCCACCCTATCAAATGCCTTTTCGGTGTCTACCGACAACAGCATGGCATCCATACCCGTGTAGTGGGCCTTGTCAATTAGGTGCATGAGGCGTTTAGTATTGTCACTACATTGTCGGTTTGGAATAAAGCCAGATTGGTCTGGTTCGATGATGCCAGGCAGTCGTGGGCCAAGTCTGGCCGCGAGGACCCCTGTAAAAAGTTTTAAGTCTAGGTTAAGTAGGGATATCAGTCTATAAGCGGCACACGGGGTGACGTCATTCCCTGGTTTGGACAATACAATTACGTCTGCCTCCAGCATGTCTGAGGGTATAGATGCCGGACCCTGAAAAGAATTAAAAAGACGGGTTAAAATCGGCGTCAGGAGCGTGCAAAAGGTTTTATAAAAGCCGTCTGGCCTGGAAGATTTCAGGGGTTTGAGGCAGGAAATCGCTCCAATCACCTCCTCAATCCTAATAAGGGCATCTAATGCTGCGGCCCCGGTTGCATTGATAGCAGTCGTCGCCACTTGTCGGAGGTAGGCCTCCCCATCCGTGTCGACAGTCAGGTTGTTACTATAGAGAGAGGCATAGAAGTCCCTAAAGGCCTCCGTTATCTGGCCGTCGTCTCCCACCGTCTCTCCTCGGGCGTTTTGAAGGGCTGTAATTTTAGACCGTTGAACGCAAACTCTGAGTTTGTTTGCGAGAAGGCGCCCCGTTTTAATGCCTCCTACGTAGTATGTGTGCTTGAGCTGCAGGGCCGCGTTCTCAGCTCTGTTGAGGTCAAGGCCCGCTAGCTGCGCCATGGCGGCCTTCAATTGTCGCCATATCCTGGGAGCTCCCGTGCGGCTATGCACTCTCTCTAATTCTACCACCTTGGCCGTGAGGGTTTCCATTTTTTACTTTCGCTCTTTGGTTTCTGCTGCAGATATAGCTATCAGGTCCCCCCTCACCACCGCTTTAAGAGCCCCCCACAGCGCAGTCAGGGGCGTATCGGGCTTGTCGTTGGTCGTGAGGTAGTCAGTGATGCATTTGTGTAGCTGTTGGGTCACCCCCTTCCTTTGCAACAGGGTCTCTCGCAGTCGCCACCTCCCTCTAGACGTTTTGGTTTGGGGGACTATTATAGTCACCGACACAGCGTCATGGTCAGACAGTGCGGCCTAGTGTGTTGAGTTCTGAGGACCCATTGAAGTCATCCAGCCTGGCGTATGTGTGAGTAAAAGGAGTATTGTATGCTCCGAGGGTGGGCCTCTCGCCAAAGATTCACTAATCCCCTGTGACTCAACCAGTTCTTCCCCTCTGTCGATATAGTTCCCGTGGACCCACAGCGATGGCCCGACCTGTCTGCCTCCGGGTTCATGACCAGATTGAGATCGCCTCCCACTAGAACATGCCTATCTTGAGGATCTAGGATCTCTGACAGGGCTCCCACGAGAAAGGTTTCTTGACCTGAGTTGGGGATGTAGAGGGACCCCACGACCATAGAAATGCCACCCACCCTCACCATATGTGCCAGCAGCCTCCCTTTAATTTCTGCCACCTTTTCGCCCACCGTGCCCTGGAAGTGCCTAGCAAACAATATAGCTACCCCCGCCTTCTTATCTGTAGTAGAGGAGTAAAACTGCTGGAGAAAAGCTCGGGACCTCATTCTGTGCCAATCTCTGGACAATAGGTGTGCTTCTTGCAGGAGACATATCGAGGCGCCAGAATTCTCTAAATAGGACAAGATGACTCATCTCTTAATTGGGTTATTTACTCCCTTCACATTAAGGGTGACAACTTTTATAGTAGGGCCCGACATATTGTCTTTGTGAAGTGGGATAGCCTCGTCAGCGAGGTTCTGCCCATGCCATCTGCTTCCCATGGGTCCTCACCGTGGTTAGCACACCGGTTCCTCCCCCCCACCGCTACCTCCCCCTTCCCCCTGCCCCAACCCCAACAGCCCCCCTCAAATGAAATCTCCTGTCTGTCCCGTCCTCCTAAAACCCTCCTCCCCTCCTCCCTAACCCCAACTGAATTTTTCCAACAGGTTACCATTGTCCAATGCCCGCTTTCCAAAGTCACAGGCAAATGGGGAAGAAAGAACAGGGTCCTCGTGGAGCCCAGGCGACCCCGGCCCTCCGCCCCCGCCCCACCCCGACCAGCCATGGTTCAGTGCGTTGGGATCCCCTTGTGCTGCTTTACGTTTATTGGGGAGTCGAGGTGTCCCGTGACACCGCTTCTAGGGCGGATGCCCTCTCCTGTGGCATAGTTGCGTGGTCTGGTTTCGATTCAGTAGTGGGAAAACGTCTGCGACCCACTTTCTGCTAGCCACCCATTGGTAGTCGTGGCGAAGGGCTAGGGGAGGCCTCCGGGCTGCGGGGTGCCAGCCCTAGCAGGTCACAAGTCTCTTGAAGCGATCGCAGCTGTTGTACCTTGCCATCCCATTTAAAGATCAGGCGAAAAGGGTGGCCCCAAGAGTACGGCACTCCTTTGTCTTTTAAGAAGGTGGTCACTTCTTTGAATGCTTTCCTCTTCTGCGAAGTGGTGGATGCCAGGTCTTGATAGAGGGCTACGGGATGTCCTTGGTAGATGAGGGGTTGTTTCAGCAATGCCTCCCACAAAATGCGTTCTTTCAGCGGGAAGTCCGGCAGGAAGGCCAGAATGTCGGGATGCGGGGCCGACGCTTTCCTTCCGGCACCCACTCTGTGTGCTCGATCAATGCGTACCTCAAAATCAAAGGGCTCACCCAAGATCTCCCTGAAGAGGCCTTGGAGGTATCCGGCCACGTCCGCCCCTTCTTCGCACAGCGGAACCCCTTCTGACGCGGATGTTATTGCGTCGCGACCGATTCTCTAGGTCTTCGGTGTGGGCCTGTAGATCCACCTGCTGGTCCTTTAGGCGTATGAGTTCTTGCTGCAGGAGCTCTACTTCTTCAATTTTTGGACTGTTCGCCATTCTCTATGGCAGCGACACGCTACACGACATCTCGGCGCAATTCTCTTGCTTCATCCGCTATTTCCTGCTTCAGAGTCTGAAAGTCTTCCTGGAGCGTGTTGAAAAGTGTTTCAAGAAACGCCTGAGTGACAGGCACATCCCTGTGCTCTTGTTCAGTGTGTTGTGTTGACGTTGGAGAGGTAAGTCCCCCCCTATCCCCTGCTGTCGGGCCTTCAGTGAGCATTTCTCTCAACAATCTCTCCCCTTTCTTCCGCATTGTGGTCATCGTAAGGCCGCCTGCCAAACCCACCAAAGCCTCAGCGTCCCACCTGTGCAGATGTTGCTAGGGATTCTCAATGATCAGCGGGGAGTGAGGGCCCCCCGTTCCCTCCGTCTCTTGTCACTCGGACGTCCTCTGTTTTCCCCAACGTTGTAGATGCTTACCCACAACGGGTTTCCCCTCTGGCCCTCCACTTGCGGGACTGTCCTGTGTTGCATACCAAGCTGTAGGGAGAGACCGGGTGGCATTCCCCCCCACCCTTGGGATTCGTGTGGTGGGTCGATATGATCCTGTCGGTGTGTGTGCTCTTCCGATCCGGGATATTCGCTAGGTTCTTCTCCTATCCGACTCTCCTACCTAGCGGCTTACAGCTGTGGATTGTCACGCGGAGCGTCGTCACTGAGGTTAGTGTGGGTGTCTCATTAGGCCACAGGTGGATTGTATGTCTGAGTAGCTGCTAGGCTTCTCGCACCTTTCGTTAACTCGTCCTCCTCCTACTGCCCGGAATTGGGAGGTGCGCCT
This sequence comes from Triturus cristatus, assembly GCF_964204655.1. Classification (NCBI taxonomy): domain Eukaryota; kingdom Metazoa; phylum Chordata; class Amphibia; order Caudata; family Salamandridae; genus Triturus; species Triturus cristatus. Next base: position 982,131,664 of record NC_140584.1, read on the forward strand.
AAGGAGGGGCCCCCGGGGCAATCTCACCCTGTATGGCCGGCCTTCAGTGTGGGGGCCCCGCAGCTGGGTACCTAGCGCTGTAAATCGCCTCGCGCTGCATGAGTGGGCTTCGTTGGTCGGGGTGCGAGAGGTCTGTTCTGGTGTGCAGTCCCTCTGCAGCGTTTTGCTGCGCACCGCTTGGCTATTGACCGCCGCCGTGCTCCCTGAGAAGGCCCTCTGGTGCTCCCGGAGGAGGCCCTCCGGTGTGGCTTGCCGCGCTCGTGGGCCGTGCCCTGTATTTGGTGCGCAAGTCAGATTCCTTCTGCGGCAAGCCCCTGATGTCGGCCCCGCAGCCCAAGACCCCTGGGAGACAAGCACTACGGGGACCAGACGCCTTCTTCACGTTCCTCCCCAGGCGGACACTGCAATGGGTAGGGCCCCGCTCAGGACACCGGGGCCGGTTCCCTGTCTATGGAGGCCCACCAACCACGCTCTCGGGTGCCGTGCTTCTGTCCAGGTGAGGGTCTTCACTCACCGCTACTCTGCACAGCGCAGCCCAGCTCTCAGCCACCGTCGCGGAGGCATGTTTTGCAGGGGGCGCCCTCCTTGCTCTCAGCCTTATCACTGGCTGCTGCGCCCCTCTCTCGTCTGCGCCGCTAGCTGTTGCTGATGGAGTCTAGCACTCGCCTATGTAGGCCCGTCAGCCGCGGTCTCAATTTCCGCGCCGCCGGGCCCTCCGCTTCACGCTCGCTTTCCTCCCGCAGCCGGAGTCTGAGCCCGCTCCTCCTGTGTCTGCGTGCCCTCTCGGATTTGAGAGTGCCGCCTCGGTAGCCTGCTCCAGGTCTGGCGATGTCCTTTCACCTCAGGGCCTGGTGTCTGGCGGCCGTCGCTGCGCACTGCGGTGCTCACGGCCTGGGCGCCATTTTCAGTTGGAGAGCGTCAGGCTGTTCGGAAGGTCACCGCGGCTCCCACCGCCATCAAATCTGTTCCTCGTGATAGCGCTTCGTTTCCCCAAGCCGTGGCACCTTTTGTGGCGCACAGCTGTGGATCCTGCTAGTGAAATAACCGGGAAAGGGGGCCCGCGACGAGGAGCCTCCGGGAACTTCGTCCGATCAGGTCGCCACCTTGGCCACGCCCCCGCCCAGTGTAGTTTTAATGTCCAATATCGCTGCCATCAATTCATCAAACCGGTGTGAATGGTCTGGTGGAACATTTGGGCTTAAGGCAGCCTGCTCATCGGCGTTGCCCTGATTAGACTGGCTGCCTCTGAGACAGACATGGGCTTGGGCCTAGGTTGGTGGGGTTGGTCCACTGATGCTGGGGTGCTCCTCTCAGCTGCTCTGCAGGTGCAATTTTTGGTTTCCTAAAAAAGGTCTTGGGCTACATACCGGTGGTGGTAAGTGGCAGTGCCTTCTTCTCCTCACTGGCATCTTTGACTTTCTTGGTACTGGTACCTTTCTTTGGGGCCATCTTGAAACTGTCAGTTAGCACGCAGTGGCACTTGTCTTAAATTCACAAGTTGAAGAGATGTCTATAGTCACACGTAACGTCATGTGCAGGGCGCAGTCCTTCTGTCTGGCAGTACAATGGGTGATGTTGTCTCCTCCTCTCTTGTGCACCTAAAAGCAAAGAAGCAAGAAGAACATCACTGAAACGTGGCATTGTTGTAGTTCAATTACTAGTACAAACCAATATAATATCATTTAGTGTGTGTGGTCACACTTGTTAGTGTTATGACCTCAGTTAGTAAAACAATCAACAATACAGTGCAACCATTTGTGAGACTTTGACAACAACAAGGGCTTTCATTGTGTAGTGTACAGTATACTCAGGAAAGAAAGGAAAGAAGAAGAAGAACAACAAAAATACAAATGTAACTGTTTGGCATTGTGCATCGTGGGATGCAGCACTCAGGGAGCTGCAGCTGACAAATTACAATGGAAGCAATAAGCCAATGGGAACAAACGGAAGACAGGCATGCAGGCCTATATAGCAAAACCACACTGACTGCCTTCACAAAATGGCCGCCAGCCACTACAAGCAGGAGGCCTGGAAAACAATGAACTCAAGCAGGCCTATATGGACACAGACTTTACAAAATGGCCCCTGGCCACATGGGGAAGCTCAGCCAAGGCAAATGATGGCCTACTATTACAAACACACTCACACACTGGCCAGACAAAGGAGACATACTAAACAACACGTGTCTAATGCAACAATGCCGAAAACGAAGATCCACAGGGCTAAAAAATTTGCAAGTTACAACCACACACACCCAACAAAGGCATTTCATTTAATACACATAAAAAAGGTGACATACCACAAAAACACATTATGTATTTTTAATACAATGGGCCCCAAGCATGTGGTCCAAGAGCCCACTATCAATGGTCCAACCACCAGGGAGATGGGGGACCTCAGGGGCAATAAGGATTCGGGGGAGGGACCCCATGCATGCCTTCTCCCCCCAAAAATATTTAGTCATGAATGCACCAACCCTCAAGCCCTGGCCCACCACGGGGTTATTCTTTACAGTATGTCAAGAAAAAAATGTGGGGGCGAACAGGGCTTTAGAAAGGAGGTCCAGCTAAGTGAGCCCTAAAGTATACAACCAAAGAAGTATCAAAGCTGTTCGTTAAGCGAGTGAGACGGACCATGTGGTGTGCATAAAGTTTGTGTAGATGCCACAAGGTTGGATATGGGAGCCCTCACACAACCATCAGGATGTCATGCCTCACGCACCCATCAGGATGTAATGCTTCATCATCGGGCTGCTCCACGTCGAGTCGGCTGGTGCAATACCCGACGGGCTCCTTGTTAGGGAGCGCTCTTATGGAGATCTTTTATCCAAACAGCCGTCAGGTGAGGTGGGAGTGAGGGGCTCTACTGTAATGTAGATGAAGGAAAAAGTCCTGGTAGAGCGGGGTAGGTCGACCGGAGACACGGACTCGGCGTGTCTGACGCGAGGAACTCCTTGCGTAGCCTACCAGAAACTGCAGTGTGCTATCCTATGAAATTGATAGGGTAGACCGAGTTGCAGGTAAAAAACCAGCTACTAATAAGAATGCTTACTGTAAATTGGATATACAGTTTAAATGTAGATAGAATACACTAGGTCCTGACGAATCGCTAGAGTAATCCTCAGTCAGAGCGAGAAACATGTTGACCCCAGATGAGGCAGTGTCTATAACCTAGCACATTAATCTACGTTACTAACACTTTACCTCATATCTTTTAACTAGGTAAGGAGGCTTCATAATAAATTGATTGAGATAGTACTCCCTTCCCTATTTTAACTCCCTATCACTTTTTCCTTCATCTACATTACAGTAGAGCCCCTCACTCCCACCTCACCTGACGGCTGTTTGGATAAAAGATCTCCATAAGAGCGCTCCCTAACAAGGAGCCCGTCGGGTATTGCACCAGCCGACTTGACGTGGAGCAGCCCGATGATGAAGCATTACATCCTGATGGGTGCATGAGGCATGACATCCTGATGGTTGTGTGAGGGCTCCCATATCCAACCTTGTGGCATCTACACAAACTTTATGCACACCACATGGTCCGTCTCACTCGCTTAAGGAACAGCTTTGATACTTCTTTGGTTGTTATTCTTTACAGTACCATGGAGCACCAAATGCAAATCCTCCCGGCCTCTAAAGGGGCTCATTTTGCGAGGAACTGGATTCTCTGGCTTCTTGCATCAGCCTTTTCCTCCGCCTGGCTCCTGGTGCTACTTACTTCTGGTGGGGGCATCTTGTGCCGCCCCTTAAAAGCAGTTAGTAGAACATCCTCTTCAGCAGTCTGCACACTTTCCCGAACCTCCTGACAGTCTTGCAGAGCACCTGTGGGCCTGTGGTGGATTCTAGGTCTTTCTCTGAACTGTTCCTCCTGGGGTATAATGGGGCAAGTGCCACTTGCCCTGGAGAAACCCATCTCAGCCCTGGGTGTCAACTAGACTCACAGTCCTTAGCTCATCCTTGCATGGCACCACGTGGTTTTTCCTGGGACTCATTTTTTTTTTAAGTTCAAAAGGTTTTTATTGGATAAGTAAAGGTGTCAATACATGAGAAAGAATATAAACATATCTTCAATTAGAGGAGAAAAGTAAAACATGGTAATGAAAATATACAATTAATCAGAGGATAACAGAAGTTTAAGGCTAAGTAACAAAAAGCAGCGCTGGTACTAGTGAGCAATAAAGTAGCTTATATGAAAAGAGTAGTGCAAATGAAAAGCAATGTCACTCAGGGAGGCTTAGAGACCTCTTGCTGAATAGGTGAAACATGAGAGGAGCGTTTAGCACAGGTATCTAGATACAAGGTTACAGGAAGCCATAAATCATGTCGTTTAGCAGCTAGACTAAGGGGGTGCACAAAAGCAGTATCTAGCCTGTGATTATAACAAACATTGTACCACCATGCTTTAAAAGATATATTCGTAAAGTTTTTCCAGTTGACGGTGATTTGCTGGAAAGCAACAGCTAACAACAAGTCAACAATTTGCGTGTTAAGATCAATGTCATCCCAACAAGGAGAAAGGCTTCCTAAAAAAATATTGACAAAAGAAAAGGGGGATGTGGTGTGGAATATGGCATTGATTTGGGCCCAAACTAGTGTCCAGAAGTTTTGCGTGAAAGTGCAAGAGAAAAGCATGTGAAAAAGAGTGGCCTTAGGAGCAGAGCAGGACCAACAAAGATCCGGTGTAGAAGAGAATCTCTTATTCAACACCTGGGGAGAAAAGAGAAGCCTGTTGTATATGAAAAAGAGAGTTTGTGTAAGAGAAGCAGCTCTGGATGTCTTGCGAAGTTTGGTCCATAATTTATCCCAAAGGGAGGTGGGTCAAGAGATGGCAAGGTCAGATTCCCACTGTTCCTCAACTTTGGACTTTGGCCTAGGTGTGAGAATCGTATGAAATGAGTGGTATATTGAAGAGGCTGTAGGGTGAGTGCGCAAGAAGGAATGAAGCTGTGAGGTATGATTTGGAGGATGGGCATGTGTGAGGGGGTTGGAGAGAAGAGCATAAGTGGACATGACTGCATTTTTAAGCGTAAGATACTTGCAAGCAAAAGAGCGAGGGAGATGGAAGTGTTGGCTGAGAGCGGAGAAGGATAAGAAATCAGAATTGGAGAAGAGTTGAGATACCCAGATTAGACCCCTCTGTCTCCAGGTTTTCCAATAAAAGGGCTTGCGATTGATGGTTATACTATTGTTGTGCCAGATAGTGGAATTGAGAAACTCTGCTATAGAGGAAGGGGGGCCTGGAGAGGTGGAAAGAAGCAACTTGGTTGTGAACTTGTGAATAGGAATGGAGGAAAAGTGAGGCTTACGAGAGAATGAGAGATATTCAGCAAAAGTGAAAGGGGATAAAGAAAGCCGCTCAATGATAACCCATAAGGGGGACGGCTCAGCAGGGTCTTGCAGCCAATGGGAAGCTTGCCGCAAAAGGAATGCTTTGTGGTAAGCGGGAAAATTCGGGAAATTAACTCCACCCTCGGATTTGGAGAGTTGCAATCTAAGCAGGGACATACGTGCTTTTTTGCCAGACCAAAGAAAGGAAGAGAGAATAGTGTTAATTTTCTTAAAGAACTTAGCAGGGATAGGAATTGGGATGTTGGAGATGGTGTAAAGGACTAACGGGGAGAGCATCATTTTAATCGTATCAAGACGACCCCACCAGGAAAGGTATAATGGGTGCCATCTGGAAGTGAGGTCGGATAATTTCTGGGTGCATTTATTGAGGCACAGCGAGACAGTGTCGGAAAGGGAGGGAGTAATGTGTAGACCTAGATATTTGATGTGTGAGGGGCTCCAAGTAAAATTGGATGCCATAAAGTCCGGTTTAAAAGTGAACTTAGTAAGGGGTAAAATCTCACACTTGTCATTGTTTAGCTTATAACCTGAGATCTGGGAGTAGTCATGAACTTCAGCTAGGAATGCGGGAATAGAAGTTGCGGGATTAGACATGAGTAATAGAATATCGTCTGCGTAGGCAGCAAGTTTAATATTAGTGTGGGAGATTTGGAAACCGTGTAAGTTGGGATTCTGACGAAGCTTTGAAAGAAAAGGTTCCAGGGCCAAATTAAAAAGAAAAGGGGAAAGAGGGCATCCCTGACGAACACCCCTACCTAGATTGAAAAAAGAGGAAACTAGACCATTGGCACAAACCGCCGCTCTAGGACTGGAATAAAGGAAGGAGATAAAGGAGATGAAATGTGGGCCAAATCCAAACCATTTAAGGGCGGAGAATAGGAAAGTCCACTCCACCCTGTCGAACGCTTTTTCTGCGTCTAGGGCAATAGCTGCTAGTGAATGTTGGAATTGTGGAGATTTGGAGAGAACATTAAACAAAAGTCTGGTGTTATCTGTGATGTAGCGACCTTTAACGAAGCCAGATTGTTCAGGGCCTAGCAATTCAGGAAGATAAGGGTCTAATCGAATGGCAAGAGATTTGGCATAAAGTTTATAATCAATGTTGACCAAAGAAATTGGTCTGTAGTTCTTACAATGCTAGGTGTCTTTGCCTTCTTTGGGTATAATACAAATGTGGGCGTCTGAGAGTGTACCTGAGGAAGAACCATTTAATATGAAGGAATCAATAAGGGAGTGGAGTCTGGGCAACAACAATTTGGAGAAATGCAGATAAAATTCAACTGTGAATCCGTCTGGTCCAGGGGCCTTATCCTTCTTGAGTGACTGAAGCGCTGTGAGTAATTCATCACCGGAGATTGGTGATTCAAGGGCAGATAAATCAACAGGGAAATTGGAAGGCGGTTGGATGGTGGCAAAGAAAGTAGCAAGAGATTGAGCAGTGGGGTGTGTCTCAGAAGAATAGAGTTTGGAATAAAACTGGGAGAATTGCTCTAAAATGTCAACATCTGTATGCTTTAAAACAGAATTAGCATCATAAACAGATTCAATATTCAGTTTGTTTTGCTTGACCTTTAAATAGTTGGCTAAGACCTTCCCCGCCTTATTTTTACCACCATAGAATTTTGAACTGGATTTCAACAAATACAATGAAGCATCCTCAGTGGATTGTTTGTTAAATTGCATCTTAGCAGCAATGAGGGCGGTCAAACTTTCTTGCGAATGGGATGTATAGAAAGAATGCTCTAGCTTTTTAATCGTACAAAGGAGGTCACTGGTGCGTTTACGAGCATTCTTGCGTTTGGTAGCCACAAAGCTGATGATAAAACCTCCAGCTGCTGCGTTATAGGCGTCCCAAACAACGTGGTTAGGGACAGTGGGTGTGTCATTAATGGTGAAAAATTCTGTGGTAAAATCTACAAAGGAGGCGGAGAATTTGGGGTCGAGGAGTAAAGTGTTGTTAAAGCGCCATCTCTTTGGTCCGGTGGACTTGGGTAAGATGTCAATGTTTACCAAAACGGGGGCATGGTCAGAGAATAAGATGGGGCCTATATCAGCGTGGGTTAGGGATTGGGACATATGGTGGGAAAGGAAAATATAGTCAATCCGCGACTGGGAATGGTGGGTCGGGGAGTAGAAGGTGAATTCTTTAGAGGTAGGATTGTAGAGACGCCAAGCATCAATGAGTTTATGTTGGGATATCGCTTGAGCGAAAAGCTTGTGAGATTTATTAGGGACAAAAGGTACCTTGGAGTTCCTGTCTAAAAAAGGGTCAAAGGGAAGGTTACAATCACCTGCTAAAATAAAATTATCATCAATATATTCGGTGATACGGGAGGCCATTGCACGCCAAAAAATCTGATCACCACCAGTGGGGGCGTAGATATTAAGGAGGGAGAGAGGGGCGCCCTTTGAGGAGAGTTTGACGTATAACCATCTACCTTCAGGGTCTGATTCAGAAGTCAAGAGCAAATGAGCAAAAGATTTACGAACTAATACAACCACACCGTTCCTCTTACCATCACCCGGAGATGAGAATACAGCACCCACCCAACCTCTCTTAAGTTTAGCAGCCTCAGCGTCAGACAAATGGGTTTCTTGTAAAAAGGCAATGTCTACATTCAATTTGGCTAAATGAGAGAGGATTTTTTGTCTCTTGATAGGAGAATGCAGACCTTTAACATTCCAGGAAACAATTCGAACTGACATTAAGAATTAATCAGAAAGTAGATCAACTGGAAGGTAGGACAGCAAGGAAATACCTCGCAGCGAGCAAGGGCACAAGAGAAAAAGAGAGTGAGGTGAGAATTAACGTGATGGAACAGGGGTAGAAGAAAAAGAGAGAGAGGAACCAGTGAAGCCATAAAAATAGGAAAGAGCCGAGAAAATAAAAAGAATGATAAGAAGATACAGTAATTCTTAAAGATAATGATGAGTAAGGTCAGAGGGAGAATCAAATAGGTAGAGGGAGATGAATACAAGCAAGAGAGCCAATAAACAATGGGGAGAAGAAAGAATGACGGAAGAGAAGTGGAGAAGAACCATGGAAAAGATAATGACACCAATAAATCTGAAATCAACGAGGGGAAAGGAGAGGTAAGAAAACATAGAACGTAAAAAAACATGATAAATAAGGAATGAAGAGTACTTACGAGGGGTAGCATGGGAAAAATACAATCAGGAACTGGGAATAAACGGAAATCGATGTGGAGATGAGGGGAGGGAGGTAGGGCCAACTGGGAGAGGCAGGGCAGTCGGGATGAGGGAGACGTCCAACCAGAGATAACACAACGGAACGCAAAAACAATGATCTGTGAAGGGAGAAAAATAACATGGTTAGAAACTCGAACACAACGAAGATAAAAAAGAAAACATATGACCAACTGAGGAACTAGAACAACACTATCAGACGATAAAATGAGAAATATAATCTTAACTAGAAGTCATGCAATTCTGAGGAACCTGCAAAAATGGAGGCAATAAAGCAGAACAAATTAAAGGATCAAATTGCAACTACAAAAACAAGTCATGGTGGGTGGGAAGAGGGACCAGCTATCTCCATGTCATGTTGACCACAGGAGTTCAGGAAGCTTCGCAGTCGCGCTGGATCCTCATATGTCGTGGTCTTGTTGTTATGAGTGACCTTAAATAGACAAGGATGAAAAAGTCCATATCTGGCACCAATGGAGCGAAGGTCAGGTCTCATATCAAGGAAGGCCTTACGGCGGTTTGCAGTGGTCCTGGCATAATCCTGTGCGAAGAACAAAGTGGAGCCTGACCATGTGAGGCGAGGGGAGGCTTTGGCAGCTAAGAGGACTTTCAGCAAGTCTGTGTACTCTAGAAAGTACAGTATTACACCTCTAGGCTTCGTTGACGTGGAAGGAGAGGAGGAAGCTCGACCAAGCCTGTGGGCACGTTGGATATTTAGTGAGGTGTCTTCAGGAAGGTGAAGAAGCTTCGGGAGAAAGGATTTGAAGAAACTGATGGGATCATTTCCCTCACAACCCTCCACCAAGCCGTAAATACGGAGATTGTTGCGTCTGTTGCGATTTTCAAGGTCCTCCACCTGCTTCTGAAGAGAGGAAATCTGCGTGTGCATGTGGGAGACCTTGGTCGCAGAGTCCTGAAGAGAGGAGACGTCACGCTCCACCGACGATACTCTTTCATCCATCGAAACCCAGTTGTCAGTGAGAATCTGCAACTTAGCGTTAGTCTCTTCCATGTAAGGGCGCAAGGCCCGTATCTCTTCGAGAAGTAATTCCATAGAGATGGGCGAAGAGGACTTAGGAGACGAAGGAGGGTCCTTTTTTAACCTCTTAGAGTTCGCTTTTGCTGAAGATTGTGAGGGGGTGTCCGCAGTCGACGACATCTCAGTTGAAGCTTCCAAATGGGCTAGTGCAGTGAATAACTTGGAATTTTTAATGAAATTACGCTTTTGAACTCTACTGGAGCAATCCGCCATCAGCACGCCTATGTAGCGTGAGGTCTTAAGATATCCTATTGCCCGACTCAAAAAGGACCAGAAAGCAGATTAATACAGAAACATGCCAGGCCGAAAAATTGGACTCATAGGTGTTAGAGACAGGAGTCCTAAAAATGGCCGCCCTTCATGAGGAGAGGTGAAAATTCCAGTCAGAACATGCAAGGAGATCTCAGCGTTCAACTAAAAAAAAGCTCCAAAGGACAGATTAATGTAGAGGTGTGCCAGACAAAAAACTGTAGACGTAGGTATCAAAGACTAAGGTCATAAAATGGCCGCCGTGCATGAGGAGAGCCAAAAAATTCCAGTCAAAACCATGAAAAAGGCCACCCTTACAAAAGAAAAATAAAGAAAAGTCACCTTAGAATATTGATCCGCCACATTTGTGCCTCAGAGGCTGCTGGAGTCATCCAGGAATCCCATGCGCGCTAGGACGCGCTGCTGAAGCGTTCGCGGGCAAAAATAAACAAAATGGCGGTCGCGGCCGATGATAAGCCGCGACCGGAGGTAAAATGGGCTGTAAAGTCCAAAATAGCTGTGCCTTAGGAACGGAAGGGGGATGAAAGTGAGCCTGGCATCTTCCGGTGCAAGGGGCTTCCCTCCGTTACTGGAAACGGGTACGCGAACCGCCGGTATCCTCCGGTTTGGACGGAGCCGTCACCCGGACACCGCCATCTCCTACGGGCGCCTAGCCACGCCCCCCCCTGGGACTCATTTTTGCCATGCTGCCCTCCAAGTTCAGGATCTTCTTAACTCTCTCTGCCTTGTGCAGGGGCTTCAAGTAGGGGTGTAAAGTTCTAGATTGCAGGCACTCCTGGCTAAACCTAGGATGTCATATTATCCCTCCACCCCTGCTAAAATCCTGCCCAGTATTCTGGGCCAATCCGTTATGGGGAATCCAAGTTCCCTCTGGAAAGAGCTCCTCTGAGGGCTCACCTCTGCCTCTAGCTGACACCACTGCCTGACTGCTTTCCACCAAAACATAAATGGTCATTCCCTACTGTGTTGACAGCAGATGTCCCACCCTCCCCCTTTATTCTAGTGGGCCTGAGCTGCTCCAGCCAAGGTGCAGTGTGACAAGCTGATTATTGATGCAGATTTCCTCCACTTCCTTTTTCTCCCAAAGTTGGGTTAATCACTGACAATTGCATCTTTCTTTTCTGAGGGGAGGCCTCTGTTCTCACTGCTGGGGAGCAGAGTAATTAACTTGGCCCAGTAAGAGGGGCAAAGGCCTGGAATCTGATTATGAGCTGAGTGAGAGAAATATGATAAATTCTCTGGTCTAATATTATTTTGATATAGTGTGTCAGAGACTGCATTTTCTAACTCAATGTGCATGTTTTACTCCAGTTTGATACCTTCCTTTGTCCTGTACTTTAAGTCAGATTTCATAAGACAGTGAAAGCACTACAGATTTTCCACTAAGTGCTAAAGACCTATCTATGAATGTCCACTAATATTATAAGGCCTACCCCAAGACAGTGCTAATCCTTTCAGTGTCCCTTCTGCAACAGGCTATCTGTGTGCTGATACCGAGTTCACACATACAGCCTGCACATGTGCCTGCATGCATGTGCACAAGTGTTCACATGTAACCATCTTGGTGGTCTTTATCACAGATGAACAGCAGGGGTTTTATCTTGCCTGTGAATACACTCACTCCAATTACCATAAATTTACCATGAGTGAGACTCAGGTAGTGAGATTCACTCACAGTAAAAAGTCCAAAAAGTAGGTAGTCAATTTTTGAAAAATCCCGGTGAACTAAATGTGTGAAACCCATTTGTTACAGGCTGCTATTTCCAAATGATGAAATGTATGTTTGAAATTGATATATGCTACTCCCATTGAGCAATAGGACATGGCTTGTTATACATGGCAAGGCGGTGGCACAGGGAATTGCATATGTTCACTATCATGGATGCAGTCTGTATTGATTACCTAGACACACCAGGCCAGCTCAAAACAACAAGCAAAGATCATTGATCACAAAGGAAGCCTGTTGCATACTTGAGCTGTAAATGGTAGTTCACATATCACCCTTTCATGCTCAATTAAAATGATTTTGTTTGTGTCCAACTTTAGGTGCGATTAAGAAAATAAAAGCTAAAGTAAGAACCTATTTGTTTGCGCTCCTGGGTCCAGGCCAGTAAATGAAGCCTGTGTTAGGTTTTCTTAGGTCAAACTGGAACAGTTTTATACTATTAAGCTTTAATCTCTTAACAATTGTGTCCCTCATTGTGAGTAGTCGGTTAAAATCCCTGTTATTCCCTTTGCACGAGGTCCAGGTAATTCTTAGGTCACGGAATAATGGAAATTATATTTTTTTAGGGCATAATGTGGAAATTGGTGTTTCTGTGCAGATTCCCACGTTTTCTTACAAAAAGTCATAATTTTGATATGCCTGGTGACTCAATTAGCAGGTCTAAATGAGCCATGGTGCTTCTTAAGGACCAAGAAAGGGGAAGCAGAAGAAGAGGGTAGGTGGAGCGAAAAAGATGCACATCGCACTCCCTGTAAGTGGGCCCTGCCTCTGCCTCGACCTTTGAGGCATTACAGTCTATCTAGTTAGGTTGGACGATCAGTTTAACTATAAACAAGTAGGTACCACCCTTTTAGAGGCGGACTACTCATAATGAATTAAGTGTGGGGTAGGCTGATTACCCCATTCCTTGGTCCTTAAGAAGCGCCACGGATCATTTAGAATCCACAGAGGTGAAAAACATGTTGAACAGTGTTTTATTCCACCTAAGTTACACAAAGCTACTTGGGCACATTATAACCCTCCAATTAGTACCAACCTACATTGGTTTTTTTTTACTCTGGCAGGGGAGTCTATATGTTAGAGGTTGATCTGATATCCCCATGTCAGTTTTAGCTCACTTCGTCGCACACATCACACACCACCCGACTCTAACACCCTCTCACCTATCAAACAGTGATAAAATCGAAAGATGTCCCCTATAGTTAGAGACCCGTAGGGCATTGCAGCACCGGCCCAATGAGGAGCACCCTCCCAATAATTAAGCATTACATCCCTAGGGATGTGTGAGGGCAACAAGTCTTGTTGACTGTCCCTGATGGCCTGTCCAGACCATAGACATCTTTATTGTATTTCTCAGGAACAGTGACTCCCTTCTTTGATTTGATTTTACTTATTTTAACATACATACTTTCACATAAAACAGAAATCTAATCCTACACAAGAACAAATCTGATTGGCTTGATTGAGTCTCTGGCATAAAAATGGCAAATCTATTTGTCAGTATACTGTAGCATAGAAGTGAATTGTTAAACAGGGACCAGAAAAGGGCAAAAAATATGGGGTGACCATGCAGACAAGATGGATTTCCATCACCTCTAAGGTAGTATTAATTATACCACGATAAGAGAAAAACACATGTTATGTTATGTTAACGCGATTTATAAAGCGCTCGATTACCAAGTAGGTGTCCTGGCGCATGTCCACAGGTTTCTAAAAAATGTTTATATAAACATCCCATGACGTAAGAAAAATATCTAGTTAACATGGATGCAACTAAAGGGAGAGATACGTGTCAGTTTGGAATTACATAATTGTTTTACAAGAAAATCTTGTGGTGTGAGCATACATTTTCATGAAAAATCTGTAAGTGTCACGTGCATTTGTGACTCTCTCAATATGTTTCGTTTGCACTGTGGTTCTGTGTTTTCTGTAAAAACCATACTAGTTGTAGCATGGCGGGGCACGTGGAGTGCAGGCCGCAGCAGCACTTAAAGAAGGTACAATACACCACTTTCACTTTCTTGGCCGGAAGACCCCAAGCGGTCTCCAGCCGTTTATGTATCCCCTCGGGTCGAGCCCGCCCGACGGGTGTATGCACGTGTGTATGTAGCTACAATGTAGGGAAGAGCCCAAGTGGCTCTCTACATCCCTCCTTTCCTTCAGTACCTTTCTTTCAGTACCTGACCACCAGGTCCTTCAGATTCATGGAGAGGTGCATACAAAGTGTTTCAGTCTTTGACTTGGCGCAGGGTTCGGCCGGAGACCATACTTCTGGCTCCGGGAGCTGGAACTGGCTACTGTGCTGGATGAAGTATTCAGGGGTGACTCAGTTTCCTCATCAGGACGGGTGGAACCACCCATGTGGACAGCCTCCTCGCTCACCCTTCGTGAGCCCATCGGTGACGGACTCAGTGTTCCCGGCGAGACTGGTGGGGAGAGACTCGGGGTGGTATCTGGATAGTCCGACACATCATGGCCAGAGCCATTCTCACAAATCTTCTTGAAGCTGGACACATTTCTTGTGACGGACTGCTGTCCCCGCTGGGCAGTGACCATGGTCCTTTGAATGCCAATGACTGTCCACTCCTCTGGCTCGTAGGGTGTCCGGAACTTCCAGCCAGGGTGCCTGTCCTTGATCACTATGCGATCCCCCACTCTTAGCTGGGGCTCTTGTGCCCAGCAGGCCTCGCTGGCCTTGCAGTTAGTTGTTCTCCTTCTTGCCTGGACCGCTTCGTTGTCTCATTCAGGAGGCTCCCACGTCAAGTCCGACGGGATGCTGTCTCGCGGGGGCCGCTTGAATAGGAGGTGAGACGGAGTGCACTTGGTGGTGCAGTGGGGCGTCTGTCGATAGGTGCCAAGGAATTGGGCCAGTGCCGCCTCTGCGTCTTCCACTTGGTCTATGGCTATGTGCAGTGCTAGGTTAAGTGTTTGCATCAGACATTCCACCTCCCCGTTGGCATGAGGCCACAATGGGGTGATCTTCCGGTGATGGACCGCTATGCTTTCTAGGTATTCTTGGAATTCCTGGCCCTGGAACAGAGGTCCATTGTCTGACCTGATTTCCTCGGACAGTCCCATCATTGCAAATGTCTTGTCCAAAGCCCTCTTTGCGTGTGTAAACGCCGTCGATGCCACCACCTTCACAACAGGGAACTTCGAGAAAGAGTCGACCATTACCAGCATGTGGCGCCCATCAGGGAAACTCCCGAAGTCAAGGCTGACTTTGGCCCAGGGGGTCTCGCTGGGTTCTTTGGTGATCACTGGCGCTGGTGCCGGATCTCCCCCTGTGATTGTGCAGGCATGGCACTGTCTCACCATCTCCTCCACCATGGAGTCCATTGCCGGAAACCAGACTTTGTTTCGCAGCCTGGCTTTTGTCTTAGCCATCCCCTGATGTCCAACATGTGCCAGCATGAGTATCCGTTTCTGCAGCCTTTCTGGAACCACGATCAGATGTCCTCTCAAGATGACCCCCTGCTCACCCACACTGAGTTCGTGGTGCACTTGCCAGGGCTGTTGCCGAGTGTGGCTGACTTCTGTCCTGAGAGTGCGGGTTCCATCCATGAAATGTATCCAGCCATTGTTCACCAGCGCGGATTTCACCCGGGATAGCACCTCATCTTCGGTAGTGGGCTGGCCGATCTCCTCGAGCGTCATGGCCTTGGGGCAAGCTCCTTGCGACACCGTCTTCACAAATGCCTCTGAGTGGCATGCATCTGCTGAGGATCCTGGGGGTGTCATGGACTCAGGGTGGCTTGATAGGTAGTCGGCCGGGTTGTGTGCTCCGGGACGAAAAATGACCTTGAAATTGTAGGACTGCAGCTGCACCGCCCATCGCTCTATCCTCGGGGGCGCCAGCCTGGACGATCCTGCGAAGAGCGGGAGTAAGGGCTTGTGGTCGGTCACCATGTGGAACTCTTGGCCACCCAGCTATGGATGAAAATGACATGCCCATTTTATGGCCAGGGCCTCCCTCTCGATTTGGGCATACCTTGGTTCCGTGTCTGTGAGGGACTTACTGGCGTAGGCTACCGGCCTCCAGACCTCTGGGCTGTGCTCCTGAAGAAGGACCACTCCAAGGCCAACTGGGCTGGTGTCAACGATCAGTTCAGTGCGCCGCCACGGATGGAAGTAAGCCATTACCGTTTTGTCCAACAGCGCTGCCTTGATGCCATTGAATGCCGTATTGGCGGCCACAGTCCACTCCCACTTGTGGTCATTGCGTGTGAGAGCACGGAGCGGTTCTGACATGGCAGCGAGGTTCGGAATGAATCTTCCACAGTATGTGGCCATGCCGAGAAAGCTTCTCACTTCAGTGGGGTTCTTTGGGGTGCTGGCCGCTCGGATGGCTGCGGCCTTCTTGGAGTCCACTAGGAGTCCTTCTCTGGTGAAAGTGTACCCGAAGAAATCGACCGATTCCTGATAAAATGAGCGCTTTGACTTGTGAAGGGTTAGCCTGCAATCTTCCAGTCTCTTCAGGGTGGCTCGGTGGTGAGTGTGGTGGTCCTCCAAAGTGTCTGAGAACAACAGGATATCGTCACTGAGGTTAACAACGCCCTGCAGGCCCGACAGTGCTTCTCTGATGGCGTTTTGGAAGACTTCGGCTGCCGACGACACCCCAAAGCTGAGTCTCTTATACCTCCGGAGGCCAGAAGGTGGTAATGTATCTACTCTCAGGTTCAAGTTCTAGCTGATGGTATCCCGCATTTAAATCCAGCTTTGAGTACCACTTGGCTCCGTTCAGGTCTGCCACTATGTCGTCCATGGTGGGTGTAATGTGGCGTTCTCTCTTGACTGCCGTATTAGGTAGCCTCATGTCCACGCAGAGTGGGATGGCTCCGGGCTGCTTGGGTTTGGGAGCCACGACCAGCGGGGATACCCACGGGGTGGGGCCAGAGACCTTCTCAATCACATTGAGATCCTCAAGCTTTTTCAGCTCTTCCTCCACCTGCTGGCGAAGATTGAATGGCACTCTCCGGTGCCTCAGGGCGACAGGTCTCACTGTGGGGTCGATGTGGAGTCTGAACTTCTTTCCCTTGAGTTTCCCTAGTCCAATGAACAACGCTGGAAACTCCGTGAGAACGGCTTCGGCGTGGGAGTCCTGGATCTGGTTGGCAAACAAGACGAGCCCCAGGTCTTCAGCTGTGTGGCAGCTGAGCAGTGTCCCCTTCCTTCCTTCTGTGATGTGGAACCTGGTCTCCATGGTGTACTTTCCTCTGGCTACTTTGGCATAGATGACTCCACGGACTACTCATAATGAATTAAGTGTGGGGTAGGCTGATTACCCCATTCCTTGGTCCTTAAGAAGCGCCACGGATCATTTAGAATCCACAGAGGTGAAAAACATGTTGAACAGTGTTTTATTCCACCTAAGTTACACAAAGCTACTTGGGCACATTATAACCCTCCAAGTAGTACCAACCTACATTGTTTTTTTTTTTACTCTGGCAGGGGAGTCTATATGTTAGAGGTTGATCTGATATCCCCATGTCAGTTTTAGCTCACTTCGTCGCACACATCACACACCACCCGACTCTAACACCCTCTCACCTATCAAACAGTGATAAAATCGAAAGATGTCCCCTATAGTTAGAGACCCGTAGGGCATTGCAACACCGGCCCAATGAGGAGCACCCTCCCAATAATTAAGCAGTACATCCCTAGGGATGTGTGAGGGCAACAAGTCTTGTTGACTGTCCCTGATGGCCTGTCCAGACCATAGACATCTTTATTGTATTTCTCAGGAACAGTGACTCCCTTCTTTGATTTGATTTTACTTATTTTAACATACATACTTTCACATAAAACAGAAATCTAATCCTACACAAGAACAAATCTGATTGGCTTGATTGAGTCTCTGGCATAAAAATGGCAAATCTATTTGTCAGTATACTGTAGCATAGAAGTGAATTGTTAAACAGGGACCAGAAAAGGGCAAAAAATATGGGGTGACCATGCAGACAAGATGGATTTCCATCACCTCTAAGGTAGTATTAATTATACCACGATAAGAGAAAAACGCATGTTATGTTATGTTAACGCGATTTATAAAGCGCTCGATTACCAAGTAGGTGTCCTGGCGCATGTCCACAGGTTTCTAAAAAATGTTTATATAAACATCCCATGACGTAAGAAAAATATCTAGTTAACGTGGATGCAACTAAAGGGAGAGATACGTGTCAGTTTGGAATTACATAATTGTTTTACAAGAAAATCTTGTGGTGTGAGCATACATTTTCATGAAAAATCTGTAAGTGTCACGTGCATTTGTGACTCTCTCAATATGTTTCGTTTGCACTGTGGTTCTGTGTTTTCTGTAAAAAACATACTAGTTGTAGCATGGCGGGGCACGTGGAGTGCAGGCCGCAGCAGCGCTTAAAGAAGGTACAATACACCACTTTCACTTTCTTGGCCGGAAGACCCCAAGCGGTCTCCAGCCGTTTATGTATCCCCTCGGGTCGAGCCCGCCCGACGGGTGTATGCACGTGTGTATGTAGCTACAATGTAGGGAAGAGCCCAAGTGGCTCTCTACATCCCTCCTTTCTTTCAGTACCTTTCTTTCAGTACCTGACCACCAGGTCCTTCAGATTCATGGAGAGGTGCATACAAAGTCTTTCAGTCTTTGACTTGGCGCAGGGTTCGGCCGGAGACCATACTTCTGGCTCCGGGAGCTGGAACTGGCTACTGTGCTGGATGAAGTATTCAGGGGTGACTCAGTTTCCTCATCAGGACGGGTGGAACCACCCATGTGGACAGCCTCCTCGCTCACCCTTCGTGAGCCCATCGGTGACGGACTCAGTGTTCCCGGCGAGACTGGTGGGGAGAGACTCGGGGTGGTATCTGGATAGTCCGACACATCATGGCCAGAGCCATTCTCACAAATCTTCTTGAAGCTGGACACATTTCTTGTGACGGACTGCTGTCCCCGCTGGGCAGTGACCATGGTCCTTTGAATGCCAATGACGGTCCACTCCTCTGGCTCGTAGGGTGTCCGGAACTTCCAGCCAGGGTGCCTGTCCTTGATCACTATGCGATCCCCCACTCTTAGCTGGGGCTCTTGTGCCCAGCAGGCCTCGCTGGCCTTGCAGTTAGTTGTTGTCCTTCTTGCCTGGACCGCTTCGTTGTCTCGTTCAGGAGGCTCCCGCGTCAAGTCCGACGGGATGCTGTCTCGCGGGGGCCGCTTGAATAGGAGGTGAGACGGAGTGCACTTGGTGGTGCAGTGGGGCGTCTGTCGATAGGTGCCAAGGAATTGGGCCAGTGCCGCCTCTGCGTCTTCCACTTGGTCTATGGCTATGTGCAGTGCTAGGTTAAGTGTTTGCATCAGACATTCCACCTCCCCGTTGGCATGAGGCCACAATGGGGTGATCTTCCGGTGATGGACTGCTATGCTTTCTAGGTATTCTTGGAATTCCTGGCCCTGGAACAGAGGTCCATTGTCTGACCTGATTTCCTCGGACAGTCCCATCATTGCAAATGTCTTGTCCAAAGCCCTCTTTACGTGTGTAAACGCCGTCGATGCCACCACCTTCACAACAGGGAACTTCGAGAAAGAGTCGACCATTACCAGCATGTGGCGCCCATCAGGGAAACTCCCGAAGTCAAGGCTGACTTTGGCCCAGGGGGTCTCGCTGGGTTCTTTGGTGATCACTGGCGCTGGTGCCGGATCTCCCCCTGTGATTGTGCAGGCATGGCACTGTCTCACCATCTCCTCCACCATGGAGTCCATTGCCGGAAACCAGACTTTGTTTCGCAGCCTGGCTTTTGTCTTAGCCATCCCCTGATGTCCAACATGTGCCAGCATGAGTATCCATTTCTGCAGCCTTTCTGGAACCACGATCAGATGTCCTCTCAAGATGACCCCCTGCTCACCCACACTGAGTTCGTGGTGCACTTGCCAGGGCTGTTGCCGAGTGTGGCTGACTTCTGTCCTGAGAGTGCGGGTTCCATCCATGAAATGTATCCAGCCATTGTTCACCAGCGCGGATTTCACCCGGGATAGCACCTCATCTTCGGTAGTGGGCTGGCCGATCTCCTCGAGCGTCATGGCCTTGGGGCAAGCTCCTTGCGACACCGTCTTCACAAATGCCTCTGAGTGGCATGCATCTGCTGAGGATCCTGGGGGTGTCATGGACTCAGGGTGGCTTGATAGGTAGTCGGCCGGGTTGTGTGCTCCGGGACGAAAAATGACCTTGAAATTGTAGGACTGCAGCTGCACCGCCCATCGCTCTATCCTCGGGGGCGCCAGCCTGGACGATCCTGCGAAGAGCGGGAGTAAGGGCTTGTGGTCGGTCACCATGTGGAACTCTTGGCCACCCAGCTATGGATGAAAATGACATGCCCATTTTATGGCCAGGGCCTCCCTCTCGATTTGGGCATACCTTGGTTCCGTGTCTGTGAGGGACTTACTGGCGTAGGCTACCGGCCTCCAGACCTCTGGGCTGTGCTCCTGAAGAAGGACCACTCCAAGGCCAACTGGGCTGGTGTCAACGATCAGTTCAGTGCGCCGCCACGGATGGAAGTAAGCCATTACCGTTTTGTCCAACAGCGCTGCCTTGATGCCATTGAATGCCGTATTGGCGGCCACAGTCCACTCCCACTTGTGGTCATTGCGTGTGAGAGCACGGAGCGGTTCTGACATGGCAGCGAGGTTCGGAATGAATCTTCCACAGTATGTGGCCATGCCGAGAAAGCTTCTCACTTCAGTGGGGTTCTTTGGGGTGCTGGCCGCTCGGATGGCTGCGGCCTTCTTGGAGTCCACTAGGAGTCCTTCTCTGGTGAAAGTGTACCCGAAGAAATCGACCGATTCCTGATAAAATGAGCGCTTTGACTTGTGAAGGGTTAGCCTGCAATCTTCCAGTCTCTTCAGGGTGGCTCGGTGGTGAGTGTGGTGGTCCTCCAAAGTGTCTGAGAACAACAGGATATCGTCACTGAGGTTAACAACGCCCTGCAGGCCCGACAGTGCTTCTCTGATGGCGTTTTGGAAGACTTCGGCTGCCGACGACACCCCAAAGCTGAGTCTCTTATACCTCCGGAGGCAAGAAGGTGGTAATGTATCTACTCTCAGGTTCAAGTTCTAGCTGATGGTATCCCGCATTTAAATCCAGCTTTGAGTACCACTTGGCTCCGTTCAGGTCTGCCACTATGTCGTCCATGGTGGGTGTAATGTGGCGTTCTCTCTTGACTGCCGTATTAGATAGCCTCATGTCCACGCAGAGTGGGATGGCTCCGGGCTGCTTGGGTTTGGGAGCCACGACCAGCGGGGATACCCACGGGGTGGGGCCAGAGACCTTCTCAATCACATTGAGATCCTCAAGCTTTTTCAGCTCTTCCTCCACCTGCTGGCAAAGATTGAATGGCACTCTCCGGTGCCTCAGGGCGACAGGTCTCACTGTGGGGTCGATGTGGAGTCTGAACTTCTTTCCCTTGAGTTTCCCTAGTCCAATGAACAACGCTGGAAACTCTGTCAGAACGGCTTCGGCGTGGGAGTCCTGGATCTGGTTGGCAAACAAGACGAGCCCCAGGTCTTCAGCTGTGTGGCAGCTGAGCAGTGTCCCCTTCCTTCCTTCTGTGATGTGGAACCTGGTCTCCATGGTGTACTTTCCTCTGGCTACTTTGGCATAGATGACTCCATGGAGAGGAAGTGGATCCGTCCCTCCGTATGTGTAAATCCGGGCCCTGGAGGGCGCAAGCGGGGGCCATGGCAACAGGCTGTCCTATTGCTCTGAGTCCATCATGTTGACAGAGGCACCAGTGTCAATGAGGGCCTGAACAGCCGTCCCTTCCACTGAGACGGAGCACATTGGCGGTGGTCTTCGACGATGGTCTGTCCCGCTAACATACAACACGACAAACACTTCATCGTCATCCTCCGCAAGAGCAAGGCAGCGTTCCTGCTGCTGGACCTCCCCTGTCGATGGCGAGTTGTCGATGGAGACCTGGTGAAAGCTTTGCGACATGCCTCTCGGCTTCGAAGGAGTCTGCCTGAACCGACAGCTGCGGCACACCTTGGAGAAATGGTTGATCTTGCGGCAGTGGGAGCATGTCTTCCCTTTCGCCCCACAGGCGGCTGTCGCTGAGTGATCCTCACCACAGTATCCACACTGCCCTCCAAGCTGCGTTCTCGGCGCTTTGCGGGCTGCGTTGGGACGGTGCTGGATTGCCTCGACCTTCTCTTCTTTGATGGGCACGTGCCTGGATGTACGTGAAGCGGCAATGGGCGTGTGTAGGGCGGCCTCCATTTCGTCAGCCCCAACATTCGACAGCTCGTGGGAGTGGGCCAAGACAAGAATATCGTCCAGCGAGATCCTAGGTTGACGAAGGATCAGCTTCCGCAGGAGTTTGGAACGGCACCCTAGGATAATTTGGCCTCGTATCTCCTCCCTATGATCCGGGAAGATGCACGTGCTGGCCAGCCGGCGCAGCCACGTGTAAAACATGTCGACAGACTCCGTGTCTAACTGCGATGCCTGAACTTGAACCTCTTGAAGTCGGGGTTAAGTTGGGGGTCAAAGTGCCTGTTGAGCGTGGCGACCGCTGCATCGTAGTCGTCGTTACCTGTGTTGGGGAGCCTTTCAAAGAGGTCGTAGATTTCCGAGCCTCCATAGTAGATGAGTAGCGACCTTTTCACGGTGCCATCAGTTTCCCTGGTACCTTTGAAGTAATGGTTGAGCCATCCGACCCACGCTTACCATCATGGATGGCGCAGCCGTGGCAGGGTCTGAGGCTTTGTTGAACGGTGGCAGAGGTGCAATGGCCGTGTGGCTGTGCCCTGGGGGTGGTGCATTGGCACCCCTGTCTTGATTGCTTCCCCCGGCCTGCTGGCTGGCAGCGCCAGTTGGAGCTGGGTTGCTCATGGTGTCCGTGTGTCTGCGCGCAGGTGTGCGGCGTAGCTTTGGCGCTAAGAATCCGTGGGTGAACGTGCGCTCCGGCGCTTGGCCACGCACGGTGGACTGGTCTGGAGCCTTGATGGCACCGAAGAGGCGGCTTTGCTCCCTGGGGTGACTGGCATCTTCTTCGCACGCTTACAGGGGGACTGACCAGGCGCCAAAATCCTTGTTAGTGCTGGTGAGCCTTGATGTGTTCCCAGTGGGCCTTCCGTTTATTTGTGGACGAGAATTCTTTTATTTCACTCCCCCTTCTCTTCCTCAGACCTCCAGGCAGGTGCAGGCAGCAGGCTGGCCAGCAGCGAGTTGGGGCCTTGCAACAGGCCTAGGCGCTGGCAGACGGAGGTGGGGGGGGCCGAAGGCAGGAGCGAGACGTCCTGCCCTGATGTAGCTGACGCGGTGAGCAGGAGGGGCGCCCACACTACCGCGAGACACCAGAGCGGGAAAGCTCTCACAAGGCCGGAACTCACCCCATATGAATCTGCCCGTAGCGTGCGCTGCCAGCTGAACGCACTCCCGCTTGACAGGGAGATGCGTGGGCGGGCGCAGGGTACCATAGCAGAGGGCCCGGTGCCGGCTCTTGTCAACGCAGCACAGGCAGCCACAGCAGGGGCGGACGATGCGGGCCGCAGTCACCGGCAGTGACCCACAGAGGCACCGGGCAAATCTTCCGCGGGCAGGAGCGGAGCGACGCGGGTGGGCTCCGCAAGCTCTCAGCTGATCGCCCAGCAGGAGGCGATGCACGCGTTAGGCGCGACCGGCCTCGTCGCCAATGTAGCACGGCGGCGCCACGTGGAGTGCAGGCCGCAGCAGCGCTTAAAGAAGGTACAACACACCACTTTCACTTCTTGGCCGGAAGACCCCGAGCGGTCTCCAGCCATTTTTGATCCCCTTGGGTCGAGCCTGCCCCGAGGGGTGTATGCGCATGTGTATGTAGCTACAATGTAGGGAAGATCCCGAGTGGCTCTCTACACTAGTGACTATTCCACATTCCCAGTACATTCACACAGATATATAAAGCTACAACAATTAACACGATTAATTAGAAATGATATCCTAGCTAATAAAGTTTCTTTTGCTCTTAATGTGATATCTATGCTTTTTTTTCTGCTCAGTTTCTGTTTTTGAGCGCATTTAATAGTTTTAATAGGTACTATACGACCCTCTAGTGGTTTAGAGCTACACTGCATGCTCAAATGTTTTTAGGTCGGTACAATACACTGCTTTAGTCCTTTTTCAAATCTTAACTATCTAAAAAGTAATACAAAATGCATACATCTATGTATAGACAAAGGGGAGTTGGGTCAGCCCTTTCATCCTATGACGATTGATCATTCACATCCACAGGAAATGTCCTGGGCCAGTGGGTCAGTCTACTTCAGCCACAATCTTTCGTGCCCTCTGAGTGACTGAATTTCGCCTGATAACATCCGTTTAAATAGGAGTGCACTTTATTTATTGCCTGGATTTATGAGTCTTTTCTTGACCAGTGTTTTTTCTTTCCATCTTTTCCTATTTTAGTGACTATTGTTTGTTTATACTATGTTTAGGTTTAGGTAATTTAAAACTACTGGTGCCTTTTCAGTGCAATAACAAATAATATTTTCCTGTGATGTACATTAAAACTGAAAAGGGTGTCTGTGACTGCTCTAAGTACACCTGCCCGAGAGAAAGGTATTGTGATATTAAAATATTAATGGTTAATTTATTTTTAAATTAAAAATTTTATTTGGAAAGGGATGGCTGTCACATTTAAGCGACTGCATGTTTTCCTTTTTCTATTTTTTCTTCTTTTGTGGCATATGCTTGCAAAAACAGTAGAGCAAATTCAACCATTTTCCAATGATTTGTGTTGATGCATATGACATATGCATGGCTGATATCATAAGAAAGTCGATTTTATTAAGCTGTAAAGTGCTACAGCGCTTTCTCTCCCCCTGCCCTTGCCCCAGTGCTAAGTACTTATTTTGACATTTCGGTCAGTTTGTATATAAACATAAGTATGTCTATAATTCGCTATGCCTCAATAATTGTGAAGTTATCCAATTGTCAATTACCTTGGAGTGGTCTGACTGAAAAACTAAAACAGTGGTTTTGTTTCATGAAAAATGGCAACATGTGGTAGGTATGCATTTCTTTCTAGAGATGACAGTAACAAGGTTTACCTCATTAGTATTTCTCTTTTCTGAGTTTTTAAAAGCTGTTTGTACACAGCATTTAATAATGTTTGAAGTAATGGCCAATATTTCCTATTCTCGCTTTTTATGCATGCCAGAAATTAGAGGGGGTGATGACTGACAAAATCACAAGTAAACTCTGGCAGTGAATATTGGTTACCTGTCAGGAACTGCTCAAGGTTTCCGAAAAGAAAAATAAGATACACATCTTCCAACAACGTTTTCCCAAACTCATCTCTAATTGCCCTTCTTCTTAGTCTGCAAAATATAAATCGGATACTTTGTGAACATTCTGTAAAATGTGCAGAATCAGTGTCATGTCATATTTGTAAATTACTGAAAATATTGTAACAGTTTAATTGCTGATGTCTTGAAAACCATGTATCCCTACCCTTGACTCAAATGCACACATTTCTGTTCTTTTAAACACCAGTCCATGCTCTTGTAACTTGCATGAAGCCACATGTAATCCTCTGATCTATGTAAAGCATTCTCATGCCCTTGGGATCTAGGGCTGCAGTGTACAACACTAAATAATAAAGTCAATAAATACATTGCATGGTGGTTAGTGGTGCAGGCTCCTGCTTGCCGATCACCATCCTGAATCATTCCTCAAGAAGGAAACCTTTTGGGCGGATCATCATGGAAATCGGAGAGTGTTCTCTTTTTTGTTATCCTGTCTATTCCATTATTTTGCATGCCCTTGGCGCTGCGATCAGAACCCGTATGTTTGGAGCTGCATGATAGCTCCTAGTCGGATTTTCTCAGGCTGGGCAGCGAGACAGATAACCCTTTAATTGTTTCTCAGTGGATAGCATAGGCTGTTGGTGTCAAGGGGACTGGAGAGAAGTGGGCCGTCAATATCAAAGAATGCATTCCCACTTGGCAACCACCCACATTCTAAGTTCTTTGCATCATTACCTGGATACTAACACACTGCATCACAGGTTAGAGACAAAACACCACATCACCTCCCTCCTAATATTTCACCAATAATGAAAGAAACTTAAACTAAGAAAGAATACATATAACTAACAAAAAAGATCACCGAAAATGAACGAAATCAAAGTCCTCAACAAATACAATCCTGTAATTGGAGTGGTCTAGCAACACTTTCTTGTGCAAGTCCTGTACTAGTCAAATCCTCTAAATTGGACTGACATATGGCAACTCTACTTAAATTCTACACTCTGTGGTCGTTGGTTTTCACTGCTTTTTTAAAAACTTTGATGACCCTGAACGGGTGACTGAAATTGGAGTTTTTCCCCATCTTTCCTGGGTGACTTGATCTTTACCCAATCTCCTACATTCACACCAGTACATTTCACAGCTTTTCTCTTATCAAAATATCTTTTACTTTTTTCCATTCTTTCTATCTCTCTTTTCCTCACTCCTCTGTGATTCCAACACTGTCATCCACCAAAGACCATTTAATTGTGACCCAAGAGGGTATTAAATCACTATTTGCAACTTTTCCTTTACATAATCGAAAAGGAGCCACACCCGTTGAGGAATGTGGTGTAAATATGTGCTCACATACCTTCTTCCTCCTAGCCAATTCCCAGTTCAAACACACACAACAGACTGTTGTAACGTCTCTTCAAGTACTTTCACAAATCTCCCAACTACTCATTGCTCTCTGGATGATTTTTGTGTTTGATTACTCTACTTCTCAGAAACTCCTTGTTAGACCTGGCACCATTGGCGTGGATTTCCCCAGTATTTTTGCCTTTGACTTCTGTGTTTTTGCTGTGTGTTGGACTTCGTTTTTTGCTAGGCTAGATGCTTTGGGCACTTTGCCACTGCTGTTCAGTGCCAAAGTGTAAGTACCCACTTTGTAAATTATAGTGATGGATTGGTGATTCCCTGATTGGCATGTTTGATTTACTAGTCGGCCCCTAGTACAGTGCACTGCGTGCCCAGTGCCTGTAAATCAGATGCTGTTGGTGGGCCTGCAGCACTGACTGTGCCACCCACATAAGCAGCCTGTTAATGTAACCCAGCTCTGCCATGACAGAGTCTGTGTGCAGTCTAGTACTGCTATGTCGACTTGGCAAGTGCACCCACTTGCCAGGCCCTACCATTCCCTTTTCTTACATGGTAGTCACCTCTAAGGTCGGCCCAAGGTACCCCTGTGGGCAGGGTGCAGTGTATCTAAAATGAATTGCATGCCCTGGTGTGTGTGGCATGTCCTGATAGTGAAATACTGCCAATTTTGTTTTCACTATGGCAAGGCTACCTGTTCCTATAGAATAGAATGGGGAGTTTGCTTATAACATCTTATAAGCATAACTACCCCTGGGAACAAGGTGGGAAAATATATTTTAGTATGCCTGAACTCAGAATGTTAAATGGCATCTTTTAGTAAAGAAGATTTTTACATTCTGTGTTTGAAAATACCTCTTTTAGAAAGTAGGTATTTTCTTGCTCAGCCATCCAGTGTGCCTCTGCTAGGAAGTGTATTGACTGTCTGGCTTTGGAAGTGACAGGGGCTGGGGATGAGCAGTGGCTCCAGAGAGTCTGGATGAGTTAGGGCTGGGCTGAATAGACCTGGGCTGCATTTTGAATAGAAGGAGGAGATTTCCTTTTACCTGAATGGGCCTGGTCTGCCTGACACAATGATGTCTCCACCTCCTGACAGGAAGCTGCAATAGAGAGGACAGAACTTGTTTTGACTGAGCACAGGACTTCTCTGCCACCACAGAACAAAGGATTTTGCTGTATAAAAAGAGGGGCCCAGACCCCAGACTTTTAGATCACTTTTAGACTGCAAGAGTAACCTCTGCCAAGGAGAAGAGCTGAAGAAACTGGAAGAGGAGTACTGCCCCATTGCTGTGTGCTGTCTGGGGTTCGCCTGCAGTGGCTGTTTCTGCCCAGGAGAGGAACTGTGTGTGTATCCTGCTTGCAAAGTGTCTCCAAGGGCTTGAAGTGGAGCTTGCCCCCTGTTTAGCAAAGGCCTCACCAAGCTTCTGGACATCATCTCTGGAACCGCTGGTTTCATTCACCACAGAAGAAAAGGATAACCGACTCTGTCACCGAGTCCGTTGCAGGATTCCGTGTCTTGAAGGCACCATAGAGTGCACCGCCTCATCTGGCAATGCAACCCTGGTCTCACCGACTCCGTCAACGAGCCGCTGCTTGCACTGCGTCCTGTGGGCATCGCACTACGTACCGCTTCGCTACTCACTGCACTGACATCATCCACTCCTCCGCTGCCTGACTCGAACATCAATCGGCTCCATCGCCCCTTCGTGACCTGCAGGCACCGCATCGAGCACCATCTCATCCTACAACGCAAGCCTTTGTCTCACCGACTCTGTCAACGAGCCGCTGCCTGCACCGAGTCATGAGGACACCGCACGCTGCAATGCTTCCATTTCACATTACAACCACGAGGGTTGCCCCGGACTGGCTCGTACCATTGTCCCTGCCACAACAACAAAAGGTACTGTCCCTGAGTTTCTCAACACTTTTGCTAACCGGTATCGACACAGATGTCTGGAATTGTTTAAAGGTTATTTTGCACAGTAGCAATTTACAAGAGTTTTGTATGTTGGATTTTTGCTGTTTCTGGTCTTGTTGGTTTGGATAAAGATTACTTATTTTCTAAACTGGTGTGGGGTCCATTTGTAGTGTTTTCACTGTGTTACTGCATGCATGTACAAATGCTTTAGACACTGCCTCTGAGATAAGCCTGCCTGCTTGTGCCAAGCTACCAAAGGGGTGAGTGTTAGAAATGGGGGTCTCTAGTTGGCAATGGCTGGCCACTGTCCAAGTAGGGACCCTTCTTCCTAAGTCAGAGTAAGCGGGCTACACCCTTTGATAACCCCTGCTCAACCATGTGGTAACGTAGCACGAGCAATTAGGCTTATCTCAGAGGCAGTGTGTGAAGCATTTATGACCATACACAGTAACACAGTGAAGAACACTACAAAGGGACAACTACAAGTAGTTATAAAAAATAAGTATCTTTATATATAGACTTAACACAAGACCAATAACAGTAAAAAGCCACAGTACTAGAAAATAGGGTTACTCTTGAGAGACTGCAAAAATAGTTCAAAGTGTGCAAAGAGGAGTTCAGTTCAAGGCAGTGGTCTCTGTGACCCTTTTACTCACAAAATACCTGGTTTCTGTAGCAAAGCAACCACAATGTCGCTAAGGAGTTGTAGCGATGATTTTCCTCACACGTGACCAGCGATGCGTTGAATCCTTGCCGCAAGGGAGGATGATGCGCTGATCTGTGTGCAGGACAAAGCGTCAAACTTCTCCACGCTAAGCCGGCGATGCGTTGAAATCCTTGCCGCGAAGGGAGGATGATGCGCCGAGCTTGTTGTGTGTGCAAACTTGTTGCGATGAAAAGAAATGGCACTCCACGAAGGAGCGACGATCCTGATGCGATGCGAAGAAAATGGCAAACGCTCGGTGTCCGCGCTGCGATGTCGTGAAGCGATGAACTCGATGCGATGATCTTTGGTTAGCAAGCACTTGGAGGCCCGCAAACATGCGATGCGATAATCTTCGGGTTAGCGAGCATTTGGCAGCCCGTAAATGTGTGATGCGATGATCTCCGGTAGCGAGCACTCAGCGGCAGCAGCGCAATGATTTTCCTTACGCTCTTCAGCTGCGGCTGCTCGCTAACGGGCGTTAGCGACGATTTTCAGCACTCTCTTCTCCACAGTAGAACTAGAGGCCCTGGAACTCACAGGAGCCTCACCTGCAGATAGAAATCCTCGCTGGGAGGAAACAGGAGGCTGGTGGTGGAGTCTGATGTGCCTGAGACTCCAGCAGGAGGCTAGCTCTGTTCTAGCCCTTGGGTGATTGCTGTAGCACAAATAAAAGTTCCTTCAAAGTCCTTTTCCTCTTCTTCCAAGTCCAGTAGTAACTACTGCCGGCTAGTCCAAGAAACAGCACACAAGCACAAGGACAGTCCTCTCCTGCAGATTCCTTCAGTTACACGGACAGAGGTTCTTCTTGTTGTCCAGGAGCAATACAAATTATAGGGGTTTCAGCACAGATATTTATACCCCAAAAGTATTTGTTCTAAGAAGATACAAGTCACCGAACCCAGCCAGAACCAGTTCTGCCCAACCCTGGAGCACTTTGTTTACCAGGCTGCATCCTTCCTTTCAGAAAGAGGGGGTCTGCCATCAGACAAAAAAGTGGGAGGTGGAGCCGGCATTCACCTTGCCAGGCACAGCCCTATTCAGGTCCAGGAGCTACCCCTCCCCATACTCCAATGCAGATCTCTCTATTCAACCCAGGTCTGACTCAGCCTGCCATGTCCCTCCAAAACCAGACAGCCAATACACATAACAACAGACACACTGGAAGGCTTAGGCAAGAAAATACCTACTTTCTAAAAGTGGTATTTTCAAATCCAGAATATAAAAATAAACTTCACTAAAAGATGTATTTTAATATTCTGAGCTCAGGCATACTAAATTCGTTTTTCTACCATGTTCTGGGGGTCAGTTAGGACTATAGAATGTAATAACCAAACCTCCCATTCTGGCCTATAGAGACCAGGCAGCCTTACAGTAGTGAAAAACGAAATTGGGTGTAATTCACTACCAGGACATGCTACACACATCAGAGCATGTCTTACCTTACACATACAATGCACCCTACCATAGGGGTGGCTTACATGATGCCAAGGGAAGATTCAGGTATTTATAAGAAACAAGGTCCCATTCAATTACGGATGGGTATAGTATCACAATTTTCCAGTCAAAAATTGGATTTTATGCTTTATTCAATTGAAAAAATGATTTGGATTTAATACAAATACTACGAAACAAAAAATACGTGGTGAAATAAGTGAGCAACCCGTGAATCGGTAAAAAGGAAATCAGCCGATTTCCTAACCGCAGGCAAGTGACTTAAAATTTGACTTTTTGTGTTTATAAAGTAGAGATTAGGGGAAGTCACAGTTCATTAGCATCTCGTACTTGAATATAAGTGACAATGTATAATCAAGAGTTTAGAGATGTGAGTCGACGACGTTTCGATCCTCATAGAAGTGGTGGGATCTCTTCAGGTCTAACCGATGGATAGAATGCCTGGGAAAGTATGCCTGGGTAGGTATGGGGGAAGGGGAAAAGGGAAGAAGGGGTGGATGGAGAGGGAGGAGGAAGAGGGGGGCGAGGAAGAAAAAGAAAATGGAAAAAGTTATTAAAATTGTTTGAAAAAATGATAGTATTGCAGGACGCATTTGGCAATTCCAGGATAAGGAAAAAGGGGGGGGGGGGTTGCTGGAGAAGGGAAAGTGTAAACATGCTGGGAGTAGATGAATCACACCTAATAGGGGGATGGGACGTTGGGAGAGGTTTGGAATAGTGCAATATAGAGAAAGGATAAGTAAAAGGAGCAGGGGAGGTGGGTGAAGGGAGGACTGAGTCGTGAATTGAGGGGACAAGTGAGGAGGAAGTGACATCAGGAGGGACAGCATGGATAAGGGGGATGAGCTGAGAAGAAAGAGTAGGGTAGTGCCTGAGGGGAAGAATAGAATGGGGGATAGTAAAGAGAGAACTTACTGTATGTGGACAGCAAGGAAGGGAGAGGCTGAGCGAGAAACCCTCTGCTCTAATTCGAGAGTCTGAAACAGTAAAAACTGTTGGTAGCACGTAATCAGTGTGCCAGTCCGGTAGGAGGGGAGGATGAGATTAAGGGCCCCAGCACGGCAGAAAAAATCTGTGTGAGCAGGAAAATACACTTATTAACCGTGATGCAGTGTAGAATACCAGCACAAGTGCCAGGGGGATAAGGAATTTAGACAATTACCTGGGAAACGATGACCGAGAGCTCGGGGTCCGTCGTGGTCAAGGAAGAGACGGCGGGGTTCGCGAATAGTCTCTACGACCGTAATCGGCGGTGGGGCCGAAGTAGGGTACGTTCGGCGGGGGAAGGGTCCGGACGGCGGATTGCCAGACCGTGGTCAGCAGGATGAAATTGGATCTGGAGGGCGGGAAAAGGGAGTTAAGGCCGATAGTACCCGGACGGCAACCAATACCGGGGCCGATGGAAGCAGGGGCAGTGAGCAATTACCTGAGAGCAGAAGGGTCGGCTGAGTCTCCGTGGCGAGGGCAATGCTCGCGTTATGTCTCCCGGGTCTGCAGCAAGTGCCGGTGTCGGAAGGGGCGGGCAATATGAAATCTCCTACGTAGGAGAAGGCGTGGGATAACAGGGGGGGCGAGTCTCAAGGGATCGACAAGAGAAATGGAAAGGGAAGGTTCAGGGGCTGGGAAGTGGGTGCACTTAACAGCCAAGATGGCAGTTCTAGACTGCACACAGACACTGCAGTGGCAGGGCTGAGACACACTTTTCAAGCTGCTTCTGGGGGTGGCGCAAACCAGCGCTGCAGGCCCTCCAGCAGCATTGGGTTTACCAGCCCTGGGCACACACAGGCCACGCTACTAGGGACTAACAGGTAAACCAAATAAGCCAATCGTGGATATACCAATTCACATGTCATATTTACTCAGGGAGCATTCGTGCTGTGGCACTGAATGGCAGTGGCACAGCGCCCAGAGCATCTATTACCAGCAAAAACAGAGGAGACAACAGCGAAAAATGGAAGGGAGACCAACGCCAATGGTGCCAGGTCTAACACGCGTCCCCTCCAGCTGAAATGTGGGGAGAACTACCCATCCCCATGGAAGTTCTCATCACTAAGGCGGAAAAATCTGGACAGACCATCAGCAATGGCATGTTCTGTACCAGGGCGATGTTCCACCATGAAGTCCATACCCTGTAGGGAAATGGACAACCTCAACAACTTGGGATTCTCACCCCTCATCTGCATCAACCATCTGAGGGGGCTGTGGTCTGTCTGAATCCGGAAATGAGTCCCAAACAGTTATGGTCTCAGCTTCTTCAGTGCCAAGACCACAGCAAATGCCTCACGCTCAATTGCACTCCACCTCTGTTCACGTGGAAGTAAACTCGTACTGATGAAGGCTACAGGTTGGTCTAGTCCCTCCTCATTCATCTGTGACAGAACAGCCCCCACCCCATGCTCTGAAGCGTCTGTCTGGACAATAAATTCCTTAGCAAAATTGGGCGCCAGGGGTACGGGTGCTGTACACATGACAGTCTTGAGGGCATCAAAACCTTTCTGACAGGTGTCAGTCCAGTTCACAATCTTTGGCCGCTTCTTGGAAGTCAGCTCAGTCAAGGGTGCAACAATGTTGCCATACCCTTTGATAAACCTCCTGTAGTAACCCATGAGTCCTAAGAAGGCCCTCACCTGGGTCTGGGTCCTTGGGGGCTCCCAAGCCAGGATGGTTTCAATCTTGGGCTGCAGGGGTGCCACCTGGCCACTCCCCACCTGGTGTCCCAAGTACACCACAGAACCCTGCCCAATCTGGCATTTACTGGCCTTGATTGTGAGGCTTGCTCTGCGCAGCGCCATCAACACTTCCCAGAGGTGGTGCAAGTGGTCCTCCCAGGAGGAACTAAACACTGCAATGTCATCCAGGTAGGCGGCACTGAAATCCTCCAGCCCAGCCAATACCTGGTTGACCAACCTCTGAAAGGTGGCAGGGGCATTCTTCATCCCAAAGGGCATCACACGGAACTGGTAGTGCCCATCTGGTGTGGAGAATGCTGACCTCTCCTTTGTCCCATCAGTTAAGGCGATCTGCCAGTACCCAGACGTTACATCAAACGTGCTGAGGTACTGGGCAGCCCCAAACCGATCTATGAGCTCATCAGCTCTGGGGATGGGCTATGCGTCGGTCCTCGTGACCACATTGAGACCCCGGTAGTCCACACAGAACCTAAGTTCAGGAGTGTCACCAGGCGCTGCAGCTTTTGGTACCAAGACCACAGGGCTGGACCAAGGGCTGCTAGAGGACTCAATCACCCCTAGGGCAAAATTTTGGAGACCTCCTCCTTAATGTAGGCCCTGACCCTGTCAGTCACTCTTTAAGCCTTGTGCTTGACAGGAGGACTGTCCCCGGTGTCTACCTCATGGACGCACCAATCAGTGACACCAGGCACCAGGGAAAACAGATCAGGAAATTGCCCCAACAGCTAGTGACCATCTTTCTGCTGCTCAGGGGCCAGCGTGGTGGGGAGGACCACACCCTCCACTGACCCATCCTTCTCTCCCGCACACAGGAGGTCAGGAAGAGGCTCACTCTCCTCCTCCATCTCAGCATCTGTGGCAAGAAGCATGCCCACTTCAGACCTCTCAAAGTGGGGCTTCAGGCGGTTCACATGCAGGACCCGCTGGGGGTTCCTGGGAGACTGAAAGTCCACCAAGTAGGTAACTGGACTTTTGCGCTCCACCACCTCAAATGGACCGGTCCACTTATCTTGGAGCGCACAAGGCTCCACTGGGGCCAGTACCCAAACCTTCTGACCAGGTTGAAACTCGACCAGAGTGGCATTCTGGTCGTGCCAATATTTCATCTCCTCCTGACTGGCTTCCAGATTTGCCTCAGCAATTTTTCTGAAACGCTGAGTCTGGTTCCTGAAGGCCAACATGTAGCTAAATACATCTTGGGGAGGTTTCCTGGGAGATTGCTCCCAGCCTTCCTTGACCAGACTCAGAGGCCCTCTTACCAGATGGCCATAGAGCAGTTCAAAGGGACTGAACCCAAAGGACTTCTGTGGCACCTCATGGTATGCAAACAACAGGCATGGCAAGGGGAAGTCCCACTTACGCCTCAGGGGCTCTCCTAGGCCCATGATCATGCCCTTCAAGGTCCGGTTGAACCTTTCAACTAGACCATTACCTTGGGGTGGTAAGGAGTGGTGAACTTATAAGTTACACCACACTCCTTCCACTAAGACTTCATATACTGGGAGATGAAGTTGGTTCCCCTGTCAGACACCACCTCTCTGGGGAACCCCACGCAGGGAGAAGATCCCCATCAGTGCACGTCCCACCACGGGGGCCGTCTCTGTCCTGAGCGGGATGGCTTCAGGGTACCGGGTGGCATGGTCCACCAAGACCAGGATGTACCTGTTGCCTATGGCTGTCTTGGGGTCCAGAAGTCCCACAATGTCAATGCCCACTCGCTCGAATGGGGTACTAACAACTGGAAAGGGCTGGAGTGGGCCTTGTCTTCCCCCCACTCTTCCCACTTGACTGGCAAGTCTCACAGGTTCTGCAATAAGTATCTGAGCTCTTGCGCATCTGGGGCCAATAAAAGTGGGTTGCCAGCCTTTCAAAGGTCTTGGTCTGCCCCAGATGCCCTGCCAATGGAATGTCATGAGCCAACCCCAGTAGGAAGGCTCTGAGCCACTCGGGTACCACCAGCACACAGGCTGACCCCGGCTCAGCAGCCTTAGGCTCGCTATACAGGAGACTGTTCTCCAAATAAATCAGATGTGAACCAGACATGTCACGTGCTGCCTGGGCTGCAGCCTGTCACCGCATACCCTCAAAAGAAGGGCAAACTCTTTGCTGCTCACAAAACTCCTCCCTGGTGGGCCCTCCTTCCTGCTGCCAATGGGTCAGCTCAGGCAGGTCCCCCAGGTTGGCACTCTGCTCCCCGGTAGGCTCCAGGGCATCCCCCCTCAGGGTCTGCTCCCTCCTGGGCCGTGGGAACCAAGGGGGCCGGCTCCCTGCGCCCCCTGCCCCTTTTCTCTAAGGCAGGGACCTGGGCCATACTTTCAGGCTCTAGGTCTTTCTCAACACCGTTCTTGGCTGCCATGGACCGAGTGGTAGCACATGCCCACTCAGGCAGACCCAAAATTTCCAAGTGAGATTTCCTCTCCACCGTAGCCCACGGGGAGTTCCCTAAATCATTGCCCAACAGACAGTCTACAGGCATGGCGGGCCTCACAGCCACCTGAAGAGTTCCTGAGATCCCCCCCTACTCAAAGGGAACCTGAGCCACCTCACATTGGCTCTCTGAGTTGTCTACGGACACTACTGGGTAGAATGCATGGGGAACAACCTGCTCTTTGGACACCAACCGGGAGCTGACAGCAGTTACACTGGCTCCTGTGTCCCTTAGAGCCTCCACACTATGGCCATTGATGGTCACCCACTGCCTGTACTTTTTAGTGTTATCAGGCAGTGCAGGCTTAGGGACCATCTCAAAGTCTCCTAGTGAGACAAGGGTCAATTCTACGGGATCCCACCCACCTTGGGCACCCATCTCTTCCCCTCCCAGGGCTACACTAGCAAGCTGGCGGGTGGTGCATGGGGTGGTGCAGGTGCATCCCTTTTGGGACACTGTGGATCAAAGTATCTGTGGCCCACTTGACCACATTTAAAAAAAGTATGGGGCCCCCTCTGAACAGGCCTACCTGTCGGGGGCACTGGCTTCTTATCTTGGGGAGGCTGGGACACCACTGCTTGGTTCCCTTGGGCATTACTTTGGGGCCCTCTGTGGAACTCCCTTGGTTTACCCCTGTCCCCCCCACTTCCCTGCTGGGGACCCTGCCCACCTTCGGCAAAGTCTCCCACTGGACCCTTGCGAACCCGGGTGCTCACCCAGCGGTCCGCCTCCTCAGCAAGCTTCCTAGGGTTAGTTAGCTTGCAATCAATTAGGTGCTGGCGTAGCTCAGGAAAACAATTACTAGATAAATGCTCCCATGCAATCAAATCATAAAGTTGCTCAAAAGTTTCTACTTTGCTACATTTTACCCAGCGCTTCATTGCTCTGCAAAAAAAAAGACACATATTTTATTCAACCCACGTGGTACCCTCTAGCTTCTTGCAGGTCCTAAATCTCTGCCTATACATCTCAGGGGTCAAACCATAGCGGGTAATCAAAGCTTCTTTAATGTGGGCATAAACCATCCTACTTTCTGGGGGCAGGTCCAACAAGGTATCCCTCCCCTCACTCACAAAGCGTCCCCACAACCCGCTCCCCAATCCTTCTCAGGGACCCGGTGGGACACCATAGCTAATTCATAAGCGGCAAACCATTGCCCAATATCTTCACTTTTATGGAAATCCTTAATAACCTCCTTAGGTATATACATTCTACTCTCAGTATGCACTACTAGTATGCTGCCACCAG
Organism: Triturus cristatus; assembly: GCF_964204655.1. Lineage (NCBI taxonomy): Eukaryota > Metazoa > Chordata > Amphibia > Caudata > Salamandridae > Triturus > Triturus cristatus. The sequence continues at coordinate 982,168,304 of NC_140584.1, forward strand.
TGGGGGAGATGTCTATACTCTTTGCTTTAATCTCCAACTCCCTCAAAATTCTCTCATGCTCAAGTTTCACTTTCATCATTTAAAATTCTAACTTCTTATTCTCTAGGTCCCTCTGACCATCCATTTTAAGCTTAGCCATCTCCATATTATGCCGCCTATCTCTCTCCCTGTCCTCCATCTCTTCTGGAGTCAGACCCCTTGAGGACACACTAGTGCCCGGGCTGGAAACTGCTTTATCCCCTACCAAATCTACCACTTCATCCTGCTGCTCTCCTGCATTCTCTCCCCCCTCCACAGTCTCTTCCATATTCCTAGGGGCATCCCTGGCTTCTAACCAGGCCTTCAGCGCCTTGTAATACTCTTCCCTCTTAGTGAGACCTGTGATAGGGACTGTGAAGCGTTTGCAAAAATGCTTGAGCTGCTTGGAAGTGTAGGTGTCTATTTTCTCTTCTTCCCAGGAGAGATCCTCAGAGGCATTGGATCTGGGCATGCCCATTGTAGCAATAACTGGCAATATCAATCAAAAATAGAATCAAAACCTCAAAAAACGTACGTGGTTATGTTATGGTCTGCACTCACTAGTAGTGTACACCACAATTACTGTATGCGATCATAAATGCAAATCCAGATCCTCACCGCTGACCACCAATGTTAGAAATGGGGGTCTATAGTTGGCAATGGCTGGCCACTGTCCAAGTAGGGACCCTTCTTCCTAAGTCAGAGTAAGCGAGCTACACCCTTTGATAACCCCTGCTCAACCCTGTGGTAAGGTAGCACGAGTAGTTAGGCTTATCTCAGAGGCAGTGTGTGAAGCATTTATGACCATACACAGTAACACAGTGAAGAACACTACAAAGGGACACCACACAAGTAGTTATAAAAAATAAGGATCTTTATATATAGACTTAACACAAGACCAATAACAGTATAAGCCACAGTACTAGAAAATAGGGTTACTCTTGAAAGGCTGCAAAATTAGTTCAAAGTGTGCAAAGAGGAGTTCAGTTCAAGGCAGTGGTCTCTGCGACCCTTTTATTCACAAAATACCTGGATTCTGTAGCAAAGCAACCACAATGTCGCTAAGGAGTTGTAGCGATGATTTTCCTCACGCGTGACCAATGATACGTTGAATCCTTGCCGCAAGGGAGGATGATGCGCTGATCTGTGTGCAAGACAAAGCGAACAACTTCTCCATGCTAAGCCGGCAATGCGTTGAAATCCTTGGTGTGAAGGGAGGATGATGCGCCGAGCCTGTTGCGTGTGCGATCTTGTTGCGATGAAAAGAAATGGCGCTCCGCGAGGGAGCGACGATCCTGTTGCGATGCGCTGAAAATGGCGAACGCTCGGCGTCCGCGCTGCGATGTCGTGAAGTGATGAACTCGATGCGATGATCTTTGGTTAGCGAGCACTTGGAGGCCCGCAAACATGTGATGCGATAATCTTCGGGTTAGCGAGCATTTGGCAGCCCGCAAACGTGTGATGCGATGATCTCCGTAGCGAGCACTCAGCGGAAGCAGCGCGATGATTTTCCTTACGCTCTTCAGCTGCGGCGGCTCGCTAACGGGCGTTAGCGACGATTTTCAGCACTCTCTTCTCCACAGTAGATCTAGAGGCCCTGGAGCCTCACCTGCAGATAGAAATCTTCGCTGGGAGGAAACAGGAGGCTGGTGGTGGAGTCTGATGTGCCTGAGACTCCAGCAGGAGGCTAGCTCTCTTCTAGCCCTTGGGTGATTACTGTAGTAAAAATAAAAGTTCCTTCAAAGTCCTTTTCCTCTTCATCCAAGTTCAGTAGTAACCACTGTAGGCCAGTCCAAGAAACAGCACACAAGCACAAGGACAGTCCTCTCCTGCAGATTCCTTCAGTTACACGGACAGAGGTTCTTCTTGTTGTCCAGGAGCAATACAAATTGTAGGGGTTTCAGCACAGATATTTATACCCCAAAAGTCTTTGTTCTCAGAAGCTACAAGTCACTGAACCCAGCCAGAACCAGTTCTGCCAAGCCCTGGAGCACTTTGTTTACCAGGCTGCATCCTTCCTTTCAGAAAGAGGGGGTCTGCCATCAGACGCACAGTGAGAGGTGGAGCCAGCATTCACCCTGCCAGGCACAGCCCGATTCAGGTCCAGGAGCTACCCCTTCCCATACTCCAACGCAGAGCTCTCTATTCAACCCAGGTCTGACTCAGCCTGCCCTGTCCCTCCAAAACCAGACAGCCAATACACATAACAGCAGAGCACACTGGAAGGCTTAGGCAAGAAAATACCTAGGGCCCGATTCACAGAACTAACTTAAGACAAAATCCTAAACTTACTACTTTTGGTATTCACAGAAGCTAGGATTTTGTCTTAAGTTTGTCTTAAGACAAACTTAAGATAGACTTAAGACAGTCTTAAGACAGACTTAAGACAGTCTTAAGACAGACTTAAGACAGTCTTAAGACAGACTTAAGACAGACTTAAGACAAACTTAAGACAGACTTAAGACAGACTTAAGACAGACTTAAGTTAGGATTTTCTCTTAAATTTGTCTTAAGTCTGTCTTAAGTTTGTCTTAAGTCTGTCTTAAGACTGTCTTAAGTCTGTCTTATGACTGTCTTAAGTCTGTCTTAAGTTTGTCTTAAGACAAACTTAAGACAATCCTAACTTCTGTGAATACCAAAAGTAGTAAGTTTAGGATTTTGTCTTAAGTTAGTTCTGTGAATCGGCCCCTGCCTTTCTAAAAGTGGTATTTTCAAACACAGAATATAAAAATAAACTTCACTAAAAGATGTATTTTAATATTCTGAGCTCAGGCATACTAAATTCGTTTTTCTGCCATGTTCTGGGGGTCAGTTAGGACTATAGAATGTAATAGCCAAACCTCCCATTCTGGCCTATGGAGAACAGGTAGCCTTACAGTAGTGAAAAACGAAATTGGGTGTAATTCACTACCAGGACATGCTACACACATCAGAGCATGTCCTACCTTACACATACAATGCACCCTACCATAGGGGTGGCTTACATGATGCCAAGGGAAGGTTCAGGGGCTGGGAAGTGGGTGCACTTCACAGCCAAGATGGCAGTTCTAGACTGCACACAGACACTGCAGTGGCAGGTCTGAGACACACTTTTCAAGCTGCTTCTTGGGGTGGCGCAAACCAGGCCCACCAGCAGCATTTGGTTTACCAGCCCTGGGCACACACAGGCCACACTACTAGGGACTAACAGGTAAACCAAATAAGCCAATCGTGGATATACCAATTCACATGTCATATTTACACAGAGAGCATTCGCGCTGTGGCACTGAATGGCAGTGGCACAGCGCCCAGAGCATCTATTACCAGCAAAAACAGAGGAGAAAACAGCAAAAAATGGAAGGGAGACCCACGCCAATGGTGCCAGGTCTAACAGTGAGCATTGGTTATTTTAAAAGTTTATCCTCCTTACCCTGACTAGGAGGAAGGGTCTCTACTTGGACAAAGGTGCAAACCTCTGCCAACTAGAGACCCCATTTCTAACATTGGTGGTCAGCGATGAAGATCTGGACTTGCATTTGTGCCTTACATACAGTAATTGGTGTACACTACTACTATAGTGCAGACCATTACACAACCACATACTATTACTGAACTCTTCTTTTGGGATTTTCTACAACTTGTGAATTTTTTTTATCATGACCATGCCAGCATCCATTTCATCTATTGATTTCGAATTTGAGGAAGATAGGGTGGAAACCTAAACTGTGGGGGATATTCTCAAGAACGTGTGTTAATTATCGCAAAATTAGCTTAACGCAACTTTACACATCGCTGTCTATCGTGGGAAAATAACACTGTGTTAACGTTGTATTCTCAACCCGGCGGCACAATGCGATAGTCTCACGATAACGCGACAAATGACCGCGTTGAAATTAACGTAACACCGAAAAAATGCAAAACACCAACGTCAAAGAAGTGGCGATGTCCCAAATCGCGATACAAAAAGCAGAGCTAACCAGCGACAGGCCTGCAATTCCCACGCGTCATCCGGTAAAATGCACTATAAAAGCCGTTACAAATAAATAAATAAATAAACTGCATAGCACCATGGATGTACCCGGACCGAGTGCAGAGGACAACGTGAACCCCACAAGCTCCCCGGAGGCCCAGGCTGGGACCTCGGGGTCAGGGAAAGGCAAGGATAAGTAAAAGAGGAAGACAAGGTTCAGTCCGCAGGAAAACAGGACCATCATCACGGAGGTGATAGAACACGACCAACAACTGTTCGTCACCCCCAACGTGTCATTGGCAAATAAAAATGCAATCTGGCAGTCCATCCTGAACAAGGTGAATGCAGCCGGAGTGAGGAGGAGGACAATTAGAGAGATCAAGAGGCGCTGGAATGATACAAAGCGCAAAACCAAGAAGAAACTCGCTGACAACCATCAGGCAGGAATGCAGACTGGAGGTGGCTGTCCAGCGGAACACCAGGAGCCAGATGAGAGGGAGGAAATGGTGTCCACAGTCATCAGTGGGGAGACTGTGGCAGGAGTTGGTGGGCTGGAAACTGCTTGACATGACCTGACACAACAGCACCGGGGTGAGTACCGACCAGGAACTGGGGGGACAGGGGGAAATGGGCACAATGGCACACATGCACACCCACAATGACTCTGGAACATGTCCCTGAGCCCCAAGGCACACTGCAGCAAACATACAAACACCAAGTAGGACCCCGTCCACTATGGGCACAAAGGGGTCCCTCCCCACACAGCACCAATTTCACAACCAACCCATGCACACGTGGCAAACCCAGCAAAGCTTCGTGTCTGCGTGCCACACTGACAATGCAAGTGACACTGCATGACGAATGGCAAGGCTGCAGTACAATCAACATGACATGGTGCATGCCACAACACTGTGGTGGCTGAGTGTTGAACATATCTGGAAAGGAGCAGGTCACACTCTGACACATCCACGTGCACTTACAACCCCTGACCTCAACAACACATTTGCGGTGAAACCATGCCCAAGAGTCCAAAATACGAACAAGAGCCAAAAGAAAGCAAGTCTGCTACATCTCAGCACTGTAGGAGCACAGACATCAAAGGCACACACCCTCAAAGGGATAAGGGGCAGCAAAATCACAGCTGCAGGGGTGACTCTCCCACAATGCAGCACACACACATAGCAAACACAGCACATCAACATTGACGACAATGTGGTACAAAATGCAACACTTTCACTACAGAACAGAGGACACAACTGGTGCCCCTTGTGTGTAGAAACTGGCCAATCATATCTGGCATAGCAGGAAACTGTGAGATGATAATTTACGTGTACAACCTCACATCCGCGATGTAGTTAAAATGTCCACTGTCCCGCATCAAATAGTCAGCTCCTCACAAACAGTCACAATGTACATTGTCATGCAGTCTGTATGTAAACTTGAACAATGCGTCAACATACATGTCAACACAATGTTAAGATGCATCTCCCCTTCACATAGCAGAGGGACAATCAACACCTCCTGCAGAGCAGACCAGACAACTCCTCAGTGATGATGAAGAGGACCTCCACACCAACGCCCTACAACAGCTTGAGGAAATTCGATTTTCAATCACGATCGCATTGAGCCGCCATTTTGTGCTCTGCCGCCATTTTGTGTTGCCCTCACTCAGGCAGCACGACGAACAAAGTCTTTTCTGCTTTTCCTGCAATATTGTGTCAAAATAGCCTTGTGCCTCTGTTTACGAAGCTGGTGTAAGAGACTGGCCGAGTACACTAATCCCTGTCTGGTTTTTCTAATCCCTGTCTTAACTATCTGTTGGTTCACACTATTCTCTTCTGACTTTATCTCATCTTCTGGCCTTCGCTATCCTCCACTCGTATTCTCTCATTTCACAACTGTCCTCCAAAACACACAAACGTTTCTCGCCACCTGCAAACCAGTTACAGACATGTTAATACCTTAACCTGTGAGAGGGATGGCAAAACACCATTGGAGGAGAGGCTTCTTCGAGTTACTCGATATCCTTGTTTTTCAACCTTTTCTATTGGGCATGACTTGTCTTTAACCTTACCTTATTGGTCCTCTATGTATGTTTTAGGTGTGTTCTTGGTTAATGTATATGTTATCTATGTACTATATAAGATTGTGCGCCACGGAGTGAAGTGGCAGTCTCCTGAGAAGATACCGTGTGTACTTCTAGGACAACTGTACTAGCTGCAGCTAATAAAATCTGATATTTTACACCGAAAGAGTGTCCCCGTGTCTCTGTTAGCTGAAGCAGGAGAACCCAGGAGATTAAGGCGTACCCTGCGCCGCCAGACCCAATTGGTTCTGGTTCTTCAACTGGCGCCCAACGTGGGGCGGCTTCAGAGGTAGTGGTTCTGCCTGAAGGTCGTGAGGAACCCCGCAAGAAAATTCTGGAGGAATCGCGAGCCACGTCAAGCGACCCCTGTATGTCGAAAGTGGTCCGAAGGTCTTTTGCAGCGTGGTTACTCCTTCCTGACGGCTACTGACGACTGCTGCCCTGACTGCTGCCCTGCCTTGGCCCTCTTTTCGATGATGTATGGTAAAGCGAGACGATAGACGGGCCTCTGTTGGTGTAAGAAGACATCTTAGTTAAGTACTGGTGGGTCGCTCCCACATTTGGTTCTTTGGTTCTTTGGTTCTTTGGTCCTTAGGTTCTTTGGTTCTTTGGTTCTTTGGTTCTTTGGTTCTTTGGTTCTTAGGTTCTTTGGGTCTTTGATTCGGGTATTGCAATAACCGAAGCCGAGGGGTAAGTACACTTGTGCTGTGTTAAGTATTTAACCCCCTTGATGTTTGTGAACAGTCCAGTGAAATAACGATGCCTGGTCTGACTAAGTTTGAGAAACTTAGTTTGATTGTTTTGGTTGTAATAGGGATTCCCGGCTGGAGGACTCTTGTCCAATTCCTTCGGTTGGAACTCCCACTTATGAGCTCTATTCTAAACATGGTGTTGGCCCCATTGCCTTTAACGAGGCATGGATCCGATACACGAAGAATGATGGTGTTTTAAAATGGCCAGAAAATGGTAGTTTTGAGCCTGACATACTAGATAATTTGGAAACTATTTTATTTAAAAGAAAAGCCCAGCCGGCAATGTTTGACTCTTTCCGCCTTTGGCGTAAGGAAGCCAAACAGAGAAAAATTAAGCAAGAAAAACGAGATAGGAAAGCACAGAGTATGACAATTATACAGGCTGCTCAGCAGTTTAAAGATGATGAAGTTGATAATGTGATGGAAATTTCAGAGAGACAGCATCGTATGGCGATAGATAAATGCTATCCGATGTTGCCAGCTTCCCCTTCTGATAAAAGAAAGGATTTAGAGGAAGATCCCTTGATGTCTCACCTACTAAGATTGCCTCCGCCCTATGTACAAGGTGCTAATGCACTCCCGTTGTTACAGCCTGTTCAGCCGCCAGTTGCGCCTCCGCTTGCTCCGGCTCTTCCACATTTGCCCCCTCAAGTAATGCCGCCTTTTTCTGCTTTGCCTTCAACTCCTTTTCCTTCAACTTCTTCGCCTTCTGCTCCTCCGGTAATTACTGATTTCTCTTCAGTTAGTTCGCCTAATACCTTGTCCCCTATCCTTATGTCAAATTCTCCGTCTATGCGTAAACGACTTACAGAAACGGTCTCTGGTCTTTTATCACCTTTCTTTGAGGCATTAAATGTGTCTCCGGCATTTTCTCGAAGACAGTCTCGTAGTCAGTTTCCAGCTTCCAAAGAACGAGAAAGGTTGGACTCTCTCGCTCGCAAATGGATTGAGAAGGGTCCTCGGTATAGTGTACTCGACATTATGCCTACCTTCTCACAGTGGAATGCGCCTACGCAAAGATATGTCTTCAATACTATGTGTGATACTCTTGTTAAAGGCTGGGAGGATATGGACTTGGGTTCGGTTCCTCAGGGTCTGTTAGATATTCAGGCTAATTTTGATAAGGGACTCATTGTGGGTTCTAAGGTTGAGGACGCTGTAAAGACACTTGTTTCTTTTAGAACCTTATTTACTTCACAGACTTTTTTTGATTCCGATCCCTCAGTTAGGTTGACACTGAAAAATTATCCAATGAGAGAGGTTCCTCCGGTATGGAGAGAAGAGGTTCCGGCAGCAGGTGCTAATCAAGCTATTCCTGCGCAATTCCAGCGTATATTGGGACATGTCCCCTGGAAAAGATCTGAAGTCCTGGCTCTTAAACAGTCTCTACCGGATCCTCGTAAGAACCCTGCAGGTTATTATAAAGAATTGTCACAGACTGTTGATGCTTGCATCATGAATCTAGCAGATATTGATATGTTGATGGGGAATATAGTCCCACAAGCGTTATGGGCTAAGATTCGTAAGGAGAATCATGCACAAGAATTAGGTGGAGATTGGGATGATATAATTGCCGCAGATAGAAACCAAGTGGGTGGTGTGAAGCCTGATGCTTTGATTTCAGAACTCCCTGGTAGGATTATTACATTAACCCCTTCGATGCTCATGACGGAACGGTTCCATCATGAGCATCGGTTGAGCTGTGCTCATGACGGAACCGTTCCGTCATGACCACGCCCGCGCTAGAACCCTTCAGCACCGCGGGGGAATCCGCGCAGCGCTGAAGGGGTTAATGAAAACGATGATGCCTGCCTTGAGAGTGAACTGGGATAAACTAGCCGCGTGCAAACAGAAGAAAGATGAGAGTGTCTCCGATTTCTTCACTCGTTTTGAGGAGACATTCATTGACCACAGTGGTCAGGATATGACTACGGAGGGTGGACAGCGATTATTTGTAGATAAGTTCGTATTTAATTTGCTTCCCGAGCTGTCGCATAAGCTGAAAGACTCTGAAAGTTCATGGGCTGTTTCTTCTTCAGCCCAGATATTGGCTACTGCACAATATTATGAAAATAGAGATAAAGAGGAAAGAGATAAGCAAGAGAAAAAGACTAAAGAATTAAAAACGAAGGTTCTCTTGCAACAGGCTTATCCACCTCGTTATGCTCAGCCCCAGTTTCAACAGCCTCCGCAGTTTCAGAGGGTGTATCAAAAGCCTGAGCCATATATTCCGCGACCTTTGCTAGGTCCTAATCAATGTGCCTATTGTAGAGAGGAAGGTCATTTTAAGAATAGTTGTCCGGTTTTATTGCAGCGTAATGGGACACTATCTGCTCCACGAGGTCGTGCTGGCCTCCAGTCAACAAACAGAGGTAGAGGTCGAGGTATGTTGACCCAAGAACAGCGTTCCCTTCCTCCCTCTAATTCCGTGAACTACTTTGATCAGCAAAATGCTCGGTCTACACAGTATTACAATGAGGATTGTTATGTTGAAGACGGGAATGAAAGTCTTCATGTTAATTAGGACAGCCATGGACAAAGTAAGGGAGTTGTGTCGATTCCAGTAGATCAGAATGGACCTTATGTTAATGCCACTACAATGGGTATTTCAGAGCCATTCCTTTTAGATATTGGTGCGATGAGAAGTTCTATCATTCATTCAAAACTCCCTGGGGCACCTTTGTCTGGCTTAACGAATGTATCTGTAGGTTTTTCTGGCGCCCCAGTTCGTAATCCAGTTTCTTGCCCTTTGCCTATTTCAGTTGGCCCTTATGATTTAGAAGTTCCGCTTCTCTTAACGAATGGTTGCGGCGAAAATCTATTGGGTTTGGATATATTGAAAAGACTGCATGCCACAATATCTTGTTCTCCTTCTGGTGTATATCTCACTTTAGGACAGAAACTGACTTCTCCAATGTATTTGTCAAAAGATCAATTTCCACCTGAATTGCTTTCCCTTCCTACAACGCTTTGGCCCACGGGTCCAAATGATGTTGGTTGTCTTGAAATTCCACCTTATGTTGTTACTCTCAAGCCCAATGCTGAATTGCCACGCGTTCCTCAATATAGAATTTCCACTGAAGGTGAAAAAGCGCTTTTGGAAATCATTCATGATTTGATTCAGAAAGATGTGGTTGAGGAAACGAGAGGTAACATATGTAATAGCCCTATTCTTCATGTTCCTAAACGCACTGATCCTTCTCAGCCTCCTGTTTATCGCTTTATAATTGATCTTCGGGAGGTAAACAAAATTGTTGTACCGCAGTTTCCTGTTGTCCCAGATATCACTGCATTGTTGACGATGATACCTTCTACAGCGGTTTGGTTTTCTGTTATCGATCTGAAAAATGCTTTCTTTAGTATTACCATTGCTGAAGAGAGTAGGGACATTTTTGGCTTCTCTCTTGGAGGCCGAAGCTTCCGGTTCAAACGCGCACCTCAAGGCTATTGTGAAAGTCCCTCTATTTATAGTCAAGGTTTAAAATGTCATCTTGATGCTTTTTCTTTGCCGTCTGGTGCTGCTCTCATTCAGTACATGGACGATTTGTTAATCGCTTCTGATTCAGAGGATATATGTAAGAATGTGACGGTTGCATTGTTGCGACACTTATCCGATCCTAATCATAAGGTTTCATCTTCTAAGCTACAATATGTTCGTCGAGAGGTTACCTACTTGGGTCATCTCTTATCAAAGGAGGGAAGACGATTAACCCCAGAACGTATCCAAGCTATTGCGCGAATGTCTGTGCCATCCACACAAAGAGAGGTATGTGCCTTTCTGGGCATCACTTCCTATTGTAGGCAGTGGATCCCTAACTTCTCTCTGTTGGCCAAACCTTTGTTGGCACTCACTTTGAAAGATACGCCTCAGCCCCTTCCATGGACTGACGAGTGTCAGAGGAGTTTTACTGACTTACGTGCTGCTCTGTGTTCTGCTCCTGTGCTAGGTACTCCTGATTACAGTAAACCTTTTACGCTCTATGTTCATGAAAGAGAAGGTTGTGCGTTGTCAGTCTTAACACAGCGATTTGGAGATAAACAGCGGCCATGTTCCTATATTTCGGCTATGTTAGATCCAGTAGCTAAATCATTGCCTAGTTGTCTTAAAGCGACAGCAGCAGCAGCAATTTCTATTCGACAGTCTGCTGGAGTGGTGCTAGATAATACTCTCATTGTCATGGTGCCACATGAAGTGGATACTTTGCTAAACCGAACAAAAACACAGCATCTTACGAGTGCTCGTTTGTCTGGATATGAGCTGACGCTTTTGGCTAGTCACGTGCATATCAAACAATGTAATACTTTAAATCCAGCTACTTTGTTGCCTCTTCCAGAAGAGAAAGGTGTTCAAGAACAACATGATTGTTTCTTTCGTACTGAGGAAGAGACAAAGGGTAGAATTGACTTAACAGATACGCCATTAGTGAATCCGGATGGAACGCTATAAGTAGATGGTGCTTGTTTTAAGCTTCCTAATGGAGAGACAACTTCAGCCTATGCTGTTACTACTTTGCATACAATCGTGGAAACAGCACGCATCAGACATAATTCAGCTCAGGCAGCTGAACTGATAGCCTTAACCAGAGCGTGTGTGTTATCCAAAGAAAAAAGAGTGAACGTGTTCATCGACCGTCAGTATGCTTTTGGTGTAGCGTTCAATTTTGGACGTTTGTGGAAAGAAAGGGGATTCCTTACTTCCCCCGGCACTAAGATACAACATGGGCAGTTGGTGACTGACCTTCTTGAGTCACTTGCTTTGCCTACCCAGATAGCAATTGTGAAGTGTAGCGCACATAAGAAGATTGTTGACGATGTTGGTCGCGGGAATGCATTTGCGGATGAAGTAGCGAAAAAGACAGCCAGAGATGCTACAAGTCGCATGTATGTTGCAGGCCCTGCAAATTGGGTCAGAGAAAGAGGAATGTGTGAGGATACAGTAGAAAGTGTGACATCAATTCAAGAAGAGGCAACAGAAAAAGAATTGAGTAAGTGGAAAGAAAGTACAGGAATGTTAGATGAGATGGGATGTTGGGTAGAATTATCCGAGCACCAACGTTGGCTGTTACCAGACGCTTATGTACTACCTGTAGTTACTATGGCGCATGGTCCAGCCCACCTAAGTGCGAAAGGAATATGCAAGCTTCTGGCTCCAGTGTGGCAAAACGAAGGAATCCCAAAGTGTGCAGACAATATAGTGAAACATTGCATTATTTGTTTAATGTATAATCCGGGAAAGGGAACCCCAACTCCAGCAGGTCATTTTGCTCCTCCGACCTATCCATTTGAGGTGTTGCAAATCGATTACATTCACATGGAACGATGCAACAATCTCAAATATGTTCTAGTGGTGGTATGTGCCTTTTCCAGATGGATAGAGGCTTACCCCCTGAAAGACAATACTGCTTTATCTACAGCCAAAGTACTTCTAAAAGAGTTTTTCCCTAGATTTGGTTTGCCGCGCATTGTCTGGAGTGACAATGGGAGCGAATTTGTGGGCCAAGTCATGCAAAAAGTTTGTGCAGGTCTTGGTATAAGACAGAAGTTCCATGTGGCAAACCATCCACAGTCAGCGGGTCTAGTGGAGTGCTACAATGGCACCCTAAAGCTTAAGCTTGCTAAAGTGCAGGCTAGTACAGGCCTTAGTTGGCCCGATGCACTACCTTTGGTCCTTCTATCTACAAGACCGGCCTTAGCCCTTATGAGATAGTTTTTGGACGCCCAGCTAATATGTGGGGAGTCCCTCGCCCTAAAAAGTATTCAGACTTGCCATACCCAATGTTGATTGATTATTTGCATGACCTTACAACTAAATTGCGTGTTCTCCATCAACAGGTTCAGACCGCTTTGCCAGAGGCCTCCACAGACTCAGGTCATTCCATCCAACCAGGTGACTGGGTTTGTGTGAAGAATTTCCAAAGGACGAAGAACTTGGAGCCTCGCTGGAGAGAACCCCGTCGGGTTCTTCTAGCCACTCGTACAGCAGTGAAGGTTGAAGGAAAGAAGAACTGGATTCACGGCGTGCACTGCAAGAAGGTTCCTTTGCCTCTGCCCTTTGATCAGTGGGTCCGCAAGGGTATAAGTGACTCTGAGAGTGAGAAGGTTCTCCAATTTGTACCCTTTAGTGATGCACACTTGAATGGAACATTGTCGGAAAAAAAAAGCGACAACATTCTCCAAGAAGCTGTACCATCACATTTTCGTCTGAACACCACAAATCCACGAATATTGTTTCAGGATCAGACTGTACCTGATAAGACCCATTACGATTTGAGACCCAGACTGAAGAAGAACACTTGAGATTCTCTCTTCTTTGTAGTTTCTATCCCGGTTGCAGGGTCACGGTAGGAGTCTTGGTTGTGACCTGAGTAGTGGCAATAGGCCTGCAGGATTTGCAGTGTCATAGGACGGCAGACAATCGTGACCAAGTGATTAAGGAAGATTGCCGTGAGCATCCATTTAGAAGATGGAAACTACATTAAGCGAAAGAGAGAGAAAGAACGAAATGAAGAACAATCATTATAAAATAATATACAGTCGTTGTGGTATAACTTTATGTGTTTTTATATTATTGTGTATTCTATTGGCGTGTATGGATTGGATTGTTTACGCTATGCAGCAAAAAGTTGTCCCTTCTTCTGTTACTGTGCCTTCTTATTCTACTATCTCTCCACATCTCTTTCATACACTTCCTCAACATGAACTCTTTGGGAGAATCGAATATTACAATAATTTGTTTATTCAATTATTATACCAACACCAATTAATAATTAATACAACCGATTGTTGGGTGTGTGGACTAATGCCTCATACCACTAAAAAAGGGATGCCATATTTAGTCCTTCCGTTCTCTTATGAAGGTTCTGCTTGGGCTTATTTTGTAATTTTCTCTAATGCCTATCAAAGCCGATTTAAATGACCTGTCAGTTCTTATATTGGTGGTCCAGATTTCAGTCATAGTTCATTGATAAAGGGAATGGTAGCTATGGCTAAAATCATGGAAAATAGCAAAATTGCTGTCGATGAAAGAAAAGCATACGCTAATTGGAACGTCACTCATTATATCACAATTCTTAGTGATAAGGTTAAACAAGGAAAGTCTCCACCAATTTGGACTGTACCTCATCAAGGCAATTTCTGTTTGCACATCAATGGTCAAACTACTGACCCTGAACAGAGAAAAAGCTTTTGTTTCCATGCTTATATCCACTCCTCTCGCCGCTATTAGTGCCATCTCAGGGCACATATTTCATCTGTCACGATAGAGCCTATACGTGGTTGCCGACTGGTTTTTCTGGAACTTGCTATATAGCTTTTCATCTTCCCCCTACATACACTGCTTCTTCAAATTTCCATAAAAACAGATATGGCAGAGGAATTATCGATTCCAAAGACACAGCAGGACAAGAGGGAGGAGACTTCCTTAAAGGATTTCTTCCTTTTTGGGGTCCTATGGCAAACAGCAGGAATATGAGACAACTGGTTCGTGTTGTAGAGACTACCATAGACATCACTGTAGGAGCTTTAAGTAATATTACAGCGGAACTACAAGCGGATCGTCTTATGACTTTACAGAACCGAGTTGCCCTAGATGTTATTCTTGCAGATCGTGGTGGAGTCTGTAAATTGATCAAATCGAGTTGCTGTATTTATATACCTGATGACGCTCCGACAGTATACCAGGCCATCTCTAAATTACATATAATCTCTGAGTCGATTCATCAGGACGAAGGAGATTGGTCGTTATTGGGATGGTTTTGGGGACTACTGTCCAAATGGGGTTGGAAAGTACTAACATTCCTTGGTATGGTTTTAGCCATCGTTTTCTCTTGTTGCCTTTGTATGCACTGTGGTCCCGCCATCTGCGACTTTTGTGCTACTATGTGCATCCCAAAACCTAAGACACAAAGAACAGAGAATATTAGAATGATGTTACAGCAACAGCTTGATGACCTTATGGCCATCGACATCGACTCAGATTAACATGAGTCTGTGTATCTTGCCTGAGTTCTGGCAAAAGGAGGGTCTAAGGAAATTCGATTTTCAATCACGATCGTATTGAGCCGCCATTTTGTGCTCTGCCGCCATTTTGTGTTGCCCTCACTCAGGCAGCACGACGAACGAAGTCTTTTCTGCTTTTCCTGCAATATTGTGTCAAAATAGCCTTGTGCCTCTGTTTACGAAGCTGGTGTAAGAGACTGGCCGAGTACACTAATCCCTGTCTGGTTTTTCTAATCCCTGTCTTAACTATCTGTTTGTTCACACTATTCTCTTCTGACTTTATCTCATCTTCTGGCCTTCGCTATCCTCCGCTCGTATTCTCTCATTTCACAACTGTCCCCCAAAACACACAAACGTATCTCGCCACCTGCAAACCAGTTACAGACATGTTAATACCTTAACCTGTGGGAGGGATGGCAAAACACCGTTGGAGGAGAGGCTTCTTCGAGTTACTCGATATCCTTGTTTTTCAACCTTTTCTATTGGGCATGACTTGTCTTTAACCTTACCTTATTGGTCCTCTATGTATGTTTTAGGTGTGTTCTTGGTTAATGTATATGTTATCTATGTACTATATAAGATTGTGCGCCACGGAGTGAAGTGGCAGTCTCCTGAGAACATACCGTGTGTACTTCTAGGACAACTGCAGCTAATAAAATCTGATCTTTTACGCCAACAGAGTGTCCCCGTGTCTCTGTTAGCTGAAGCAGGGGAACCCAGGAGATTAAGGCGTACCCTGCGCCGCCAGACCCAATTGGTTCTGGTTCTTCAAGCTCATGGACATCTATGGCAACCCACCTCCAGGAGCAGGGCAGCCCAGCTGCATCGAGGAGACCCCACCCCCTGCACAGACCACACAGCAGGAAGCACACACCACAACGGCTGGCTCCCAGCACCTCACCGAAGCACACATCGCATTCCAAGGCCAGGTGTTAGACTGCCAGAAGGATGTGGTTGAACAGGTGCGGGTGGTATTCGATCTCATGGCAGCCGAACTAGATTACATGCGTGGGTGTCTAATTCCCATCAGGGACTACTTACACTCACCAACGGACACCCACACTGCAACATAGACACCCACATTTGCACATTTCCAGTACTGAACCAAGCCCAGAGCCCCGGGATAATCATTCACACCTCTACGCTGGACTTGCGTACGCCGGCCCAGTCCACTTCTCTAACGTATTAATGGGGGGACGACAGAGCTACATGTCAAAGGTCTTACCCACTGCCTGGGGTGACTAGGTTGCGTCTGCTGAACACCACACAATGTAATGTGGCAGGACCCGGGGCTATCATGCATACGTTATGAGCACACGGACATACCTTGGTAGTCAGTTGAACTGGCTACGGGCACGTGCGCCCTGCCATTCTTTATTACCAGGGTCACCTGACCAGTGGCGCCTTTGCTGGATAGGTGTGGGGTGAGTGTGATCCAGCCCTCAGGGAGTTGTTGGTGCTGGCAACAACTACAACAGTGATCATTATTGAAGCAGAAACAGAAAACACCAACATTACACAAACAACTGCGAAGCACCATGGTGGTAGCCTGAGCAAGTACAGAGGTCATCCAATACTCAATCAGAAGGGTCGGTGAGTTGCAGTGCATTGAGGTAGGGCCACCAGAGCTGAGCATGCTCATGTGAGAGATTGTCTAGGATTGTGTCCCTTCGGGATATTCCTGCTGCAGCTGCAGTAGGGTGTGTGACACCTGCCACATCTACCCCATCGTCGTCCCAGGTCCTCCACGCTGCCTGAGGTGACATTGTTGCGTGAGCTGTCCACACTCCACAGCACAAAACTCAATCAGAAAGGATCCATGAGTTGTGGTGCACTGAGTTAGTGGCACCTGAAGAGCTGAGCAGGGTATCAAGCTGATGATGGCATCAAAGATAGGTGTGTGCAACTCTGATAGTCTGGCTGTAAGACTCTTTCGACTCTGGCAGTTGTTGTTTGGAGGTGGTCCTGCCGGTGGTGGCATGTGCAGCCAGCGGTGATGCGTCGTCCGGGCAGGTCAGCACTCGATTTGATGTGTGAGCCCTGGTGGACCGCAGTGTAGTCTGGAGGCAGCGGCCAGCGTAGGGCCACAGACACATGGCACTGATGACCCCCAGGCCATCGACTCAGAGGCCATACAATAGTCAGTCAGACGAGGTCCATGACTTGAGCTGCACAGAGTTAGTGGCCCTGGATGCACTGCGGCTGCCACAGGCACACCGCCACAGGACAATGACTTGCGGTGCACTGAGATAGGGAAACAAGAGCTTGAGCGGGTTCTCGTCGATGTCCAAGTTGAATGTCGCAAAGTGTTTTGGGGGACAGTGGAAGGTGTTCTTCCAGGGCATGATGCAGAGGTCAGAACCAGGCAGACACAGGCAATATGGAGAAGATGAATGCTACAGACACATTCTTGACACCAAGTCAATATCGGCTACATGTTGATGATGGCGACACCCAGGCCATAGACTCATACGCCACCAAAGTTCAACCAGAGAGTGTCCATGAAATTCGGTACACAGAGTTAGTGGCAACAGAGCTGAAAGGGGATGCAGTCTGCGAAGAGGCCTGTACAATGGTATCAACTCTGCCATGCACAAATCAAGACTCAATTCCACATGTGTGACCTACTTGACCGCAGTGTAGGCCGGAGGTATCGCTCAGCAGGAGCCCACATCCACGTGTCATTGGCTTGCGATGCACAGAGTTAGTGGTACCAGAGCAGTTGTTGTTAGTGTTTTATCACCTTCGTAACTGGGATCCTTTTTTCCTCTGGACTGAACCAAGACTTTCTCTTACTCCTCTCCTTGCGTACAATGGCATGAATTCGGCCATTAAGAAATCAAGACTCAGTTCCAAATGTGTGACCTAGTTGACCGCAGTGTATGCCGGCGGCAGCGGTCAGCGCGGGCCAACCGCTGTTCAGCCAGCTCCTCCTGGAAGTCTAACACACGACGTTGGAATGGCATGTGGCGATGATTTGCTACTGAAGGGGGTAGAAGCACCAGAGCTGTGCGTGTGTGCAGCCGGCGATGATGCCATGTCCTGCCTGGTCTGGACTGGATTGGGTTAGTGTGAGGCCTGCAGGACTGCAGTGTAGTCAGTACACAGGTGACTCCGCGGTGCTGGACCACAGTGTAGGCCGGATGCAGCGGTGGAGTACGTCAAAGAGAAAGGAGTAATGAAGGCCTGTGTTGCGGGCCTCGGGCTTGGAGCTTGCACCGGCACGTGGTGGGCCCTCTTTACACACACCGGTGTCGGCAGGTGAGAACTGAGGCCTAGGTGTGCAGGGACGTGCAAGACGGGTCTGGGGGCCAGCGGCCTGGGGTGCAGCATGTGCACAGGATCGCAGGCACCACCGTTCACGGCATTGGCCTCGTGGCGGTTTGAGAGGCGCCACCCTGGCAGACACACGTTGCCCATTCCAGAAGAGAACCATGCCCAGAGCTATGGGCTTTTTATTCACACCCCTAAGCTGGCTGTGAAAGGCCTCACAAGAAAGGATGAATACCAAAAGGTGCTGAGGGCCTAGTTGGAATCCAGAAATGCCAGTGGACAGGATGAGGAGACTCCATTGGAGGCAGATAATTTGGATGGGCAGCATGAGGGGCTGTTGAATCTGCCAGGGGGAGGGTACCTTCCAGAGATGGCAGCAGTGTTTCTTCAAAGGGGCTGTCTCTAGAGGAGTTGGAGGACATCCAGTGTGCCTCTGCTAGGATGAGTATTGAGTGTCTGGCTTTGTAAGTGATAGGGGATGGGGATGAGCAGTGGCTCCAGAGAGTCTGGATGAGCCAGGGCTGAGATGAATAGTCCTAGGCTGCATTTAGAGTAGAGGGAGGAGATTTTCTTTCACCTGAATGGGCCTGGTCTGCCTGACACAATGCTGTCTTCACCTCCTGCCAGGAAGCTGCACCAGAGAAGACAAAACTGTTTTTGACTGAGCACAGGGCTTCTCTGCCACCAGAGGACAAAGGATTTTGCTGAAAAAAAAGGGGCCCAGACCCCAGACTTTTAGATCTCAATCAATCAATCAATCAAAAACAAGCTTTATTCGATTTAGGATAAAATCATAAAAGCACATAATACAAACATTTTTTAAGATAAAACAGGGTCAACAACATAAGCTTATTCGATCATACATTCAAGATAAAATATCATTAAAAAGAGATTCAGATCATAATAATTCGGGAACAGATTAAGAACATGAGGATTGCATAGATTTTCTAAATTTAATTACTAATTTTAAGAAACTTGAAACTGCATGAATAAGGGAATCATCTTCTAATAGCAGTAATTTCATGTATGCTAATTTACAGGTACGAATCCCCCATGCCCTCAGAACGGGTAACAGAAGAGCTCTACGCGGGACTTTGTAAAATACACAAAAAAAGATACAGTGTATGTCCGATTGTCTGGAGATATCATCACATGGGCACAAAGGAATTTCAGTGGACCAGTCATTACAGAGGGGAAAAGTAACTAAGTGAAAAAACATGCCTAATCTGAGGCGAGTCAGCAATGTGCGTGCATATGGGCTTAATTCTGAGCTAAGATAATATTGGAGACCCTCGCACTGAGTAATTTCCTGAAACCGGAGTACAGTAGGTTTCGTTTTCTCCTTATCCCATCTTTCCATTACCCGGTGGTCAAGAGCCAGCTTTTTCAAGGCGGCTCTCGATAGCCCATCCAAACTGGGCGGGTTATCAAAGAATTCTGGGTGTCCTATCTTTACACAAAGATTTTTCACGTAGGAGAGCCACCTAATATTGGCCATTCCGTTCATTGTGAGACAGTCGGTAATTACTTCCCTATTTAAGGATGTCTCCTCTGTCACCCACACATTATGCCACAGTAAGAGAGGGGAGATGTTAACAATGTCACTAATGTAGGGAAGGCCTACTTCTATATGGGTCATGTAAGTTGATGAAAATTTAGAGACTCCTAGTAAGTGGCAGATAAACTGATTCTCACAGCTTTGTAGCGTCTGCACATTTTCTATCCCCCAGAGCCCCGCCCCATAGGTGGCTGAGGAGACAACTTTGGCCTTATAGATTTGTATTAGTTCCATAGCGGGCTTCCCCCCAATTTTTGCAGAAAAATTGTTCAGGGCTCCCGCCGAACGTAAAAAGGCTAATTTCCTTGTTGCTATTGCTGGCTTCCAGCTCCCCCTCCTATCAAAGGTCACACCTAAATAACAGAATTTCTCAGTGGTTTCAATTTTTTGGGCGTCCAGATAAATAGAACAAGGTGCACTTCTAAGGCCCCTGCCACAGACCATGTTGTAAGATTTAGAAGTGTTCACTTTTAATTCCCTATCCCTCATAAAGGAGGTAAATTGAACCACCGCCCGCTGTAGACCTATCCTAGTGCGCGACATAATTGCCGCGTCGTCAGCATAGAGTAATAGGGGCACTGAGGTACCCTTTATGGCGGGGTAGTCATATTGAAAATTACTTAGGTGTTCTCCAATAGAGTTAATGTAAATGGTAAACAACAGGGGAGCCAATATGCACCCCTGTCTGACCCCCCGCGAGATAGGGAATTTATCTGAACATTCCCCCAGACGTCCGAATCTGACCCTTGCCCCTGCGTCCCTGTAAAGTTCACGAATAAACGTGATGATTTGGGCATCAAGGCCCAAAGAAGAGAGTGTGTTCCAGAGGAATTCATGATTCACACAATCGAACTCTGAGCTTAGGTCAATGAAGGAAATATATAACTTTTCGCTCTTCGCTTGAGTGTACTTTGCAATAATTAAGGCCAGGTTCAAGCACTGCTCAACCGTTCCCTTGCCCGTACTAAAACCATATTGTAAGTTAGAGATGGCCTGATTTTCAGTCTCCCAGCTCTGGATCCGGTTTAGGATAATCCTACCGGCCACCTTCATCAATGCATCCAGAAGAGAGATTGGCCTATAACAATTTGGGTCGTTTCTGTCACCCTTCTTGAATATTGGCACGACAGTAGCGTCAGGCCAAGATGCCACAAATCCCTGTTGGTTAGACTTGTTTAAAACATTGGTAAGTAAGGGTGCCCATAAATCCATCTCTGCCTTATAGACGTCGATTGGGACACCGTCGGGACCCGGAGCCTTACCGGGTGGACTGTCCTTAATAGCTTTAGTGACCTCTTGGAGGCTGAAAGTAATATTCAACGGAAAAGCATTTCGCTCGCCTGGTCCGCCGGGGTCCATCAAACTGAGAGTTAGCGAAGGAGGACAGTGCCCTACAGTCGAACTATTATATAACTGCTTAAAATGGTTCACCCAGGTGTCCCCTGGGATAGCCACGTCTAAGATATCTTCCGCTCTGCTTTGCAGGTAAGGGGCATTTACCACTTTCCAGAATAATGTACTATCGCGTTGTAGCGAGGCCTCACGTAAGGCCGCCCACGCCTCCCGCTTAAGGGTGGCTTTTCTCGTTTTAATGGTCAATTTGTAAACTCCTCTAGCTTGACGGATTAGGTCTTGGTTTTTTGGTTTAGTCTGTAGGGCCTTTTTGAGAGAAGTCAAACCTTTGGTGCATTTATTATCAAACCAACCTTGTGGGCGCTTAGCTGTTTGCCTATGTTCTCTAAATAAAAGATCTTTTACTGTCCGTTGGATATTAGAAAAGGCAGCCACGACTTTATCAGGCTCCATGTCAGCTGTTAAACATACATGAATATCCTCAAGAGACGTCGAAACCAAGCTCTTTAGGAAGCCAGCTGGCTCAACTTTATCCCATTTGACAACATACCCATTTACAGCACCGAGATTAACCTCGGGGGCATAATTAGGGTTCTTCTTGGGTTGACTACATTCTCCCATTGTTTTTACAGAGAATGATATGGGGTAATGATCTCCGAAGAGAGCCTTTCCAGTCTCCCAGAGGGTTATGCAGCCAGCATGGGCCGGGGACATTAAGGTAAAATCTATGGTGGAGTTACACCCTCGCCCATTGAAAGTTGGTTGAAACGGGACGATCGGGCTGCACAGTTCGTTTACAAAGGATAAATTCAAATAGAACATCATGTTATTTAAGGAGTTGCCTAATTTTGAGTGGGTGAAATGGGTAGGGCAGTCTTCCCCATAATCTGCTAGGCCGCACAAACCAGTAGCAGAAAGGGGGCAGACAGTGCAATTAAAGTCACCTACCCAGATTAACACCTTCTCACCTACAAGATTGTCTATTAAAGATATTATGCTATTTAGAAGGTTGTGAAGAACGTGCTCTATATGGATAGATGGTACGTTATTATAAAAATTAATTAAAATTACATTGACAGAGCGGGGCCCTTTAAAGATCAGGACCTGATAAAACTCTGCGTTAAGACACTTGTTGACCCTGAGTTCCGCAGTTGTAGCCACATAAGTACAAAGGCCTCCTTTATTCCTGCCCTGCTTACTAATAAGTGCGGGCGAATGAAAGGTTTGGAATCCTATAATGTGGATTTCCTCGGTCGTCCAGGTTTCCTGCAAACAGGCTATGGTATGTTTATTAATAACATCCAGCCATGCTTGCTGGTGGACCTTTTTACTCAAACCTGCCACGTTCCACGTAATCAGGCTGTAAGATGAAGAACTCGGCCTAACTTCCGTGGTTGCTACACTGGAGCTTATACTAAAGCTGATATCACTGGGTAAATGTTGTGTCGTTAATAGCTGAGGAGTCACAATGGAGGAAGAAAGCCTACATTCCCTGTTGGTTGTGCTAGCACCGTCAAGCGCCTGTGTCCTAATTACCCCAATCCCCTCTGTTTCACCAAATATAACTGAGTTGTTTAAATCCGGTGTATTGACATTGTCCATAGTACACTTTGGGTTAATGGGGTCAATCAATGTTAGTGGTCAATCGACCATTTCTAGACCGCTGAATCGGTTATGTGTGGGAATACCGGACCAAGGAACCCAGCGAGTGCACTCATGGTTTACCGCCCTCAACGTATGTGTCCCACCCCAGCTGTCCCAGTCTCTACCCAGGTGTCGATGCCCCACCGTTTTCCAAGAATTGTCATATTGGGGATGGCAGGGACCCATTGTCTGCCTGTGGCTGTCATGGTCGAAATAGCGGGGACCCATCGGTTGCCAAGATGGCTCTTGGATGTTTGACAACCTTGGTGGGTAAAAGAAGGAAAGCCGTTTGATGCTTATTCCTCCACTTTCACATGATTTTTCCCATGCGCAGATATGGTCGACTGCTCTAGGATCATCAAAGGTTACCACGATGCAGTCGCCTGGCAGTGATTTCCGGCCTTGGCCCACCCAGGTGGTTCTACGTACCATAAGGATCCTGTAGGACCTTGTCGGTGGGACAGGGCAATTAGTGTTGAGCCAGGATTGCACTTTATTCTTTAGGGGCCATGTGGGTTCTGAATTATAATCCAAGAGTTCAGGGACACCTGTCATTACTGCCACAAGGGGGTAGGCTTCCGGGGGCAAGTCAACAGGAAGTCTGGGCAGTTGATCTACCCTCATACCACCTGTGTCAGAAACTGAGGGTGCCGTTTTTGAAGCTATCAATGGCCAGACCGAATTTGTTGAGGCTTGAGCATTTTGTACCATTGTTTTTTGGAGCAAGGTACTTGCCACTGTTGAAGTGGCGGTGTTTTTAGGGGCGGGTTTTACTGGACTATTAATTTTTGAGTTAGTAGATGGAATTAATTTTTGTAATGGGGCAGTAGGAGTAGAAATACGATTTTGTGGGGGTGCTGATTTGGCTGGATTCTGAATCTGGTTTTTTGCTCGTGGAATTTGTGTCCCTAATACCTGCTTAGTCTTATGCAGATTTAAAAGATTGGTCAATTTATTTTCTATTTTCGTTAACCTAAGTTCTATTGGGGTGAGTAGTGATTTCAATAGATCCGCTATACTGTTTAATGACATCTGTAGGTTATCAGACCGGAGTGGGTCCCCACCACTAGGGACATCAGTCAATGGGGCCACAAAGATGGGGTCGGAACTATCGTGTGCTGAGTGATGTAGTATCGCAGAGTGAACTACTTGTACCTTTCTCGAGTGTAAGTTCTAAGTAGAACTAGGCCTAGAAACTGATTTATTAAGAACTGGTGTATTGGGGACTAGGGAAGGCTGGTTTATGTCTATCTTCCTTTTCCTCACAGCACCCTCCCTCCTCCCTCTATCTCTTCTTGTTTCGTCTGGTGTAACCTGCGAGGATAGCTGTGGGGATTGCGGGAGGAGGTCGGGGGATTTTTCCAGATCGGTGCTGGTCTGTAGGTCTGATAGCGGAGATGCAGATAAATCCACCATGCTTGGTAAGCTACGCCTACCTTCATTCAGTGACCTAGATTCAGGAGCAGTAACTAGTTCAGGGGATCTTACACTCGCTAGAGTACCCAAGGAAGATCTCTTGGCGCGTGCAAGGTCTAAAGACACCCTACCCTCCATAAGGCTGATACTCTGATCAATAAAAGAGTTTGCCTTAATGATAAAATCGTCCATTGGTCCTAGGAGGTTACCCACCACTCCCGCGGCCTTTTTTTTCCTGCCTCTTGTTAGCACCATTGTATCAGTGGGATAAAAGGCTTGCCGATGAATATATAAATGGGCAGGTGTAGGAACCCCAGGGAGGTCTGGCGAGACAGGACAGATAAAGGGGGGGTGGCCCGGTCCCGGCCTCCACCGTCCTCGAACGGCCTCAAACGGCCCGCCCTTTGCCCAGGCTTAGCCCCGGGCGCTCCCCCGCGAGGGATGGCAGAAATATAGTTAGAGTGACGCGCAGGGGGCGGGGCTGAGAGGGAGAGCGGGCCAGGTGTTTTCAATCGGCCAGGCAGGGACTCCTGGGACACGGAGTCCCTGCTGAGACGCTCGCAGCCCTACCCAGTTCCCCAGAGCACCACAAGCCTCACGGACACAGCGCAGTTCTCCCCAAGGTAATGCTGGTGAAGCGGGACCCGCGAAGCGGGTCCGGCGAGCAGTTGATATTAAAGGCAGGTCCCCAGTAGGCAGAGAGCAAAGAACAGCAGCAGGGGTTCCTCTTCAGCAAAGCGTCCCAATGAGGAAAGGCAGGCAGAATCCTTTTCACAGACCGTGTACAGGGGGCGGGGCTGAGAGGGAGAGCGGGCCAGGTGTTTTCAATCGGCCAGGCAGGGACTCCTGGGACACGGAGTCCCTGCTGAAACGCTCGCAGCCCTACCCAGTTCCCCAGAGCACCACAAGCCTCACGGACACAGCGCAGTTCTCCCCAAGGTAATGCTGGCGAAGCGGGACCCGCGAAGCGGGTCCGGCGAGCAGTTGATATTAAAGGCAGGTCCCCAGTAGGCAGAGAGCAAAGAACAGCAGCAGGGGTTCCTCTTCAGCAAAGCTTCCCAATGAGGAAAGGCAGGCAGAATCCTTTTCACAGACCGTGTGCAGGGGGCGGGGCTGAGAAGGAGAGCGGGCCAGGTGTTTTCAATCGGCCAGGCAGGGACTCCTGGGACACGGAGTCCCTGCTGAAACGCTAGCAGCCCTACCCAGTTCCCCAGAGCACCACAAGCCTCATGGACACAGCGCAGTTCTCCCCAAGGTAATGCTGGTGAAGCGGGACCCGCGAAGCGGGTCCGGCGAGCAGTTGATATTAAAGGCAGGTCTCCAGTAGGCAGAGAGCAAAGAACAGCAGCAGGGGTTCCTCTTCAGCAAAGCGTCCCAATGAGGAAAGGCAGGCAGAATCCTTTTCACAGACCGTGTGCAGGGGGCGGGGCTGAGAGGGAGAGCGGGCCAGGTGTTTTCAATCGGCCAGGCAGGGACTCCTGGGACACGGAGTCCCTGCTGAAACGCTCACAGCCCTACCCAGTTCCCCAGAGCACCACAAGCCTCACGGACACAGCGCAGTTCTCCCCAAGGTAATTCTGGTGAAGCGGGACCCGCGAAGCGGGTCCGGCGAGCAGTTGATATTAAAGGCAGGTCCCCAGTAGGCAGAGAGCAAAGAACAGCAGCAGGGGTTCCTCTTCAGCAAAGCGTACCAATGAGGAAAGGCAGGCAGAATCCTTTTCACAGACCGTGTGCAGGGGGCGGGGCTGAGAGGGAGAGCGGGCCAGGTGTTTTCAATCGGCCAGGCAGGGACTCCTGGGACACGGAGTCCCTGCTGAAACGCTCGCAGCCCTACCCAGTTCCCCAGAGCACCACAAGCCTCACGGACACAGCGCAGTTCTCCCCAAGGTAATGCTGGTGAAGCGGGACCCGCGAAGCGGGTCCGGCGAGCAGTTGATATTAAAGGCAGGTCCCCAGTAGGCAGAGAGCAAAGAACAGCAGCAGGGGTTCCTCTTCAGCAAAGCGTCCCCATAGATCTCTTTTGGACTGCAAGAGGAACCTCTGCCAAGGGAACTGGAAGAGGAGTACTGCCCCTTTGCTGTGTGCTGCCTGGGGTTGGCCTGCAGTGGCTGTGTCTGCCCAGGAGAGGAACTATGTGTGTGTCCCGCTTGTAAAGTGTCTCCAAGGGCTTGAAGTGGAGCTTGCCCCCTGTTCAAGAGGTCTCAGGAACAGCAAAGACCTCACCAAGCTTCTGGGCATTATCTCTGGAACTGCTGGTTTCATTCGCCACAGAAGAAAAGGGTAACCTACTCTGTCACCGAGTCTGTCACAGGATTCCGTGTCCTGAAAGCACCATAGAGAGCACCGCCTCATCTCGCAACACAACCCTGGTCTCACCGAGCAGCAGCTTGCACCGCGTCCTGTGGGCATCGCACTCCGCACCACTTTGCTACATGCTGCACTGACGTCATCGACTTCATCGCTGCCCTACTCGAACATCAACCAGCTCCGTTGCCGCTTTATAACCTGCCAGCACCGCATCGATCACCGTCTCATCCTACAACCCAAGCCTTGGTCTCACCGACTCCGTCAACAAGCCACTGCCTGCACCGAGTTATGAGGATACCGCACGCTGCAATGCTTCAATCTCACATCGCAACCGCGACGGTTCACCTGGACTGGCTCGTACCTTCGTGTCGGCTGCAACAACAGAAGGTACTGTCTCCGAGTCTGTGCCATGAAGTACGACCGGGTACCTAATTAGCCTCTCAGCTTTCACAGTACTCATGGCTCTAAACCCTATACCTTTTTGTAAGAGAAAAACCCACCCATTTTCCGTGCACCAGCACTCCGTTATCAGTATGATGTAGTGAAATCCTAAAGTGTCTGCAATTAATGTGTTTTAGTTTATGACTGCTTGCAGTGGCGTCACTAGGGTTGGTGTCACCCGGTGCGGGTAACTCGTGGTGTCACCCCCTCACGACTTACCGCATGGACCTCCTCCGCTCCGAGTCCGCCAGGTTGGGTAAAGGGGAGCGTACCAGGGAAGTTACTAGGCAGCACATCATTAGGACACTAGGGTTCAGCCAGCCGAAAATTAGGCAAAGGAATTTGGCTGGGGAGTGGTAGGTATCCGTGTGTCACTTGACACTCTTTCTCTTGGGACTATTACAGAGGAGAGAGGCGCTGCTGCAGCACACTGCGTGAGGTGAGCGGGAGGGGGGCTAGGGGAGCCGTAAAGCTTTAGGAGGGATAGTCTGCTAGGCGTGAGGGTAGTGCCTTGTGGCTGTGCATGTCTTGGGGGGGGGATCAGGTCGGTGCCGGGTTGCACAGGACACTGGCATCCCACTTGGGACGGGAGTCCTTCTTGGGAGTCTTTCAAAGGTTCAGTGCAGTGTCTACGCGGGTGGGGGGCGCGGGCTGTGTGCGTGGGGCCTCCTTGTCAAGCGAGTGAAGAGAGCGTGGCGCAAGCCCTAGGCGCTTTCATGGCGGTTCTGAGAGACCTGGGACGTTTTTTCCTGCCTTTGGTCAAGAGCTAAGGAACATGGGTTCCTGACAGTGCAAGGGGGGCCTTGGCGATATCCCCTGCGCATCGGACTCTCTGAAGAAGAGTACGTACTGTAGGACAATTTGCTGGCTGGCAGCCATGGGAGAGAACTCTTGGCCAGCTCGGGGGAAGGAGGGCGGTACCTTCTTCCAGTGCTTGGCTTGTGAACTGATGGGGGCGATGTCGAACGATGTTTGAACACTCAGCCAGTGTCCGCTCCATGCACGGGCCATATGCAAACCATAACCTTGAACTACATTATGAAGCTCATGGTTCTTTCCACTATATTAGAAACCTGATGGAGAGTGCGGCTTCACTTCAGGACAACACATGGAAACATATATATAAAGCTGGAGGAGGCATTTATTAGAAGGAAGGTTATAGGTTCGACTGCCAACACATGGAACATTCATTTAGGGTGTTGTAATACATTGGTAGTTTTGCAAGTTGATAAGTAACAATTTGATAGGGGCCACAACCTGAGACAATGAGTGTCAAGACTTAAGTTTATATATTTTTAAGCATAGAAATAAATACTAAGTATGACAAGGGTTTTTCTTTATAAGTTAGCGGTGAAGAAATGAGTACATAAATATACTTTGGTGGCGCCCCAGGTATAGAGAATGAGAGGAATAGCGAGTACTCCTGGGAGTGCGAAAATAACATAACAGCGATGATAGGTCGTGTTTAGAAAAACAAATAATTGTAAAGGATAATCGCAAGTCAAAACATGCACACAATGAGGAACCTGAAGATCTTCATAGCAAGAATAAGGCCGTCCAGTTTGATATATGCATATTAATTAGTATAAACGTAATTTTGGACTACCCCTGATATAGTAAATAGACACCAGAGGAACAGACTGAAGATTCAATACAATACACTAGGGATAGGCTATCAATTGCGCTAGCTGCGTGTGTCACTTTTCGCCCAACTGTCCCAGACCCTGCCAAAGTTCTGACCATATGCCTCCTGGCCTCACAGGACTGCATCCTCCTCCCAGTGTGTCCTTAATATCACCTGCCCCCGATGGAACCTCTGCATATCCCGAATGCGGCCATCCGATCCACAAGCTGCACCTGAGCAACCACCTGCAGTGCTGGCTGCCCTCAGCACTCCCCAGCATTGCTCCCTGTATAGCGCCTCGTCATCCGATGAATGAACACCCCTCAACCTGCGCCCGAGATGCCCCGCAATGGACATGCCAACCGAGCCCCTCGCCACGCCTTTACTGCACTGCCGTTGATAACCTCCTCAAACCCTCCTGTACCTGTGTGATGCGCCCTCGCTGCCCCTGGGCAAGGCTCCACTGTACCTGCACGTGGGCCGCTGATGACCTCCTCTCACCTTCACCCCTGATGCACCCGCACCATACCCGGACAATTCCCGAGCTTTTCTCGCCTCCCCCCGTCCGCCCCCGGCCTCAAAGCCCTCCTTGAGCACCCATTGCGTCACACCAGGACCAAATGTTCCCTCCCGTGGTACTCCGACGAGTTCCCCCAATCTGCCCAGGATCACACCACCATGTCGATCTATACCGAGATCCAAACCCAATCCCCCCGCTCCAAGTCGGCCGCGCTGAGCACACGGTCCCCCTCCCACCCCATATCTTGCCAGATTAGTGCCGCTGTTGTCTGCCTGTGCCGAGGACCGGAGGCGCACTTAAAACCAATATTCGCGGGGCGGGGGGGGGGTATTGAAAATAAAATAAACAATTAAATGAATAATAATAATTTCGGGGTGGGGGGGCTGCATCCTTAAGCAATAGGCAGAGTGGAGCTGCAGGGGCTCTTAGAAAAGGTGAAACAGCCAGGCCTCATTAACGTGCAAATGGTATTTTAAAGACCTGTGAAGTGCTCTGTTGCGGCTGTGTGTGTGTGTGTCCCAGCCCGGTGTTGACATACACGATGGAGGGTGGGGGGTGGGGCTGAAGCCCTGGAGTACAATGGGTGTTGCGCGCGAGCAGTGACTCCTGCTACCAAACTATTAGTGCCAACCACTAACTCTGGAGACACGCCCCTTGCAGCGCCCGGCTTTGCTTTTCTCTACCCGATGCGAGGTAATGCCCATTGAATTCATGGCATGGCCCACTTCCAACTGAGCATCCCGCATCCCCGCCCCCCCTCCTCTTCACGAGCGCCATTCCTTGCACCTAAGTGAGGGAAATAAATTACAGACCCAAGCCTTCCCGGGTGCACCCCGCCCCTACCCTTCCAAAACTTGTACCCAGATGCCCCCAACCCCCTCTGTATGCCCCTCCTCGTCCCTCTGCCGCACTTCATCCCTCACATGTAACACACGCTAACTGTGGCCTGATGGGCTCGAAACTCCACCCTGCCATCTGCCAGCACTTGTGCGCACCATTGAACCGCTAACTTCGCCCCCGTCAACAGCGAACCCATAGTGCCTCACCTCGTAGTCCACCTCACTGTGCCTATTCCAATCCCACTGTTCCCCCCCCAAGTCTGGGCCTGTGGCAAGCACCACCACTCTCGCCCTGCGGCCCTCCACTACTCCTGGGTGTGCGCTTCCCCGGATGACCCACCCCCTACGCAGGGGACAGAGCCGCACCCCGTGCGCGCCGTTGCAAGGCTCTCCAGGTGGCATCCCGGGCAAGCCATGTGTGGAGCAACACCCCTGGTCCTCGGTCCTCTCAGCGCCACTACTTCCCCCTTATCCCGCAAGGATGGAAGCCCCAGTTAATCCCGACCAGGGCTCGAACCGCCAAATCGGGCCTCCGACAAACAAGCCATCATCTAGTGCCTGCAACTCCTTCACTGCTGCCGATTTTGGAACGGGAGAGTGAAGTTTGAAATGGTGAGAACAACCGCCCTTACCTTTTCTTTAGACTCCACTGTGGTGGTGGCTGGGCCCTTAGGGGTTCTGCAAATCGCCCAGCAGCACTCCCCTGCCGAGACTGTCTCCACTCAGTCAGTCTAAGCGCGTGGTGGTGGCGCGCGTCAGAGGAGCACAGCACGGGGGCTGGCCCAGGGCCGTCATTGGTAGCACTGTAAGATTGACGGCCCTGGGACCCACAAACTGGGTACGCCGCCGCCGTGCATCGCACCATCATCACCACTATAGTAGTAGGTGGTGCGTGCGTGGCATACACTGCAGTGCAGTATTTGTTGTAAGCAGGTGTGCTTGCAGAGCAGAGGCGAAGCTGCAGAGCTGTGTTACACAGCGTAACCAGATTGGTGTCACCCCATGTTATGGTGTCACCCGGTGCGGTCCGCGCCCCCCGCACCCCCTTAGTGACGCCACTGACTGCTTGGAATTATTCGGTAGTGTATTTGCAAATGGCTTTTTGTCATGTCAAATTATTTCCGTTTCCAAAAGAACTGAACTTGACATCTTTTTTATCTCATGTTATTTTGTAACTCAAGGAATGAGCAAAGGCAGAGATCCGCTTTATTTTCACCGCTTGTTGTCACCGCTGTCACTGAATGACTCTCAGTGAAAGCGGTGAAATCTGGAAGACTCTGCACGTACCTCACGCAGGACGTGACGGTACGTGTGAGCGCTTGGGTGCGGCTGGCTATAAAAGCCGCACCCATTGTTCTAGAAGGCGCTTTGCCTTCTATTCGTTTCTCTGGCAGGGAGCAGCTTGGGAATCCTCCCGAACGTACCTGGGGACTCGAGAGCAATCTTCAACAACTTCAGATTCCAGCCTTTGATTCTTCTTCGCCCACGAAAAAGGAACCAAACCTACAAATGAAAACAGAGAGATGGAAATAAGTACATTTAAATACATTTCGGCGCCCTTCCCAAGAAAGGTCCAAGGAATTGAACAATTTTTGGGACTTCTATAAATAAGAAGAAACTTCTTTCGATTTTACAGGACTATTTAAAAGGTTCACTAGAGACTTTACAAGACTTTATGCAAAGAAAGTTTGTTTTACAAGGCATGTTTAATTTAATCAATCAAGAAGAGTTTCAGAATACGTATTGAGAAATGTGCTTTGTGAGTTTGTGGTATGTTCTCTGTCCATTTTCTCTTTGAAAAGTAAAACAAGACAACAGAGGCAGCAGAACAAATTCATTCTATAAATAAGTAAGTCCATAGGCAGTTTGGAATAACAGAGTAAAAGGTACAGCTTAAGGAATTAGGTTATCTGATGAATAGGGAATAGAAGTATTAACTTGTTTTATGTTTCAGCTCATCTACAACACAGATAAAGACGCTCAATTAGGGAACTACCTGACAACTCGAAACACTCCCAAGTCAACACAAGAAATACTGGGCGCAGGCAAGACAACTACTGATAGCAGGTAGGCTAAAGATAGATTTCTTTTCCTTAAAATAGGTCTTAAAACATGCTAGAAAACTGTAGGTGGATATTAAGGAAAATCTAAAAAGTCTGATAGACTTTCACTTGTTGATTCGCAGGTCGACAGCAAGAACCCTACCACGTCCAGTACCCCGGCCCTCCTCCCTAATTTCTAATTTATAGCTTGTATTGAGCTAAAATTGCAAGATTTAAGTTAGTCATTTGGGAAGTTGGTCCCTTGCGTCCCTGCGAAATTCAACTACGTCTCTGCAACCATGTTAAGGTAAGGGACGACGTAGTACCTTGACAGAAGGCAAAGCCCACGAAGAAAAAAATTTCACCTGGACGCAATGGATCAAACTTCGCAAATACCTTTGCAGGACATAGCAACCATGTTAAAAGACATAAAATTAGAAAACGCAGCCTTATGTAGAGATTTATCTACTCTACCAGATGCTATTCAAAAACCTGTGTTAAAACCTGCAACCTTTCAACCAGCCTTTTCTAATCCAGTCTCCTCTTCCTCTCAGAATACCCCAACGCAAATTCAAGTAATTACTCCAGTGCCTGTTCCTCTTGCACAACCTGAGAGATTCTATGGTGACTGTAATAAGTTCACCATATTCATGAATCAATGCCATTTGCATTTTTTTTGCGAAAACTACAGCTTTCCCTGTTCATTCATCCAAGGTGGCTTTTATTTTGTCTTCATTAGGTGGAGACGCAGCCCTTTGGTCAGTCCCACTTTTAGAAAGAGATGATGCAATTTTATTCAATTTTAGAGTTTTAGAACGAGCAATGAATAAGATTTTTTCTAAACGTATTTTCGTGCAATCAGCAGATAATGAGTTGCTAAATTTAAAACAAGGGTCTTCTGATTTACTTCATTATATTTCAGTTTTCAATCGTTTAGTGTTAGAAGCTGATTGGCCTTACGACAAAAGAATATCACTCTTTTATAGAGGGTTAAAAGAGGAATTGAAAGATATGGTAATGCAAATTTTGGAACCTCCAAACGATATAAAGGAATTCATAGACCTGGTGGTTAAATTGAATCACAGATTGTCAGAAAGAAGGGGAGAAAGAGGTAAAACAGATCATAGATTAATATTGTTCAAAGAAAAACCCAATAATCAAAAATAAGTCGTTACCAAATTGGATCCTGTAGAACCTATGCAGATAGGTACGATCCGAGGTCCTCTTTCAAAAGAGGAAAAGGAAAAGAGGCTTAAGTTAAACCAGTGCCTCTATTGTGGTAAAACTGGCCATTTCGTTAACCCCTTCGCTGCTAGGCCTTTTCCCCCCCTGTGCTAAGCCTTTTTTGGGCTATTTGGGGTAGTGTGCGCTTAGGCCCCTGTAACTTTTTGACCACATAAGGTATCCAAGCCAAATTTGCGTCCTTCTCTTCCAACATCATGGGGATTCTAAAGGTACCCAGGGCTTGTGGATTCCCCTGGAGGGATCCCAGAAATTAGCAAAAATACAGCAAAAAAAAATTTTGGGGTGGAAAAATGGGAAAAACGGGCTGCAAATGAAAGCGTCTGTGTTTTTCTCTGCAAATGGTATCAAAAAAGGGTTTGTGGGGCTGTAATCACCATTTTCACAGCTTTTAGGGAATGACAGACTTTTGTCAGATAACCAACATTTTTTACACAGTTTTGGCATTTTTCTGGGACATAGCCTATTTTTGCTATTTTTGGTGCTATCAACCTCCTTCCAGTTAATGGTAGAAATGGGTCTGAAAGCAATAATGGATCCTGGAAAGCTATACATTTTTGAAAAGTAGCCACAATTCAGCAAGGGGTCATTTGTGTAGATCCATCAAGGTTTCTTTATAGTAATTAACATATAGGAAAAAATTTGTTGAAAAAACAGCCTTTTGTGTCAACGTTTTTACCTGTAACTTCTTCTAATTATGACAGCTCTTTGAAAGCAATATACCGTTACATCCGCTGGACCTTCCTGGTTGTGGGGATATATAGGACTTGTAGGTTCACCAAGAACCCAACGAACCCAGAGTCAAAAGCTGAGCAGCAATTTGCAATGGTTTTTAATTATGTTACGGGTATATAGCAATTATTGTGGGAAAATGTATACATGGGCCAGTCCACACACACACCGCCAGCCAAGCACCAGTCCACGCACACGCCAGCCAAGCACCAGTCCATGCACACCGCCAGCCAAGCGCCAGTCCACACACACCAACAGACAAGCGCCAGACTACACACACCGCCATCACATTTAGGATTTTTGTTAGACAAAAATAAAAACACAAACAAATTGCAAATAGATACAAATCTACTAACACAAAATCAGAAACTAAATACATTGCACTAATGCCAACCTTGAAACAGAACCAACTTTTTTAAAGAATACAGACCAGGCAGTTCACTTTACCACTCATGGATGCTCCCAAAAATTCTTTTGTGTGTGGTACGCTCTAAAACAAGCAGGAACACACAGCCCAGGGTTAGAAGGATACTCGAGGCAGTACACACGAGTCTCCTTCCGCGTACCTCTTCGCCAACAGACTCTACATCTCCTACTGGGAAAGTCTTTTGAGGGTGTGGGAGGAATGTGATCAGGAAAGTGGCGATCTTTCAATCTAGCAACATCCTCCACAACTCCAACTCTAGGAACACTTGCCTGTTCCACTAAAACAAGGCTGCCTATTACAGACTCCTGAAACTTAGCAAAAGTCATCTTTGACTCAGGGCAAGAATCCTGGAGCACAACAAAAGCATTAAAGGTTGCCAAGTGGAAAAGATGGATAGCCAACTTCTTGTACCAAATGTAAGCCTTACAAAGAGCAGCGTAAGGTTCCAACCTCTGATCTACTCTGTCAACACCACCCATGTGCCTATTATAGTCTAAAATGCACACAGGTTTGCGCGCTTCAGCAACCTGACCCCAAACAGTCACAGGTGCAGTGCTTTCATTATGGATGGTAGTCAGCATGTAGACATCTCTCCTGTCTGAATACTTCACAGCTAGAAACTCCTCGCAACGCAACGCACTGCACTGTCCCCGCACAAGCTTTTGACAAACAAGTTATTTTGGGAAACCTTTACGGTTAGAGCGGATTGTGCCACAAGCAACAGTGTCCACTTTAGCCAATTCCCTGAACAACCGCACACCAGTGTAGAAGTTATCTACATATAAATGGTGGCCTTTGTTAAAAAATCCTCTACCAAGTTCCCAAACAATTTTCTCAGTCACTCCAAAAGTGGACGGACAACCAGGGGGGTTAATCCTGGATTCCTTACTGGTGTACACCCTGAAAGTAGAGACATATCCAGTCCTACTGTCACACAGAATATACAGCTTAATTCCATAGCGTGCCCTCTTACTAGGAATGTATTGCCTAAAAACCAAATGACCCTTGAACAACACCAAAGACTCATACACTGCTATTTCTTTCCCTGGAGCATGGATCTCAGAAAATCGATCAACAAAGTGATCAAGGACAGGCCGAATCTTAAAAAGACGGTCACAATCAGGGTGATCTTGTGGCAACGCTAAACCATTATCGAAAAAATGCATCATCCGAAGCAGAAGCAAATACCGATCACGAATCATGGCTGCCGGAAATATAGCAGTTGCCATCAAGGGACTAGTAGATCAATATGAAGACATTGATGGCTTCCTTAGCAAGCCCATCAAAAAAGTTAAACCAAAGAACTTCTTCATCTCATCGAGATTTGTGGGAGTCCACCGGGTAGCTCTAGAGTGGGGCTTAAGGCTTACACTGTTGTCCCTCAAAAACTGTTCGGCATACAAATTAGTCTGCTCAACAATCTCTGGCAAAAATACATCATCCATAAACAACTGAAAAAAATGTATTGGCAAAAAGTTTTCAGTATTCACTCTGCACCCTGGAACACCAGTAAAGTCTGGCAATGCTGGCTGCACCATCCCTGGAGCAACCCAGACGTCAGCACTTTCAACAGGAAGCCTTGCAGCCCCAGGCTGCAGTCCAGATGCCTCTTGCTGCACTATACCAACGGGAAGCCTTGCAGCCCCAGATCCCTCTTGCCGCACTACACCAACGGGAAGCCTTGCAGCCCCAGGCTGCAGCCCAGATGTCTCCTGCCGCACTATACCAACGGGAAGCCTTGCTGCCCCAGGCTGTAGCTCAGATGCCTCTTGCCGCACTATCGGCACATCAATGTCCTCCTCTAACACTGGCACTTCATCCGCACTAAGAGTAGCTTCATCCACACTGAGAGTAGCTTCATCATCCGATGGTGCCATGTGAAGAGAAAACTCACTGCCTGAATCTTCCCCTCCCACCTCTGCCTCAGACACAGAGTCAGTCTCTGGACCATGGTCAGAGGAAAACTCAAAAAGCATACCAACAACCTGCTGAGCAGTAATCCTGCGGCTAGCCATTATCCTTACTAAGAAAGGAAACTGCACAAACAAGTCAACAACAACCAACACTGTGCAAAATAAGTAAGTAAAAAAATGCGTGCCTTTTCCACAAAGATCAATATACTCAAAAACTATACGATTCACTTGCAAGAGACCGCTACACTCACTAACACCTACTCTGCAGAGAGACAGCAAAAACGATATCCCACTAGAAAGAAAAAAAAACAAAACCAATTACTCACAAAACAACAACATACACATTGAGCACAAATGCAAAAAGTTTTTGACACTCATGCAGAGAAATGAAAAAGATTTACATTGTACAAAAAAAAGTCTCTTACCAAACACAAGCAACTACACAAGCAGCGGGGGGCGGAGCTTGGCTCGCACAGAGAATGGCTGCCTGAGCCTTGAGCTCCGATGCGCAGTGCAACTATCCGCCTATTATCCTGCCCCTCTACTGCCGGGAATCTGATGTAAATGCTGTGGCCGGCTGGCGGAGGCCGGTACACGCAACGAGGCTGAAAAGTGGGACTCTGGGGGATGCAGTGCCGCTGGTTGACGACTAACAGAGCGGAGAGCGGAAGCAGGCCGCCACTCCCCGGGCTCTGGTGACGGCGGCGGCCGGACGACGTGGCCGTGCGTGCGGCTGGACTGTGGGCGGAGTCCCAGCCCCCCGCATCGCCATCGCTAAAACTGCCTTGCGGTGGGTAGCCCACCGGCCGCGGCGCAGCGGAGACACTGTTGGGGCTGCTGCGACGTCGTTGCAAGTCGCGGAGGAGGAGCGCTGAAACGGCATTTGGGGCAGCAGCCGTTCTGAGTGTGGACCCGCCATTGCACTGCAACGACGGAGGGGTGCTAAGGACTACGCTACACGGACGAGATAAGTGGCTGGGATCGCTGCCCTGGTGGAGAGGTGACCTCGGCGGAGCACTACCTGGCTGGGTGGTAGAGGGCCCCCTCCCCCCCGGTGTAGTCCAGTGCGCACAGGTGGTGAGTCCGGGCGGTGGCATCCGCAGCACGGGCGGGGCGCCCTGGGGTCGGCACGGAGCACGCCAAGGTTGGCGTGGACGCGGTGCTTGGGGGTGGCGGCCTCTCGGGAGCCATCCTAGCTCATGCCAGTGTTAATGTGGCTATCAACCCGCAGGAGTGAGTGCGTGCCTGCCCTACGGACTGCCATTGGTGTCGGGCTGAGTTGCGGATGAGAGGACCTGGCCATTGCGTGGTGGTGATCTGACCACAGCTACCAGTCTGTGGCTCCGCATAGTCCCTTGGTGATAGCTCGGCGGCTGCGGTTAGAGGTGCAGTGTAGCGGCGAAGCGCACGATGGGCAAGACCGTAAGTCGCAGCCGAAGCTAACCTTTGAGCAGAAGCGCCCCAAGACCCCGGCTGCTACCGAGGGGGCGACCTGCGACGCGTCGGGGGAAGAACAGGATATCCGGAGCTTGTTGCTCACTATGGAGAAGGGGTTGCAGACTGGCATAGCCTCCCTTGGGGCCAAGATTGATGCCCTTTCGTACCGCATGGACTGCATGGCGGAGCGTTTGGACAAGCACGCGGAGCGACTGGACCAAACTGAGCAGCGGTTGGTGGAGGTGGAGGAAGTGCAAACTGCATCGGAGGCAGACCGTGTGTAGATGGGGCGACTTATGCAGGTGCTGCAGGATAAAATGGAGGATGTTGCGGCCCGCTCGCGATGCTGCAACTTGCGGATCACGGGCCTGCCAGAGACGACGCCCACAGGACGGAAGGAGTGCTACGTGGAGAAGTTGCTAGTTGAGCTGCTCGGTCAGGGAATATTCTCTAACATGTTTTTGTTGGAACGAGCGCACAGGTCCCTGGGGCCCAGGCCTCCTCCGGGTGTGCCACCGCAATCGATTATAGCAAAATTACTGAACTACTGCGACAGAGACGTGGCCCTGAGCGCAGCCAGGGACAAAAAGACGCTATCTTACGAGGGGTCGACCATTGCACTCTACCCGGATTTTACGGCTCGTGTCCAAGAGGCTAGGCGGCAGTTCATCCCGGCCAAAAAGCAAATGCTGGAGATGGGACTAGACTATGCGATGCTTTACCCTGCCAAGTTGAGAGTTAATCGGCAGGGAAAAACTCATATTTTCCTTGATCCCAAGACACTGCAAAAGGCGCTAAATGACTGGAGCAAGGAGAGGCGGCGAAGCCCAGAAAAGCTGCCGCAGGGGGATGAGGCGGAGAGCTTGCTTGATCACCAGGACTAATGTTTGTAAATGAGAGACATATGTGGTTGTTCCCTCGGGTAGCTGGGTCCCAATGACGGGGTGGAGGCAGTGGGGGATTATGTGTCTTTGGTGGCGCTCTGCGGGGTGTACACAATCAAGAAGTCCTAAGGTAAGGGCAGCGGCCGATGAACTGCCGGGGATGCGGGAGTCCGAGACTACTGAGCGTGCTGGCCTGTGGACCCTAGGTTGGGTGTCTGCAGTACTTGGAGCCTGGCTGGTTTAATACAGTTGTGCCTGGAGGCGGAGATTGGGCCCGGCATTGTTGTATGTGGAGTTACTGTATGTCCCGGCGAAGGAGTAAGGGCTAGATATTGGCGCTCGGAGGCTCTGACGCGGTGCAAGGTGAATTCCCTTTATAGACTCAGCACTGAGCGACCTCCGCCCGCGAGTGTGAACCACTGTAGTCAGGAGTTATTTGGTTTGGGGAGGGTAGGGGGTGGTGCGGGCAGTCCCTAGATAGGGAGCGGCATGGCCCAGTTGGGGGAGGTCTGCTGTGGGTGGGTTGTTTGGGAGGGTTTTTGTTTTGTTTTTGAGCCGAATGTAGTCATGCAAGGTCCGTATTTGTCCCTAGCCCACTCTAGACACTATGTACAACACTATTTGAGCGATGTAAAGATGTATAGACAGGAGAGTAATGTTGAGTGACGTCACACGTGGGGGTCCGTTAGGCTCCTTTAGAGTTGTGACTTGGAACGTCAGGGGTCTTAACGATCATCGGAAGCTGCGCAAAGTGCTGCACTACCTTAATAGACATAATATTGATGTGACCTTCCTGCAGGAGACGCATCTCCCTAACCAGAGTCCCATGCTGCGCGCGAAGGGGGTGCTGGGGAATGCGCTAGCGGCTAGCTTCACAACACATGCTAGAGGTGTCATGACTTGGGCAAACCCTAAATCGGCATATAAGCTGCAGTTGATGTCGGTGGATAGTGGAGCGCGCTGTCAGGGCGGAGGCCTCGATCTACTGTTAGTAAATGTTTATGGACCAAACTATGACTGCCCGGAATTTTATGAATCCTTTATCAACGTAATGAGGGGCTGTGACGTACCTCATATACTGTGGGGCGGAGACTTCAACATGGTCAGACATCCGGGACTGGACAGATCGGGGGGTCAGGGCAGAGGGCCGGCCGCTGCTGTTAAGGTGGTTGATAGAGCACTGACGAGTATGGCATTGGCTGATGTTTGGAGAACGCTTAACCCGACGGAGGGGGGCTTTACACATTATTCGGCATATCATGACCTTCACACGCGGATTGACTACTGGCTGGTGTCGGTGTCTCTTCTGCCGCAGATACATGCTTGTCAGGTTCTGCCGCGTACTCTGTCGGATCACTCCCCTATACTGCTGACCCTCTCTCTGCCTTAAAAGACTATTCCGCCCTCCACGTGGCGGTTTCCCCCGTACTCGCTGCTTGACCCCCTATTTCGGGAAGACATAGCGGAAGCGATAACGGGGTATTTTGAAATCAATTTTGGCACAGTGGATAGTTTCCAAACGGTCTGGGAAGCCTTTAAGGTTTGCATCAGAGGGGTAGCCATGGCGAAACACTCCGGGGTGCTTTGTGACATCCAGCGACGGGTAGCGGCACTGGAGTGTAGACTGGGGGAATTGGAGGTTCGGCAGCAGAGTGAGGCGGGGGGCGCTGCTGCAGAGGAGTTGAAGAAAGTGCTGGCAGATTATCATGAGGCGGCAGATGCGGAGGTGAAGCATTTGGGAAAGTATGCTACTGCCAGGGTATATGGGGAGGGGGAGAGACCCAGCTCCATTCTTGCTAACATGTTGAGGGTTTGGAGAGGTAAGGCCAATATCACTAAGATCAGGTCGGAAGGAGGGGAATTGCTAACTGACGAAATGGATATAGTTGAGCGCTTTAAGTCGTACTACACAGCGCTTTATGCCTCCAGACAGACGGGCATGGATGATGACATACGAGACTACCTAGATTATATAAAACTGCCCTTCCTAACCAACCCGCACAGGGAATTCCTGGCCCTCCCCATAGAGAAAGATGAAATACTAGAAGCTCTAGCGGGCATGAAGGTGACAAGCGCGCCGGGAGCGGATGGCCTCACGGTCACGTTCTACAAAACCTTTATAGACCTGCTGCTCCCGCATATTTTGACACTGTTCGATGATATATGCGTTAAGGGCCAGATGCCGCGCTCTATGTGCAAGGCCATCCTTGTGGCTATCCCCAAACCGGGGAAACCCCCGGAGGAGTGCAAGCTCGTATCGGCCGCTCTCCCTGCTGAATGTGGACGCCAAGCTGTTCGCAAAGGTCCTGGCCACACGTTTGGCGCTGCTCACTCCAGAGCTGGTCGCTCCGGAGCAGGCGGGGTTTGTACCGGGCAGGAACCTTACCTATAATTTGCGCACCGTGTTTGGCACTATCCAACATGTTCGGCCGGACTCACGGTCTTCCTAGATATGGAGAAGGCGTTCGATTCTGTTGAGTGGGCCTTCATGAGCCAGGTTTTGACCAGAATGGGGCTGGGACCGGTCTTCTTACAGAGGATTGGGGCGCTCTACAGGAGCCCTACCGTGAGAATACGACTCGGCGATCGGGTCTCCGACACGATTCCGATTACCAGAGGTACACGACAGGGGTGTCCCCTGTCGCCCAATCAGCTGCACATAACACATTTTATATTTGACAACTGTGCTATCAGGTTGCCGGGATGTGGGATGTGTGGTGCTGCAATAAATCTCAAGAAGTGTTGTCGGCCGGCCTCCGGGTTGTAGGCGCGAAGCAATGTACATCACTGTGAGTTATCAGTACAAAAAATAAAATATTAAAAAAAACTAAAAAAAAACCACACAAGCAGCAGAACCAAAAGTAACAAAACCGCAACCTGGAACAGTCTAAAGAGCAGAAGCTTTCAACTAGAACAAAAAGGGAGAAAAAAAGCATTACAATTGAAATTCACCAAAAATAGAAGAATTAACATTATAACACACTGTCAATACCCAATTGGTCAATATGCCAGATGGGCCTTCTAATAGGGCTGTGCAAAAATGGGGGTGAACTTGCCCAAGGGATCGGGTGAGCTTGTCTGAGGACTTGGCAGAAAACGGCAGACAGAAATATGCCCCCCTAGCAAAAGAAAAAAATCCCTGGTGCCTAGTAGGGTTTTCTGCCCCCCTCCCACCTAGGGCAAAAAGGCTAACCAAATGTATAAAATAACAATAACCAAATTTATAAAACAAATCTGCCCCCTGGGAGCGACCCTGGCCCAAGGGGTCGTTTCCATTTTAATTTCAAATACGACCCTGGTGTCTAGTGGGGTAATCTGCCCCCCCCGGGGGCAGAAGCCAAATACACGGGCTGATCTGCCCCCGGGGCGGGCAGAATACACATTAAAAAAAAATGAGGCCCCTGGAAGCGACCCTTCCGCAAGGGGTCGCTTCCATTTTTAAAAAAAAGATCCCTGGCTCTAGTGGGCTTTTCTGCCATCCCCCAGGCCAGAAACGACAAAAAGGGGGGGCAGAAAAGACTTTAAAAAAAATGTGCCCCCTAAGAAAGCGACCCGTGCCCAAGGGGTTGCTTCCTTTACATAATAAAAGGACTCCCTGGTGTCTAGTGGGGGGGGGGGCAGAAAAGTCAAATACACAGGATGATCTGCCCCCGGGCGGGGGGGGGCAGAGCACACATTTAAAAAAAATTAGGGGCCTGGAAGCGACCCTTCCCCAAGGGGTCGCTTCCGTTTTTATAAATAAAAAATCCCTGGCTCTAGTGGGCTTTTCTGCCCCCCCCCCCTGGGGCCAGAAATGCCAAAAACAGTCCACAGGGGGGCAGAAAAGACTTTAAAAAATGTGCCCCCTAAGGAAGCGACCCTTCCCCAAGGGGTCGCTTCCTACAGCTAAAAAAAGTACTCCCTGGTGTCTAGTGGGGTATTTGCCAAAACTACGAGGCAATCTGCCCTGGGGGGGGGGGCAGAATACACATTTTAAAATAATTTGTGCCTGGAAGCGACCCTTCCCCAAAGGGGTCGCTTCCGTTTATAAAAAATAAACATCCCTGGCTCTAGTGGGCTTTTCTGCCCCCTCTGGGGCCAGAAACGCCAAAAAACGGAGGTGATCTGGCCCGGGGGAGGGGGGGGGACAGAAAAGTCTTTAAATTATTTGCCCCCTTTAGGAAGCGACCCTTGCCAAAGGGGTCGCTTCCATTTACTTAAAAAAGCATCCCTGGTGCCTAGTGGGGCATTCCTGCAGCACGATCGCGACGCTGTGCGCAATCGTGCTGCAGGAATGCCCTGTATTGAGACATCAGGGGAGAGTAAATACTCTTTCCTCTCCCCCGATGCCTCAATCGTTAACAAAATCAACCCCACAGCCCCACCAGCCAGAAAAACTTACCTCCTTCTTGCTGGGACGCCTGGAAGCAAATGGCTTCCAG
The DNA here is from genome assembly GCF_964204655.1 of Triturus cristatus. NCBI lineage: Eukaryota > Metazoa > Chordata > Amphibia > Caudata > Salamandridae > Triturus > Triturus cristatus. The sequence continues at coordinate 982,211,180 of NC_140584.1, forward strand.
GCGTCCCAGCGCTTCCTGATGACGTCGACGCGCGCTGTGCGTGCTGACGCCATGGGGAAGCGTGGGGGGGTCGGGGGTGGCAGCGGAAACTCTTCCGTTACCATCCCCCTCTGTGGGGGCAAGATCGATGCCCCAGGGGGGACGCGCCAGCACTTCTCCCAGGGGTTGTGCTCATGACGGAGCGGTTCCGTCATGAGCACAGCCCAACCGATGCTCATGACGGAACCGCTCTGTCATGAGCATCGAAGGGGTTAAGGAATGCCCAACACGTCCTAATAAAAATAAACAAAAAAAACTCAGATTTAGCACTAACACAAGTTCAATCGGAAAACTGGATCACTCGATAAAAGACGAGGTCAGTTTGTCGAGGGCTTATTCTAGTTTGGCCTCCACTGCGCCACCCCTTGGGTGTTGACATCTATGTATTAAAGTAAAACTAAAAGCCTTGACTGATTCAATACGTTCTTGGGAAATTGATGCACTCATAGACTCCGGTGCTACAGGAAATTTTATAGATACTCAATTTTTGAGTAAGCTTAGTTTAATAACAGAAAACAAAAGTCACCCGGGGATAGTACGGGCAGTGGACGGTAAAGAACTCACGTCTGGTCCCATTCGACAACAGGCGGAACTTTTAGAAATGGATTGTTCCCCCATTCACAAAGAACCAATAACTTTTGACGTCATTGATGCACCTCAGTTTAGATTAATTTTGGGAATTCCATGGTTAATAAAACACAACCCCAATATTAATTGCGTAAAAAAGACAATCACATTCAATTTTTCTCATTGTAGTACCCACTGTTTTCAAGAACATGTGGAGGAAAACATAGTTCAAGGATTTGATTTTTCGAACGACTTACAGAGTATTTTATTGCTAGAGGGAGTTCCTTTAGATTACTCCGATTTGAAAGATGTTTTTGACAATAAAAGAGCAAACACACTTCCCCCTCATAGGGATTTTGATTGTAGAATCGATTTAGTTCCAGGTGCTACTTTACCGTGCAGTAGAATTTATGCACTTACGGAAAAAGAAAAAGAACACCTAAGAGAATATTTGGATGAATTCTTAGCAAACGGTTTTATTCGACATTCAAAGTCTCCAGTCTCATCTTCTCTTTTTTTCATTCCGAAGAAGGGCGGGGTATTACGCCCATGCATAGATTATAGAGCCTTAAACAATGTAACAATTAAGAATAGGTATCATTTGCCACTTATTCCTACTTTTTTAGATCAGGTAAAACAGGCTACAATTTATACTAAATTGGATTTGCGCGGAGCGTACCATCTTGTGAGAGTTTGTGAGGGCGATAAGTGGAAAACCGCATTTCGCACCAAATTTGGCCTTTTTGAATACCAAGTTATGCCCTTCGGACTCTCTAATGCTCCTGCTGCTTTCCAATTTTTAATAAATGAAGTATTACACAAGTTTATTGATGTTTATTGTGTCATCTATATTAACGATATTCTCATATATTCAAACTCAAGAGAAGATCATGTAAAACAAGTGCGTGCCATTCTTCAAAAATTGCTTGCAAATTCTCTATATGTGAAATTGGTAAAAAGTTTATTTCATGCCTCAAAACTAAATTTTCTAGGATATGTAATCAGCCCTTCTGGAATTGAAATGGATCCCAAAAAGATAGAAGCAGTAAGCACTTGGCCAAGTCCAACTTCAGTAAAACAGATTCAAAGGTTCTTAGGTTTCGCAAACTTCTACCGTTGATTTATTCCGAACTTTTCACAAATAATTACTCCCATCACTAGCCTCCTTCGTAAAGGAGTTACATTTGACTGGACTGAATCTGCAGAAAAAGCTTTTCAAGATTTAAAGACCAATTTAATTACAGCTCCTATTTTAAGTCATCCCGATCCTACTCAACCTTTCATAGTTAAAGCGGATGCTTCTCCATTTGCCTTGGGTGGCATATTATCACAACGAAATAAAGACACAGGACAAATGCACCCGATAGCTTACTATTCCAGAAAATTGTCTTCAGCGGAACAAAATTATGTAATTGCAGACAAGGAGCTATTGGCAATCAAAGCAGTATTTGAGGAATGGTGCCACTACTTGTTAGGAGCATTTCATCCAGTTCCCATCTACAATGATCATAGAAACCTACAAGCCTTGAAGTCTGTCAAAGCTTTATCTGCCAGACAATTGAGATGGTCTTTATTCTTCAATGATTATAATTTTGTAATCACTTTCCGGGCTGGAAAAGAAAATCAAAAGGCTGATGCCTTAATCACGGATTGGTGAACTAGAGTCAGAAAATGACGAAATTCCAAAACCTGTACTGCCTACAACATGTTTTCAAGCTAGTCTTTCCATTTGTGAGGTAATCACTGACATTAAAAAAGAATTGGAGTCAAAGGATATGGAAAGATGGAAAGAAGAATACCCATTTTTGCAAGAAAGAGACAAACTTCTGTTCTTAAACGATCAAATTATTGTACCATCACCTGAAATCCAAGAATCTATTATGAAACTACATCATGATACCCTCTTGTCAACTCATCCAGGTGTCACAAAAACTTATGAAGTCATTAAAAGAAAATTTTGGTGGCCTTCCATGTTCAAAGATGTACAGAATTTTGTTGAAACCTGTAATATATGTATTCAAAATAAATCCTCACACCAAGCTCCGAGTGGTCTACTTAGACCTTTACCTGTTCCACCTCAACCATGGCATACCATTTCTTTGGACTTCATAGTCGATCTTCCACAAACGAAAAAGGGTTATTCAACCATTCTAACTGTGGTGGATCAATTATTGCGTATGGCACATTTTATACCTTTAAAGAAAGTTCCAACTGCCAAGGAATTAGCACAAGTTTTAATGACCAACATTATACGTTTACATGGGATTCCGTCAGTTGTAATCACTGATAGGGGTTCTCAATTCATATCTCATGTCTGGCAAAATTTGAGTACATTACTGAACATGGAAGTTCAATTGTCATCAAGTTACCATCCACAAACAGATGGCTTAACAGAACGTACCAATCAAACGATAGAACAATTTTTACGATGTATGTTAACAACTTTAGAGGACGATTGGTCAGACCTTTTAAGTGCTTTAGAATTTGCATATAATAATGTGGAGCATTCTTCTATCAAAATGTCCCCGTTTTTCTGCAATTATGGTTTTCATCCAAAAAACATTCCAGGTAATCTGGATTCTATCAATATAGTTGCTTCAATTCATGAAGTTAACATCTGTTCATTCTGAAGCTCAATTCAATTTAGCCAAAACAAAAGAAAGTCAAAAAGAAACAGCAGACAAGCATAGATCTGTTCAACCCTCATATGTTATTGGGAACAAAGTGTGGTTAAGCACAAGAAATTTAAGAATAAAGGGAAATAAGAAATGTAATCTTCGATATATAGGACCCTTTCCTATAAAAAAGGTAATAAACCCAGTTTGTGTAAGGCTAACTCTCCCTCTTCATTACCATTTTCATCCGGTTTTTCATGTATCCTTACTAAAACCTTACAACCCTAAGACTTGAATAATTCGGCCCCCTCCTCCAATTTAAATTGACGGTCATTCAGAATTTGAAGTAAAAGCAATTCTGGATTCTAAAAGAATTCGGGGAAAACTTTTTTATTTAATCGATTGGAGGGGGTATGGTCCAGAAGAATGATCCTGGGAACCGTTAACTAATTTGAAAAACGCTCCCAGGTGAATTAAAGCTTTTCATACTCGATATCCAACTTAACCAAGACCAATCCCAAGAGTTTTAGGAGGGATCTTGAGAGGGGAGTACTGTCATGAAGTACGACCGGGTACCTAATTAGCCTCTCAGCTTTCACAGTACTCATGTCTCTAGACCCTATACCTTTTTGTAAGAGAAAAACCCACCCCTTTCCTGTGCACCAGCACTCCGTTATCAGTATGATGTAGTGAAAACCTAAAGTGTCTGCAATTAATGTGTTTTACTTTATGACTGCTTGAAATTATTCGGTAATGTATTTGCAAATGGCTTTTTGTCATGTCAAACTATTTCCGTTTCCAAAAGAACTGAACTTGACATCTTTTTTAACTCATGTTATTTTGTAACTCAAGGAATGAGCAAAGGCAGAGATCCGCTTTATTTTCAAAGCTTGTTGTCACCGCTGTCACTGAATGACTCTCAGTGAAGCGGTGAAATCTGGAAGACTATGCGCGTACCGCACGCAGGACGTGATTGTACATGTGAGCGCTTGGGTGCGGCTGGCTATAAAAGCCGCACCCATTGTTCTAGAAGGCGCTTTGCCTTCTATTAATTTCTCTGGCAGGGAGCAGCTTGGGAATCCTCCCGAACTTACCTGGGAACTCGAGAGCAATCTTCAACAACTCTGGATTCCGGCCTTTGATTCCTCTTCGCCCACGAAAAAGGAACCAAACCTACAAATGAAAACAGAGAGAAGGAGATAAGTACATTTAAATACATTTCGGCGCCCTTCGCAAGAAAGGTTCAAGGAATTGAATAATTTTTGGGACTTCTATAACTAAGAAGAAACTTCTTTCTATTTTACAGAACTATTTAAAAGGTTCACTAGAGACTTTACAAGACTTTATGTAAAGAAAGTTTGTTTTACAAGGCATGTTTAATTTAATCAATCAAGAAAAGTTTCAGGATACGTATTGAGCAATGTGCTTTGTGAGTTTGTGGTATGGTCTCTGTCCATTTTCTCTTTGAAAGGTAAAACAAGACAACAGAGGCAGCAGAACAAATTCATTCTATAAAGAAGCAAGTCCATAGGCAGTTTGGAATAACAGAGTAAAAGGTACAGCTTAAGGAATTAGGTTATCTGATGAATGGGGAATAGAAGTATTAACTTGTTTTATGTTTCAGCTCATCTACAACACAGATAAAGACGCTCAATTAGGGAACTACCTGACAACTCGAAACACTCCCAAGTCAACACAAGAAATACTGGGCGCAGGCAAGACAACTACTGATCGCAGGTAGGCGAAAGATAGATTTCTTTTCGTTAAAATAGGTCTTAAAGCATGCTAGAAAACTATAGTTGGATATTAAGGAAAATCTAAAAAGTCTGATAGACTTTCACTTGTTGATTCGCAGGTCGATAGCAAGAACCCTACCACATCCAGTACCCCGGCCCTCCTCCCTAATTTCTAATTTATAGCTTGTATTGAGCTAAAATCGCAAGATTTAAGTTAGTCATTTGGGAAGTTGGTCCCTTGCGTCCCTGCTAAATTCAACTACGTCTCTGCAACCAAGTTAAGGTAAGGGACGACATAGTACCTTGACAGTCTGTCAACGCTTTTGCTAACCCGCATCGATGCGGTTGGCTGAAATTGTTAGACTCTGTCGTATTCAGTATCGCGGTAGTCTCAGACGGAGCTACAGAGTCTAAGGAACTGTATTGTCACATTTGTCCTGCAATTTAAAGGTTATTTTGCACAGAAGCTATTTTTAAGAGTATTTTATGTTGGATTTTTGTCGTTTTTGGTCTTGTTGGTTTAGATTAAGACTACTTATTTTTCTAAACTGGTTGTAGTGTCCATTTGTAGTGTTTTCACTGTGTTTCTGCATGCATGCACAAATGCTGTACACACTGCCTCTGAGATAAGCCTGCCTGCTTGTGCCAAGCTACCAAGGGGGTGAGCAGGGGCTGTTTTTGAAGAGTATCTCCCTTACCCTGACTAGGACGAAGGGTCCCAACTTAGACAAAGGTGCTAACCTCTGCCAACTAGAAACCCCCATTTCGAACAGTCCTCGACACTCCTAGAGGTAAACTGTACTCCATTGTCTGAGAGTAGAGACAATCGGAAACCCTCTCTCAGAAAGAGTTATTCTAAAAAAATCAATGATTACACCTGATTCAACAGAATTTCCACTTTGATTTACGGCCTCCATGAAAACATTTCAAGGCATACCAAAACATAGCGGTCCTGAGACTTCAATCTCACTGGGCCTAAAATGTCAACTGTAATGTCTGACCATAGACCGCTGGCTCGTTCCCTCACTACCATTGGCTGTGTCCTACACTTTGAAAATCTGTCACTGCACGAGCACTTGGCATAATTCCGAACTTCTTTTTCTAAATGCATATCCATGGCAGGCTACCAATAAGCTTCACTAAATTTCTTGTTTGTCTTAGCAATACCCAAATGACTGTCATGACCATTATTCAACAACCTTTTTCTTAGTTTATATGGAGGAACCAATTTGCTGCCTCTCATCAGAAGACTGCCCACAACAGCCAATACCTCTCTACCCTGCCAATACCCTTTCAGTTCATCCTCACAATCTTTCTTCTCACACCACTTACCTGAAATCATTGCCACAATCTTTTGTAACACTTCATCGTTCACCAACCTTTCTTTCCAGTCTCACTCAGAAATCAACCTTTCAATAATTAAACACACATTGATTTCTTCATCAAATTCCTCACCACCAAACCACTCTCCTTCCTCAGACATTTCACTTTCAACATCCCTTAATCTCGATAGACAGTCAGCCAAAATGTTTCTGGCCCCAGGCAAATAGGACACTACGAAATCAAATTCCTGCAATGCAACAACCCATTTACGTATCCGATGTGAAATAAAGTCTATACCCTTCTTGGTGAACACTTCCTTCAAAGGTTTATGATCTGTCAAAACTTCAAACCTTTACTCTCCAAAGAAACTTTCTCAATCCGTGCACTGCCCAGAAAACACCCAGGGCTTCCATTTCCACAACCGAAAAATTATACTCCGCACCTCTCAAGGGCCTGGAAATAAATAAAATTGTCTTTTCCTCCCCATCAAATTTCTGTATTAGCACAGCCCCTAACCCTTTTGAGCTGGCGTCATTATGTATGACTTCTTTGTTTGATCAAAACTTCCTAAATTCGGTGCCTCACTTAGATACCTCTTACCACACTCCAACTCTGTCACAATCCTGAGACCACACATATTCTCTCCCTTTTTTGAGTAGGTCTCTCATGCAGCAGGTTTTTTCAGCAACATTTGGGACAAATGTATTGTAGAACTCCGCCATCCCCAGAAAATTCACCAGTTTTTCTTTGTTTTGAGGGACGTGAAGTTTACAAATGGTGTCAACCAGGGAAGCTTTAGGTTTAATTCCAGACCCACAGACCAATCGTCCCAAATATTCAATCTCTTAAACATCAAACTTGCATTTATTTGCCCTGAGTGTGAGGCCTGATTCACAATATTGTCCCAAGGCGTTCCTCAGCCTACCATCACGTTCCTCAAAATTGACACCAGTGATTAGTATGCCCAGACGGAGTACGCGTAGTCATGCTATGCGGAACTTTGCGAAGTGGTAAAAAACTCTGCTGTGCTACCTAAGCTCCGCGAGCTGGAGGAGTTGCTTGCCGTGCCTGATTGCGTGATGTTTTCCATCATACGTAACACAAAGTGCGTTCTCATGCCAGAAATCACACATTAACGGCACTACACGGTTTGCATGGGTGCAGCCATCTTTGTTTTTGCTCTGTTAGTCTGTTCATGGTGCTGGGGCCTACCTTTTCATCCTTTCTCAATCTATTTAATCATTGTCTTATAAAACATTTTTTCCCCTCAATTTTTAAAATTATCTTACCTGTTGTCTTTGTGTGTGTGTATATTGTTTTACTACTTTTGTGTGTGTTTTTTGGTGAGTTTTGTACTTTTTGATTTTTTCGCTTTACTTCCTTACTTTTACCTTCCTTCCTGATTCTTTTTATTCTCTCTTCCCCCCAGTGACATAGCAGAGCATGGTGCAGAAAAAAAGAGCAGCAGCCGCCTTCTTTGCGGAAGGCGGTGCCAGGAAGGGGTGCAGCCCTGTGCCTTATTTACAGAGGTGGAGGTGTCCTGCCTAAAAAACAGAAGGATCCCTTTTGTGCTATATATTACTTGGTCAACCTATGATCAAACAGAGTGCACTGAACCGAAAATATACCACGGAGTATACAAATCTAAAAGTCATGCAAAGTTCTGTTTCCCCTATGTTTATTGAATAGAATTTATTATAAAATTATGTTTTACTGCATTCATGAAAAGCATATTTCAGAGTAATCCATAATAAGAAAGATTTACATAAATTTCAAAAATATTTTTACAATATCCTAATTCAATTAAATATACACATATACAAATACAATCATAATATCAATTCACATAACAAGCATTAGAGAGATTTTTCCTTTGCCTATAGAGGTCTACCACATAAAAAATCTAAAACTTTTGTTCACGCTCTTCATGTACTTGTTTGAATTGAACTAGTGTCAACGCGGCATTTCGGCGGATTCTTAAATCATTCTCCGCCTTCTTCAGCACAAATTCAAAAATAAATGTTTTTCTTAAAACATGTTTAAAAACAGTAGTTAATCTCGTAGAGTTGTTAGTATTCTGCTTCTCCTGTAATCGTGGATTTATTTAGATGGAGCCCTGTTTGGGGAGTCTTGACTTTTTTAAAGGTGCTACAGGTTCAAAGATGGGCATATCAATTTTGCTTCCATCTGTGGTTCCTAGATTTGCCACCCTTCACGTCTTTAGTAAATTTAATTGTTCTTAGGTGTTGAGTCATTCTATTATGGCCTTTAGAACACTCATTTGCTATCCAATGAACAAACAACCCCTGGTCTTCTGTGTTCCAGGACTACCGCCTTGGCAGAGCGTTTGTCCGAAGTTTTTTAATTCTTCAGTCCGGTCGGACCACGGGTGGGGTGGTGGCTGGATCCGCCAATGCGACACCACCACTAGCCCACCGCCAGACACGTAATCTGGTCCATCTCCTCATTACTACTCGGGCAGTTGGACCGCACCACGATCGCTGGCTCTACCAGGGAACCGCCGTTCCCTGGCATAGGACTGGCAGTCAGAGACTGCAATATGCTTGGTAGGACCACCACGGTCCTGCCCAGCATATTATGAGTTTCCTCTCCGCCATGCTTTTCATGGCAGTGGAACCCTAGGTAAGGTGCTAGACACTAAACATACGTAATTCATGATTCCCACTCCAGCCTACCTTAAGTCAGGGAAGGTGCTGGACACTAAACTTACATGATTTACTATTCCCACTCCACTACAATCTAGCTTAAGTCAGGAAATGTGCTGGACACTTAACAAACATAAATTACTTTTCCTACTCCAACCTATCTTAAATCAGTGAAGGTGCTGGACACTAAACATACATAACCTACTATTGCCACTTCAATATACATTAAGTCAGAAAATGTGCTGGACACTACACATACATACTTTATTATTACCACCCCACCTATCTTAAGTCACAGAAGGTGCTACATATCCCACATACATAATGTACTACTCCAAATCCAACCTACCTTAAGTCAGGGAAGGTGCTGGACACTACACATACATAATTTCCTATTTCCACTTCAATCTACCTTAAGTCAAGGAAGGTGTTGAGCACTAAACATACATAATTTACTATTACCAGTCCAACCTACCTTAACTCAGAGAAGGTGCTGGACACTAAACATACATAATTTACTATTCCCAATCTACCTTGAATCAGGTAAGGTACTGGGCACTAAACATACATAATTTCCTCAACAAGGAGCCGGCAGTCCTAGGGCAGTCCAGCTGCCCGAGTCATAATCGGGTGGTCGGACTGCTGGTGCGGCGGTAATTGGATCCACCACCGTCAAGCCACCATAAGTCTAGTGGTCCTTGGACCGCCAGACTCGTAATAAGGCCCAAAGTGTACAACACCTTCCCTGATTTAAAGTAGGTTGGAGTGTGAATGGTACATTATGTGTGTTTAGTAACCAACACTTTCCCTGACTTAAGGTAGGTTGGATTTGGAGTCATGTATGTGTTGTATATAGCACCTTCTGTTACTTAAGATAGGTAGGAGCGGGAATAATAAATGATGTATGTGTAGTGTCCAGCACATTTCCTGACTTAATGTATATAAGAAGGTAGATTTAAGTGGTAATAGTAAGTTATTTATGTTTAGTGTCCAGCACCTTCCCTCATTTAAGATAGATTGGAGTGGGAAAAGTAATTTATGTTTGTTAAGTATCGAGCACCTTCCTGACTTAAGCAAGATTGCAGTGGGAATAGAAGGCTATCCATGCTTAGTTTACAAAATGTTCCCTGACTTAAGGTAGATTGCAGAGGGAATAGTAAATTATATTTGCTTAGTGTTCAGCCCCTTCCTTGACTAAAGCTAGATTGCAGTGAGAATAGTAAATTAAGTATGTTTCATTTTCAGCACCTTGCCTGATTTAAGGTAGATTGGAGTGGGAATAGTAAATTATGTATGTTTAGTGTCCAGCACCTTCTGTGAGTTAAGGTAGATTGGAGTGGGAATAGTTAATTATGTGTGTTTAGTTTCCAGTGCCTTCCCTGACTCAAGGTAGATTGGGGTGAGAATAGTAAATTATGTATGTTTAGTAACTAGCACTTTCCATGACTTGAGGTAGTTTGGAGTCGTAAATTATGTATGTGTAGCATGTAGCACCTTCCCTGATTTAAGGTAGGTTGGAGTGGGAACAGTACATTGTGTACGTGTAGTGTGCAGCCCTTTAGATTGGAGTGGGGATAAAAGTTTATGTATTTTAGTGTGTATCACCTTCCCTGACAAAAGGTATGTTAGGGTGGGGATAGTAAGTTATGTTTGTGTAGTGTTTAACACTTTAAATTAATAGAAACACACATATATTTGATCAAGTACATCTTTATTTGTACAGAATAGAAATTAAACCATGTTTTTGGCATATGTCAATAAAGTTTATTGCAACAACAATGTACAGTTGATCAAATAGATAATACATAGAACAGGTTTTTACATTAATTGTTTGCATTTATCTATATTTAATATTATATAAAAAATGCATTAGTACATTTTTATGTATGACAATTATTGTTATGGATTAGTGATTCCCTGATTGGCATGTTTGATTTAGTGGTCAGTCCCAAGTACAGTGCACTGTGTGTGCCCAGGGCCTGTAAATCAAATACTGCTGGTGGGCCTGCAGCACTGATAGTGCCACCTACATAAGCAGCTTGTAAATGTATCCATGCCTGCCATTGCAGAGCCTGCATGCAGTCTAGTACTGCCATGTCGACTTGACAAGTGCACCCACTTGCCAGGCCCTACCCTTCCCTTTTCTTACATGGTAGTAACCCCTAATGTAGGCCCAAACTACCCCTGTGGGCAGGGTGCCATGTATGTAAAAAGGTAGGACATGCCCTGGTGTGTGTGGCATGTCCCAATAGTGAAATGCTGCCAATTTCGTTTTCACTATGGCAAGGCTACCTGTTCCCATGGGATGGAATGGGGAGTTTGCTTATAACATCTTATAAGCATAACTACCCCTGGGATCAAGGTGGAAAAATAAAGTTTAGTATGCCTGAACTCCGAATGTTAAACTGCATCTTTTAGTAAAGAGGATTTTTACATGCAATGCGTTGTTTGTTTAATGATCTGTAGTGTTGTAGAATATTAGTTATATGTAGATAAGTATGTGATGAGTAATTGTAATTGAGTTTTAGAGTAATATATAATATTAGTAGAATATGTATGTGAGGGAGTGATTTCTATTGTTTTTTGTTTACACGTGTTTTTTTTCCTGATTTGGAGTTTGATGGAGGTCTCGTTCAAACTTTTTTTTTAAAGGAAATGTGTATTGGTTTATAATAAACTAAGAATTGTTTTACATTTCCTTCATTTTTCCGGTTTCCTGGAGCTTTTCTTTTTTAAAATCAATTTTTATGGTTCTATGCTACAGAAGAATATATCGGTAGATTCAATTTTAGACAGTTGTATTTTTCCATTTTTTGTGGGTTCTTTTATAATACAAAAGTGGATTTTGAAGGATTACTGTTTTCTAACTGTTGTTTGGATGAAGGTCTGCAGCTACAAAACTGTAAGTAGTTTTTTTTATTTAAAGTGGATGGGAAATGTTATTTATTTAATTGTTTTTTTATAACAATTAAAAAGTTCTGTTTTATTTTCAATCTATGGAGATTGTGATAGATTTGTTTGGCAATTTTATATTTTTGGAGGATATTTGTTTAGTTATTTTTTTAAGATTCAAAATATTTATATTATGTGAAATAATATGTATTAGTTACATATGTATTGTTTGACATAATACTGATATTTTAAATATTTTTTTTTTAAATTACGAGTCAGGTTGCTGTTTTATTTTAATTTGGTTGAGTTGTATGAAGGATAAGGGTAACATTTAGATTATAGATTTTGCTATGGTTTCTAAGTATTCTAGACCTTTAGTATTTGGATAGAGTCTAACTTTGAATTGTAAATGCTAATACATTGTTTTAGTTTGCTTGGTTAGTTTAGGGCACAGTTGTGTTATGAATTGGTCTGCTCTTAGGGACTGATTATGAGTTTGGCGGTTGGAGGCCCGCCATGTTGCGCTGGCGGTTCTACGGTGGTCCTCCGTCTGCCATATTGCAAGCTGCATTATAAGCACACAAGTGCACCCACACAGTTCCGTCGACATCGCCAGCTTCGTATTTGCGTCAGTTTGGCGCAATAGACCAATGAGGCCCTGGGACGCAAAAACCGCCGTTCAAGACCGCTGAGCCAAATGCGTGTTGCCTTTCAGCCTGGCACAAGTGTCGCAGTCCAACCACCGCTGCACAGGAGGTGGGAAGGTAGGGATATAAGGGCGAAACTCACCTTCACTCATCGACACATGACCTCTGCTGTCATGGAGGCCATTGTACCTGTTGTCCCTATAACATACCTGCTAAACTATCTCCGAAGCAGACGCCGATGCGGTGCCATCTCAAATAAGTCAAACCACTACACAAACACCACGCTTTGCCCAAAAAATGCTGCGTCACCAAGGACAACACATTGGAGGTGTGTCCTCCAAGTGTATCAGTCTTACAAAGGCCTGTGCATTGCATTGCAAGATGGGGATGGGGATGTTATCCGTTCACCGACACCAGCCACTCAGAGAGAGTAGTAAATGTGAATGGGTGCCTTTAGTTGGTGAAAGCGAAGTCATACTGTTGCACGCAGGACAGTGGCATGACCCACAGACCTAAACGCTCACAATTTCACACATTACATGTATTAAGCCAGACAAAAAGGACAATCAATCCCCATGTAACCAATCATCGGCTCTTCATAGCACCTAAAATTAACTATCATATACCTTATCCTTTTCACTGTCCTACATCCCATCCTCAGGAACTCTATCAATTTTGTAGTATTGAAGAAGCAAAATCCCAGCACTATTGTAGAACAACCTTAAGCTACCACCACATTGCACTGAAAAAAACAAGTTCCTGCAAACATGGACACTACGTGTCATAGTACGCAAATAAAATACCCAATAAAAGTCCAAGTGCACCCTCCCAGTCCCACATAGCAACTACACACCACACACCAAAAGACAGGTGTCACCTAACAATGAAAGTTGTCAGTAATGTCTGCAGTAAGATACTTACTTACAACACCAGTTAAGTTCCACACCTATGAACACATTCAAAACACCATGCATCCTGGTACACACAGAGCGTCACGAGTCCCACACCTCATCATCACCCCACACATCCACAAGTCTGCATGAACCACACACACCTAACCTGAGGCATTTTCCACAGTAACCCAAATAAGAAGCCCCAGTCACCATCTCCCCATCATGTATGTCACAGTAGCATATCAGGGACAACTAATAGCTGCACACTGTGTAGACAATTTGTCCTGGCACCTTATGCTAGCAATCACATCTGCCCCAACTACAGGTAGTAGCTGATTCACACTCACATTCAAATAGACACAAAATAAGGACAACCAACAAAAGTATGACACGTACACACACTGCATTTGTACAAACACTAACCACTCATTAAAACACACAGCACACATATCACAACAACATCACTGGGAGAAGGACAGCCACATTTGGCAGATAACAGACATTGTATAATATTTACCAAAGGATAACCTACAAAATGCTGCATAGCTACCTGTAGGTGTTGAGGCAAAACATTGAGTACATGCACATGGCCCCTCATCCGGACAAGATACCTGAGTGCTACTGCCTGCCATATGATCCTGCGCATAGCGTTACTCTGAGGGTGCGCTTGCTTGTTTGTTTTTTAAACTTTCCTGTTATTATATCTGTGTTTGCTTTAGTTCTTACCCCCTGTTTTTACCTGGGATTACTGCCCTCTTACTCGCACGATAATTGCTTGACTCCACCGCTGCTTAGCGGGTCCTGTCATCGGGTTAAGGAAGTCGGGGGAACTTTGGGCGCCATCTTGGCTTGGGATTGCGGCGGTGACATCGTTGGACGCCATATTTGTTTCCTAGTAGATATGAAAAGATGGGGAATAAGGTGTAATAGAGGCTGGAATCTGGAATAAATTTTACGACAATCGGTTTACCTCTGACACCATTGATCACACGTTGTTTTATCTGCTAGTCTATTTAATGACTGCGATTAGAAACAATTTTTTCTTTTACTTCATCAATTTGTACTGGACGAACACTACTTCATCTCAAATTGCACATTATAAATACAGTGATAAATATTTATATTTGTACAGTGACATTTTGGCATATCAAACATAACATTGCAATGAATTGAAAATAATCGAAAAATCAATTATTAGTGTCAAACAATCAAAAAATCAATTAAATCACTTGCCCGATAGGGGTTATCTTTAAGAACTGTAGCTGGTTGGCTCCTATAGTTCTTGCTGTAATTCTGGTCCTAGACAGAGTCAAGTTAGAAGCTTTGTGATTTTAAACGAGCAAACTTAGTTGTTTTAATGTGTGTGCTCGGGGGGGCATTATTTTACATTCGTCTCCCCCACCATTATTGATGATCTCTGCTTGTTTGCCAACGCGTTTCGACCTTTGACATTGGACCTAAATCATATTTGTGAGTTCGTCTTCAGGGCTGGTATGTGGTTGGAATCGGACGTCTATCTGCTCAGGTATGGAGACTTTTCTTCTTTTTCTTGCCGTTCTATTTGTGTGCTGCCGGCTCACGAGGTTATCTTGTATTTTCAAGTCCGACTGGTTTCTCTCTTGGTTAATGTTGATATTTTCTGGACTTGTTCAATACTGCGTCCTTACTTCCGCGTCTTCGGCTATTCTCCCATTTCCTGCTTGTTCAGAGTGCTTGGAGCGGGTCCTGTCATCGGGTTAAGGAAGTCGGGGGAACTTTGGGCGCCATCTTGGCTTGGGATTGCGGCGGTGACATCGTTGGACGCCATATTTGTTTCCTAGGCATGCAGCCTATGCGCGCAAGGGCTACTTAAGGCGGTCAGTTTAGCGGGTCAGCCGGACAAGATACCTGAGTGCTACTGCCTGCCATATGATCCTGCGCATAGCGTTACTCTGAGGGTGCGCTTGCTTGTTTGTTTTTTAAACTTTCCTGTTATTATATCTGTGTTTGCTTTAGTTCTTACCCCCTGTTTTTACCTGGGATTACTGCCCTCTTACTCGCACGATAATTGCTTGACTCCACCGCTGCTTAGCGGGTCCTGTCATCGGGTTAAGGAAGTCGGGGGAACTTTGGGCGCCATCTTGGCTTGGGATTGCGGCGGTGACATCGTTGGACGCCATATTTGTTTACTAGGCGTGCAGCCTATGCGCGCAAGGACTACTTAAGCCAGTCACTTTACCGCGCAGCGGTTACGCGCAGTGGTGGGCGCCCTCACTGCGCCTGAGTCGCGCCAGAGTCCTGCCCGTCTGCGCTCGTCAGCGTCTCGGCGGCGCTCGGTGCGACGGAGTCGTTAGTATTGGACCTCCCTGTATAAAGATCACCGATCAGAATCATGGTATGCTATACGGCGGATACATTACGGTCCCTGCAGAAGGTTGTTTGTGCTTGTCGCAGAGTCTTTCCAAGACGATATAGGGGTAAGAGGTGATGCCCGGGGTGTGGGTGGGGCCCAAGTACGGGTTCAGTTAGCATTTTAGACAGGGAGGTGGACCGTGGGAAGCATCTCTTATTGCTTTTGAATACCTGATCCTTGTGCAAACATGCTCAGGACATCTACGATCTTCTGGTTTCTGAACAACCATCTTGCCTAATGCTGACGGAGACCTGGCTAGGGGACTCCTCCAATCCAGATATAGCTATGGCAATTCCTCCAGATTATAACATCTTCCGGCAGGATAGATTGGAGGGGAGGGGAGGGGGTGTGGCGCTTGTAGTGAAAAAATCGGTTGCATGCACCATTATTCCTACGGATGCGATTATAGGATCTGAATCCCTAGCTTTTTCATTAATATTGGCGCCGCACTACTCCTTTAAAGGGCTGCTAGTATACAGGCCCCCTGGACCAGTGGGTTCCTTTTTTGATGAACTCCAGTCGATAGTCGCAATGCTCGCTCTTCGAGCTGAGCGCTGTGTAGTGGCTGGGGACTTAAATTTTCATATGGAGGATGGATTGGATCCTGATGTGATTAAGCTAACTGATGCCTTGGCTCCCTTGGGCCTCGTTCCTTACTTATCTGGACCTACTCATGATAAGGGTCACACCCTGGATCAGGTCTTTTCCACGGTCCCTTTAGAAGTGCTTGCACTTTTACCAGTGCTATGGTCAGATCATAGGCTGGCTAAATTCCACGTATTGGGCATAAAGAAATGCTCGAATACTGCTTCTAGACATCAGGGACGTATTTCTAGGGCCTATCATCGGGTGACATCAGATATGCTGGCTCAAGCATCGCTGGATTATCCTTGTCCTCTTACCGGAGATTTGGAGAGTGATGTAGGGTCTTTGCAGGCATGGCTAACGGATAGGCTGAATGATCTGGCCCCCGAGAAGGCCCCTCGAGCAACATCTAAATGGTTCTCGGCCCCGTGGTTTACTGAAGCACTGGCAGCATCTAGGCGGCAGTGCAAGGTGGCTGAAAGGGCCTGGCGATCACAGTATGATCCTGAAGCCAGACGTGCATATAGGACGGTGGTTAAAGCTTATCATCGAGACATCCTTCTCGAAAAAAAAGGTTATCTGGCAAGGAGGATAGAGGCTGCCTCTAACTCCTGTAAGGAGATTTTTATAATCGTCAGGTAATTTACGTCCCCTCGTCAGAATGTGACGTCGGTCGCTCCCTCTGAGCCATGGGTCTCCGCACTCGCCGACTTTTTCACTACTAAGATCAAATTGATTCAGGACTCCTTTCCTTCGAGGATGGCCGAAGGTTGTCCTAACGATGAGAATGACCTGAATCAGGCGGCCTTTATGGGTCCAGTCTTGGCTGCCTTTCCGCCTATTTCAGCTTTGTCTTCATCAGCTCTTATGGCCAATCTTAAATCTGGGTCGCCCCTGGACCCCTGTACGGCCAAATTCTTGGCTAAGATGGTCGAAGTTGTCAATCCGTTGGCAAATCCCCTTCTGAATCTCTCCTTGAGTGGGGGGGTGGTTCCGCAGGTCTGGAAGCAGGCCATGGTTATTCCGCTTCTCAAAAAACCTGGCTTAGACCCGGAGGCTCTGGCCAGCTGTAGGCCTATTTCCCTTCTCCCGGCGTTGGCGAAGATCTTGGAGAAGCATGTGCATTCCGTGCTCTCCAATTTCTTGGAAACTCATGACCTACTCCACTCTTCTCAATCGGGCTTTCGCCCTAATCTAAGTACTGAGAAGGCGCTTCTGGAAGTGTCTGAAGCCATCAAAGAGGTACTGGATGCAGGGGGCAAGGCTTTGCTCGTCATGCTGGATTTGTCGGCGGCCTTTGACACCGTCCCCCATGAGGGTCTCCTCGCTAGACTTTATGACATCGGTCTTAGGGGGACGGTGCTCAGTTGGTTTAGATCATTTCTGGAGGACCATCAGCAAACGGTCTGGGTCCCGCCCAGCTCTGCCATGATGCCGCCTTTGGGAGTGGGAGTTCCACAGGGCTCGGTGTTGAGCCCGACTCTCTTTAACATCTTCATGACCCCTTTGGCGGCTTTGGCGGAGTCCTGGGGGGCCCAGATCATATCTTATGCTGACGACACCCAGCTCCTCTTTACGTGCAGGAAAGGCGAAGATTTTGATGGGGAGAGTATACGTGAGTGCCTTGGGGCTGTGTTTAAATGGTTCCAGCATAACAGCCTCAAGTGCAACTCAGATAAATCGGAGGTACTCTGTTTCGGATGTCCATCTGATCCCCATTGGCAGGAATGGTGGCCTGCTAATATGTTCCCTCCAGCGAGCTCTTCTTTGCTTGCTATGAATCTGGGGATCAAGATTGACAATGGCCTGTCGTTACGATCCCAGATCTCTGGCCTTACCGGATCTTGTTTTAGCCTGCTTAAAATGCTGCGAAAGTTTCTTCCTTTTCTCTCGGAGGATCATAGGAAGATGACGGTGCAGGCCTTGATTGGCTCAAGATTGGACTATTCCAACGTTCTATACTTTGGCCTTCCGGAATATCTGCTGCAATGGTTGCAGGTGGTCCAGAATTCGGCCGCACGAGCAATTTTTGGCCTGTTCAGGCGAGCTAGTGCCTCTAGTCTCTTGCAATCACTCCATTGGCTTCCGATCCGGAAACGGATAGTTTTTAAAGCCTTGACCTTAGCGCATAAGGCCCTTCATGCCTCGGGTGCCAAATATCTCCAAAGGAGACTTACTTTTTATCATCCCGCCCGTGCTTTGAGGTCCGAATCATTGTATCTGGCCGTGGTCCCCCGTGTCAAAAAAGCCCGTATTGGAGGTCGCTCGTTTACGCTGTTAGCATCGCAATTCTGGAACACTTTGCCTCTGGCGTTGCGTAGCACCTCCAATTTGCTGACTTTCAGAAAGGGCCTCAAAACCTGGCTCTTTGCTCTTTAGTTGTTTCTGTCTACTCTATGCTGGGCCCTTTTACTGCTCTGTGTCGCGTCTTCTGTGGTAGGTGGTTATGAGCAAAAGCGCCGGGACACTCTTTTAGAGTAGCTGAGCGCTATATAAAACAAACCTTAACATAACATAACATAACATCCATATTAACACCTGAGCAGCTTCAAAGCTCACATCACAATCACCACTGAGAAAGGACCACCTATTCCCTGCTGCAGAGTTCAACAATGTAGTACTATTAACGGAATTATAGCATCACATAATTTATCATGATAAGCAATGATCCCACCAAGGTGGCATCTGATGGTCAAACTTTATTAACAAACATAAACAAAATTAAATGAATGACAAAGGACAGTTCAATGCTGATTTGGGATCCATTACTGTGCTGTACCATACAACTTGCCAAAATCACACTACCAAGGAAACCTCCTCAGGTATAGGCATCAGGTGGGCATTTCAGGCACATCAAATTAATATCAGGGTAAAGTTGGGTCAGAGGTGGTAAACTGGATCAAAAGGGGGAGGAGGGTTAGTGTCTGAGGCAGAGGGAAACACATTGGGACCTTAGACATTCCTAGTTCACTTTGGGGAGGGGTGATAACAAGGGGTGGGCTTTGGGAGGTAGAGGTAGTGTGTGTCTGTGATATGGGTGTGTCTATTGCTGATGTCTGTGAGTCTAAAGCTGCTTGGGTATGGCCTGTGTCCGATAGTGGATGCTCTGTGTGTACGTGTGTAGTAGGCATGCTGAGGGAGGTCTGTGTCTGGTCAGTGGATGCATGCATGCCAATCCTCCTGTGTTTTGGGGCAGAAGTGGTGCTTGTGGATGATGGTGTCTGAGTGTGACGATGTCTGCGTTTAGGTGGGACAGGAATGAGTAACGGGACTTGGGATGTCTAAGAGTGTGGTTGAGGGGTAGAAGGATAGGCCGGGGGGAAGGTTGCAGTCAGTGAGGAGGCAACTGCCTGAAAAGATCTCTGTAGAGCAGACATGCTACGGTGAATGCCCTCTAGGAACTCCAACGTCTATGTCAATATGTTAGACTGCCCCAGGAGTGCATTCAGCAGTGCAGTTTGTCCAACAGAGATCTGTCTCAGGAGTGCTACAGCCTCCTCACTCAGGGCAGCTGTGGTCACAGGGGCTGGGGAAGAGGTGCCTGGGGCAAAGAAGACGTCATGCCCCTTCTGGGAGTGAATGCGGACTACTTTGTGGGGAGCAGCAGGGAGGGTGGCGATGGAACGGGTGGTTGTGGACGAGGTTGGTGGAGATACAGTTCCTGTGGTGTCCACAACCACCACGGAGCTGTCACTGGAGCCTGACTCCACTGAGGATGACGATGACAACTCAGTTTCCTCCAGAGCATGCCCCATACCCTTCGACAATGTGACTCCGCTGCTGTCAGTCTCCTGACCAGAGTCATTCTGTTCAGCTGGCTCCCCATCATCGTCAGCACGATCTCCTCTGCCTGGCATGGTTGATGCTGAAAAAACAGTGTGAACAGCTGTGAGATACATGTACATACTCATCACCATAACATTTTCACAACAGTGACATCAAAGAGGCATACATAACTTCATCAATTCTGGCCACTAGGGGTCTTAAGGGACACCATCACCTCACACATAGATTTCCATGGCAAGAGACCATTATCACAACAATGGACATGCTCATTGCACATAGGTCTCATTTGCAACATCATTACCACAGTATAGCTATACTACACCATACAGATATCTATTGCCTGGAATGTACTATTACCTGTTAAAGTGGCACACCTGTAACCAAAAATGAAGGAAAATGAATAGCAGATAACATGTGCCAAAATACCGAACAGGCTACACCATTGTATGGACACACACAAACACATTACCAGACAATATCTGTCCGAAAAGCATCATGTGAGACCTACATCAACATTGGAATCGATTAGTCACTATAACCATACAATATCACATACCACCCAAAGATAACCAGAATGTGGAACAGAATTGCAATTGCACAGTTCAAAACCAATATAGGCCCCACAGTACACCATTAGCAAAGGGAGATGATACCGTTACATTGTTTGAATGATCAGCTTACACATGACACAGTGAAAGAACAATGCACTTCACTCATTGCTAACACATAACGAGGTCATTCAATTAAAATGAACATATATGTACAGACTAATAAACAGTAAAATGTCTAAAGCCAAATAAGGATCAACATCTACTTATTGCTACACAGACCGACTTGTCCTAGTAGAATACATCCTTTTTAACTATCCACCCATGGTATAACACACCAGCTTCAAGTGTGGAGTATTCCATCACCCCTTCTGCATAAAGATCAGTCTGGAAAGGCAATAAAATGTTAGAGAATGTTAGGTAGACTCTGTGCAACACCCTCCCCTTCATAGCTGCCATTGGGCCCTCAACTGCCCATCAAGCTCTGGATAGGCCACCGCCAAGGCACGGACCATCAGGGGAGTCAAGGGCTGGCGCACGCCCCTGTTACGTGGGGAGGACCTTCCCAGCTGGTACTTGGCGATGTTGCAGCAGCTACATCTGAAGTCCTCCCATCTTTTGCGATAGTGGACGCTGCACCTAGTATAGACTCCCAGAGCCCGAACTTTCCAGGCTATGGCTTTCCATAATGCCTGCTTCTGATGGGAGTTGACCTGCACATAAATACAAGATGATCCAAGTCAATGTTACAAACCAACTTTCATATTGAAACATTGCTGACACCTAGCACAATAAGCAGGTACCACAAACCATTTTGCATTAGTAGGCCTCACATCAATGTCACCAGCTTTTAAGGTACAAATACATGAGTATTGGCCTATAGCCACTAATGAAACATACCTGAACACAACGTCCTGGTACACATCCCACAGCAAAAGTACATGTCCATGTTTATGCTCATCGTTGCCTGCTGTGTGTTACAGAGGCATATAAACACCATTACAAACCCATTATGTACCAGACTTTTAGCCATGTCTGTACACACCCTATATCCATCTGGCATATCATCATCCACCTAATGCCACATGCTGACTGACTGTCAATGTCAAAATTCTACAGTGCAAGGTGTATGGTAGTTGTGTCACATTGTCATCCTACTAAGTGGCAAGCAAAGATAATGTTGATAAGGCTCAGGTAATGTCCGACATGTTTAACATGGTGTAAGGTCTATGCAGAGATAACTTGTATACATACTACCTGCAATCAATGTCACATGGAAGACCCCACCAAACACTGGGCCATGCACATACAATGCACATGTATGAAGAAGAAACAACTGGTCAAGTTTTGTTGAGCACACATGGGCTAGTTGAAGGTACGTCTAACATACATATGAGCAACGTACCTCACTTTCTCAGCCTAAATATTAGTAATAATACACCAAAGCCCATCCTGCCCTAAATCACTTCCAACATTTATCAACACCGCTTGGGTCTACATGGAAAAGTCTGTGGTCAGGGGCAGATATTTGTCTAAAAATCTTTTATCCAACATGAACCCAAAGAATGGAGAGAGCAGTGTGGTGAGGGAGTCTGATTGTGGATAGTCAGATGATTTGCATCACACCAGGTCCTTACAATACGCTCACATGGCCTGGGAGTATATATCACATAACCATACTTATGTGAAGTCAATGGATCTGCCTCCACTTTCACCATTCCTTTACCCCAGCACACAGTGTACTATTCACATCGCATATTTTACCATCTACACGGGCTGATAACATGGCAAACGTCAAACTACATGATCCTACAGCTTAGTGAGTCTCACTGATGTGACCATTGACATGTATGTGGTCATGGACATGATGTTAGAGTCAATGTTCTTAAGTGCATCAACATTCATTGATCACACATGCCAAACAACATCATTATTTCTAATTCACATGAGATATACACATGACATGCAGACAAGCTCAATAACCCTAATTCGTCGGATACATGTCCACCTAAAGTAATACATCATATCTAGCAACATTCATACACATAATGCCCATTATTCATGCAAACCTGTACAGACCATAACTCTTTAACATTGTACTTAGGTCTCTTTTAATGAATATTGTAGACATCCTCCATGTACAGGATATGGACATAGAGAGCAAATACTGTCACACAATCTCATGAAGCACATTACATACAGCACACATGTTGAAGTGTTTTTTACGATACTCTGGAAGGCATGCATCCTGACAAAGTAAGATGTTTGATTTGTCCTACACACCTGCTCCTCTGCTGAGCCATACAGTTGTCTAAGCACGGGGAGTGAATATAGCACTTTACAACATGGATTTTACACCGCAATACATTCACAACGCGGTCGTTACTATGACCGCTTTGTTACATCGCAGTGCCATTACAACGCAAGTCGTTACAACGACTTGCGCTAGATAGCATGCTGGACTTAGGAATAGTATGATTTACTATTCCAACTTCAGTGTGTGCAACACTAGGGAAGGTGTAGGAATAGTAAATCATTCTATTCCTTAGTCTAGAGCGCCATCTAGTGCAAGTTGTTGTAACGAGTTGCGTTGTAATGGCACTGTGTTGTAACAACGCAGTCGCTGTAACGACCGTGTTGTGAATGTAGCGCAGTGTAAAATCTGTGATGTAAAGGTTGTTTCTTCCACCAGCTTTTCAAGTGCTTCAGGATATTATGCAGGGGCCCTCAACCCTTTGGGAGGTGCCAGTATGGCCAACAGAGAAGGCAAAAAACAGCTACTGTTGAGGAGGTCTGTATCGCAGTAGTGTCAGTTGGCAAGTGAAGAGGTCAGGTCACTGCCACCTACAAATACAAAGTACATCATGCACACACACCTCCATTGGACCGTGATGTCCAAAAAACTCCAATTCAGTGCAAAGGAAGTTCAAGCCGCGGTCAAGACATCCGACCGTGCACTGAACATCCACTTGCAACATTTGAAAAAGAAATAATTGATACATATGCGCCATCTTAGCGGTCATCAAAAGAATGCACATCACGCGACTCATAGTAACAGACTGGCCACAGCCATTTTCGACAACATACACAGATGATTTAGAAGAATCCATAGTCAACATTTTATATACAGACTGATCTCCCCTCCATTGCCTCCTATGTCCCTATCTACTCAAGAGCAAATCAGTTTCACCTTGTCTACAAGAGGTATTTTCCTCAAAGCTACTTATCTGAGGCAGGTATTTTTCATCCTCTGAACCTGCAGCTCCACAACAGATATCACGCTGAGATGTACATAAGAGGAGATCAAATAGACAAGACATCTACTGTAAGGATGACATCCATGACCACTGTCATCGTACTATTTCATCTAAAGTTTGCTGGTGTGTCAGTGTATAAATTGGATAGATTGTTTGCGTTGCACTGATGTCACAACATAGTCTTGCGATCATCACAGGATGTATTTAATGCGTTCAACGTCAATTTCCATATCAGTTACTAAAATGTTTGAAACCGCTCCTGTTTCATAACCTGATTGGCTCATCATGTAAGTGGGCATAGTAACAAACCATGACATAGCAGAGCTGTTTGTCATGTTACCTACTGAAGCATAGGGATATTTAATGGCTGTGACTGAAATGTCCACCATCAACGCCCAATATGGTTTCAAAGCACTATGTGCATATGTAGTGCCTTCATAGTAAATACAGAGGGGACACATTTGGAATGCATCTTCAGACATGCACACCAAATTAAGTGTGAAATTGAACATATGATCTGCATACAAATCTGGTACTGCCGTTGTATATTATGAATTTGAGTCAAACAAAACTGCATAATACATGTATGTACAGCATCACACGTGTAGCCTGTCATCAACAACCTTTCATGCATTCCAACAAGTAACTGGATGCATGTTCTTTACATCTCACATGTTCTACAATACTCATTTCATTTTTGTCTCCTGGGCCATTGACGTTCCAGGAGAGCACTCACAGGGAGGGAATAGTCATGGCATCAGTCATATTCTGGCAGTGGGGTATGCCTGGCCTCTCTCCTCCACCCAGTGGAGAATGCCTCAGTAGGTGGGATCTGGAGTTGATATCTGTTGCCCTGTCTTGCTGCTCCGTACGGTATGTGGATCTAGGGTAAACCGGAGGTTGAGTGTGAAAATTGCCCCCTCCCTCCCCTCTCATCCCATGTTGTAATAACTAAAAATCTATTCCCCTTAAATGTG
This sequence comes from Triturus cristatus, assembly GCF_964204655.1. Classification (NCBI taxonomy): domain Eukaryota; kingdom Metazoa; phylum Chordata; class Amphibia; order Caudata; family Salamandridae; genus Triturus; species Triturus cristatus. Next base: position 982,236,103 of record NC_140584.1, read on the forward strand.
AAAAACCCAACTCCCACTCCCTGCATTCCTGCAAGACGGACTTTTAATGACCCGCCTCATCAACTATGCAGAGTACCTGTCACCTAGTCCAACCTGAACTTAGAGGACTATGGCCCTGCCTTCCCACCCATCCTGTACCCAAATATTAGAACTTAACCAATAGCCTGAGAGACACCAGCTTGTCTTCACAGCAGCACCGACAATCCCATTTAGGGCAAAGTTTGTATACAGTTCTGTGCCCCAAGTGGGCATAGGGGCGGTCTGTCCATTCCGTTGCTAGGCCTTCAAGTTGTGGCAAGGTGCCCTCCAGAGCTGCCATCAATCACCACAGCCATCAGTGGAGAAGCATGCTCATCAGTCAAAGATCTGTCCTTGAGGTGTGTTGTTTATCTGTTATGTATTCCACGCCTTGGCTGGTGCCTCCTGCTCTCAATTCAGTGTGCTTCGGTGGTCTACTTGCTCGCCTGTTTGTATTAGAGCTAGATCCTCCTACTCTTTGCCATCCGTACAGCCACTCCCACGTTTCCTTAGGGTTTGAAAAGAACCAGGCCTTTCCTTCTGCTTCCACCCATAGTATCGCTGGGAAAAGCATGGGGTATGACACTCTTTTCTCTCAGGGTCTTTTTAACTTTCCAAAAAGGTTTGTCTTTAACTTGAACTTTTATTATAAAGTCCATAAAAAAAGTGATTGTGCAGTTTTCAAATGCCTCTGGAGGGGCACTGCGGGCAGTCTGCAGTATGACATCCCAGTCGCGAAAGTTGAAGATGCGGGCTAGTATCGGTCTAGGGGGTGCCCCCAGATTCAGTCTTCCACCCGGCACCTGATATGCCCTTTCCACAGAGAAATATCGGGAGAGGCCACAAGGTTGTAGGTGATTTAGGACCAAATCCTCCGCAAACAGATCTCCTGCAGGTCCTTCTGCCCGCTCAGAGACTCCAATAATTTTTACATTATTGCGTCTAGGACTGCCCTCAGAGTCTTCGAGTTTGGCATCAAGAGTTTTACTTGTGGCTTAGAGTTCACAGACTTGCTTTTTGAGGACTTCCGTGTCAGTCTGAAGTCTTGTTACTGTCTCTTCCAATTGTCTGACTCTCGTATCCATATTCCGGAGGTCAGCCCCGAAGAGTGAAACCTCTGTTGTTACAGAGTCTATTCGAATTTCTAGGGAAGTGTGCACCCTGTTAATGGCTGCCATGATGTCATGCAGCGTGAGGTCTTCATTCTCTGATGATGGCTGGGTGAGAGATTGTAGTGGGTCTTGAGAGCTTTCTGCAGCTTCCTGACTCTTTATATGAACTGGCTTTTATAGATATGTTCAATTGTCAGAAAAGTCAATACAAAAATATTGTGAAGGTAAATATAGGTGAAGTATGACTATGCTTAACTCCACATATATGTGCCTAGACAATACATATATATCTTCAAGGTGCACCAATGTGGCATTAAGAATAATATATCTATTCTTACTACACGCCTACTCACTTGCCCAAGTGCCTGAATACCCTCACGGGTGATTAGCACACTCTACAAATCGACATAGCATAACAACATGTACCTTTACATTCAAAATATTTTGGTAGTTGATATTCTGGCTAGAGTATTTTTGTATCACAATATTTTTGTGCTCAGTATTCTGACTTACAACCGGCCATTGATAAGTGTAAACAGAGAGTGGGTCATTTGCATAATACCTTTTTAATTAGCTCACTAACCAATTATAAAGGTAAACATGCTCTCTACGCTTTACCATTGATATACTGAATGAAATATAAATAGCTATTAGTAAGATCAATTAGGGTCAACAACTTTGATTTCATCTTGTAGATTATCATGGCGTATGGACAGCTTGCGTCCTTATGTGTCTTGATAATCAAGAGGTTTTTTTCAGTCTGGTATGGAAATGTATCATAGTAATTGTTATAGTGGGAAGACATTTTGTGACATTAGCAGTATCATTTGATTGATGTGTTCTTGATTTACAGATTTAAATTGAGGTATGGCTTAATTTGGTAGACATTTACAGGTTATTGATGTGTTTTCACTATCTTTTCGCTATTTTGCTAGTGTTCCTGGTTACTATTTATGTGATGGATTAAAAGGTTTTACTGTTTACTCAAAATCACTGGAAAGCTTGATTTTGATTTGTAAGTGGTTGGGTCTGTTATGGATTTGAATTACAAAATGGTTGAACAGCAGTATAACATAATAAATTAATATAATAATATTACATAACAACGCAAAAAACAAATAAAGACAACACAGCAAGCTAGTTTGGCAAATAGCATCATAACACTGTCTAAATTCACAGATTCATAATCATCATCAAAAGTCTTTATTCAGTTTATTTAAACCATAAAAGCAGATGAAAATTAAAATACAGGCAGTAGCCATAGGTAAAACCATTCAAACTCAAACAATTCAAAGAAAAATGAATTGGCTCAATACATTCAGCGACAATCAGTGCAGATTTGTTAATTCCGTAGTTACATGTGTCATATGACAGCTACAATGTAAATATTATTAATAAATAACTAAAAACACAGCCTATAAAACAATTCATTCTCCCGCCCTTTTCCTTTGATTAGTTACAGAAGCCGGAAATCAATAATAATGTGATGGATAGCATCAAATTGTAAAAGCTGCAAATACTCCAAAGACATCTTGCATTTCCAAATCTGCAATTTTATTAAAAATAATTTTTAAATGGGTTTACATTGAACGATGTACATCTCGCAAAAGAAAAATAAGTGTATTTGCGATTGGAGAACTAGGAAATGTTAAGGGTACAGAACCAAGTCTGTACTTGTATTGGCGTTTAAGGTATAAGACACCAAATAATGAGCCATTCCGAACCAAAATCTAGGTAAATAAAACCTTTGCCTACAGGGTGCCCTTAGTACATATGGCTCAATGGAGGAGGTAGTGCGCAGAGGAAATTATAATTCAACAGATTTCTTCCTCATATCAACCTCCCATCTTTTCTCTGTTAGAAATGTTAATAATTCTGCTTTTACTATTGGTTAGACTTTAGAGGAAATGTACTGCGGAAAATGATACACGTCCATCCTACTGATTGCTTTCAAATCCTGTCTAATATGTGATAGGCATCTGATTTTGTGGGCCCCGGGCACATTAATACATTCCAATATTACAGATTGTGTAAAAAAGCTTCAGGCCTGGCGCATTTATACATTCCAAGATTACAGATTGTGTAAAAAAGCTTCAGGCCTGGACTAGATAGATAACCATTTCATGGTAAGCACCATCCTCAGTTGGTCCCCCAAGAATTGCAAGCCTAATTCTTCGTGTGCAATTGATGCAGCGGAGTTTACCAGCTCTACACATTCATACACACAACACTCATTTGGGCCCATATACATTCATACAATCAATGAGCTAGTAAATATCCACTGGTCATCAATTTTGTTTTACCCTAGGAAACCTTTACACCAGTATTCTTACCATTCCCGTCTCCTGAGTAAATGCACTGTCGAAAAGATCTAGTAGTAGATTAGAATAGGGAGGAAAATACAATAATGCATTTAACTTTTATTAAAGAACCACAGAATCTGAAGGAGTTTTAAAAGTTTATCTGAATTAATAATTGTGTGAGTCAAATCAATATACACATGTATATACCAGAAATCTCCGTCAGAAAAATAGTACAATTAGCTTATAATCAGTTTGCATTAATAAATTCTTGTAATGACAGTACCTGAGGAGAGAAAGGACAGAGAGCAAGTACGGAGCATTTATCCTACAATTATATTTACCTAGAAATGGTGTGAGGACCACGACATCAGAGTGTCAAAGATTCAGGATCAGCTCAGGACAGGGAATGTGACCTCTTCTAGTGCAACGCCAGCGTTACACCCCTCTCTGGTGCTAGTCTCTCTGGCTCGGGCGCGTCCGGATCCTTCCCTAGATGTGCCTCCTCGGTTGTTCCGCAAATTTTCCCTAGTGTTGGATTCTTGAGTCAGATTGCAGAAAAATCGGGCAGCATCTCAGCATAGCATCACCATCTCCGCATCAAGTGTGTCTAACTATCTATAACTCACCTCTGATATACCAAATTCAAGTGAATGATCCACCCCAAATGTTTCAATTCCATGTTCACCCGCAATTTTATTGGGCCAAGCAGTGGGGTGAGGACATCACACCATCCTAAGTGCAATAATTCTCTTTAAGCTATTTTCTAATTCTCCTCCCCTTAATTTAATAGCCACAAGCTTTATTCCCACAAGCATTTCATATGTGGACGGGAAAGTCTTTATACATTGTTGCCCCTTCTTCCTCTAGTAGGGTCAGGAGTTTGGGTTCTCATGTCCTTGCCGGCTTAGGGTTTGGCAGTCAGTCAATTTGCATCACTTGTTCCAGGGCAAGCAGTCGTTTTGCGCATGTCTGGAAATCACAAGGGAACAGAGACGTGGTCACCCTCCAAGGCCCAAATACGAACTATTAATTAAGTCAGAAAAGAACATGTTAGAATAAAAAAATTATGAATTCACTGTATAACGCTTACTTCTACTCTAACCCCATTTACTTAATAAATCTTTTGCATTAATAGCTTTGTAGTACATGCATAGGTTAGTTTCAGCACAGCATGTGCATTAGTGCGTTAATGTAAAGCAGCCATTTTAGAAGCTATTGCGCAGCTGCAAAGATTTCCTCCCAAGCGACAGATAACGTCATACTACGTAGATGTAGTTGACGCATGCGCAGTAGAATTCCCGCGTTTTAGTGGCCATTTTAGGACACTCGGGTTATTCATTAGTGCAAGCACATAGGAAAGCGTCCCCTAGATACAATATGTTGAATGTGGTGCACTGTTAGTACTCACGGACAGGTTGATTATAGAATTACAGGTTATTTGAGAGTATTGCATACGAGCAAGTTTCTCTTTATGCGAAAATTTGCTCCATCAATCCCCTCTCTGATGGCATTTTATGCCATCACTAAATTTCTATTAAATCAGATGCCAACTTTAGCATTCTACCGTTTCAATGTCTTTAAACTTTTCATTCCTTCCCTTATCTTTCTTAAATTGTGATCCTTTCATTGTTTTGTAGATATTTCCCTTCAATTCTTCAAGTCGTATTTCTTCTAATTTTCTTTTCCTACCTTTCTCATTCACTTCGTACTTCTTTCTTTTACCACTGCATTTGCGACAACACATTATCATCAGAACTAGCAAAGTTATGCCCATGATTGGCAATAATATTTGACCTAAGATACCTTTACCTATATTAGAAAACTAACTACTAATAGTGGAAAAACTATTTGTTATTTTCTTCCATACAATGTCAACCTCCAGTGTTTTCAGTTCCTCTTCCAAATGGGTAATATTTTTAATATACCTTCCAATATCTACACTTTTGTCAGGTATATACGTGCAACAATGTTGCGCTTTCAGCATTTTACAGACTCCACCCTCGTTTGCCCATAAGATATCAAGGGCAAGTCGATTTTGCAAAATCATAGATCTAACAGCAACCGAATCTGTATTGATCAGTAAAAATCCTCCAGCAGTGTCAGTAGATAACCGATCAACTACTGTTGACAATTGACAGATTTTTTGAGAATTCAGCAGAACCCCCACTGAAGGTATCAATGCACAAAACATATCACCTACTATTTCAGAAAAACTAGCTCTTTTATATCTGGTTAGTCCACTACTGTCATTATTGCTTCCAGTGATTCTTTTATCATGATAGACTTTTGGGAATACTATTCCGAAATAGCAACTCCCATACCAGTGATCAGGCAACCTAAAATAGGCTTTGTTTCCACAAATATAATAAATTTCAGGGAATACTGGATCAGTTCCTCCTTTTAGTCCCCAACCCCCAATTACTAAGAAGTTGTGTTCACATTCACTGGAACCAATAAATACGTTGTTATATTCTGTTTTAAGTCTATGGAGACAGATTTTCCCTTTCTTTTCAAAGTCCAGGGACATAGCAGCATGAGTCTTGCCAGTTACTAAAAGGTCTTCCCTTTCAGCCCATTTAGGTATCTGAGGTTTCGGTTCAGAGGCCCTTCTTTGGAAATCCTGTCTCCTGTTTGCTACTAAATTCAAAAATATCTTTTCTTCTTCATGCAATTTACAGGTTAAGTTGTGTTTATGTGCATCAGCTATATCTATTGTCTTCATTGTTAGGAAATATTCACCCATGAATTGTGAATTTCTAGTACTAAGGACAGGGTTCATGCTCTTTCGCATTGGAACTTCTGAAAATATTACATCTACATTTGAATAATAATATTGTAGTTTTCCAGTTCTATAGAATAAACTAGCTAGTACACTACATGAAATTCCATATGTCAAGGGTAAATGATGATAAGTCACCCCTTCAGCTACTGAGCTTGGCAATTTCATACAATCATAACAATTACTAACTTCCATAGTTTCTACATAATGTACTAAGAGATTTGCAAATACATTTAAATCAGTTTCATTCTTCTCTACAGTGTGATGTAAATTTAGCTCATCTGGTGTTTCTAAGTCTACTCTATCTCCTTTAATGTTTGCAACTTCTGTATGTGTGTTAGTACTATTTTGTTTGTCAGTAACCATCAGGTAGGGAATAGCTATTGCTAGTATCACCCATATTATGAGGACTAATATTAAACTACATATACAGATCCTGCAACACTTCTTTATACAGCTTTGTTTTGGTTTTCCGGCAACATTATTATCAGACATCTTGGGCAAGAAGATTATATCTTCTTTAATTCAGAACCTGGTAAGAGATAACACCTTGAGCGTCTTCTCTCTTTGAAGTCGGTCTCACTTCTTCCTCAATTTGCTCAACATTCAGCTCTTCATCACTTTCTTCATTTAAATCGAGGTTTTCAAACTCTTCCAGAATAACATATGTCCACTTAGGACCCTTGAACTTGTTATTCAATGTCTTCAATATTTGACTCCTTCTCTTTGGTATAACTTTGGGAGGTCCATATTGACTAGTTACTTCATTTACTTGATCAGGTTCTTCATTGATTGTCTTAAGTCGATATCTCAGTCTCTTGATAATTCTTGGCCAATTATCACCTTTTCGACTCTTCTTAAATTTTACTGCACTGCCAGGTTCTTCCAGACTCCTCTTATTTTCTTTAGATTTTGGCACAACTTCATCAGCCTCGTCTTCAGGTTTCCTCTCTATCTTACCCTGTCCAGTGTTTATTATTTCGGCATGTTCTGCCTGGATGGGTTCATCTACCTCAATCTGACCCTGTTCAGGATTAGTGATGTCTGGTTTTACTTCTGTATCCTGAACTTGCGTTTCTATGCCTATCTGGTCCTGTTCAGGTCTTTTTACCTCTTTACCGTCTTCTGCCTGAACGTTTTCTCTAAGTCCTGACTGTACCTCCTCAGACTCCGGAATAAGGCTTTGAGTTTCTTCTGTCTGAGTACACTGTTCTCTCCTTAGCTGTTCCTGCTCAGGCTCCCTAACAGTCGTTTCCCTACTTTCCTGAGTGACTTCTTCTATACCTGTACGGTCCTCACCCGGATTCAAGTCATGCGAGTGGCTCAGCTGTCTATTGAAAGCGTCTTCCCCAACCTGATGAGAGATAGACCTCACTCTGTCAGCCAACTCTTTGCAATATTCCAAAACCAAGTCATCAGTTATATTCAACAGCTTGTGTCCTGGTACACATGCCTGTCTCATTGCTCTTCCCATGAGTATTTCATGGGGACTCAGTCCAGTGTTTCTGTCTGGAATACTTCTGAGTCCCATCAGAACAAGAGGCAAAGCATCAGGCCATTCCAGTGGGGTGCATGCACACACCTTTCCGAGTCTTGACTTGATTGTGCCATTCAATTGTTCTACCACTCTAGAAGCCTCCGGACGGTAAGCGCAGTGCAATTTCTGTTCAACTTTGAACGCTTCACAGATTAGTCAAATTATTTCATTATTAAAATGAGACCCTCTATCTGATTCAATCGTTACTGGAAAACCAAATCTGGGAATGAGTTCTCCTAATAAAAGTTTGGCCACTTTGAAAATAAACAAACTATGACAAGCACATATTTCCGCCCTCGACAAGCAGGTAGTTGAATGAAATCTAATTGGAGTCTCACAAAAGGACCTTCTGCCTTTCCAATCTTTCCCATGCAGACCATGGTTTTCCTGCCAGGGTTCATTTGTTGACATATTAAACATCTCTGGAAAAGACTCTGCTACATTCCTGAACTTTGCGTTAAACCAGTCTTGTCTGAAAAGTCGAATCATTGCATACCTGCCCACGTGTGTCTCCATGGTACATTCTAGCCATTGGTGCAAGCATACTGTCTGGTATGACTGGTCTACCATCATAACAAACCCACAAATCATCATCTGCCCTTCTTTGACATCCTATTTTCACCCACTCTTCTTTTTCTCTCATGTCTAGTGCATTCTGCAGATCTTTCACCTCCTCCCAGGTTCCCACTCCTGCAAGTAGCATAAGTTGGCAGCTGATTCCACAAGTTTCGATTTTCTTGTTTAAGGCAATCTTATGCCTTGCACAGTGTTGGGCAACCTGGTCAGCATATCGGTTACCGGCTGCCATATAGTCATTTCCTGTTTGGGGAGCAGCACACTTAACCACGGCCACCTCTTTTGGTAATTGAATTGCCTCTAGCAATTCTTTCACAAAAATTCAATTTTTAATAGGAGTCCCTGAAGAAGTCAGGAAATCCCTGCATCCACAATTGGCCAAAATCATGCACAACCCCATAACCATATTGACTGTCAGTAAATATGGTTACTCTCCAATTTTTCCCAATTTTGCATGCCTTAATTAAGGCGATCAATTCAGCAACTTGGGCAGATTTGACTTCTGTTAAATAGGATGCTTTAACTATTCCAGTTAATGTACATACAGCGTAAGCAGCACTTAATCCTCCCTCCTCGTGTCTCATGCATGAGCCGTCTACAAACAGCTCATGTTCTGTGTTTTTCAAAGGTTCTTCTTGTATGTCAGGACTTGGTTTGGCACTAAGTTCAGTCACATCAACAAATTCATGCTCAACCTCATCCCTCACTTCTTCATGGTAAGGATCAGGTAGTAAGGTGGCTGGATTTCGACGGGTACACCTCGCTATTGTCACATTTTGAGCTCCCAATATTACTCTTTCATATTTTGTCAGTCTACTGGGAGTAAGGTACTGTGTTCGGGTCCTGGTCAGTAAAATCACCACGGCATGAGGAACGTACACCTTGACAGGGTGTCCCATCACAATTGACTCACTCTGCTCTATGCTTACGCAAGTTGCGGCAACAGCTTTCAGGCAACCTGGTAATGCACAGGCCACAGAATCCAAGGTGGCAGAAAAATATGCCACTGGCCTTCTCATCAATCCATTTCTTTGAGTTAGTACTAAAAATGCACAATTACCCCGCTCATAGCAGAATAAAGCAAATTCTTTTGAATAGTCGGGCATGCCTAAAGCAGGTGCTTCACACAAGCACTCCTCTAATTTTCTAAAAGTTTCTATACTTTCATCATCCCATTCTATAGGATCTTTTTTCTCTTTTTCTGGTCATTTGTATCAGAGGTTTGGCCAGTAAAGCAAACCCTACAATTCACTGTCTCCAATACCCTACAACTTCAAGGAACATTCTTATTTCTTTTTGGGTTCATGGCAACTGCATTTGTCTTATTATTCTGATTCTTTCAGAGGTCACCCTTCTAACACCTCTTTCTATTTGATGTCCCAGGTATTTAACTGAATTTTTACAAAACTGTAGTTTTTCAGGGAACACTTTATGTCCACCCTTTGCCAAATGATTTAACAATGCAATTGAGCCAGTGACACAGTCATCTCGGGTGTTTGATGCTACCAATCGGTCGTCAATATACTGCACCAGAACTGACTCTCTGGGCAATATAAGAGATTCATGGCTTTTTTTGAGAATCTGATTAAAGATTGAAGGGCTTTCTGTGCACCCTTGAGGCACACGATTCCAGACATAAACATGCTCTTCAAATTTAAACGGAAATCAAAATTTGCTATCTGGATGCAATGGAATAGAAAAGAATGCATGACATAAATCGATTACTGTGAACCATCATGCTTTCCATGGTACCTGATAGAGAATTACAGCTGGATTGGGCACTACTGAGCAACATGGTACAGCAATCTTGTTAATTTTCCTGAGGTCTTGGGCCACCCTATATTTCCCATTAGGTTTCTTAATGCCATTTATGGGTGAATTACAAGGGCTACTCATTATTTCTTCCAGGATACCTTGTTCAACCAATCGCTCTATCTCTGCTGCGACACCTGCTTTAATTTCTGGACAAATTTTGTATTGTCGGGTATTCGGGTAAACAGCACCTTCTTTCACAGTCACTTTTACAGGATCCACATTAATCCTATTTCTTTTCCTGTGAAATCCCATACCTCTGCATTTACATTCAGTTTGACTTCTGCAGGTAATTCATTTTGTGTCATCATCGCATATAATTCATTTACTTCTGTTCCCTGTTTAGCTAACATGAACTTGTAAACTCCATCTTCATCTGGGGTTTGTATTGCAACACCTTCCGGTGTATAATATATCGTGCAATTTATTTTGCACAACAGGTCTCTCCCAAGCAAGTTTACAGGGCTTGAGTCCCAGACCACAAACTTATGCATTTCTTTAAAATTACTAATTCGCACTTCCAGGGGTTCTGTGATTGGGGTGCTAATCCGTTTGTTTGAAACACCTACAACTTGAATGTTCTCTCCCGAGAGGGGCAGGTTAGTAATGTCTGCTGTTCTCACAGTAGACGTGGTAGCACCAGTATCCAGCAAGAAGGTAATATAATTTCCCTTTACTTTACCCTCTATATAAGGACCTGACTGATCTACCGGTAGGGATGCGCCAAGTACGCACTCCCCTTCCTCCCCCCTCAAGCACCGTCATTCTTGATCATAATCAATCAGTGGGTCTTGCAAAAGAAACTGTGATGTTACAAAATGTTTCTTACCACTTCCTTCTGTAAATCCGGCGTCCACACTGTACTTGGCTTGACTCACAAAATTTGATTTAGGGGCAGGTGGCAATTGACTCTGAAGATCTATACCCTGTTGCTGATGAGTCATTAACACCTCATTCTGCGTCTGTAGATTTAAATTTTGATTTGGGGCATTATTAATTTGTATAGCTTTACACTCGTTCTTCCAATGTCCCAACTTCCCACACCCGTGACAAGGAAATTTTGTCTTTGCCGCTTCCCGATTTAATCTTCCCCGTGGCTTCCCCCCATTATTGTCACTTTGACCTTGTACTCTTCCTTGGTTTTCTGACTGTTTATTTAATTGGAGCTCTTGCTGTTCAGCTAATTTTACTTGTGCCCACATTACTTTTTCTTCTAAAGCCTTTCGCTTATTATCAATTTCATCCCCACAATATTTTGCATATTTTAAAATTTTGTCAATGGGTTTTGATTGCCAGCACAGCATATGCTGCTTAATCATTTGAGATATATCCAATCTCAGCCCAGTCACAAATCGATACACAAAATGAGTCATGTACTTATTTTCCAAACTTTCAAACCCACTATACAGTTTGAACACCTGTAAGAGATGCTTATAGTAGGCATGTATGGACTCATTTTTCTCTTGGGTTGTTCTGTCTATTTTTACCCAATCAGTTTCTTTCGGGGGAGTTTTATTCTTTAGAAAGGTGAATACTTGATGATACTTTTTCATTATATCTTCCAACGGGGCTCCTGTTTTTGAATCTCTTGGATATTCCTCACTAGGCCAATCCACAGTAATTTAACACTCTGTCCACAAATCTGCAGGTACTACTGCATCAAACAAACCATCCAGATCCTTTAATAAAACCTTTGAAACTTTTACAAACCTCTCAACTTGCTTGTACAATTTCACTGGTTTCTCTCTCAATTTTGGGAAATCATTCGTAAAAGACAAAATATCTTGTCTAGTCCATGGCACATGTATGTACCCTCCCCCCCCCCCCCGGGTAATTCTCTCATCAGATACAACCTTTCAGCTTTTTCTGTTTCCCTCATGACGTATTCAGATGTTGTTTGATTTACCCGTGCTTCTTCCTTTTTCTTTGCCACCTAACTTTCCATTTCTCAAGATATCCCCATTTTTGCAACAGAAATACCAATTCCCTGATCTGCAACTTTCTTCCAGACAAATTCATGTTTTCCAAATCCTTATCAGAAAATTCTGCTCTATAAGGTTTCTGTAACACTTTAGATTTCCCTATGTCAAATTCCAATTCCCATTTCCGATGCCAGATTTTCATGAAATGCCTTGGTATTTTGTGTAATGCTACTACAAGTAAACAGTAATTCTTCTTCGCTGTATGTGTTGAACCTGTCTAAACCCACATTTCCAGCAACCATCTCTTCCAAATCCACTCTCAATTTAAAAATGTCTAATATTTTTGGCTGCGAGACCATCTCTCTATATCTTCTGGGGTTACTATTGTGGCACTTCTAGTTCCTGATGATGTTTTTAGTCTAACTTCCTTTGAACAACTGGGCAAATTTATTTTCGAGGTTGCCATTATTGGTTCTCTTATGGGCAAATCCATCAATGATATTACTGATTCACATTCACTTTCTTGATCATCTATTATTATCTTTTCTTTTCTAGGTTCTATGCTTGGGGTAGGCATTACAGGAATTTTAGGACAGTTTGATTTTTCTCCATACAATGGAACTACCGGACCTATTGTCACTGGTATTGTCAAGGCCTCGGGATGTGCATTTATCTGAGTTATTTTCTGAATCAACTCATCTCTATTCTTATTTATCGCCTCCTTTTCCTTTTCTTGAAGTACTCTATCTGTGGTGTCATGTACTATCTGTGGAACTAAAGGTGTTCCTATCATTGGGGCACTAGGGGTCATTCTATTAAATCCGTCATTATAAGGTGGAGGACTTTTCATTAATGTGTCTTCTGCTTCTCCGCTACCTAACATGGTTAAGTGCTTGGTTTTCTCTGTATATTTACCTCCCATCTGCTCTTCTGATAACATAGGATATAAACCTTCTGCCACCATGGCCTGTCTCCATTGTTTCATTTTACTATCTCTAGTCTCTCAGGGAAATTTGGGGTAATATTTTCTTAAGGGCCTGTGACTTCGAGGTCTGTCATGTTCAAAGGCGTCCATTTCCCATTCTTCTAAAGCTTCGTATTGAGTCAATCTAGGTCTGGGTTCTAATTCATTCATTCGTGTTCTCAAGTTGTACAATATTCTTCCATTAAAGCTTTCGTACTCAGGAAATGCTAATATTCCATCATCTTTTGTGTATTCTATCCAATTTTCTAACCATACACAGGTATGATAGCCTCTCTCCACCATCATGTATGATGCAGGCATATTTGGAGGAGGAATGAGAATCCCCTCTCTACTCTTGATGGGTTTGTCCTTTTTGAAATAATTTTTTACTTTTTGTAGAAATTAAATTTTCTTCTTTTCTCCGTACATTGCGTGCTTGTGCTTATTAAGGTACTGCTCGTAAGCAAACCCCACAAACCTTCTATCTGGTCTAGTCCCTGTTAATGTTGGATCGTACATGCAATCTCCGCTATCTGTTATTATTCTCTGGATCTCTATTATGATGACCAATCAGACGCTTGCTTTAATAAAATAATTTCTCCAATACCAGCGTGGTTTCTATTCTGCAGACCTAATCAACTTCTGCTCTGCTTGCTCAACCAATGCTTGCGCGGTTTTTCTGTGACGTCAGTTTCACTCCTCACTACTGACCCCTCCTTTACAATTTCGCATCAACTACACGCCCGCTGTTTCAAGCGCGGTTCACAATGACGTCAGTGCAGCACCCGCAACAGACCCCTCCTTCACAAGGTAATGCGAAAACTTATTTTCTCACAAACTTTTCACACGATTTCATTGATTAACAACGTATAAACATTCACTATTGTGTCTGACTCACTAATTCAAAGAACAGTAAGATTTCATTCACTACGAGTAAAACTCTCCTGCTTACTCTTCACACACTACGAGTAAAACTTTTCCGCTTACTCTTCACACAAACATCAGAGAACCTGCTACTCCTTCATTATTACCCTTTCTAGGTGATATAATACCAAACTTTCACCAGCCAACTCTTCGCTACCATTTTTTTTTCTTCTTACTAATATACAAAAAAATGTTCCCTTAATTATTGCTTCTAGTCCTGCGTAACTTTCAGTACTTTCTCGATCCAGACCAATAACCTCACTGCACTGTGGCTTCCATTCACCACCCGCTATTCAATATTTCCGGGAATTTCCAGACAACATGAAACAATACATAACGTGTTTTGGTTAAAACATAAATCAATAATTCAACTTTCAAATACACTCCTCACCTAACTAACTATACTAACCATGCCTCTGCTACCAACCAAAACTGATGCAGCAGAGTTTCTCAGTTCTACACATTCATACACAGAACACTCATTTGGGCCCATATACATTCATACAATCAATGAGCTAGTAAATATCCACTGGTCATCAATTTTGTTTTACCCTAGGAAACCTTTACACCAGTATTTTTACCATTCCCGTCTCCTGAGTAAATGCACTGTCGAAAAGATCTAGTAGAAGATTAGAATAGGGAGGAAAATACAATAATGCATTTAACTTTTATTAAAGAACCACAGACTCTGAAGGAGTTTTAAAAGTTTATCTGAATTAATAATTTTGTGAGTCAAATCAATATACACATGAATATACCAGAAATCTCCATCAGGAAAATAGTACAATTAGCTTATAATCAGTTTGCATTAATAAATTCTTGCAATGACAGTACCTGAGGAGAGAAAGGACAGAGAGCAAGTACGGAGCATTTACCCTACAATAATATTTACCTAGAAATGGTGTGAGGACCCCGACATCAGAGTGTCAAAGATTCAGGATCAGCTCAGGACAGGGAAGGTGACCTCTTCTAGTGCAACGCCAGCATTACACCCCTCTCTGGTGCTACTCTCTCTGGCTCGGGCGCATCCGGACCCTTCCCTAGATGTGCCTCCTCGGTTGTTCTGCACATTTTCCCTAGTGTTGGATTCTATAGTCAGATTGCAGCAAAATCGGGCAGCATCTCAGCATAGCATCAGCATCTCCGCATCAAGTGGGTCTACCTATCTATAACTTACCTCTGATATACCAAATTCAAGTGTATGATCCATCCCCAAATGTTTCAATTCCATGTTCACCCGCAATTTGATTGGGCCAAGCAGTGGGGTGAGGACATCACACCATCCTAAGTGCAATAATTCTCTTTAGGCTATTGTCTAATTCTCCTCCCCTCAATTTTAATACCCACAAGCTTTTACCTCATGAAGGTTGCTGCAGTGGATGTCAGAGTGCGTCTCCACAGGTGGGAACCATGGAGCTTTGATTTTTACACGGCCTTCCAGCCGCGGGAGATGCACCACCCGGAAATTTGGGGCCATGGAGCTCCGAATCACGGAGTCTCAATGTGGAGGCATCCATGGAGGATAGACAAGCCGGATGTGCGAGTGGAGGCCTATTGGTGGGCTTGAAACGTCTCAGACAGCGGCCCACAACTGAGGCACACACTACAAGACCCACAAACCAACGCGGACTCATTTGAGTCGCCCATTGGAGGGCTCCTATTTTTAAGTGGGAGGTGTGGCCTGTATGCCAAAATGACTGTCGCGCCTCTGAAGAGTGCAATGAGCACGAAACGCATCAGGTGTGAATCGACAGGCATGCTGTAAACTGGATCCGCCCGCCGATCCGGCTTTTAGCTCATGAAGGTTGCTGCAGTGGATGTCAGAGTGCGTCTCCACAGGTGGGGACCTTGGAGCTTTGAGATATATATATATATTTACATATATTTACATATATTTTTATATGTTATCTACTGGCGGTCGCCAGTAGATAGTTATAGTTAGGACCTAGTTTCCATAGGAAAAGCATATTTTCTTTTCCCAATAACTTTGGTGCCGGTTGACGAACCTTCACAAAACTTTCAAAACTTGTGGCCTGCTCCGGTCAGCTCCTATCCTGAACGTTTCGGGGTGATTTGCCAAGTGGGGGCTGAGAAAGAAGGGGTCCCAAAACGTGTTTTCTCCATGTTATTTCCCATAGGAAACTTTAGACACGACTACAGCCCGAACTGCTGAACGGATTTACACCAAATTTGGCAAAAAACGTAGCCCTTGGTTCATAAATAGACCATTTTTTTAAATGATGTAAATCCGTTCAGTAGTTCCTGAGAAATTCAAAAAATAGCGGTCAAAAAATCAATTTCCCATAGAAAACTTTAGACACGGTTACAGCTGAAACTGCTGAACGGAATTACAACAAATTTGCCAAAAAGGTAGTGCTTGGTTCATAAAGCGACCTTTTTAAATAGTGTAAATGCGTTCAGTAGTTTTAGAGATATATATAGCTGGGTGGGACCTAACTACACAAGCACAAGCTTGGCTCTAATTGGCTGTCAACACTTCAATCCAGGAAGTGTTGGCAGCCATCTTGGTGCAATGCTTTTTAGGGCTCGCCTAGCGAAGCAACACTTGCGCTGCTCACTACACAAACAACACTGCACTACCCTAAACCCTAAAACACAACCCCAGCATGACCCCCTACACTGCACGAACACCACTGCACTGCCCTAAACCCTAAAACACTACCCCAGCACGAACCCCTACACTGCTCGAACACCACTGCACTGCCCTAAACCCTGAAACACTACCCCAGCATGACCTCCTACAATGCCCGAACACCACTGCACTGCCCTAAACCCTGAAACACTACCCCAGCAAGACACCCTACACTGCCCGAACATCACTGCACTGCCCTAAACATCACACCCAGCAAGACTCCCATACACTGCTCAAACACCACTGCACTAAACCCTGAAACATCACCCCCAGCAAGACCCCCTACACTGCCCAAACACCACTGCACTGCCCTAAACCCTGAAACACTACCCCCAGCACGACCCCCTACACTGCCCAACCACCACTGCTCTGCCCAAAACCCTGAAACACTATCCCCAGCATGACCACCTACACTGCCCGAACACCACTGCAGTGCCCAAAACCCTGAAACACTAGCCCCAGCATGACCCCCTACACTGCCGAACACCACTGCACTGCCCTAAACCCTGAAACACCAGCAAGAGCCCATACACTGCCCGAACATCACTGTACTTCCTTAAACCCCAAAATACCACCCCCAGCATGACCCCCTACAATGCCCGAACACCACTGCACTGCTCTAAACCCTGAAACACCACCCCCGCACGACCCCCTACACTGCCTGAACACCACTGCACTACCCTAAACCCCAAATCTACCCCCGCACGACCCCCTACACCATACAAACTTCACTGCACTACCCTAAACCCTAAAACACTAACACCAGCACGACCCCCTACACTACACAAACACCACTGCACTATACTAAACGCTGACATACCAGCCCCAGCATGACCCCCTACACTGCCCGAACACCACTGCACTGCCCTAAACCCTGAAACACCAGCCTAACATGACCCCCTACACTGCCTGAACACCACTGCACTGCCCTAATCCCTAAAACACCACCCCCAGCACGACCCCCTACACTGCCCGAACACCACTACACTGCCCTAAACCCTAAAACACCACCCCCAGCACGACCCCCTACACTGCACGAACACCACTGCACTGCCCTAAACCCTAAAACACCAACCCCAGCATGACCCCCTACACTACCTGAACACCACTGCACTACCCTAAACCCTAAAACACGACCCCCAGCACGACCCCCTACACTACCCAAAGACCACTGCACTACCCTAAACCCTAAAACGCGTGCGACCCCCTACACTACACAAACACCGCTGCACTACCGTAAACCCTAAAACACTACTCCCAGCATGACCCCCTCCACTACTCAAACAACACTGCACTACCCTAAACTCTAAAACACTACCTCCTACACTACACAAACACCACTGCACTACCCTAAACCCTAAAACACTACCCCAGCATGACCCCCTACACTACGCAAACACCACTTCACTACCCTAAACCCTAAAACACTCCCCCAGCACGACTCCCTACACTACCCAAACACCACTGCAGTATCCTAATCCCTACAAATACTGAAAGCACGACCCTCTACACTACCCAAACACCACTGCACTACCCAAAACCCTAAATCTACCCCAGCACGACCCCCTACACTACCCAAACACCACTGCACTACCCTAAACCCTAAATCTACCCTCAGCACGATCCCCTACACTACCCAAACACCACTGCACTACCCTAAACCCTAAAACACAACCCCCTACACTACCAAACAACACTGCACTACCCTAAAACACTACCCCAGCATGACCCCCTACACTACCCAAACACCACTGCACTGCCCTCAACCCTAAAACACTACCCCAGCACGACCCCCTACACTACACAAACACAACTGTACTACCCTAAACCCTTACATCACTGCACTACCCTAAATACTAAAACACTACCACCAGCACAACCCCTACACTACACAAACACCACTGCACTATCCTAAACCCTGAAACACCAGCCCCAGCACGACCCCTACACTGCTCGAACACCACTGCACTGCCCTAAACCCTGACACACCAGCCCCAGCTCGACCCCCTACACTGCCCGAGCACCACCGCACTGCCCTAAATCCTGAAACACCAGCCCCAGCATGACCCCTTACACTGCCTGAACACCACTGCACTAAACCCTGAAACTCCAGCCCCAGCACAACCCCATACACTGCCTGAACACCACTGCACTGCCCTAAGCCCTGAAACACCACCCCCAGCAAGACCCCCTCCATTGCCCGAACACCACTGCCCTAAACACTGAAACACCACCCCCCAGCAAGACCCCCTACACTGCCCAAACACCACTGCACTGCCCTAAACCCTTTAAACACCACCCCCTGCAAGACCCCCACACTGCCCGAACACCACTGCACGGCCCTAAACCCTAAACTCCACCCCCAGCACGACCCACTACTCTGCCCGAACACCACTGCTCTACCCTAAACCCTAAATCACCACCCCCAGCACGACCCCCTACACTGCCCGAACACCACTGCTCTGCCCTAAACCCTGAAACACTACCCCAGCACATCCCCTACACTGCCTGAACAAAACCTTGAAACACTAGCCCCAGCACGACCCCTAAACTGCCCGAACACCACTGCACTGCCCTAAACCCTGAAACACTACCCCAGCACGACCCCCTACATTATCTGAAAACCACTGCACTGTCCTAAACCCTGAAACACCACCCCCAGCAAGACCCCTACACTGCCCAAACACCACTGCACTGACCTAAACTTTGAAACACCACCCACAGCAAGACCCCCTACACTGCACGAACACCACTGCCCTAAACCCTGAAACACCACCCCCAGCAAGACCCCCTACACTGCCCGAACACCACTGCACTGCCCTACACCCTGAAACACCAGCCCCAGCACGACCCCCTACACTGCCTGAACACCACTGCACTAAACCCTGAAACACCAGCCCCAGCACAACCCCATACACTGCCCGAACACCACTGCACTGCCCTAAGCTGCGAAACACCACCCCCAGCAAGACCCCCTACACTGCCCGAACACCACTGCCCTAAACCCTGAAACACCACCCCCAGCAAGACCCCCTACATTGCCCGAACACCACTGCACTGCCCTAAACCCTGAAACACCACCCCCTGCAATACCCCCTATACTGCCCAAACATTACTGCACTGCCCTAAACCCTGAAACACCACCCTCAGAACGACTCCCTACACTGCCCGAACACCACTGCACTGCCCTAAACCCTAGACTCCACCCCCAGCATGACCCCCTACTCTGCCCAAACACCACTGCTCTACCCTAAACCCTAAATCACCACTCCCAGCACGACCCCCTACACTGCCCGAACAAAACCTTGAAACACTAGCCCCAGCACGACCCCTAAACTGCCCGAACACCACTGCACTGCCCTAAACCCTGAAACACCACCCCCAGCAAGACCCCTACACTGCCCAAACACCACTGCACAGCCCTAAACTTTGAAACACCACCCACAGCAAGACCCCCTACACTGCCCGAACACCACTGCCCTAAACCCTGAAACACCACCCCCAGCAAGACCCCCTACACTGCCCGAACACCACAGCACTGCCCTAAACCCTGAAACACCACCCCCAGCCCGACCCCCTACACTGCCCGAACACCACTGCACTGCCCTAAACCCTGAAACACCAGCCCCAGTTCGACCCCCTACACTGCCCAAACACCACCGCACTGCCCTAAATCCTGAAACACCAGCCCCAGCACGACCCCCTACACTGCCTGAACACCACTGCACTAAACCCTGAAACACCAGCCCCAGCACAACCCCATACACTGCCCGAACACCACTGCACTGCCCTAAGCCGTGAAACACCACCCCCAGCAAGACCCCCTACACTGCCCGAACACCACTGCCCTAAACCCTGAAACACCACCCCCTGCAAGACCCCCTACATTGCCCGAACACCACTGCACTGCCCTAAACCCTGAAACACCACCCCCTGCAAGACCCCCTATACTGCCCGAACATTACTGCACTGCCCTAAACCCTGAAACACCACCCTCAGAACGACTCCCTACACTGCCCGAACACCACTGCACTGCCCTAAACCCTAAACTCCAACCCCAGCATGACCCCCTACTCTGCCCAAACACCACTGCTCTACCCTAATCCCTAAATCACCACTCCCAGCACGACCCCCTACACTGCCTGAACAAAACCTTGAAACACTAGCCCCAGCACAACCCCCAAACTGCCCGAACACCACTGCACTGCCCTAAACCCTGAAACACCACCCCCAGCACGACCCCCTACACTATCCGAAAACCACTGCACTGCCCTAAACCCTGAAACACCACCCCCAGCAAGACCCCTACACTGCCCGAACACCACTGCACTGCCCTAAACTTTGAAACACCACCCACAGCAAGACCCCCTACAATGCCCGAACACCACTGCCCTAAACCCTGAAACACCACCCCCAGCAAGACAACCTACACTGCCCGAATACCACTGCACTGCCCTGAACCCTGAAACACCACCCCCAGCCCGACCCCCTACACTGCTCGAACACCACTGCACTGCCCTAAACCCTAAAACACCACCCCCAGCACTACCCCCTACACTGCCCGAACACCACTGCACTGACCTAAACCCTGAAACATCACCCCCAGCACGACCCCCTACACTGCCCGAACACCACTGCTCTGCCCTAAACCCTGAAACACTACCCCAACACGTCCCCTACACTGCCCGAACAAAACCTTGAAACACTAGCCCCAGCACGACCCCTAAGCTGCCCGAACACAACTGCACTGCCCTAAACCCTGAAACACTACCCCCAGCACGACCCCCTACATAATCCGAAAACCACTGCACTGCCCTAAACTCTGAAACACCACCCCCAGCAAGACCCCTACACTGCCCGAACACCACTGCACTGCCCTAAACTTTGAAACACCACCCACAGCAAGACACCCTACACTGCCCGAACACCACTGCCCTAAACCCTGAAACACCACCCCCAGCAAGACCCCCTACACTGCTCGAACACCACTGCACTGCCCTAAACCCTGAAACACCAGCCCCAGCATGACCCCCTACACTGCCTGAACACCACTGCACTCAACCCTGAAACACCAGCCCCAGCACAACCCCATACACTGCCCGAACACCACTGCACTGCCCTAAGCCATGAAACACCACCCCAGCAAGACCCCCTACACTGCCCGAACACCACTGCCCTAAACCCTGAAACACCACCCCAGCAAGACCCCTACATTGCCCGAACACCACTGCACTGCCCTAAACCCTGAAACACCACCCCCTGCAAGACCCTCTATACTGCCCGAACATTACTGCACTGCCCTAAACCCTGAAACACCACCCACAGAACGATTCCCTACACTGCCCGAACACCACTGCACTGCCCTAAACCCTAAACTCCACCCCCAGCATGACCCCCTACTTTGCCCAAACACCACTGCTCTACCCTAAACCCTAAATCACCACTCCCAGCACGACCCCCTACACTGCCCGAACAAAACCTTGAAACACTAGCCCCAGCAAGATCCCTACACTGCCCGAACACCACTGCGCTGCCCTAAACTTTGAAACACCACCCACAGCAAGACCCCCTACACTGCCCGAACACCACTGCCCTAAACCCTGAAACACCACCCCCAGCAAGACCCCCTACACTGCCTGAACACCACTGCACTGCCCTAAACCCTGAAACACCACCCCCAGCCCGACCCCCTACACTGCCCGAACACCACTGAACTGCCCTAAACCCTGAAACACCAGCCCCAGCTCGACCCCCTACACTGCCCGAACACCACCGCGCTGCCCTAAATCCTGAAACACCAGCCCCAGCACGACCCCCTACACTGCCTGAACACCACTACACTAAACCCTGAAACACCAGACCCAGCACAACCCCATACACTGCCCGAACACCACTGCACTGCCCTAAGCCGTGAAACACCACCCCCAGCAAGACCCCCTACACTGCCCGAACACCACTGCCCTAAACCCTGAAACACCACCCCCAGCAAGACCCCCTACATTGCCCAAACACCACTGCACTGCCCTAAACCCTGAAACACCACCCCCTGCAATACCCCCTATACTGCCCGAACATTACTGCACTGCCCTAAACCCTGAAACACCACCCTCAGAACGACTCCCTACACTGCCCGAACACCACTGCACTGCCCTAAACCCTAGACTCCACCCCCAGCATGACCCCCTACTCTGCCCAAACACCACTGCTCTACCCTAAACCCTAAATCACCACTCCCAGCACGACCCCCTACACTGCCCGAACAAAACCTTGAAACACTAGCCCCAGCACGACCCCTAAACTGCCCGAACACCATTACGCTACCCTAAACCCTAAAACACTACCCCAGCACAACCCCCTACACTACCAAAACACCACTGCACTACCCTAAACCCTAAATCTACCCTCAGCACGACCCCTTACACTACCCAAACAACACTGCACTACCCTAAACCCTAGAATACTACACCCAGCACAACCCCCTACACTACCAAAACACCACTGCACTACCCTAACCCCTAAAACACTACCCCCAGCATGACCCCCTACACAACCCAAACACTACTGCAGTGCACTAAACCCTAAAACACTACCCCAACGTGACCCCCTACACTACCCAAACACCACTTTACTACCCTAAACCCTAAATCTACCCTCAGCATGACCCCTTACACTGCCCAAACATCACTGCACTACTCTAAACCCTAGAACACTACCCCCAGCACAACCCCCTACACTACCCAAACACCACTGCTCTACCCTAAACCCTAAAACACTACCCCCAGCATGACCCCCTACACAACTCAAACACCACTGCACTGCCCTAAAACCTGAAACACCACACCCAGCATGACCCCCACACTGCAGGAACACCACTGCACTGCCCTAAACCCTAAAACACCACCCCCTGCACGACCCGTACACTACACAAACATCACAGCACTGCCCTAAACACTAAAACACCACCCCCAGCACGACCCCCTACACTACCCAAACACCAACGCCCTGCCCTAAACCCTAAACCACTACCCCCAGCACGACCCCCTGCACTACCCAAACACCAATGCCCTACCCTAAACCCTAAAACACTACCCCAGCACGACCCCCTACACTACCCAAACACCACCGCACTACCATAAACCCTAAAACACTACCCCCGCATGACCCCCTACACTACAAAAACACCATTTCACTACCCTAAACCCTAAAACACTACCCCTATACTACACAAACACCACTGCACTACCCTAAACCCTAACACACTACGCCCAGCACACCCCCCATACTACCCAAACACCACTGCATTACCCTAAACCCTAAAACACTACCCCCAGCAGTACCCCCTACACTACCCAAACACCATTGCACTACCCTAAACCCTAAAACACTACCCCCAGCAGTACCCCCTGCACTACCCAAACACCACTACACTACCCTAAACCCTAAGCCACTATCCCTAGCATGACCCCTACACTACCCAAACACCACTGCTCTACCCTAAAATCTAAAACACTACCCCAACACGACCCCCTACACTATCCAAACACCACTGCACGACCCTAAACTCAAAATCTCCCCCAGCACGACCCCCTGCACTACCCAAACACCAATGCCCTACCCTAAACCCTAAAACACTACCCCTGCATGACCCCCTACACTACAAAAACACCATTTCACTACCCTAAACCCTAAAACACTACCCCTATACTACACAAACACCACTGCACTACCCTAAACCCTACATCTACCCTCAGCACGACCCCCTACACTACCCAAACACCACTGCACTACCCTAAACCCTAAAACACCACCCCCAGCATGACCCCCTACACTGCCCAAACACCACTGCACTGCCCTAAACCCTAAAACACTACCCCCAGCACGACCCCCTACACTACACAAACACCACTGCACTACCCTAAACCCTGAAACACCAGCCCCAGCACGACCCCCTACACTGCCCGAACACGACTGCACTAAACCCGGAAACACCAGCCCCAGCACGACCCCATACACTGCCCGAACACCACTGCACTGCCCTAAACCCTGAAACACCACCCCCAGCAAGACCCCCTACACAGCCCGAACACCACTGCCCTAAACCCTGAAACACTACCCCCAGCAAGACCCCCTACAGTGCCTGAACACCACTGCACTGCCCTAAACCCTGAAACACCACCCCCTGCACGACCCCCTACACTGCCCGAACACCACTGCACTGCCCTAACCCTGAAACACCACCCCCAGCACGACTCCCTACACTGCCTGAACACCACTGCACTGCCCTAAACTCCACCCCCAGCACGACCCCCTACTCTGCCCGAACACCACTGCTCTACCCTAAACCCTAAATCACCACCCCAGCACGACCCCCTACACTGCCCGAACACCACAGCTCTGCCCTAAACCCTGAAACGCTACCCCCAGCATGTCCCCCTACACTGCCCGAACACCACTGCACTGCCCTAAACCTTGAAACGCTAGCCCCAGCACAACCCTCTCACTGCCTGAACACCACTGCACTGCCCTAAACCCTGAAACAACACCCCCAGCACGACCACCTACACTACCCAAACACCAATGCCATACCCTAAACCCTAAAACACTACCCCAGCATGACCCCCTACATTTCCCAGACACCACTGCACTAACATAAACCTTAAAACACTACCCCTGCATGACCCCTACACTACAAAACACCACTGCACTTCCCTAAACCCTAAAACACTACCCCCTACACTACACAAACACCACTGCACTACCCTAAACCCTAAAACACCACCCCCAGCACACCCCCCACACTACCCAAACACTACTGCACTACCCTAAACCCTGAAACACCAGCCCCAGCACGACCCTCTACACTACCCGAACACCACTGCACTGCCCTAAACTCTGAAACACCAGCCCCAGCACGACCCCCTACACTACAAAAACATCACTGCACTACCCTAAACCCTAAAAAACTTCCACCAGAATGAACCCCTACACTACACAAACACCACTGCACTGCCCTAAACTCTGAAACACCAGCCCCAGCACGACCCCCTACACTACACAAACATCACTGCACTACCCAAACCCTAAAAAACTACCACCAGCACGACCCCCTACACTACACAAACACCACTGCACTACCATATACCCTAAAACACTATCCCCGCATGACCCCGACACTACAAAAACACCACTGCACTACCCTAACCCTAAATCTACCCCAAGCACGACCCCCTACACTACCCAAACACTACTGCACTACCCTAAACCCTGAAACACCAGCCCCAGCACGACCCCCTACACTGCCCGAACATCACTGCACTGCCCTAAACTCTGAAACACCAGCCCCAGCACGACCCCCTACACTACAAAAACATCACTGCACTACCCTAAACCCTAAAACACTATCCCCGCATGACCCCTACACTACACAAACACCACTGCACTACCCTAAACCCTAAAACACTACCCCCAGCACACCCCCCACACTACCCAAACACTACTGCACTACCCTAAACCCTGAAACACCAGCCCCAGCACGACCCCCTACACTGCCCGAACACCACTGCACTGCCCTAAACTCTGAAACACCAGCCCCAGCACGACCCCCTACACTACACAAACATCACTGCACTACCCTAAACCCTAAAAAACTACCACCAGCACGACCCCCTACACTACACAAACACCACTGCACTACCCTAAACCCTGAAACACCAGCCCCAGCACGACCCCCTACACTGCCCGAACACCACTGCACTGCCCTAAACTCTGAAACACCAGCCCCAGCACGACCCCCTACACTGCCTGAACACCACTGCACTGCCCTAAACCCTGAAACTCTAGCCCCAGCACAACCCCCTACACTGCCTGAACACTACTGCACTAAACCCTGAAACACCAGCCCCAGCACGACCCCATACACTGCCCGAACACCACTGCACTGCCCTAAACCCTGAAACACCACCCCCAGCAAGTCCCCCTACATTGCCCGAACACCACTACCCTAAACCCTGAAACACCACCCCCAACAAGACCCCCTTACAGTGCCTGAACACCACTGCACTGCCCTAAACCCTTAAACACCACCCCCTGCACGACCCCCTACACTGCCCGAACACCACTGCACTGCCCTAAACCCTGAAACACCACCCCCAGCACGACTCCCTACACTGCCCGAACACCACTGCCCTAAACTCCTTCCCCAACACGACCCCCTACTCTGCCCGAACACCACTGCTCTACCCTAAACCCTAAATCACCACCCCAGCACGACTCCCTACACTGCCCGAACACCACTGCTCTGCCCTAAACTCTGAAACACTACCCCAGCACGTCCCCCTACACTGCCCGAACACCACTGCACTGCCTGAAACCCTGAAACAACACCCCCAGCACGACCCCCTACATGACCCAAACACCAATGCCCTACCCTAATCCCTAAAACACTACCCCAGCACGACCCCCTGACATTTCCCAGACACCACTGCACTACCATAAACCCTAAAACACTACCCCAGCATGACCCCTATGATGAATACAGGCCCCAGCTAGGCCCGCAGAGTACAAGGGTTCGCTCTCCTGTAACAAAAACTAGAAGGAAGTTGGCACGGAAACTGCAAAGTACAAAGACAGAGTTTATTAACCCTTAAGGGTGGTCCTACAACCTATACAACACTCTTCAGTATTGCATAGAGTAGCACACAGAACTTGCGTACACGGTCCCCTTTTATACACAACAGAGGGGCTCATAAGTGGGTGGATACAACATGAGGCAAAGAATATTACCTTTTATGGACATTTTCGATACAGAATTAATATGTGGGCGGAGTTAACTAATTTCCTGAGCCCGCGAAAACATGGTCAAGCAAGGACTAACTGATAACAGATGTGGTCAAGTCTGGGCATGCGCCAGACGGACAAAGGAGCTATTTATAGACTGTTACTAGGCAGATTACAAGAACAACTAGCAAAGAGGTAGGACTCTTCTCGTGCTGAGCACGTGGAGACACGACAATACAAAATGGAGTCCGGACATTAGTCAACATAAGACAAGAAACATGTTTCAACTAGAGAGAATTCATGTCTTTAGTGAATGCTTAATCATATCGCTGTTTTAGTTTTCAACAGACGACCCTTTCAGCATTTACTGAAGACATTCGGCTTATTAGGATAATCATCATATATGTCAATTTTCATCATCTCTTCTACCTCTTTAGTTAAATGTTTCTGATAGGTGACATTGGCGATAGCTTTCTTATCAGGAATACAGAATGACACACATAGGGAACAAAGTAAAGGACCACATTGGACACAAATGCAACAAGAAAACAGAATTGCTACAATAATACAAAGACCAGTTAAAACCTTCCATCCCCACGTAGTAATCAATGCCCAAAACCATCCAGACAACGTCCAAGTGCCATTTTCTGTATGGATTTCAGCTGCAATCTTATGTAGCTTATTGATAGCATTATAAACTGATGGCGTATGGTCAGGAATAAACACACAACAACTACTTCCGATAATTTTAAAAGCTCCACCTCGGTCAGCTAACATAACATCTAATACCATACGATTCTGTAATGCAACAATTCTAGTAATTTGCAATTCTTCCGTAAGATTCCCAAGAGCAGCAGCGGTCTGATTTGTCACAGCCTCTACAACTCTTGTTAATCTTCGAACTTTCCTACTATTTAGGGCAGCTCCAACAAAGAAAAACAATCCTAAATTGAAATCAATATACTGTTGTAGGCTAGTATCAGTTTGGTCAACGTCATCAATAGATAGAGTACGTTTATACCTATTTACAGTCACATTATTCAACAACCTCAAATCTTTATGATAAGATGCAGGTGCTAAGAATACGGGAGGTAATAAGAATGCTACATAACATACTCCGGACCAACCGGCCGGTAAACGATAATAACCCTTATTCCCACATACGAAGTATGTGTTATGGGAAGCTAAGAAAGTACTGTTATTTAACCCGTCAATGTTCAGGATAATGATAGGGGGCCCGATTCACAGAACTAACTTAAGACAAAATCCTAAACTTACTACCATTTTGGTATTCACAGAAGGCACTTACTCATTTTGGTATTCACAGAAGGCACTTACTCATTTCGGTATTCACAGAAGTTAGGACTCCTAACTTTAGGACTCCTAAATGCCTTCTGTGAATACCGAAAGTCTTAAAATTAGGATTTTTCTCAGTTTAGTAGTAGTAAAGTTAGGACTCCTAACTTTAGGACTCCTAAATGCCTTCTGTGAATACCGAAAGTCTTAAAATTAGGATTTTTCTCAATTTAGTAGTCCTAAGTCTAAACTTAGGACTACTAAATTGAGAAAAATCCTAATTTTAAGACTTTCGGTATTCACAGAAGGCATTTAGGAGTCCTAAACTTAGGACTCCTAACTTCTGTGAATACCGAAATGAGTAAGTGCCTTCTGTGAATACCAAAATGAGTAAGTGCCTTCTGTGAATACCAAAATGGTAGTAAGTTTAGGATTTTGTCTTAAGTTAGTTCTGTGAATCGGGCCCACAGTCACTAACACCAACAGGGATATAACCCACACTCTGGACACACAGGTCCGCTTGAGCTTGGGCCACTTGAATCACAAAACGCTCTTGTCCTGTAGTGTCTCTGGTGTTCGTGAAGATGTAGGGAATTGATTCATTGTCCGGTCGATACTCTTCCCATTCCCATATTGTCCCATTCGCTTGTGGATAACCATCCTTATCTTGATGACACTCCCTATTAAGTCTAAAAAGTAACCGTCCCACTGTAGGTTTCCGTGTGGCAAACAGCAAAGTGTACCATGCTCTACAGGAGCCATTATGAGAAAAAGGAAGAGGTATGAATGGCGTTCCTCCTTTCTTCTGATGAGCTGGCATCATACCACATATCCAACAGTTCGTAGCATTCGTGGCAACGTGGGTATGATGCAACATCTGGATGAAAGTGTTATTCAAATAAGACTGACGATGCTTCAGTTCTTGATACGGAAGTGTATAAAAGTAGTGCTCCTCAGGCACTGGAGTAGTCAAAACAAGCAACTCCCGGGCAGGAGTCACATCCTCAACAAACCATGTGGTTATACCAACAATAGCTACTGTAATAATAAACCCTGTTGCGCAAAGAATCTTCTTCTTCTCCATCTTAGAGTAAAAAGTCAATATCTTCCTGAAACTAAAAGGTTGTCAGAACTCTTCCACTTAGGCAGCGGTTGATTTCTTCACCAGCGGGCCAAGACGGGTGTCGCTACACTAATGCAGGGCTGATCCCCCCCCCCTTGTCACATTGGCTCTCCGTTTCACTAACCTAAGGGCTGTTCTGACAACTTTGAATACAGCAGTCACTTCCTCGGTCTGAGGTGATATCTTCTTCCTCCAGGAATCGCTTGGTCCGGAAAGAGCTCCTCAGTGTCGTTCGGTTCCACAGCACGGCCTTTCTCCGCAGTCAGAATTTCTCGATGGTCGGTCAATACAGCAGGCTCCACCAATCCGGGCGGCACTTTGCGACAGTGCAAGGAATGGATCCAGTTCTTTCGATTGGAAACCCGCACAGCCGTCCTCGTTGCGAGTAAGACTTGCTCAGGACCAACCCATCTCGGCTCCAGACTGTTCGACCTTTCGAAAACCTTCAGCATCACCTGGTCCCCAGGTCGGAGATTATGACCTTCACCTGTGGACCGATCAGGGAGCGCTTCTCGGACCTGTTGATGAATAGAAACCAAATTATCCGTTAACTGTGCCAGATAATCATTCATCATTACACAAGGTACATCATGCAGTGACTTAGGTTTTGGTGGACCCCAAATATTCATTGGGCGTCCAAAGACGATCTCATAAGGTGTGAGACCGGTCCGAGAATGCGGTATCGATCTAATTGACAATAATGCCAGCGGTAAAGCATCTGGCCAAGTCAAAGAAATCGAAGCTTGGATCTTAGCGATCTTAAGCTTCAGAGTACCGTTATACTTCTCTACCAATCCCGCAGACTGAGGGTGAAATACTGCATGGAACTTCTGGGTGATGCCTAGACCCTTCAGGATATACTTTATAACATCTGCTATAAAATGAGGTCCGTTATCACTCCATAGCAATCTGCAAACACCGTATCGAGGGAAGAACTCCTTCAATAGCATTTTGGCTGTAGTCATTGCAGTATTGTCTTTCGTAGGGTATGCCTCAACCCATTTGCTGAAGGCACAAACCACTACTAGAACATACTTCAGATTGTTACAGCGCTCAAGCTGAATGTAATCCATCTGTAAAACCTCAAAGGGTGCAGTAGGTGTTGCAAATCCTCCTGCTGGAGTTCGTGTACCCTTTCCTGGGTTATACCTCAGGCAAATCATGCAAGTCTGCACTACCCTCTTTGCCGTACTAGCGATCTCCGGATGCTCCCAAACTCGTGTGAGTAGGTTAACAATTGCGGAAGCTCCGACATGCGCTTGTCCATGTGCCATCTGAACCATAGGTTGTACGAAGGCTGTGGGTAACTTCCATTTATCCATCTGCTTGTTTCTCCAACATCCTTCGTCATCTAATTCTCCATCATTGGACCATTGCTCCCGTTCCTTATCGGAAGCGGTCCTCTGTATTTCCAGCACCTCTCTCCTAGCATCGTGCCACCTTTCTACCTGTGACTTCACAACATATATTGCAGTAGCACCAGGCTGCATCGCAGTCTCTCGTGCCACCCGGTCTGCCAAAGCATTCCCTTCTCCAATTTTATCAACCACTTTCTTATGGGCGCTATATTTAATTATAGCAATCTTCTTCGGATATGTTAATGCAGTCAAGAGGTTGTGGACTAACTCCCCGTACATTATCTGCGCTCCATGTGACGTTAGAAACCCTCTCTCCTTCCAGAGTAGGCCGAAATCGTGCGCTACTCCGAAGGCATAGCGGCTATCTGTATAAACATTCACACACAATCTCGCACTGAGCTCACATGCTCGTGTTAATGCTATCAGTTCCGCTGCTTGAGCTGATTTCTGTGGTATGCGTGCTGTCTCCACTATTGTTTGCAGTGTGGTGATTGCATACGCTGCTGAAGTCGTACCATCTGGTAGCTTCAGGCATGATCCGTCCACCCACAGTTCTCCATCTACATCTGTAAAGGGCGTATCCTGGAGATCAATACGACCCTTTGTCTGTTCCTCAGTCACAAGAATACAGTCGTGTGCCTTTCGTGCTTCAGACTGAGTTTCCGGGAACGGCAACAATGTGGCCGGGTTTAACGTTACACACCTCTTTAACGTAATATGAGGAGCCAAAAGCGTCAACTCATATCCCGTTAAACGGGCACTGGTCAAATGCTGCGTCTTTGTCTGATTAAGCAGGGCATCAACAGCATGGGGGACTAATACCAACAGTTTGTGAGATAACACAATTCCCTCACTTTGACGTATTGACACAGCTGTCGCCGCAACCGAGCGAAAACAACCAGGCAATGCTCGGGCAACAGGATCAAGTACGGCTGAAAAATATGCACAAGGGCGCTGCTTGTCGCCGTGCATCTGCACTAAAACTGATAATGCACATCCATCTTTCTCATGCACATACAGTGAAAAGGGCTTCGTATAATCAGGGGTCCCTAACACTGGTGCTGAACAAAGGGCCTGTCGCAATTGCTGAAATGCAATTGCACACTCGTTCGACCAGGGAAGAGGAATTGGTGTGTCCTTTGTCAAAAGGGCTAACAATGGTTTAGCTATGTGTGAAAACCCCAATATCCATTGCCTACAAAAAGAAACAAGACCCAAAAATGCACGCACGTCCTTCTGTGTGGAAGGCACTGGCGTGTCCAAAATTGCTTGAATACGATCTGGTGTGAGTGCACGCCCCTCCTTAGACAAAAGGTGACCCAAATTAGTCACCTTTGGTCTACAGAATTGCAATTTCTTCTTCGACACCTTGTGATTGTGAGATGCCAAAAAGGAAAGCAAGGATAACGTACTCTTCTCACACAGCTCAGGAGTGTCAGCCGCCAACAAGATGTCATCGACATATTGTATAAGGGCGACACCCTCGGGCAGAACAAAGGAATCCAATTGCCTTTTCAATGCTTGACTGTAAATACTAGGGCTTTCTGTATAGCCCTGAGGGACTCTACAAAATCTATAAGATCTATTATTCAGAGTAAAACCGAAAAGGTATCGGCTATCAGGGTGAATAGGGATCGAAAAGAAGGCATTTTTCAAATCAATAAATGAAAACGTGGTCGCCGTTGGCGGGACCAAAGTGAGTAACGTCGTGATGTCAGAAACCACTGGATACTGAGGTATCACAATCTTGTTCACTTCCCTTAAATCAATGATAAACCGATAAACCCTGGTATCCGTATCTTTCTTCAAAATGGGTAAGATAGGACTGTTGCAAACATTATATGGAACTTCTTCCACTACTCCCGCCTTAATGAAATCCTGCACAATCTGTATGAGTGCCTCCTCCCCCTCCTGGGAAATACGATACTGAGGGAGGCGTGGTAGCACCGCACCCTCCTGGACACTAATGTGGACAGGCGGAATCACCATCTGTCCCACATCAGTATCCGAAGCGGCCCACAAAGAACGAGGGAGGGAAGCTAATGCAGTCTCCTCCGCAACCACACACATCCGGTCTGTCATCGGGTGATTATCATTTAATATCACACGTACTCCAGCGGGGGAGCAGCGGATCGTAGCTCTGAAGTACTTAAACATATCAAGACCCATAATGTTATCAGGCGTGTTCGGGGCAAGCAGAAACGGACAGGGTGCAGAAAAGGGATCAACATGGAATGCAAGGGGTTGGGAAAGAGGGCTTCGAGAGAGTGTACCATCAAACCCTACCGATGTAACCATTAAGCCAGATGGGGGAGCCCTCGGAACCAATTGTTTGGATAGCGCACTGCGGGTCGCTCCTGTATCAACTAGGAACCGATCAGTAGAACCCAAAACCTTTGCTGAAACATAAGGGCCCTTCTGATCAACCGGCACTTCAACTGATTCCAACCCCCATCCAACGCATTCCTATGCATGCCGCGAATCATGGTACCCAGAGCTGTCAATCCCTGACATTTGGTACTGGTGCTGTCGATCAAATACATTGGGTCTATCTCGCTGCTGTGCGTTAGGTTCAAAGCGAGCACGATCATTAGAGTTCCCTCTATAATTCGAAAAGCCCCCTCTTCCTCTCTGCGGCCCCTGACCACGTCCCGGACGAGATGCATACAACACCGGACAATCTCTGGCCCAATGACCCGACTGTTTACAATACGCACATTGATTTCTATTTACATCTGACCGACCCGAAGGGGGACCATAGAATCCTCCCCTACCTCTATCGACACCCCGACGAGGCGGCCCATACACTTGCGCTAACATCACCTTTGTTTTCAAATCTTTCGATTTCTTCTCCTCCTGCCCCTTCGCTTCTTGTTCCTGACGCTCATAATACTGAGCCATAGTCAGGAGGGATGCCGGAGACGAAGTGGACCAGGAACTTTCACTCGCTTTTAAACGAGCTGCTATTCCCGGTAATAAATTAGCCACATATTTATCCACAAAAAGATGTCTACCCGTATCATCCGTAAGTGACTGACCACTAAAATCGTGAAATGTCT
The DNA here is from genome assembly GCF_964204655.1 of Triturus cristatus. Lineage (NCBI taxonomy): Eukaryota > Metazoa > Chordata > Amphibia > Caudata > Salamandridae > Triturus > Triturus cristatus. Next base: position 982,270,315 of record NC_140584.1, read on the forward strand.
CCTCAAAACGCGTAAAGAAATCTGAGACTGATTCATCAACCTTCTGTTTACACGATGCTAACATATTCCAGTCAATCTTTTTAGGGGGAATAATCGTTTTCAACTTAGTCAAGATAGCAGCGGGAAGATCTAGAATAATCTGCGGTGGTTTTTGCGCGGGTTTTCTTTCCCTATCCTCATCCTCAATTTCAGACCACTTAGCCTTAAAAGCGGGAACATCATCCACCTTCCGCACAGATCTCCACATATCCGGTGGTAATATGAGCCCAAAGAACAAATCTATATCTGCTAAAGTCATAGTACAAGAATTCAAGGCCCCTTCGACCTCTTCATAAAAGGCCGCTGGGTTTTTGCGGGGGTCAGGTAAAGCATTCTTCAATGCCATAACATCAGCCCTATGCCAGGGAGTATAGACCCAATTATACACAAAATATCCCTTTGCATCGGCGGAAGTAATATCCGAACTAGTTCCCGCTCCTTTAGGAGGAACATACAAAGGTGCTGCCTCTCGCATCGGTTTAGCATGCACTAGTTCGCTCTTATCTGAGTGGGAGGTAGATGACTGGTCATCGCCGTCACGCGGATTCGACTGCTCCTGTTCCCCTGCCTCTTGGCGCGCTCTCTCCTTAAGGTCCCTCGCCGCGTCCCGTAATGCAAACAGCCGTCGAACCGCATCAGGTGCCTTAGAGGGAGAAAAAACACCGTTACGCAATGCTTTAGCATCTAATACTACATCATCAGGCTCAAAAACATCTGAATATTTCCGAAAGGCAGAAATCACTTCATCCGAAAAGTGTCCCAAAAAATACAACTTCTCTCTATCCTGCCACTTTTCCCAAGAGTCCAACAATTCAGTGAGGGATAACTTGCCCTTAAGTGCACGGAGAGAAATTTTCCGAAGCTCACTCATACGCTCGACTGACAACAGAGACCGCGTGTCTACCTTATCCGAAACCAATCCAGACTCCTGCGATCTCGGGGCCGACGCGCCAGCATAAGGAGGCGGAGAACGATCTAATAAATAAAAATCATCCTCAAGATTAGTAAGGACAGGATAGAGGGGCTGGCGGACAGCATATTGACCCGAGACTTGCAACCTACGCTCTTTCTCTTGCCTCTCCGCCAGTTCTCTTTCCTCCCGACACTTCGCTTCCTGTGCTCGCACATGATCATTCTTCCGTTGCTCTTTATCAAACAGCACTTTCTCACGTTTCTCTCGCTCACGCACTTCCTTCACCCATAACCGTACACATTCAAACATGTCTTGCCGAGCACGCCGTTTACACATACACTGTTCCACATACTCAATCTTACACATATCAAACGATCCATACAAAGGCCAGCGCAACTCAGGATCCTTTTTGGTGTATTTCCTCCATACTGTGCTGTACATTATAGAAGAAAGACCATGCTTCACATACATATCCCTATTAGGAGTCCCCTCTGGGGGGCTGGAGCAGATTCCTCGAGGTTTAACCGGTTTCCAAAACAGCAGCACCACTTACGGAGTGCGCTAAAAGCAGGCATGCTCAAAAATAATGCAAAATATGCAGTATTATCAAAAAATGGCACTTAAACGTTGCGCCGTTCAAATTTACACAGCTCCGGAGAAATATCTCCACATTACCTGCCTATATGTGTTGCAACGCATATATTCTCACAGTAAACAATACAAAGCACGACCGGTCATCACAAAACCAAACTCAAATAGCCAACCCAGGCTTCAAAACTCGGAGCAAGTACCGTACAACGGTTCTTACCAATCAAGAGTATCCAGGTTCCAACTGCCAAGCTCCAAAATTCGCCCAAACGGCTGTCACACGGCAAACCGACAGAAGAGGTCTCAGTCGAGGACCGGCGCCACCCAGAAGGTCAGTTCGGAAGGGGAGGAAGAGAACCTCGGGATGCCAGGGCTAAAAGACGCCACTGGCAGTGATCACATCCCCGGCCAAATTCCTCACCTTCGTCACGACCAGTCCTTCGAGCATCCGAGTCGCCGATGAGCCCCACGTGACGGGCGCCAATTGATGAATACAGGCCCCAGCTAGGCCCGCAGAGTACAAGGGTTCGCTCTCCTGTAACAAAAACTAGAAGGAAGTTGGCACGGAAACTGCAAAGTACAAAGACAGAGTTTATTAACCCTTAAGGGTGGTCCTACAACCTATACAACACTCTTCAGTATTGCATAGAGTAGCACACAGAACTTGCGTACACGGTCCCCTTTTATACACAACAGAGGGGCTCATAAGTGGGTGGATACAACATGAGGCAAAGAATATTACCTTTTATGGACATTTTCGATACAGAATTAATATGTGGGCGGAGTTAACTAATTTCCTGAGCCCGCGAAAACATGGTCAAGCAAGGACTAACTGATAACAGATGTGGTCAAGTCTGGGCATGCGCCAGACGGACAAAGGAGCTATTTATAGACTGTTACTAGGCAGATTACAAGAACAACTAGCAAAGAGGTAGGACTCTTCTCGTGCTGAGCACGTGGAGACACGACAATACAAAATGGAGTCCGGACATTAGTCAACATAAGACAAGAAACATGTTTCAACTAGAGAGAATTCATGTCTTTAGTGAATGCTTAATCATATCGCTGTTTTAGTTTTCAACACCTACACTACAAAAACACCACTGTACTACCCTAAAACCTAAACGACTACCCCCAGCAGTACCCCCTACACTACCCAAACACCATTGCACTACCCTAAACCCTAAAACACTACCCCCAGCAGTACCGCCTGCACTACCCCAACACCACTGCACTACCCTAAACCCTAAACGACTACCTCCAGCATGTCCCCTACACTACCCAAACACCACTGCACTACCCTAAACCCTAAAACACTACCCCTGGCACAACCCCTTACACTACCCAAACACCACTGCACTACCCTAAACCCTAAATCTACCCCCAGCACGACCCCCTACACTACCCAAACACCAATGCCCTACCCTAAACCCTAAAACACTACCCCAGCACGACCCCCTACACTACCCACACACCACTGTACTACCCTAAACCCTAAAACACTACCCCCTATACTACACAAACACCACTGTACTACCCTAAACCCTAAAACACTACCCCCAGCAGTACCCCCTACACTCCCCAAACACCATTGCACTACCCTAAACCCTAAAACACTACCCCCAGCAATACCCCTGCACAACCCAAACACCACTGCACTACCCTAAACCCTCATCCACTACCCCCAGCATGACCCCTACACTACCCAAACACCACTGCACTACCCTAAACCCTAAAACACTACCCCCGGCACAACCCCTTACACTACCCAAACACCACTGCACTACCCTAAACCCTAAGTCTACCCCCAGCACGACCCCCTGCACTACCCAAACACCACTGCACTACCCTAAACCCTACATCTACCTTCAGCACAACCCCCTACACTACCCAAACACCACTGCACTACCCCAAACCCTAAAACACAACCCCCTACACTTCCCAAACACCACTGCACTACCCTAAACCCTAAAACACCACCACCAGCATGACCCTCTACACTACTCAAACATAACTGCACTACCCTAAACCCGTAAATCTACCCCAAGCAAGACCCCCTACACTGCACAAACATCACTGCACTACCCTAAACCCTAGAACACTACCACCAGCCCAACCCCCTACACTACACAAACACCACTGCACTGCCCTAAACCCTGAAACACCACCCCCAGCACGACTCCCTACACTGCCCGAACACCACTGCACTGCCCTAAACCCTAAATCACCACCCCAGCATGACCCCCTACACTGCCCGAACACCACTGCCCTAAACTCTGAAACACCACCCCCAGCACAACTCCCTACACTACACAAAGACCACTGCACTACCCTAAACCCTAAAACACTATCCCCAGCACCCCCCCCACACTACCCAAACACTACTGCACTACCCTAAACCCTGAAACACCAGCCCCAGCACGACCCCCTACACTGCCCGAACACCACTGCACTGCCCTAAACTCTAAAACACCAGCCCCAGCACGACCCCCTACACTACAAAAACATCACTGCACTACCCTAAACCCTAAAAAACTACCCCCAGCACGACCCCCTACACTACACAAACACCACTGCACTGCCTTAAACTCTGAAACACCAGCCCCAGTACGACCCCCTACACTACACAAACACCACTGCACTACCCTAAACCCTGAAACACCAGCCCCAGCACGACCCCCTACACTGCCCGAACACCACTGCACTGCCCTAAACTCTGAAACACCAGCCCCAGCACGACCCCCTACACTGCCCGAACACCACTGCACTGCCCTAAACCGTGAAACACTAGCCCCAGCACGACCCCCTGCAGTGCCTGAACACCACTGCACTAAAACCTGAAACACCAGCCCCAGCACGACCCCATACACTGCCCGAACAGCACTGCACTGCACTGCCCTAAACCCTGAAACACCAGCCCCAGCAAGACCCCCTACACTGCCCGAACACCACTGCCCTAAACCCTGAAACACCACCCCCAGCAAGACCCCCTACAGTGCCTGAACACCACTGCACTGCCCAAAACCCTGAAACACCACCCCCAGCACACCCCCCACACTACCCAAACACTACTGCACTACCCTAAACCCTGAAACACCAGCCCCAGCACGACCCCCTACACTGCCCGAACACCACTGCACTGCCCTAAACTCTAAAACACCAGCCTCAGCACGACCCCCTACACTACAAAAACATCACTGCACTACCCTAAACCCTAAAAAACTACCACCAGCATGACCCCCCTACATTTCCCAGACACCACTGCACTACCATAAACCCTAAAACACTACCCCCTAATGACCCCTACACTACAAAAACACCTCTGCACTACCGTAAACCCTAAAGCACTACCCCCTACACTACACAAACACCACTGCACTACCCTAAACCCTAAAACACTACCCCCAGCACACACCCCACACTACCCAATCACTACTGCACTACCCTAAACCCTAAAACAATACCCCCCGCAGTACCCCCTACACTACCCAAACACCATTGCACTACCCTAAACCCTAAACCACTACCCCCCGCAGTACCCCCTGCACTACCCCAACACCCCTGCACTACCCTAAACCCTAAACGACTACCTCCAGCATGTCCCCTACACTACCCAAATATAACTGCACTACCCTAAACCCGTAAATCTACCCCAAGCATGACCCCCTACACTGCACAAACATCACTGCACTACCCTAAACCCTAGAACACTACCACCAGCCCAACCCCCTACACTACACAAACACCACTGCACTGCCCTAAACCCTGAAACACCACCCCCAGCACGACTCCCTACACTGCCCGAACACCACTGCACTGCCCTAAACCCTAAATCACCACCCCAGCATGACCCCCTACACTGCCCGAACACCACTGCTCTGCCCTAAACCCTGAAACACCAGCCCCAGCACGACCCCTTACACTGCCCGAACACCACTGCACTGCCCTAAACTCTGAAACACCACCCCCAGCACAACTCCCTACACTACACAAAGACCACTGCACTACCCTAAACCCTAAAACACTATCCCCAGCACACCCCCCACACTACCCAAACACTACTGCACTACCCTAAACCCTGAAACACCAGCCCCAGCACGACCCCCTACACTGCCCGAACACCACTGCACTGCCCTAAACTCTAAAACACCAGCCCCAGCACGACCCCCTACACTACAAAAACATCACTGCACTACCCTAAACCCTCAATCAATCAATCAGTGACACTTATAGAGCGCGCTACATACCCGTAGGGTCTCAAGGCGCTGGGGGGGGGGGGGTGCCGCTACTGCTCGAACAGCCAGGTCTTCAGCTTCTTCCTGAAGGAGAGGTGGTCTTGGGTCAGGCGCAGGTCGGTCGGGAGGGAGTTCCAGGTCTTGGCGGCCAGGTAGGAGAAGGACCTTCCTCCTGTAGTCGCTCTTCGGATGCGGGGGACGGCGGCGAGGGCGTGGTTGGCTGATCGGAGGTGGCGTTTGGGAGCGTAGAAGTTGATCCGGCTGTTGAGGTAGCTCGGGCCTTGGTCGTGTAGGGCTTTGTGTGCGTGGGTGAGGAGGCGGAAGGTGATTCTTTTGTTGACGGGGAGCCAGTGAAGGTCTCTCAGGTGTCCGGTGATGTGGCTGGTTCGTGGGATGTCGAGGATGAGTCTGGCCGAGGCGTTCTGGATCCGCTGGAGTCTCTTCTGGAGCTTGGCGGTGGTACCGGCGTAGAGGGCGTTGCCGTAGTCCAGTCGGCTGGTGACGAGGGCCTGGGTGACGGTCTTCCTGGTCTCGGTGGGGATCCACCGGAAGATCTTCCGTAGCATGCGTAGGATGTTGAAGCACGCCGAGGAGACGTTGTTGACTTGCCTGGTCATGGAGAGGGAGGAGTCCAGGATGAAGCCCAGGTTGCGTGCATGGTCTGTTGGTTTGGGTGCGGTGCCCAGGGCTGGAGGCCACCAGGAGTCGTCCCAGGCGGAGGGGGAAGAGCCCAGGATGAGGACCTCCGTCTTGTCAGAGTTCAGTTTCAGGCGGCTGGTCGTCATCCACTCGGCTACCTCTTTCATCCCTTCGTGCAGGTTGGCTCTGGCGGAGGCGGGGTCGTTGGTCAGGGAGAGGATCAGCTGGGTGTCGTCGGCGTAGGAGATAATGCTGAGGTTGTGTTTGCGTACGATGGCCGCGAGGGGGCTCATGTAGACGTTGAAGAGGGTGGGGCTCAGAGATGATCCTTGAGGGACGCCGCAGATGACTTCGGAGGCTTCTGATTTGTATGGTGGTAGGCGGACTCTCTGTGTCCTTCCGTCGAGGAAGGAGATGATCCATTCCAGCGCCTTGTCCTGGATTCCGATGTTACTGAGGCGCTGTACTAGGGTGCGGTGGCAGACCGTGTCGAATGCCGCGGAGAGGTCTAGGAGGATGAGGGCCGCTGTTTCTCCATTGTCCATCAGGGCTCGGATGTCATCGGTGGCGGCGATGAGGGCGGTCTCGGTGCTGTGATTGGCTCGGAAGCCGGACTGTGAGGGGTCGAGGGATCCGTTCGTCTCGAGGAAGGCGGCCATCTGCTTGTTGACGGTCTTCTCGATGACTTTGGCTGGAAACGGGAGGAGCGAGATGGGGCGGTAGTTCTTGAGTTCGGTGGGGTCCGCTGTTGGTTTCTTGAGTAAGGCGCTGAGTTCGGCGTGTTTCCAGCTCTCAGGGAAGGTGGCGGTGTTGAATGATGTGTTGATGATGTCTCGCAGGTGGGGTGCGATGACAGCGTCGGCCTTGTTGAAAACGTGGTGAGGGCAGGGGTCGGTCGGTGATCCGGAGTGGATGGAGTTCATCGTGCGGATGGTGTCTTCGGTGCTGATCGGGGTCCAGGCGTGGAGGGTGGTGGTGGGGGGTGATTGTTCGGTCATGGTGTGCGTTGGTTGGTTGTTGAAGCTGTTGTGTATGTCCGTGATCTTGTTGTGGAAGTATGAAGCGAGGGAGTTGCAGAGGTCTTGTGATGGGGTGATGTCGTAGTTTCCTGCGCTGGGGTTGGAGAGCTCTTTCACGATGTTGAAGAGTTCCTTGCAGTTGTGTGCGTTGTTGTCCAACCGTTCCTTGAATGCTGTTTTCTTGGCGGCGCGGATAAGCTGGTGGTGCTTCCGGGTGGCAAGCTTGAAGGAGGTCCTGTTGTCCGGTGTAGGTTCCCTTCTCCAGACTTTCTCGAGGGCTCGGCAGTTCTTCTTGGAGCTCTTGAGTTCGTCGGTGAACCATGGGGCTTTCTTGCTTCCGGGTCTGCTGGGCGGGGTCCTCAGCGGGGCGAGCTCGTCCGCGCAGATGCTGATCCACTTCGTGAGGTTGACGGCGGCCTGGCTGGGGTTCGCTGAGCTGGCAGGAGGGTGCTGGCTCAGGGAGGTGGCGAGCTGGTCTGCTGTGATCTTGTTCCAGCTTCTGCGGGCGGCCTGTTGCTGGTGGTGGTGGGTCGTCGTTCTCTTGAAGGTGAAGTGGATGCAGCTGTGGTCCGTCCATTGGAGCTCTGTGGCGTGGCTGAAGTCGATGTCTGTGCTGGAAGAGAAGACTGCGTCGAGTGTGTGTCCGGCGAGGTGGGTGGGGGTGGACACCAGTTGCTTGAGTCCCAGGTTGGCGAGGTTGTCCAGCAGGGTGCTGGTGTTGCGGTCGTTGTTGTTCTCCAGGTGGAAGTTGAGGTCCCCCAGGAGGATGTAGTCAGCGGAGGGGAGGGCATGCGGGCTGACGAAGTCGGCGATGTCCTCGCTGAATTGCGTGCGTGGTCCAGGGGGTCGGTAGATCAGGGTGCCTCTGAGGGTGGTGTTCGGGTTGGTGTGGATCTGGAAATGCAGGTGTTCGGCAGTGGTCAGGGTGTTCTCGGTGCTGGTCGTGAGACGGATGGTGTTCTTGTGGATGATGGCGATGCCTCCTCCCATCTGGTTGGCGTTGCGGTCCCTCCGGACGATCTTGTAGCCCTCTGGGATAGCGATGGCGATGTCGGGAGCTGAAGAGGCGTTCATCCAGGTCTCTGTGAGGAAGGCAACGTCAGGGGCTGTGGCGTCTAGGAGGTTCCAGAGTTCGATGGCGTGTCTGTGGACACGCCATCCTAAAAAACTACCACCAGCACGACCCCCTACACTACACAAACACCACTGCACTGCCTTAAACTCTGAAACACCAGCCCCAGCACGACCCCCTACACTACACAAACACCACTGCACTACCCTAAACCCTGAAACACCAGCCCCAGCACGACCCCCTACACTGCCCGAACACCACTGCACTGCCCTAAACTCTGAAACACCAGCCCCAGCACGACCCCCTACACTGCCCGAACACCACTGCACTGCCCTAAACCGTGAAACACTAGCCCCAGCACGACCCCCTGCAGTGCCTGAACACCACTGCACTAAACCCTGAAACACCAGCCCCAGCACGACCCCATACACTGCCCGAACACCACTGCACTGCCCTAAACCCTGAAACACCAGCCCCAGCAAGACCCCCTACACTGCCCGAACACCACTGCCCTAAACCCCGAAACACCACCCCCAGCAAGACCCCCTACAGTGCCTGAACACCACTGCACTGCCCTAAACCCTGAAACACCACCCCCTGCATGACCCCCTACACTGCCCGAACACCACTACACTGCCCTAAACCCTGAAACACCATCCCCAGCATGACTCCCTACACTGCCCGAACACCACTGCACTACCCTAAACCCTAAAACACCAGCCCCAGCACGACCCCCTACACTGCCCGAACACCACTGCACTGCCCTAAACTCTAAAACACCAGCCCCAGCACGACCCCCAACACTACAAAAACATCACTGCACTACCCTAAACCCTAAAAAACTACCACCAGCACGACCCCCCTACATTTCCCAGACACCACTGCACTACCATAAACCCTAAAACACTACCCCCTAATGACCCCTACACTACAAAAACACCTCTGCACTACCGTAAACCCTAAAACACTACCCCCTACACTACACAAACACCACTGCACTACCCTAAACCCTAAAACACTACCCCCAGCACACACCCCACACTACCCAATCACTACTGCACTACCCTAAACCCTAAAACAATACCCCCCGCAGTACCCCCTACACTACCCAAACACCATTGCACTACCGTAAACCCTAAAACACTACCCCCCGCAGAACCCCCTGCACTACCCCAACACCCCTGCACTACCCTAAACGACTACTTCCAGCATGTCCCCTACACTACCCAAACACCACTGCACTACCCTAAACCCTAAAACACTACCCCCGGCACAACCCCTTACACTACCCAAACACCACTGCACTACTCTAAACCCTAAATCTACCCCCAGCATGACCCCCTACACTACCCAAACACCAATGCCCTACCCTAAACCCTAGAACACTACTCCAGCACGACCCCCTATACTACCCACACACCACTGCACTACCCTAAAACACTAACCCTTTACTACACAAACACCACTGTACTACCCTAAACCCTAAAACACTACCCCCAGCAGTACCCCCTACACCATCCAAACACCATTGCACTACCCTAAACCCTAAAACACTACCCCCAGCATACCCTTGCACTACCCAAACACCACTGCACTACCCTAAACCCTAATCCACTACCCCCACCATGACCCCTAAACTACCCAAACACCGCTGCACTACCCTAAACCCTAAAACACTACCCCCGGCACAACCCCTTACACTACCCAAACACCACTGCACTACCCTAAACCCTAAATCTACCTCAGCACGACCCCCCACACTACCCAAACACCACTGCACTACCCTAAACCCTATATCTACCCCAGCACGACCCCCTACACTATCCAAACACCACTGCACTGCCTTAAACCCTAAATCTACCCCCAGCACGACCCCTACACTACCCAAACACCACTGCACTACCCTAAACCCTAATTCTACCCTCAGCACAACCCCCTACACTACCCAAACACCACTGCACTACCCTAAACCCTAAAACACAACCCCCTACACTACCCAAACACCACTGCACTACCCTAAACCCTAAAACCCCACCGCCAGCATGACCCCCTACACTACCCAAACACCATTGCACTACCCTAAACCCTAAAACACTACCCCCAGCAATACCCCTGCACTACCCAAACACCACTGCACTACCCTAAACCCGTAAATCTACCCCAAGCATGACTCCCTAGACTGCACAAACATCACTGCACTACCCTAAACCCTAGAACACTACCACCAGCCCGACCCCCTACACTACACAAACACCACTGCACTGCCCTAAACCCTGAAACACCACCCCAGCACGACTCCCAACACTGCCCGAACACCACTGCACTGTCCTAAACCCTAAACCACCACCCCAGCACGACCCCCTACACTGCCCGAACACCACTGCTCTGCCCTAAACCCTGAAACACTACCCCCAGCACATCCCCCTACACTGCCCGAACACCACTGCACTGCCCTAAACCTTGAAACACTAGCCCCAGCACAACCCCTACACTGCCTGAACACCACTGCACTGCCCTAAACTCTGAAACAACACACCCAGCACGACCCCCTACATTTCCCAGACACCACTGCACTACCATAAACCCTAAAACACTACCCCGCATGACCCCTACACTACAAAAACACCACTGCACTACCCTAAACCCTAAAACACTACCCCCTACACTACACAAACACCACTGCACTACCCTAAACACTAAAACACTACCCCCAGCATGACCCCCCTACATTTCCCAGACACCACTGCACTACCATAAACCCTAAAACACTACCCCCGCATGACCCCTACACTACAAAAACACCACTGCACTACCGCAAAAACCCTAAAACACTACCCCCTACACTACACAAACACCACTGCACTACCCTAAGCCCTAAAACACTACCCCAGCACGACCCCCTACACTACCCACACACCACTGCACTACCCTAAACCCTAAAACACTACCCCCCATACTACACAAACACCACTGTACTACCTTAAACCCTAAAACACTACCCCCAGCAGTACCCCCTACACTACCCAAACACCATTGCACTACCCTAAACCCTAAAACAGTACCCCCAGCAATACCCCTGCACTACCCAAACACCACTGCACTACCCTAAACCCTAATCCACTACCCCCAGCATGACCCCTGCACTACCCAAACACCACTGCACTACCCTAAACCCTAAAACACTACCCCTGGCACAACTCCTTACACAACCCAAACACCACTGCACTACCCTAAACCCTAAATCTACTGCAGCACGACCCCCACACTACCCAAACACCACTGCACTACCCTAAACCCTATATCTACCCCAGCATGACCCTCTACACTGCCCGAACACCACTGCTCTGCCCTAAATCCTGAAACACCACCCCCAGCACGACTCCCTACACTGTCTGAACACCACTGCAGTGCCCTAAACCCTAAATCACCACCCCAGCACGACCCCCTACACTGCCCGAACACCACTGCTCTGCCCTAAACCCTGAAACACCAGCCCCAGCACGACCCCCTACACTGCCCGAACAGCACTGCACTGCCCTAAACTCTGAAACACCACCCCAGCTCAACTCCCTATACTACACAAACACCACTGCACTACCCTAAACCCTAAAACACTACCCCCAGCACACCCCCCACACTACCCAAACACTACTGCACTACCCTAAACCCTGAAACACCAGCCCCAGCACGACCCCCTACACTGCCCGAACACCACTGCACTGCCCTAAACTCTAAAACACCAGCCCCAGCACGACCCCCTACCCTACAAAAACATCACTGCACTACCCTAAACCCTAAAAAACTACCACCAGCACGACCCCCTACACTACACAAACACCACTGCACTGCCTTAAACTCTGAAACACCAGCCCCAGCACGACCCCCTACACTACACAAACACCACTGCACTACCATAAACCCTGAAACACCAGCCCCAGCACGACCCCCTACACTGCCCGAACACCACTGCACTGCCCTAAACCCTGAAACACTAGCCCCAGCACGACCCCCTACACTGTCTGAACACCACTGCACTAAACCCTGAAACACCAGCCCCAGCATGACCCCATACACTGCCCGAACACCACTGCACTGCCCTAAACTCTGAAACACCACCCCCAGCAAGACCCCCTACACTGCCCGAACACCACTGCCCTCAACCCTGAAACACCACCCCCAGCAAGACCCCTTACAGTGCCTGAACACCACTGCACTGCCCTAAACCCTGAAACACCAACCCCAGCACGACTCCCTACACTGCCCAAACACCACTGCACTACCATAAACCCTAAAACACTACCCCCAGCACACCCCCACACTAACCAAACACTACAGCACTACTCTAAACCCTGAAACACCAGCCCCACCCATGACCCCCTACACTGCCCGAACACCACTGCACTGCCCTAAACTCTAAAACACCAGCCCCAGCACGACCCCCTACACTACAAAAACATCACTGCACTACCCTAAACCCTAAAAAACTAACACCAGCACGACCCCCTACATTTCCCAGACACCACTGCACTACCATAAACCCTAAAACACTACCCCCTAATGACCCCTACACTACAAAAACTCCTCTGCACTACCCTAAACCCTAAAACACTACCCCTACACTACACAAACACCACTGCACTACCCTAAACCCTAAAACACTACCCCAGCACACACCCCACACTACCCAATCACTACTGCACTACCCTAAACCCTAAAACACTACCCCCCGCAGTAGCCCCTACACTACCCAAACACCATTGCACTACCCTAAACCCTAAAACACTACCCCACGCAGTACCCCCTGCACTACCTCCAGCATGTCCCCTACACTACCCAAACACCACTGCACTACCCTAAACCCAAAAACACTACCCCGGCACAACCCCTTACACTACCCAAACACCAATGCCCTATCCTAAACCCTAGAACACAACCCCAGCACGACCCCCTATACTACCCACACACCACTGCACTACCCTAAAACACTAACCTTTTACTACACAAACACCACTGTACTACCCTAAACCCTAAAACACTACCCCCAGCAGTACCCCCTACACTACCCAAACACCATTGCACTACCCTAAACCCTAAAACACAAACCCCAGCAATACCCCTGCACTACCCAAACACCACTGCGCTACCCTAAACCCTAATCCACTACCCCCAGCATGACCCCTAAACTACCCAAACACCACTGCACTACCCTAAACCCTAAAACACTACCCCCGGCACAACCCCTTACACTACCCAAACACCACTGCACTACCCTAAACCCTAAATCTACTGCAGCACGACCCCCCCACACTACCCAAACACCACTGCACTACCCTAAACCCTATATCTACCCCAGCAGGACCCCCTAGACTATCCAAACACCACTGCACTGCCTTAAACCCTAAATCTACCCCCAGCACGACCCCTACACTACCCAAACACCACTGCACTACCCTAAACCCTAATTCTACCCTCAGCACAACCCCCTACACTACCCAAACACCACTGCACTACCCTAAACCCTAAAACACAACCCCCTACACTACCCAAACACCACTGCACTACCCTAAACCCCAAAACCCCACCGCCAGCATGACCCCCTACACTACCCAAACACCATTGCACTACCCTAAACCCTAAAACACTACCCCCAGCAATACCCCTGCACTACCCAAACACCACTGCACCTCCTCTAAACCCGTAAATCTACCCCATGTACGACTCCCTAGACTGCACAAACATCACTGCACTACCCTAAACCCTAGAACACTACCACCAGCCCGACCCCCTACACTACACAAACCCCACTGCACTGCCCTAAACCCTGAAACACCAACCCCAGCACGACTCCCTACACTGCCCAAACACCACTGCACTACCATAAACCCTAAAACACTACCCCCAGCACACCCCCACACTACCCAAACACTACAGCACTACTCTAAACCCTGAAACACCAGCCCCAGCATGACCCCCTACACTGCCCGAACACCACTGCACTGCCCTAAACTCTAAAACACCAGCCCCAGCACGACCCCCTACACTACAAAAACATCACTGCACTACCCTAAACCCTAAAAAACTACCACCAGCACGACCCCCTACATTTCCCAGACACCACTGCACTACCATAAACCCTAAAACACTACCCCCTAATGACCCCTACACTACAAAAACTCCTCTGCACTACCCTAAACCCTAAAACACTACCCCTACACTACACAAACACCACTGCACTACCCTAAACCCTAAAACACTACCCCAGCACACACCCCACACTACCCAATCACTACTGCACTACCCTAAACCCTAAAACACTACCCCCCGCCGTAGCCCCTACACTACCCAAACACCATTGCACTACCCTAAACCCTAAAACACTACCCCACGCAGTACCCCCTGCACTACCTCCAGCATGTCCCCTACACTACCCAAACACCACTGCACTACCCTAAACCCAAAAACACTACCCCGGCACAACCCCTTACACTACCCAAACACCAATGCCCTATCCTAAACCCTAGAACACAACCCCAGCACGACCCCCTATACTACCCACACACCACTGCACTACCCTAAAACACTAACCCTTTACTACACAAACACCACTGTACTACCCTAAACCCTAAAACACTACCCCCAGCAGTACCCCCTACACTACCCAAACACCATTGCACTACCCTAAACCCTAAAACACAAACCCCAGCAATACCCCTGCACTACCCAAACACCACTGCGCTACCCTAAACCCTAATCCACTACCCCCAGCATGACCCCTAAACTACCCAAACACCACTGCACTACCCTAAACCCTAAAACACTACCCCCGGCACAACCCCTTACACTACCCAAACACCACTGCACTACCCTAAACCCTAAATCTACTGCAGCACGACCCCCCACACTACCCAAACACCACTGCACTACCCTAAACCCTATATCTACCCCAGCAGGACCCCCTAGACTATCCAAACACCACTGCACTGCCTTAAACCCTAAATCTACCCCCAGCACGACCCCTACACTACCCAAACACCACTGCACTACCCTAAACCCTCATTCTACCCTCAGCACAACCCCCTACACTACCCAAACACCACTGCACTACCCTAAACCCTAAAACACAACCCCCTACACTACCCAAACACCACTGCACTACCCTAAACCCCCAAACCCCACCGCCAGCATGACCCCCTACACTACCCAAACACCATTGCACTACCCTAAACCCTAAAACACTACCCCCAGCAATACCCCTGCACTACCCAAACACCACTGCACCTCCTCTAAACCCGTAAATCTACCCCATGTACGACTCCCTAGACTGCACAAACATCACTGCACTACCCTAAACCCTAGAACACTACCACCAGCCCGACCCCCTACACTACACAAACCCCACTGCACTGCCCTAAACCCTGAAACACCACCCCCAGCACGACTCCCAACACTGCCCGAACACCACTGCACTGCCCTAAACCCTAAATCACCACCCCAGCACGATCCCCTACACTACCCGAACACCACTGCTCTGCCCTAAACCCTGAAACACTACCCCCAGCACGTCCCCCTACACTGTCTGAACACCACTGCAGTGCCCTAAACTCTGAAACAACACCCCCAGCACGACCCTCTACACAACCCAAACACCAATGCCCTACCCTAAACACTAAAACACCACTGCACTACCATAAACCCTAAAAACACTACCCCCGCATGACCCCTACTCTACAAAAACACCACTCCACTACCCTAAACCCTAAAACACTACCCCCTACACTACACAAACACCACTGCACTACCCTAAACCGTAAAACACTACCCCCAGCACCCCCCCCACACTACCCAAACACTACTGCACTACCCTAGACCCTAAAACACTACCCCCAGCAGTACCCCCTACACTACCCAAACACCATTGCACTACCCTAAACCCTAAAACACTACCCCCAGCAGTACCCCCTGCACTACCCCAACACCACTGCATTACCCTAAACCCTAAACCACTACCTCCAGCATGCCCCCTACACTACCCCCTGCACTACCCTAAACCCTAAAACACTACCCCTGGCACAACCCCTTACACTATCCAAACACCACTGCACTACCCTAAACCGTAAATCTACCCCCAGCACGACCCCATACACTACCCAAACACCAATGCCCTACCCTAAACCCTAAAGCACAACCCCAGCATGACCCCCACACTACCCAAACACCACTGCACTACCTTAAACCCTAAAACACTACTCCAGCAGTACCCCTACACTACCCAAACACCATTGCACTACCCTAAACCCTAAAACACTACCCCCAGCAATACCCCCTGCGCTACCCGAACACCACTGCACTTCCCTAAACCCTAAACCACTACCCCAGCATGACCCCTACACTACCCAAACACCACTGCACTACCCTAAACCCTAAAACACTACCCCTGGCACACCCCCTTACACTACCCAAACACCACTGCACTACCCTAAACCCTAAATCTACCCCCAGCATGACCCCCTACACTACCCAAACACCACTGCACTACCCTAAACCCTATATCTACCCCAGCACGACCCCCTACATTATCCAAACACCACTGCACTACCCTAAACCCTAAATCTACCAACAGCACGACCCCCTACACTACCCAAACACCACTGCACTACCCTAAACCCTAAATCTACCCTCAGCACGACCCCCTACACTACCCAAATACCACTGCACTACCCTAAACACTAAAACACAACCCCCTACACTATCCAAACACCACTGCACTACCCTAAACCCTAAAACCCTACCTCCAGCATGACCCCCTACACTACCCAAACACCACTGCACTGCTCTAAACCCTAAAACACTACCCCCAGCACGACCCCCTACACTACACAAACACCACT
The DNA here is from genome assembly GCF_964204655.1 of Triturus cristatus. Taxonomy (NCBI): domain Eukaryota; kingdom Metazoa; phylum Chordata; class Amphibia; order Caudata; family Salamandridae; genus Triturus; species Triturus cristatus. The sequence goes on from NC_140584.1 coordinate 982,287,708, forward strand.
GCACTACCCTAAACCCGTAAATCTACCCCACGCACGACCCCCTACACTGCACAAACATCACTGCACTACCCTAAACCCTAGAACACTACCACCAGCATGACCCCCTACACTACACAAACACCACTGCACTATCCTAAACGCTGAAACACCAGTCCCAGCAAGACCCCCTATACTGCCCGAACACCACTGCACTGCCCTAAACCATGAAACACCACCCCCAGCAAGACCCCCTACACTGACCGAACACCACTGCCCTAAACCCTGAAACACCACCCCCAGCAAGACCCCCTACACTGCCCGACCACCACTGCACTGCCCTAAACCCTGAAACACCACCCCCTGCATGACCCTCTACACTGCCTGAACACCACTGCCCTAAACCGTGAAACACCACCCCCAGCACGACTCCATTCACTGCCCGAACACCACTGCACTGTCCTAAACCCTAAACTCCACCATCAGCACGACCCCCTACTCTACCCGAACACCACTGCTCTACCCTAAACCCTAAAACACCACCCCCAGCACGACCCCTTACACTGCCCGAACACCACTGGTCTGCCCTAAACCCTGAAACACTATCCCCAGCATGTCCCCTACACTGCCCGAACACCACTGCACTGCCCTAAACCTTGAAACACTAGCCCCAGCCTGACCCCTACACTGCCCGAACACTACTGCACTGCCCTAAACCCTGAAACACCACCCACAGCAAGACCCTCTACACTGCTCCAACATCACTGCCCTAAACCCTGAAACACCACCCCTAAGAAGACCCCCTACACTGCCCGAACACCACTGCACTGCCCTAAACCCTAAAACACCACCCCCAGCATGACCCCCTACACTGCCCGAACACCACTGCACTGCCCTAAACCCTGAAACACCTCCCCCAGCACAACCCCCACACTGCCGGAACACCACTACACTGCCCTAAACCCTAAAACACCACCCCCAGCACGAACACCACTACTCTACACAAACACCACTGCACTGCCCTAAGCCCCAAAAAACCACCCCCTACATGACCCCCTACACTACACAAACATCACTGCACTGCCCTAAACACTAAAACACCACACCCCGCATGACCCCCTACACTACCCAAACAACAATGCCCTTCCCTAAACCCTGAAACACCACCCCAGCACAACTCCCTTCACTGCCCGAACACCACTGCACTGCCCTAATCTCCACCCCAGCACGATCCCCTACTCTGCCCGAACACCACTGCTCTACCCTAAACCCTACATCATCACCCCAGCACGACCCCCTACCCTGCCGAACACCACTGCTATGCCCTAAACCCTGAAACACTACCCCCAGCACATCCCCCTACACTGCCTGAACACCACTGCACTGCCCTAAACCTTGAAACACTAGCCCCAGCACAACCCCTACACTGCCTGAACACCACTGCACTGCCCTAAACTCTGAAACAACACCCCCAGCACGACCCCCTACACTACCCAAACACTAATGCCCTACCCTAAACACTAAAACACTACCACAGCACGACCCCCTACATTTCCCAGACACCACTGCACTATCATAAACCCTAAAACACTACCCCCGCATGACCCCTACACTACAAAAACAGCACCGCACTACCCTAAACACTAAAACACTACCCCCAACACTACACAAACACCACTGTACAACCCTAAACCCTGAAACACTACCCCCAGCACGTCCCCCTACACTGCCTGAACACCACTGCACTGCCCTAAACCTTGAAACACTAGCCCCAGCACAACCCCTACACTGCCTGAACACCACTGCACTGCCCTAAACTCTGAAACAACACCCCCAGCACGACCCCCTACACTACCCAAACACCAATGCCCTACCCTAAACACTAAAACACTACCCCAGCACGACCCCCTACATTTCCCAGACACCACTGCACTACCATAAACCCTAAAACACTACCCCGCATGACCCCTACACTACACAAACACCACTGCACAACTCTAAACCCTAAAACACTACCCCCAGCATACCCCCACACTACCCAAACACCATTACACTACCCTAAACCCTAAAACACTACCCCCAGCAGTACCCCCTGCACTACCCCAACACCACTGCATTACCCTAAACCCTAAACCACTACCCCCAGCATGGCCCCCTACACTGCCCGAACACCACTGCACTGCCCTAAACCCTGAAACACCACCCCCAGCATGACCCCCACACTGCCGGACCACCACTACACTGCCCTAAACCCTAAAGCACCACCCCCAGCACGAACACCACTACTCTCCCTAAACCCTAAACACACTCCCGGCACTACACAAACACCACTGCACTGCCCTAACCTCTAAAACACCACCCCGACATGACCCCCTACACTACACAAACATCACTGCACTGCCCTAAACACTAAAACACCACCCCCCGCACGACCCCTTACATGTCGTGATTCTGGCGCTTGCTGGTACTCCCGTTGCTCCCGCTAACACACACACAGAATGATCGGGAGACTCACTTCCGGGTGGAAGTAGAGTCCCGGTCTAGTCTTTTCGACACCAATGAAAGGTCAGGAAACCACTTCCGGGGGAAACGCCTAAACAGCGCGTTTCCCGCCGGAGTCATTGCTTCGAATTCTAGGAGGCAGCTTGAAGTCGCGAGGATCGTCCCGGAGCCAAGCAGCGTTGAACACCAGTGGACTCGCCGTGCTGTGGAGACAGGTGGAGGCATCGCAACCACGCTGGAACCAAGTACAGGTATCCTACCCGATCCGTGATTCTTGCAAACGCCGGAGCGTTGCGAGGGTTAGATCTTGCTTTCCCGCGCTGGAGCGCATTGATCTTGTTTGTTTTCACCGCGCTGGAGCGCATTTGCTTTATTTGTTTTCACCGCGCTGGAGCGCATTTGCCGTATTTGTTTTCACCGCGCTGGAGCGCATTTGCTTGTTTGTTTTGCATGTTTATTTCCACCGCGCTGGAGCGCATCATCCTTGTTGTAAGTGCACCGCGCATGGGCGCTAGTGTTGCTTTTTGAATTCTTGCGCCGAAGCGCTTTATGGTAATTTTGTCCCCAAACCGCGCAGGAGCGCTGAGGGGTTACTTTAGGGGGTTATTTACTCTTCTTTACTTTTGCACAATTCCATTGCCCTGACGCTGAGGTGGGCCAGGATACCCCAGTGCTGTACTAGCATTCAGCGGAACGTGTGCCTACCAGAAGTGCCTCAGGTGCATGAAGACACTCGAGGGCACGATACACGCAGGAGCGCTTTTTCTTTGGCTTAGGAGGAGCTTACAGGACAGCCCCTGTTTCAGGACTCCGCTCCGGGCTGCCAGTATACTTTGATACCCGTGGTCTGCTGTACATTGGTGAGTCTTCCGAACGGGGACAAGAGCATTTTTGTGTGTGGGTTACGGGGCGTATAGGAGAAGGGTCCCTTACTAAGCTGGGTCTTTGTTCTTGTTTTCCAGTCGTCTTCGAGAAACCCTACGGTCCAACCCCCTACCTTCTTTCTGGCTCCCTTCCCTGCGTCCATCTCATCCCTGCTGGGTTCTACCTTCCACGAGGGTCAGGTGGGTACAGGGACGGGCGCTCTTGTCATCTCTGCGGAATCACTCCACAAGCAGAGGTAAGCCTTGTGGGGTACTTGACATTACACTACCCAAACAACAATGCCCTGCCCTAAACCCTGAAGTACCACCCCCATCACGACACCCTACACTGCCCAAACACCACTGCACTGCCCTAATATCCACCCCCAGCACGACCCCCTACTCTGCCAGAACACCACTGCTCTACCCTAAATCCTAAATCACCACCCCAGCCCGACCCCCTACCCTGCCCGAACACCACTGCTCTGCCCTAAAGCCTGAAACACTACCCCCAGCACGTCCCCCTACACTGCCCGAACACCACTGCACTGCCCTAAACCTTGAAACACTAGCCCCAGCACAACCCCTACACTGCCTGAACACCACTGCACTGCCCTAAACTCTGAAACAACACCCCCAGCATGACCCCCTACACTACCCAAACACAAATGCCCTACCCTAAACACTAAAACACTAACCCAGCACGACCACCTACATTTTCCAGACACCACTGCACTACCATAAACCCTAAAACACTACCCCCGCATGACCCCTACACTACAAAAACACAACTGCACTGCCCTAAACCCTAAAACCCTACCCCCTACACTACACAAACACCACTGCACTACCCTAAACCCTAAAACACTACCCCCAGCATACCCCCCACACTACCCAAACACTACTGCACTACCCTAAACCCTAAAACACTACCCCCAACAGTACCCCATACACTACCCAAATACCATTACACTACCCTAAACCCTAAAACACTACCCCCAGCAGTACCCCCTGCACAACCCCAACACCACTGCATTACCCTAAACCCTAAACCACTACCTCCAGCATGTCCCCTACACTACCCAAACACCACTGCACTACCCTAAACCCTAAAACACTACCCCCGGCACAACCCCTTACACTACCCAAACACCACTGCACTACCCTAACCCCTAAATCTACCCCCAGCACAACCCCATACACTACCCAAACACCAATGCCCTACCCTAAACCCTAAAGCACTACCCCAGCATGACACCTACACTTCCCAAACACCACTACACTACCCTAAAACACTACCCCCTTTACTACACAAACACCACTGCACTACGCTAAACCCTAAAACACTACTCCCAGCACGCCCCCCACACTACCCAAACACCACTGCACTACCCTAAACCCTACCCCCAGCCATACCCCCTGCACTACCCAAACACCATTGCACTACCCTAAACCCTAAAACACTACCCCCAGCAATACCCCCTGCACTACCCAAACACCACTGCACTTCCCTAAACCACTACCCCAGCATGACCCCTACACTACCCAAACACAACTGCACTACCCTAAACCCTAAAACACTACCCCCAGCACAACCCCTTACACTACCCAACCACCACTGCAGTACCCTAAGTCCTAAATCTACCCCCAGCATGACCCCCTACACTACCCAAACACCACCTCGCTACCCTAAACCCTAAATCTACCCCCAGCACGACCCCCTACACTACCCAAACACCACTGACCTACCCTAAACCCTAAAACACAACCCCCTACACTATCCAAACTCCACTGCACTACCCTAAACCCTAAAACCCTACCCCCAGCATGACCCCCTACACTACCTAAACACCACTGCACTGCCCTAAACCCTAAAACACTACCCCCAGCACGACCCCCTACACTACACAAACACCACTGCACTACCCTAAACCCGTAAATCTACCCCAAGCATGACCCCCTACACTGCACAAACATCACTTGTGAGAAGTTGGCCTGGTATATGATGCTCACTAGTTAAAGTGATCACCTTGTACCATGCCAAGCAACCCTTATGGTGTGGTTGTAAGTCAACCTTTTCGGACTAGCTGCCCTAGTGGTAGCGTAGGCTAAGCAGTCTTTGAGGCTAAACTCGTGAAGCGTGTTAAGCCAGCTGTTTTACCAAATGTAACCCCCTTTTATACCAATGAAAGGACACCACACAGATATATATTCAAAATATATATGTATTTATTTCTCAAAGTAACCCCTAGTCTCTTTATGAGCACAGGAGCACAAATCGTCAAACAAGATTATCACAGAATACACAGAAGTTGCACTTTATATGGATAGGCCCTGGTGGCCACTCGAACCATATACTAAAATAGTGGTATAAGTACCACGAACAGAAAAGGGAAAAGGCCTAGGGCCTCTAGAATCGCTGGGCCTACAAGGAGCTAACGTCAGTTAGTGACCAGGAGGTCCACGGGTGGCGTGTGCAGAGCAAATAGTCACACGCGTGCTCCCATAGGTTTCAATGGGTGCGTAAAAAGTACAAAGTTACTGCAAAAGGAATCTTCCGGATGACCTAGGAACTTAAGATTTGGAACACAGGCACTAGAGATGTAATACTACACTTGGGCACAGGAGTGCCAGCTTTACCTCACCCACAGGAAGCGGGTGCATAGGCCTCGAAGTGCGTCGGGTTTCTTCTATCGGTTCCGTGGGGCCTGTAGACAAAAGTGCTGCAGGCGGTCGGTCGGGAAGAGATGCAGTGGATCCAAGAGTGGATCGGAGATGTTGAAGACCTGTAAGCAGAGGGGACAGTGTTCACAGTCACTAGCCAGTGACCAGCGTGGCACCAGGTGGGTACCAGGCGATGTCGGGTGCAAACAGGTGATGAGGGGTAGCTTGTCTCCGCAGCCACGTGGTCCCTGAAGGTCGACGACGTCCAGGAGTCGGCTCACGAGCTGTCCCACGCAGGCTCTCGCTGTCGGCGGTGTCGGCGACTTGATCGAAGCAAACAAGCCTTGGCAAAAGCAATTGTAGGAGGATTCGGAAATCAGCTGTTGGTTCTGACCAGCAAGGTCAGAGGGATCGCTCCTTTGGAGGGGAGCAAGGGCCAGTCTGGAGCAACCAGACCAGCGGTGTTTGTCGTAGATTTCGTCGCCAAGATGGCCACTAGCCAGCGGGCCAGCAACCGGTTAGGCGCGTCGAGTGGCAAAATGCAGAAGGGCCCCACGCAGATCGTGGAGATGCTGGAGGGCTCACCTTTGGTGCAGATGCTGCTCGAGGGTTGGGCTTCTCAGGACCCAAAGCACAACTTGGAGGGAGCCTCGGTTGTTGCACTGGTCAGCTTGTCGTAGTCGTTTCAAGATGGCTGGCTCCACGTGTCTCGGTGCCTCCACGGGTCTCCTCTTTGCAGGGACTGTGGATCGGGCGGTGAGAGGTCTGGAGGTCCAGGTTTTGTCAGTCTCTGGGCTCGGGCTCCGGCGGGAGGCGGCGGCAAAGCAGACGTTGATTCGCTGGATGGTGCTTGCGTTAGCAAGGTGGTCACTCCCTGACCACAGGGGAGATTGGCTTCAGTCCTCTGTGCGGCAGAGCGTCGAAGTTCCCGTCTTCTTCTTAGTTTCAAGTTGATTCCAGGATGTCTGAAGTCTTAGGACACAGCTCCTACCTTTATTCGGATTCTAGGGGCCGGACTACCTGCTAGGTCCCTCCCTATGGGTGGGACCAGGAAGGGGGGTGGTTACACCCCCAATCCTTTGTCCAGCTCGCCCCAGGCCCGGGACTGGTGTGCCCCAGGACCGGTTTGAACTGGCATATGCACCGAGGCTCCTTGTGAGCCACAGGCATGTCTGGTTTCTTTCAAGCCCTACCTGACCAATACACAAAATCCTGTCTGGGGTGGTGCACGCACCTCCCCTGGCAGGAAACCCTTTGTCCACACCTCCCAAGCTGAAAGGACTCCCAGCAGCAGGAGGGCAGACTTGTGTCTGTGGTGGCAGCATCCATTTTGTGGAGCTGAGGCTATGTCTGATTTTACCCGGGTTTCAGGCACTGTACATGTCGTGTCCCTCTAGAAGGGTGGAATGCTAACCCCGTCGCCAGAATTGGCGAGGGGTTAGTATTCCAATTCGTATGACACCTTACTCGACATGTTTTGATAAAGCCAAACCAAAGATAGCATTTAACCGCGAGGTTCATAATGCACTTAAGAGTATATGGTATGACGATATCTGGAAACAGTAGAAGGAAGTTGTTCCGACCACTGCAGACAGGCTCAGCTCATGCCAGAGCACCATCTCACATGGAACCAAGCACTCTGCCTTCAGGATTGTTAAGGCCTGCCATAGGAGTGACTTATAGGTTACCAGGTGTCCCATTTAAGGTTAGGTATAGGTATACTACACCTAAGTAAGAGGTGATTACACCAACTTACCCCAGCTGAGTGATCAGCCAGTTGTGTCAAATTGTTAGGCCAAGCCTGGGGTGGCATAATACATGCTGCAGCCCTTGGCAGGCCTTGGGTACACCAATGCCCTGGGTACCTAGTGTACACTGGTACAGGGGCTGACAGGGTGATCCAACCAATTGGGTATGTACCTAGGGTACATGGAGTCCATTTTAAAGAGAGAACAGCCAGGCTGAGATCCTGAATAGCAGGATCTCAGGCCAACTAAGTCGAAAAACCAGCTAGACACTAGGCAAAAATTTGGGGGTAACCATAGTCAGATATCCACCTTCCTACACAACCCCCCCCCAAACGAAGGGAGATAAGGCTGACCTTGACCAGGTAAGCCTATATTGCCCAAGTGGCCATATAAGGAGGAACCAGCACTGGCATGGTTACCCCCTGTCTCATGGTCCACTAAGCAATCCCTCACCCTAAGGGTATCAGAGGGTCTCCACCATAGGGAATCTCTACCTTTGGTGTGTCTTGGCAAAGTAAAAGGCTGGTGTTGAGATGGAGTACTGAAGTGAGTGTCCTCAAAGTGAGGCCTCAGCTTCCTCCAATCCCCCTCCACCATGGATGCCTTTCTTTCCTTAACTGAGTTGCACTGTGCTCTCAGGGTCAGCCTCTGGCTACCTAAAGCTGGAGGCTGGGTCCCTTTTGTGGGCTTACTGGAGGGACAGGTCAGGTTTGGGGCCCTAAGGTCCCAGGTTTGCCTGTGCCCAACAGAATCCCTCTGGGGGAGGTCCCTAACTACCTGTAAAGGAGATCCCTCAGGAATGTTTTTACCCATCACCTGACTAGGGCTACTAGCCAGGCAATCCTCATTCTTTTGATGGGGGGGTTCTTGTGGACAGGGGCCCTCTGGGGGTCCACTGGCCTCCCTGACCTCTGCAGCCCTGGGCTGACTGAGGCAGGGTAGAGAGAGGCAGGCTACCTGCACCAGACTGGGTCCCACCTTGGAAGGGGCCACTGACATCAGAGGCTCTGCCAGGCCAGGCCTGGCTACCTCTGGGGCAGTTCCTTCACAAGGGGTGAGGTCAGATCCCTGAGGAGGCTGACCTTTTCCTAATGTCTGGGGAGAGGGAGACTTTTCTTCCTCCCCACTACTCTCAGTTTGTGTGGAGTGATCCCTTGTTTCAGGCTTCACTACACCTATGTCAGTCTGAGTATAGGCTGAGACCATTACAGCCTTGCCAACCTTTTCAGGGGGGCACTCAGTTTGTGTTTGAGCTGTGACTGTCACAGCTCTGCCAGTCTCTACAGGGAAGTCTGTCTGTGCCTGGGCTGTGGCTACCACTGCCCTTCCAACCTTTTCAGGGAGGAAATCTATTTGGACAGGGGTTGTGAATGGCACAACCCCCCTACCCTTTTGTGACAGGCCTACCATTTTAGAATGGGTGTCTTGTTCAACTCCAGCCCAAGCTGAGAGTTCTAAGTCATTCCCCAGTAAGCAGTCTACAGGCAAGGTTGGGGACACTGCCACCCTTTTAGGGCCAGTGACACCTCCCCAGCTGAGACATACCTCTGCCATGGGATGACTGTTCTGTTTGCCATCAATGTTGGTCACCTGGTAGGAGAAACCAGGCAAAAGCTGCTCAGAGGGAACTAGCCAATGGGCCACCATTGTGATGCTAGCTCCAGTGTCTCTGTAGGCCTCAGCTTTTGTACCATTGATGTAGGGCTCCTGTCTGTACCTACCCAAAGTGTTGGGACAGGCAGTGAAGTTGGCAAACCCCATGCCACCATCACAGACAAGAGTATCTGCTGCAGGGGAATTGGCTAAGCCAGGGTCCCCCTGTGTTCCCCAAGTAAACCCACCCAGATTTCTGGGGGCACTCCCACCACCTGGGGGATTACTGCTGACAGTAATAGGTGGTGTGACAGGAGTAATTGGAGGAACAGTTTTGTTTTTAGCCCTTGGGCAACCGCTGTCAGTTTTCCAATGCCCAGGAGTTTTACACTCATGGCAGTAGGGCTTTTTGGCTGTGGTAGAGGAGGGAGCTTGGGACCCACCACCCTGTGTGGAGTTTTGGGGCCCTGAGGAAGGTTTCTCTTTTTCTTTATCCCCACCCTTCTCTTGAGGCTTGGTGGTATCTTTCTTTTGGTCACCACCCTGGTTTTTAGGCCTGATCCTGGTCCTGACCCATTTATCTGCCCTCTTTCCCAATTCTTGGGGAGAGGTCAAATCTGAGTCTACCAGGTGTTGATGGAGAACCTGGTTTTGACAATTACTTAAAATCTGCTCTCTCATCATCAAATTGTACAATCCTGTATAATCAGACACCTTACTTCCCAGCAACCAACCCTCCAAAGCCTTAGTGGCACATTCCACATATTCAGACCAGTCCTGAGTCTGTGTCTTCTGGGTGTCTCTGAACATTAACCTGTACTGTTCAGTGGTTAAGCCTAACCCATCAACTAGGACACTCTTCAGGACTCTGTAATTTCCGACATCCTCTTCTCTAACAGTGAGGAGTCTATCTCTGCCTCTCCCCTCAAAGGAGAGCCATAAGATTGCTGCCCACTGGTCTTCAGGAACCTGCTGCACTTTGCAGGCTCTCTCAAGAGCAGTCATCCATTTGTGGATGTCATCCCCACTTTTGTAGGGGGGCACAATCTTGGACAGGTTCCTATTGTCAAAGACCCTATCTTTGTCCCTAGGGACATTGCTGCCACCAGTGGGTATAGACCCACTCTCTCTATGCTGCCTAGCCTTGCTCAGTTTTTCTTCCATCAGGGCTACTTCTAGCTCCTGCTTCCTGATCCTCAGCTGGGCTTCTTGCATCTTGGCCTCATGTTCCCTCCTCTGAGGGGTGGTCATCCTTCTCCTGGAGTGGCCTTGAGAGCCTCTAGAGCCATGGGAAGCATTGGAGTCACCTGAGCGATTCCTTTGCCTTCCAAGCCCTGTGTTAAGTCCACTGGGGAGATCCAGTGGGGTGAACCCACTGTCAGTCCCCAATAGCCTTAGTTTAGCTGGGCCAAGTATAACACTTGGCACTGGGCTAGTTCTCCCTTCATCCTCACTACTGTCAGTATCCTTTTCACTCTCATCCTCTGTGGTAGGCATCCCATCTAAGGGGTGACTATTGGAAAGGGGTACCTCAGTGGCATCTTCAGAAGGGGGGCCTCCTGTTCCTGTCCCTAAGGGGGCTAACTGGGAAGCTTTCTTGAGTGCTCTCTGATTCTCATCATTCTGTAAGAGCTCTCTGAGCTCAGCAGAGTTTGGGTTCTTGGGCTGTTTAAGGCCTCTAAGAGTTGCCAAATGCCTGAGCTCATTCTGATTAAGGGTAGCAAAGCTGGTTGGTGCCCTCTGGGGGTCACTCTCGACAGAGATGGGTACAGTGGACCCCTCTGCCCCGGCCATTGCTCTTAAGTGTGGGTGGATGTGTTGCAATCTACCTACACTTGGGTTTACCTACTAAACCTATCTAGTAGTTGTAGTCAGGGTGTGCTACTCCCTTTGCTCTACAACAACTAAGTTCAGTAGAACTTAAGTATATCTAATCTTGTTTTATATGTACCTACAGGTACCTATGTGATCTTTCAATTGGTAACCAAGAGATTACAATGGTAAAACACAGCAAGCTCAAATCCAACCGCTGCTCACCAATGTGAGAAGTTGGCCTGGTATATGATGCTCACTAGTTAAAGTGATCACCTTGTACCATGCCAAGCAACCCTTATGGTGTGGTTGTAAGTCAACCTTTTCGGACTAGCTGCCCTAGTGGTAGCGTAGGCTAAGCAGTCTTTGAGGCTAAACTCGTGAAGCGTGTTAAGCCAGCTGTTTTACCAAATGTAACCCCCTTTTATACCAATGAAAGGACACCACACAGATATATATTCAAAATATATATGTATTTATTTCTCAAAGTAACCCCTAGTCTCTTTATGAGCACAGGAGCACAAATCGTCAAACAAGATTATCACAGAATACACAGAAGTTGCACTTTATATGGATAGGCCCTGGTGGCCACTCGAACCATATACTAAAATAGTGGTATAAGTACCACGAACAGAAAAGGGAAAAGGCCTAGGGCCTCTAGAATCGCTGGGCCTACAAGGAGCTAACGTCAGTTAGTGACCAGGAGGTCCACGGGTGGCGTGTGCAGAGCAAATAGTCACACGCGTGCTCCCATAGGTTTCAATGGGTGCGTAAAAAGTACAAAGTTACTGCAAAAGGAATCTTCCGGATGACCTAGGAACTTAAGATTTGGAACACAGGCACTAGAGATGTAATACTACACTTGGGCACAGGAGTGCCAGCTTTACCTCACCCACAGGAAGCGGGTGCATAGGCCTCGAAGTGCGTCGGGTTTCTTCTATCGGTTCCGTGGGGCCTGTAGACAAAAGTGCTGCAGGCGGTCGGTCGGGAAGAGATGCAGTGGATCCAAGAGTGGATCGGAGATGTTGAAGACCTGTAAGCAGAGGGGACAGTGTTCACAGTCACTAGCCAGTGACCAGCGTGGCACCAGGTGGGTACCAGGCGATGTCGGGTGCAAACAGGTGATGAGGGGTAGCTTGTCTCCGCAGCCACGTGGTCCCTGAAGGTCGACGACGTCCAGGAGTCGGCTCACGAGCTGTCCCACGCAGGCTCTCGCTGTCGGCGGTGTCGGCGACTTGATCGAAGCAAACAAGCCTTGGCAAAAGCAATTGTAGGAGGATTCGGAAATCAGCTGTTGGTTCTGACCAGCAAGGTCAGAGGGATCGCTCCTTTGGAGGGGAGCAAGGGCCAGTCTGGAGCAACCAGACCAGCGGTGTTTGTCGTAGATTTCGTCGCCAAGATGGCCACTAGCCAGCGGGCCAGCAACCGGTTAGGCGCGTCGAGTGGCAAAATGCAGAAGGGCCCCACGCAGATCGTGGAGATGCTGGAGGGCTCACCTTTGGTGCAGATGCTGCTCGAGGGTTGGGCTTCTCAGGACCCAAAGCACAACTTGGAGGGAGCCTCGGTTGTTGCACTGGTCAGCTTGTCGTAGTCGTTTCAAGATGGCTGGCTCCACGTGTCTCGGTGCCTCCACGGGTCTCCTCTTTGCAGGGACTGTGGATCGGGCGGTGAGAGGTCTGGAGGTCCAGGTCTTGTCAGTCTCTGGGCTCGGGCTCCGGCGGGAGGCAGCGGCAAAGCAGACGTTGATTCGCTGGATGGTGCTTGCGTTAGCAAGGTGGTCACTCCCTGACCACAGGGGAGATTGGCTTCAGTCCTCTGTGCGGCAGAGCGTCGAAGTTCCCGTCTTCTTCTTAGTTTCAAGTTGATTCCAGGATGTCTGAAGTCTTAGGACACAGCTCCTACCTTTATTCGGATTCTAGGGGCCGGACTACCTGCTAGGTCCCTCCCTATGGGTGGGACCAGGAAGGGGGGTGGTTACACCCCCAATCCTTTGTCCAGCTCGCCCCAGGCCCGGGACTGGTGTGCCCCAGGACCGGTTTGAACTGGCATATGCACCGAGGCTCCTTGTGAGCCACAGGCATGTCTGGTTTCTTTCAAGCCCTACCTGACCAATACACAAAATCCTGTCTGGGGTGGTGCACGCACCTCCCCTGGCAGGAAACCCTTTGTCCACACCTCCCAAGCTGAAAGGACTCCCAGCAGCAGGAGGGCAGACTTGTGTCTGTGGTGGCAGCATCCATTTTGTGGAGCTGAGGCTATGTCTGATTTTACCCGGGTTTCAGGCACTGTACATGTCGTGTCCCTCTAGAAGGGTGGAATGCTAACCCCGTCGCCAGAATTGGCGAGGGGTTAGTATTCCAATTCGTATGACACCTTACTCGACATGTTTTGATAAAGCCAAACCAAAGATAGCATTTAACCGCGAGGTTCATAATGCACTTAAGAGTATATGGTATGACGATATCTGGAAACAGTAGAAGGAAGTTGTTCCGACCACTGCAGACAGGCTCAGCTCATGCCAGAGCACCATCTCACATGGAACCAAGCACTCTGCCTTCAGGATTGTTAAGGCCTGCCATAGGAGTGACTTATAGGTTACCAGGTGTCCCATTTAAGGTTAGGTATAGGTATACTACACCTAAGTAAGAGGTGATTACACCAACTTACCCCAGCTGAGTGATCAGCCAGTTGTGTCAAATTGTTAGGCCAAGCCTGGGGTGGCATAATACATGCTGCAGCCCTTGGCAGGCCTTGGGTACACCAATGCCCTGGGTACCTAGTGTACACTGGTACAGGGGCTGACAGGGTGATCCAACCAATTGGGTATGTACCTAGGGTACATGGAGTCCATTTTAAAGAGAGAACAGCCAGGCTGAGATCCTGAATAGCAGGATCTCAGGCCAACTAAGTCGAAAAACCAGCTAGACACTAGGCAAAAATTTGGGGGTAACCATAGTCAGATATCCACCTTCCTACATCACTGCACTACCCTAAACCCTAGAACACTACCACCAGCACGACCCCCTACACTACACAAACACCACTGCACTAGCCTAAACCCTGAAACACCAGCCCCAGCATGACCCCCTACACTGCCCGAACACCACTGCACTGCCCTAAACTCAAACACCAGCCGCAGCACGACCCCCTACACTGCCCGAACACCACTGCACTGCCCTAAACCCTGAAACACTACCCCCAGCACATCCCCCTACACTGCCTGAACACCACAGCACTGCCCTAAACCTTGAAACACTAGCCCCAGCACAACCCCTACACTGCCTGAACACCACTGCACTGCCCTAAACTCTGAAACAACACCCCCAGCACGACGCCCTACACTACCCAAACACCAATGCCCTACCCTAAACACTAAAACACTACCCCAGCACGACCCCCTACATTTCCCAGACACCACTGCACTACCATAAACCCTAAAACACTACCCCCGCATGACCCCTACACTACAAAAACACCACTGCACTACCCTAAACCCTAAAACACTACCCCCAGCACACCCCCACTCTACCCAAACACTACTGCACTACCCTAAACCCTAAAACACTACTCCCAGCAGTACCCCCTACACTACCCAAACACCATTACAATACCCTAAACCCTAAAACACTACCCCCAGCAGTACCCCCTGCACTACCCCAACACCACTGCATTACCCTAAACCCTAAACCACTACCTCCAGCATGTCCCCTACACTACCCAAACACCACTGCACTACCCTAAACCCTAAAACACTACCCCCGGCACAACCCCTTACACTACCCAAACACCACTGCACTACCCTAAACCCTAAATCTATCCCCAGCACAACCCCATACACTACCCAAACTCCAATGCCCTACCCTAAACCCTAAAGCACTGCCCCAGCACGACACCTACACTTCCCAAACACCACTACACTACCCTAAAACACTACCCCCTTTACTACACAAACACCAGTGCACTACGCTAAACCCTAAAACACTACCCCCAGCACGCCCCCACACTACCCAAACACCACTGCACTACCCTAAACCCTACCCCCAGCAGTACCCCCTACACTACCCAAACACCATTGCACTACCCTAAACCCTAAAACACTACCCCAGCAATACCCCCTGCACTACCCAAACACCACTGCACTTCCCTAAACCACTACCCCAGCATGACCCCTACACTACCCAAACACCACTGCACTGCCCTAAACCCTAAAACACTACCCCCAGCACGACCCCCTACACTACACAAACACCACTGCACTACCCTAAACCCGTAAATCTACCCCAAGCATGACCCCCTACACTGCACAAACATCACTGCACTACCCTAAACCCTAGAACACTACCACCAGCACGACCCCCTACACTACACAAACACCACTGCACTAGCCTAAACCCTGAAACACCAGCCCCAGCATGACCCCCTACACTGCCCGAACACCACTGCACTGCCCTAAACTCAAACACCAGCCGCAGCACGACCCCCTACACTGCCCGAACACCACTGCACTGCCATAAACCCTGAAACACTACCCCCAACACATCCCCCTACACTGCCTGAACACCACAGCACTGCCCTAAACCTTGAAACACTAGCCCCAGCACAACCCCTACACTGCCTGAACACCACTGCACTGCCCTAAACTCTGAAACAACACCCCCAGCACGACGCCCTACACTACCCAAACACCAATGCCCTACCCTAAACACTAAAACACTACCCCAGCACGACCCCCTACATTTCCCAGACACCACTGCACTACCATAAACCCTAAAACACTACCCCCGCATGACCCCTACACTACAAAAACACCACTGCACTACCCTAAACCCTAAAACACTACCCCCAGCACACCCCCACTCTACCCAAACACTACTGCACTACCCTAAACCCTAAAACACTACTCCCAGCAGTACCCCCTACACTACCCAAACACCATTACAATACCCTAAACCCTAAAACACTACCCCCAGCCGTACCCCCTGCACTACCCCAACACCACTGCATTACCCTAAACCCTAAACCACTACCTCCAGCATGTCCCCTACACTACCCAAACACCACTGCACTACCCTAAACCCTAAAACACTACCCCCGGCACAACCCCTTACACTACCCAAACACCACTGCACTACCCTAAACCCTAAATCTATCCCCAGCACAACCCCATACACTACCCAAACTCCAATGCCCTACCCTAAACCCTAAAGCACTGCCCCAGCACGACACCTACACTTCCCAAACACCACTACACTACCCTAAAACACTACCCCCTTTACTACACAAACACCAGTGCACTACGCTAAACCCTAAAACACTACCCCCAGCACGCCCCCACACTACCCAAACACCACTGCACTACCCTAAACCCTACCCCCAGCAGTACCCCCTACACTACCCAAACACCATTGCACTACCCTAAACCCTAAAACACTACCCCAGCAATACCCCCTGCACTACCCAAACAACACTGCACTTCCCTAAACCACTACCCCAGCATGACCCCTACACTACCCAAACACCACTGCACTGCCCTAAACCCTAAAACACTACCCCCAGCACGACCCCCTACACTACACAAACACCACTGCACTACCCTAAACCCGTAAATCTACCCCAAGCATGACCCCCTACACTGCACAAACATCACTGCACTACCCTAAACCCTAGAACACTACCACCAGCACGACCCCCTACACTACACAAACACCACTGCACTAGCCTAAACCCTGAAACACCAGCCCCAGCATGACCCCCTACACTGCCCGAACACCACTGCACTGCCCTAAACTCAAACACCAGCCGCAGCACGACCCCCTACACTGCCCGAACACCACTGCACTGCCCTAAACCCTGAAACACTACCCCCAGCACATCCCCCTACACTGCCTGAACACCACTGCACTACCCTAAACCTTGAAACACTAGCCCCAGCACAACCCCTACACTGCCTGAACACCACTGCACTGCCCTAAACTCTGAAACAACACCCCCAGCACGACCCCCTACACTACCCAAACACCAATGCCCTACCCTAAACACTAAAACACTACCCCAGCACGACCCCCTACATTTCCCAGACACCACTGCACTACCATAAACCCTAAAACACTACCCCCGCATGACCCCTACACTACAAAAACACCACTGCACTACCCTAAACCCTAAAACACTACCCCAGCACACCCCCACACTACTTAAACACTACTGCACTACCCTAAACCCTAAAACACTACTCCCAGCAGTACCCCCTACACTACCCAAACACTATTACAATACCCTAAACCCTAAAACACTACCCCCAGCAGTACCCCCTGCACTACCCCAACACCACTGCATTACCCTAAACCCTAAACCACTACCTCCAGCATGTCCCCTACACTACCCAAACACCACTGCACTACCCTAAACCCTAAAACACTACCCCCGGCACAACCCCTTACACTACCCAAACACCACTGCACTACCCTAAACCCTAAATCTATCCCCAGCACAACCCCATACACTACCCAAACACCAATGCCCTACCCTAAACCCTAAAGCACTACCCCAGCACGACACCTACACTTCCCAAACACCACTACACTACCCTAAAACACTACCCCTTTACTACACAAACACCAGTGCACTACGCTAAACCCTAAAACACTACCCCCAGCACACCCCCACACTACCCAAACACCACTGCACTACCCTAAACCCTACCCCCAGCAGTACCCCCTACACTACCCAAACACCATTGAACTACCCTAAACCCTAAAACACTACCCCAGCAATACCCCCTGCACTACCCAAACACCACTGCACTTCCCTAAACCACTACCCCAGCATGACCCCTACACTACCCAAACACAACTGCACTACCCTAAACCCTAAAACACTACCCCCAGAACAACCCCTTACACTACCCAAACACCACTGCACTACCCTAAGTCCTAAATCTACCCCCAGCATGACCCCCTACACTACCCAAACACCACTGCACTACCCTAAACCCTAAATCTACCCCCAGCACGACCCCCTACACTACCCAAACACCACTGCACTACCCTAAACCCTAAAACACAACCCCCTACACTATCCAAACACCACTGCACTACCCTAAACCCTAAAACCCTACCCCCAGCATGACCCCCTACACTACACAAACACCACTGCACTATCCTAAACCCATAAATCTACCCCAAGCATGACCCCCTACACTGCACAAACATCACTGCACTACCCTAAACCCTAGAACACTACCACCAGCACGACCCCCTACACTACACAAACACCACTGCACTAGCCTAAACCCTGAAACACCAGCCCCAGCACGACCCCCTACACTGCCCGAACACCACTGCACTGCCCTAAACTCAAACACCAGCCCCAGCACGACCCCCTACACTGCCTGAACACCACTGCACTGCCCTAAACCCTGAAACACTACCCCCAGCACGTCCCCCTACACTGCCTGAACACCACTGCACTGCCCTAAACCTTGAAACACTAGACCCAGCACAACCCCTACACTGCCTGAACACCACTGCACTGCCCTAAACTCTGAAACAACACCCCTAGCACGACCCCCTACACTACCCAAACACCAATGCCCTACCCTCAACACTAAAACACTACCCCAGCACGACCCCCTAAATTTCCCAGACACCACTGCACTACCATAAACCCTAAAACACTAACCCTGCATGACCCTTACACTACAAAAACACCACTGCACTACCCTAAACCCTAAAACACTACCCCCAGCACACCCCCACACTACCCAAACACTACTGCACTACCCTAAACCCTAAAACACTACTCCCAGCAGTACCCCCTACACTACCCAAACACCATTACACTACCCTAAACCCTAAAACACTACCCCCGGCACAAACCCTTACACTACCCAAACACCACTGCACTACCCTAAACACTAAATCTACCCCCAGCATGACCCCTACACTAACCAAACACCACTGCACTACCCTAAACCCTATATCTACCCCAGCACGACCCCCTACACTATCCAAACACCACTGCGCTACCCTAAACCCTAAATCTACCCCCAGCACCACCCCCTACACTACCCAAACACCACTGCACTACCCTAAACCCTAAATCTACCCTCAGCACGACCCCCTACACTACCCCAACACCACTGCACTACCCTAAACCCTAAAACACAACCCCCTACACTATCCAAACACCACTGCACTACCCTAAACCCTAAAAACCCTACCCCCAGCATGACCCCCTACACTACCCAAACACCATTGCACTAAACCCTAAAAAACTACCCCCAGCACGACCCCCTACACTACATAAACACCACTGCACTACCCTACACCCGTAAATCTACGCCAAGCATGACCCCCTACACTGCACAAACATCACTGCACTACCCTAAACCCTATAACACTACCACCAGCACGACCCCCTACACTACACAAACGCCACTGCACTAGCCTAAACCCTGAAACACCAGCCCCAGCACGACCCCTAACACTGCCCGAACACCACTGCACTGCCCTAAACTCAAACACCAGTCCCAGCACGACCCCCTATACTGCCCGAACACCGCTGCACTGCCCTAAACCCTGAAACACCAGCCCCAGCGCGACCCCTACACTGCCCGAACACCACTGTACTAAACCCTGAAACACCAGACCCAGCACGACCCCATACACTGCCCGAACACCACTGCACTGCCCGAAACCCTGAAACACCACCCCCAGCAAGACCCCCTACACTGCCCGAACACCACTGCCCTAAACCCTGAAACACCACCCCCAGCAAGACCCCCTACACTGCCCAACCACCACTGCACTGCCCTAAACCCTGAAACACCACCCCCTGCATGACCCTCTACTCTACCCGAACACCACTGCTCTACCCTAAACCCTAAAACACCACCCCCAGCACGACCCCTTACACTGCCCGAACACCACTGGTCTGCCCTAAACCCTGAAACACTATCCCCAGCAAGTCCCCCTACACTGCCCGAACACCACTGCACTGCCCTAAACCTTGAAACACTAGCCCCAGCACGACCCCTACACTGCTCAAACACCACTGCACTGCTCTAAACCCTGAAACACCACCCACAGCAAGACCCTCTACACTGCTCCAACATCACTGCCCTAAACCCTGAAACACCACCCCCAGCAAGACCCCCTGCACTGCCCGAACACCACTGCACTGCCCTAAATCCTGAAACACCACCCCCAGCATGACCCCCTACACTGTCCGAACACCACTGCACTGCCCTAAACCCTAAAACAACACCCCAGCAAGACCCCCTACACTGCCCGAACACCACTGCACTGCCCTAAGCCCTGAAACACCACCCCCAGCATGACCCCCACACTGCCGGACCACCACTACACTGCCCTAAACCCTAAAACACCACCTCCAGCACGAACACCACTACTCTCCCTAAACCCTAAACACCACTCCCGGCACTACACAAACACCACTGCACTGCCCTAAGCCCTAAAACACCATCCCCGACATGACCCCCTACACTACACAAACATCACTGCACTGCCCTAAACACTAAAACACCACCCCCCGCACGACCCCTTACACTACCCAAACAACAATGCCCTGCCCTAAACCCTGAAACCCCACCCCTAGCACGACTCCCTACACTGCCGAAATACCACTGCACTGCCCTAATCTCTACCCCCAGCACGACCCCCTACTCTGCCCGAACACCACTGCTCTATCCTAAATCCTAAATCACCACCCCAGCACAACCCCCTACCCCGCCCGAACACCACTGCTCTGCCCTAAACCCTGAAACACTACCCCCAGCACGTCCCCCTACACTGCCCGAACACCACTGCACTGCCCTAAACCTTGAAACACTAGCCCCAGCACAACCCCTACACTGCCTCAACACCACTGCTCTGCCCTAAACTCTGAAACAACACCCCCAGCATGACCCCCTACACTACCCAAACACCAATGCCCTACCCTAAACACTAAAACACTACCCCAGCACGACCCCCTACATTTCCCAGACACCACTGCACTACCATAAACGCTAAAACACTACCCCGCATGACCGCTACACTACAAAAACACCACTGCACACCCCTAAACCCTAAAACCCTACCCCCTACACTACACACACACCACTGCACTACCCTAAACCCTAAAACACTACCTCCAGCACACCCCACACTACCCAAACACTACTGCACTACCCTAAACCCTAAAACTCTACCCCCAGCAGTACCCCCTACACTACCCAAATACCATTACACTACCCTAAACCCTAAAACACTACCCCCAGCAGTACGCCCTGCACTACCCCAACACCACTGCATTACCCTAAAACCTAAACCACTACCTCCAGCATGTCCCCTACACTACCCAAATACCATTACAATACCCTAAACCCTAAAACACTACCCCCGGCACAACCCCTTACACTACCCAAACACCACTGCACTACCCTAAACCCTAAATCTACCCCCAGCACAACCCCATACACTACCCAAACACCAATGCCCTACCCTAAACCCTAAAGCACTACCCCAGCACGACACCTACACTTCCCAAACACCACTGCACTACCCTAAAACACTACCTCTACACTACACAAACACCACTGCACTACGCTAAACCCTAAAACACTACCCCCAGCATGCCCCCCAAACTACCCACACACCACTGCACTACCCTAAACCCTACGCCCAGCAGTACCCCCTGCACTACCCAAAAACCACTGCACTTCCCTAAACCACTACCCTAGCATGACCCCTTCACTGCCCAAGCACAACTGCACTACCCTAAACCCTAAAACACTACCCCCGGCACAACCCCTTACACTACCCAAACACCACTGCACTACCCTAAGTCCTAAATCTACCCCCAACATGACCCCCTACTCTACCCAAACACCACTGCACTACCCTAAACCCTAAAACATTACCCCAGCACGACCCCATACACTACCCAGACACCACTGCACTACCATAAAACCTAAACACTACCCCCACATGACCCCTACACTACAAAAATACCACTGCACTACCATAAACCGTAAACCATTACCCCCTACACAAACACCACTGCACTACCCTAAACACTAAAACACTACCCCAGCACGCCCCCACACTACCCAAACACCATTGTACTACCCTAAACCCTAAAACACTACCCCCAGCAGTACCTCCACACTACCCAATCACCATTGCACTACCCTAAACCCTAAAACACTACCGCCCAGGAGTACCCCCTGCACTACCCCAACACCACTGCACTACCCTAAACCCTAAACCACTACCCCCAGCATGACCCCTACACTACCCAACTACCACTGCACTACCCAAAACCCTAAAACACTACCCCCAGCACAACCCCCTACACTATCCAAACACCACTGCACTGCCCTAAACACTAAAACACCACCCCCGCACGACCCCCTACACTACCCAAACACCAATGCCCTGCCCTAAACCCTAAAACACTACCCCAGCACGACCCCCTACACTACCCAAACACCAATGCCCTACTCTAAACCCTAAAACACTACCCCAGCATGACCCCTTACACTACCCAGACACCACTGCACTACCATAAACCCTAAAACACTACCCCGCATGACCCCTACACTACAAAAACACCACTGCACTACCCTAAGCCCTAAAACACTACCCCCTACACTACACAAACACCACTGCACTACCCTAAACCCTAAAACACTACCCCCAGCATGCCCCAACACTACCCAAACACCACTGTACTACCCTAAACCCTAAAACACTACCCCCTACACTACACAAACACCACTGCACTACCCTAAACCCTAAAACACTACCCCCAGCACGCCCCCACACTACCCAAACACCATTGCACTACCCTAAACCCTAAAATACTACCCACAGCAGTACCCCGTACACTACCCCAACACCACTGCACTACCCTAAATCCTAAACCCCTACCCCCAGCATGACCCCTACACTACCCAAACACCACTGCACTACCCTAAACCCTAAAACAATACCCCCGGCACAACCCCCTACACTATCCAAACACCACTGCACTACCCTAAACCCTAAATCTACCCTCAGTGCGACCCCCTACACTACCCAAACACCATTACACTACCCTAAACCCTAAAACACTACCCCAGCACGACCCCCTACACTACACCAACACCACTGCACTACCCTAAACCCTAAAACACTACCCCCGCATGACCCCTACACTATCCAAACACCACTGCACTACCCTAGGCCCTAAAACACTACCCCCAGCACGACCCCCTACACTACCCAAACACCACTGCACTGCCCCAAGCCCTAAAACACTACCCCCAGCACGAGCCCCTACACTACACAGACACCAATGCACTGCACTAAACCCTAAAACACTATCCCCAGCATGACCCCCTACACTACCCAAATACCACTGCACTGCACTAAATCCTAAATCTACCCTCAGTACGACCCCCTACACTACCCAAACACCATTACACTACCCTAAACCCTAAAACACTACCCCAGCATGACCCCTACACTATCCAAACACCACTGCACTACCCTAAACCCAAAAACACTACCCCCAGCACGACCCCCTACACTACCCAAACACCACTGCACTTCCCTAAACCCTAAAACACTACCCCCAGCATGACCCCCTACACTACACAGACACCACTGCACTGTACTAAACCCTAAAACACTACCCCCAGCACGACCCCCTACACTACCCAAGCACCACTGCACTACCCTAAACCCTAAATCTACCCTCAGCATGACCCCTTACACTACCCAAACACCACTGCACTACCCTAAACCCTAGAACACTACCCCCAGCACAATCCCCTACACTACACAAACACCACTGCACTACCCTAAACCCTAATACACTACCCCCAGCATGAACCCCTACACTACACAAACACCACTGCACTACACTAAACCCTAAAACACTGCCCTCAGCACGACCCCCTACTCTACCCAAACACCACTGCACTACCCTAAACACTTGAAAAGTAACCATCACCCCATGCCCAATCCCCCTTACCTCTCACTCCTTGTGGTTCCTCGCTCCTCGTGGTTCCTGCTTAATGTCATCCCTGAGGGGCGGTGCACGTCGTTGTGAGGAAACGGAACAGCCCCTGTTTCCTTACAACGTCGTGGATCGTCTACATTTTTTTAGAAAGCATGGTCATTTACATAAATACCTTTACAACAAAATTTGCTGTAAAGGCATGCGTGGTAAATGACCATGCGTTCTAAAAAAAGCGTACTACCCAATCACCATTGCACTACCCTAAACCCTAAAACACTACCGCCCAGGAGTACCCCCTGCACTACCCCAACACCACTGCACTACCCTAAACCCTAAACCCCTACCCCCAGCATGACCCCTACACTACCCAAACACCACTGCACTACCCTAAACCCTAAAACAATACCCCCGGCACAACCCCCTACACTATCCAAACACCACTGCACTACCCTAAACCCTAAATCTACCCTCAGTGCGACCCCCTACACTACCCAAACACCATTACACTACCCTAAACCCTAAAACACTACCCCAGCACGACCCCCTACACTACACCAACACCACTGTACTACCCTAAACCCTAAAACACTACCCCCGCATGACCCCTACACTATCCAAACACCACTGCACTACCCTAGACCCTAAAACACTACCCCCAGCACGACCCCCTACACTACCCAAACACCACTGCACTGCCCCAAGCCCTAAAACACTACCCCCAGCACGAGCCCCTACACTACACAGACACCAATGCACTGCACTAAACCCTAAAACACTATCCCCAGCATGACCCCCTACACTACCCAAATACCACTGCACTGCACTAAACCCTAAATCTACCCTCAGTACGACCCCCTACACTACCCAAACACCATTACACTACCCTAAACCCTAAAACACTACCCCAGCATGACCCCTACACTATCCAAACACCACTGCACTACCCTAAACCCAAAAACACTACCCCCATGTTGTAAATTAAGGCAGAATGTGATTAAGCATTTACTGAAAACATTAATGCTTCCTCTTTTGATCATGTTTTCTTCGTTATGTTGACCGAAGTCCGGACTCCATTTTGTATTGGCATGCTGCCATGTGTTCACCACGAGGAGAGTCCGACCTCTGTGTTAGTTGCTCTTGTAATCTGCCTAGCAACAGTTTATAAATAGCTCTCTCTTGTCCGTCTGGCGCATGCCCAGACTTGACCACATCTGTTATAATTAGCTTTGCTTGACCATGTCCTTTCGCGGGCTCAAGGAGTGTGTTGGCTCCGCCCATGTATTGATTCAGTATCGAGAATGACCATAAATGGTAATGTTCTTCGGCCTCATGTTGTATCCACCCACTTATGAGCCCCTCTGTTGTGTATAAAGGGGGACTGTGTACGAATGTTCTTTGTGCTACTCCATGCAATACTGAAGAGTGTTGTGTGGATTGTAGGACCACCCTTAAGGGTTAATAAACGTTGTTTTGTACTTTGCAGTTTCCGTGCCAACTTCCTTATAGATTCCGTTACAGGAGAGCGAACCCTTGTGTCTTGCGGGCCTAGCTGGGGCCTGTATTCGTCAATTGGCGCCCGTCACGTGGGGCTCATCGGCGACTCGGATGCTCGAAGGACTGGTCGCGACGAAGGTGAGGAGTTTGGCCGGGGACGTGATCACTGCCAGCGGCGTCTTAGCCCTGGCATCCCGAGGTTTTTCTTCCTTCCCTTCCGAGCTGACCGTCTGGGTGGCGCCGGTCATCGACTGAGACCTCTTCTGTTGG
The DNA here is from genome assembly GCF_964204655.1 of Triturus cristatus. Lineage (NCBI taxonomy): Eukaryota > Metazoa > Chordata > Amphibia > Caudata > Salamandridae > Triturus > Triturus cristatus. The sequence continues at coordinate 982,313,641 of NC_140584.1, forward strand.
TCCTGCCGTGAGAGCCGTTTGGGCGATTGTGGAGCTTGGCAGTTGGAACCTGGACTCTTGATTGGTAAGAACCGTTGTACGGTACTTGCTCCGAGTTTTGAAGCCTGGGTTGGCTATTTGAGTTTTGATTGATGATGACTAGTCATATTTTGAATTTGTCTTTGTGAAAATATATGCGTTGCAACACATATAGGCAGGTAATGTGGAGAAATTTCTCCAGGAGCTGTGTAAACTTTGAACGGCGCAACGATTAAGTGCCATTTTTCCTTATAATATTGCATATTTTGCACTATTTCTGAGCATGCCTGCTTTCAGCGCACTCCGTAAGTGGTGCTGCTGTTTTGGTAACCGGTTGAACCTCGAGGAATCTGCTCCAGCTCCCCCAGAGGGGACTCCTAATAGGGATATGTATGTGAAGCATGGTCTTTCTTCCATAATGTACAGCACGCTATGGAGGAAATACACGAGGAAGGATCCTGAGTTGCGATGGCCTTTGTATGGATCGTTTGATATACGTAAGATTGAGTATGTGGAACAGTGTATGTGTAAGCGACGTGCTCGTCAGGATATGTTTGAGTGTGTGCGATTATGGGTGAAGGAAGTGCGTGAGCGAGAGAAACGTGAGAAAGCGCTGTTTGATAAAGAGCAACGGAAGAATGACCATGTGCGAGCGCAGGAAGCGAAGCGTCGGGAGGACAAAGAGCATACGGACAGACAAGAGAAAGAGCGTAGGCTACAGGTCTCGGGTCAATATGTTGTTCGCCAGCCGCTTTATCCTGTCCTTAATAATACTGATGATGATTTTTATTTACTAGATCGCTCTCCGCCCCCTTATGTTGGTGCATCTGCTCCGCGGCCGCAAGATTCTGGCCCGGCTTCGGGTAAGGTAGACACACGGTCCATGTTATCGGCCGAGCATATGGCTGAGCTTCGGAAACTTTCCCTCCGTGCACTTAAGGGCAAGATGTCTAAGGAGGAGTTGTTCCATACTTGGGGGTCGTGGCAAGATAGAGAGAGGGTGTATTTTCTGTCTCATTTCGCGGATGAAGTAATTGCTGCTTTCCGAAAATATTCTAGTGTCCTTGAGCCTGACGAAGTGTCTTCGGATGCCGGAGCATTACGTAATGGTGTTTTTTCTCCCCCTAAGGCTCCTGAGGCGGCTCGGCGGCTGTTCGCTTTACGGGACGAGGTGCTGGCCCTTAGAGAGAAAGCACGCCAACAAACGGAGGAGGGGAAGCAGTTGGATTCGTCTGCAGCAGGGGGCCACCCATCCGCCTCCCAGTCAGATAAGGATGACATAGTGCATGCTAAACCAATGCGGGAGGCGGCGCCTTTGTATGTTCCTCCTAAGGGAGCAGGGACTAGCTCGGATATTAACTCCGCCGATGCAAGGGGATATTTTGTATATAACTGGGTTTACACTCCATGGCATAGGGCCGATGTTATGGCACTAAAGAATGCGTTGCCTGACCCCCGCAAGAATCCAGCGGCCTTCTATGAAGAAGTCGAGGGGGCCTTGAATTCTTGCATTATGACCTTAGCGGATATAGACCTGTTCTTTGGCCTTATCCTACCGCCGGATACGTGGCGCTCTGTCCGAAAGGTAGATGATGCGGTTGCCTTCAAGGCCCGGTGGTCCGACCTTGAGGATGAGGATAGGGAACGGAAGCCTGCACAGAAACCACCCCAGAATATTTTAGATCTCCCTGCGGCTATTGTGGCTAAGTTGAAGACGATTATCCCCCCTAAAAAGATTGACTGGAATATGTTAACTGCATGTAAGCAGAAAGTTGACGAGTCAGTTGCGGACTTCTTTACGCGCTTTGAGGAGACGTTTCATGATTTTAGTGGCCAGTCGCTTACTGACGACACGGGCCGCCACCTTTTCGCGGACAAATATGTGGCTAATCTGCTACCAGCAGTTGCGGCCCGGTTAAAAGCGAGCGAGAGTTCCTGGTCCTCCGCGACGCCGACGGCCCTTCTGACTATCGCTCAGTATTATGAGCGTCAGGAGCACGAGGCGCAGGGCCAGGAGGAGAAGAAATCGAAAGATCTCAAAACCAAGGTGATGTTAGCACAAGTATATGGCCCGCCCCGACGGGGTAATAATAATAGAGGAAGGGGCGGATCTTATGGTCCCCCTTCGGGCCGATCTGATTTGAATAGGAACCAGTGTGCGTACTGCAAGCAGTTGGGCCATTGGGCCAGGGATTGCCCAGCGTTGCGTGCTTCGCGTCAGGGGCATACTCCGGGTGGCCCGAGAGGTAGAGGGGGCTTCTCGAACTTTAGAGGGAATTCTAACGATAATGTCCGTTTCGATACTGCCGGGCGGCACCGAGATGGCTCAAATGTTTTTGATCGCCAGCACCAGTATCATGTATCGGACATCGATCAATCGGGATATCATGATTCTCAGCATGCATAGGAATGCGTTGGATGGGGGTCCGAATCAGTTGAGGTGCCGGTCGATCAGACGGGTCCTTATGTATCGGCTGAGGTTTTAGGTTCTACTGATCAGTTCCTAGTGGATACAGGAGCGACACGTAGTGCATTGTCTAGGTACTTGGTTCCGGGGGCTCCCCCATCCGGCTCAATAGTTACATCGGTAGGGTTTGACGGTACACTCTCCCGAAGCCCTCTTTCACAGCCCCTTGCATTTAAAGTTGATTGTTTTTCTGCGCCCTGTCCGTTTCTGCTTGCCCCGTATACACCGGATAACATTATGGGCCTTGATATGTTAAAGTACTTTAGGGCTACAATCCGCTGCTCCCCTGAGGGTGTGAGGGTGATCTTGAATGACAACTACCCCCGGTCTGGGCGGATGTGTACGATATCAGAGGATGCATTGTTGGCTACCCTCCCCCGAGCTTTATGGGCGACTTCGGACACAGATGTGGGACAAATGGTGATTCCTCCGGTCCACATTAGTGTCCAGGAGGGGGCGGTGCTACCACGCCTCCCGCAGTATCGTATTTCCCAGGAGGGCGAGGAGGCTCTCATACAGATTGTGCAAGACTTGATAGCAGTAGGGGTGGTGGAAGAAGTTCCCTATAATATCTGTAACAGTCCGATTCTCCCAATTTTGAAAAAGGACACGGATGCAAAGGTCTATCGGTTCATAATTGATTTGAGGGAGGTAAACAAGATCGTGATACCTCAGTACCCGGTGGTTTCCGATATCACGACGTTGCTTACCTTGGTCCCGCCTACGGCGACCATGTTCTCAGTGATTGATTTGAAAAATGCCTTCTTTTCTATTCCCATTCACCCTGATAGCCGATTTCTTTTTGGGTTCACATTAAACAATAGATCTTATCGTTTTTGTAGAATTCCCCAAGGCTATACAGAAAGCCCTAGTATTTACAGTCAGGCTTTGAAACGACAGTTGGATTCCTTTGTTCTACTCGAGGGGGTCGCCCTCATTCAATATGTCGACGACATCTTGTTGGCGGCTGACACCCTGGAGTTGTGTGAAAAGAGCACGTTATCCCTCCTTTCCTTTTTAGCCTCCCACAATCATAAAGTATCTAGGAAGAAATTGCAATTCTGTAGACCAAAGGTGACTTATTTAGGTCACCTTTTGTCTAAGGAGGGACGTGCACTCACACCGGATCGTATCCAAGTAATTCTGGATACACCGAGACCGTCCACACAGAAGGATGTGCGTGCATTTTTGGGTCTTGTTTCTTTTTGTAGACAGTGGATATTGGGGTTTTCATACATAGCTAAGCCATTACTAGCTCTTTTGACAAAAGACACGCCCATTCCGATCCCCTGGTCAGATGAGTGTGATGCTGCGTTTCAGCAATTGAGACAGGCCCTTTGTTCAGCACCAGTGTTAGGGACCCCTGATTATGCAAAACCCTTTTCGTTGTATGTGCATGAGAAAGATGGATGTGCATTGTCAGTCTTAGTACAGATGCACGGCGACAAGCAGCGCCCTTGTGCATACTTTTCGGCTGTGCTTGATCCTGTCGCCCGAGCATTACCAGGGTGTTTTCGCTCGGTAGCGGCGACAGCTGTGTCAATACGCCAAAGTGAAGGAATTGTGTTGTCCCATAAATTGTTGGTGTTAGTTCCCCATGCTGTGGATGCCCTGCTTAATCAAACAAAGACGCAGCATTTGACCAGTGCCCGTTTAACGGGATATGAGCTGACGCTTTTGGCTCCTCATATTACGTTAAAGAGGTGCGTGACATTAAACCCGGCCACATTGTTGCCATACCCCGAGACCCAGCCTGAGGCGCAGAAAGCGCATGATTGTATTCTTGTGACTGAGGAACAAACAAAGGGTCGTATTGATCTCCAGGATACGCCCTTTTCAGAGGTAGATGGAGAGTTGTGGGTAGACGGATCATGCCTGAAGCTACCAGATGGTACGACTTCAGCAGCGTATGCAATTACCACATTACACACGATAGTGGAGACAGCACGCATACCACAGAAATCAGCTCAAGCAGCGGAACTGATAGCCTTAACACGAGCATGTGAGCTCAGTACAGGATTGTGTGTGAATGTTTACACAGATAGCCGCTATGCCTTCGGAGTAGCGCACGATTTCGGCCTACTCTGGAAGGAGAGAGGGTTCTTAACGTCACATGGGGTACAGATAATGCATGGGGAGTTAGTCCACAATCTCTTAACCGCATTGACATGCCCGAAGAAAATTGCCATTGTTAAGTGTAGTGCCCATAGGAAAGTAGTTGATAAAGTTGGAGAAGGGAATGCGTTAGCAGACCGAGTAGCACGGGAGACTGCGATGCAGCCCGGCGCTACTGCCATGTATGTAGTAAAGTCACAGGTGGAAAGATGGCGTGATGCGAAGGAGGAAGTGCGAGAAATGCAAAGGACCGCTTCTGATAAAGAGCGGGAGCAATGGGCTAGCGAGGGAGAGTTGGATGATGAGGGCTGTTGGAGAAATAAGCAGATGGATAGATGGAAGTTACCCACGGCTTTCGTACAACCTATGGTTCAAATGGCACATGGGCTAGCACATGTTGGAGCTTCCGCAATTGTGAAATTGCTTACCCAAGTCTGGGAGCATCCAGAGATTGCTAGCACAGCAAAGAGGGTGGTGCAGACCTGTATGATTTGTCTGAAGTATAACCCAGGGAAAGGCACTCGAACTCCAGCAGGAGGATTTGCGACGCCCACTGCACCCTTTGAGGTTCTGCAGATGGACTACATCCAGCTTGAGCGCTGTAACAATTTGAAGTATGTTCTAGTAGTGGTTTGCGCTTTCAGCAAATGGGTTGAGGCGTACCCTACGAAAGACAATACTGCAATGACCACGGCGAAGCTGCTGCTAAAAGAGTTTTTCCCTCGATACGGCGTCTGTAGACTTCTGTGGAGTGATAATGGCCCTCACTTTGTAGCGGATGTTATAAAGTATGTCTTGAAGGGTCTAGGCATCACTCAGAAGTTTCATGCCGTGTTCCACCCTCAGTCTGCAGGACTAGTTGAGAAGTATAATGGTACACTGAAGCTTAAGATCGCCAAAATCCAAGCTTCAACATCTTTGACTTGGCCAGACGCCCTGCCACTGGCGTTATTGTCAATTAGGTCGGTGCCACACTCTCGAACTGGCCTTACGCCATATGAAATCGTATTTGGACGCCCAATGAATATTTGGGGTCCACCAAGGCCTAAGGCTGTGTATGATGTACCTTGTGTAATGATGAGCGATTATCTGGCACAGTTAACGGATAATTTGGTTTCTATTCATCAACAGGTCCGAGAGGCGCTCCCTGATCGGTCTACCGGTGAAGGACATGGTCTCCGGCCTGGAGATCATGTTATGGTGAAGGTTTTCGACAGAACGAACAGTTTGGAGCCGAGATGGGTAGGACCTGAACAAGTCCTCCTTGCAACGAGGACGGCAGTGCGAGTCTCGAACAGGAAGAATTGGATCCATTCCTTGCACTGCCGAAAGGTACCGCCCGGATTGGTGGAGTCTGCCGTGCTGACCGATCAACGAGAAATCCTAGCAGCAGAGACAGGCCGTGCTGCGAAGCCGAATGACACTGAGGAGCTCTTTCCGGACCACACGACTTCTGGAGGAAGGCGATATCATCTTCGACCAAGGAAGTAAGGTTTCCAGTGCCGGGACATACTGTCAGAACGGCCCTTGGGTTAGTGAAACGGAGAGCCGATGAGGCAAGGGGGGGGGATCAGCCCTGCATTAGTGTAGTGACACCCGTCTTGGCCCGCTGGTGAAGAAATCAACCGCTGCCCAAGGGGAAGAGTTCTGACAGACTTTTTAGTTTCAGGAAGATATCAGGGTATTGTTTCTTTTGACATGGAGAAGAAGAAAATCCTTTGTGCGTTGGGGTTCATGCTAACAGTAGCTATTGTTGGGATAACCACATGGTTTGTGGAGGAGGCAACTCCTGCTCGAAAGACACTTGTGTTGACGACTCCAGTGCCTGCGGAGCACTACTTTTATACACTGCCATATCAAGAGTTGAAGCATCGACAATCCTATTTGAATAACACTTTCATTCAGATGCTGCATCACACCCACGTTGCTACGAACGCTACGAACTGTTGGATATGTGGGATGATGCCAGCCCATCAGAAGAAAGGAGGAACGCCATTCATACCACTTCCTTTCTCTCATAATGGCTCTTGTAGAGCATGGTACACTTTGCTGTTTGCCACTCGGAAACCGACAGTGGGACGATTGCTTTTTAGACTTAACAGAGAATGCCATCAAGACAAGAATGGGTATCCACAAGCGAATGGGACAATTTGGGAATGGGAAGAGTACCGACCGGACAATGAATCCATCCCCTATATCTTCACGAACACAAGAGACACTGTGGGGAAGGACAAATTCGTAATCCAAGTAGCACAAGCTCAAGCGGATTTGTGTGTCCAGAGTGTGGGTTTTATCCCTGTTGGTGTCAGTGATTGTATAACTGTATTGAACATTGACGGGCTGAACAACAGTACCTTCCTAGCGTCCCATAATACCTATTTTGTATGTGGAAATAAAGGTTATTACCGTTTGCCGGCTGGGTGGTCCGGGGTATGCTATGTATCATTCCTATTACCTCCTGTATTCTTAGCACCTGCGTCATATCATAAGGATTTGAAACTGTTGAATAATGTGACTGTAAATAGATATAAACGTACTCTATCAATTGATGATGTGGATCAGACCGATACCAGCTTGCAACAGTATATTGATTTTAACTTAGGACTGTTCTTCTTTGTTGGAGCTGCTTTGAACAGTAGGAAGATCCGAAGATTGACAAGAGTGGTAGAAGCTGTGACAAATCAGACTGCTGCCGCTCTTGGGAATCTTACGGAAGAATTACAAATAACTAGGATTGTTGCATTGCAGAATCGTATGGTACTAGATGTAATGCTAGCTGATCGAGGTGGAGCCTGTAAAATTATTGGAAGTAGCTGCTGTGTGTTCATCCCTGATCATACGCCATCCGTTTATAACGCCATTAACAAGCTGCATAAAATAGCAGCTGAAATCCACACAGAAAACGGCACTTGGTCCTTTTCTGGATGGTTTTGGGCGTTGGTTACTGCCTGGGGATGGAAGGTCTTAACTGGTCTCTGCATTATTATAGCAGTTCTGTTCCTTTTCTGTATGTGTATTCAATGTGGACCATTGTGCTGTTCCGTATGCATTTCATTCTGCATTCCAGATAAGAAAGCTATTTCCGATGTTGCTCGACAGAAGGGTCTAGCTAAAGAGGTTAGGGGAATGATGATAATTGATATATATGATGATTATTCTTGGAAACCGGATGTCTTCAGTAAATGCTGAAAGGGTCGTCTGTTGTAAATTAAGGCAGAATGTGATTAAGCATTTACTGAAAACATTAATGCTTCCCCTTTTGATCATGTTTTCTTCGTTATGTTGACCGAAGTCCGGACTCCATTTTGTATTGGCATGCTGCCATGTGTTCACCACGAGGAGAGTCCGACCTCTGTGTTAGTTGCTCTTGTAATCTGCCTAGCAACAGTTTATAAATAGCTCTCTCTTGTCCGTCTGGCGCATGCCCAGACTTGACCACATCTGTTATAATTAGCTTTGCTTGACCATGTCCTTTCGCGGGCTCAAGGAGTGTGTTGGCTCCGCCCATGTATTGATTCAGTATCGAGAATGACCATAAATGGTAATGTTCTTCGGCCTCATGTTGTATCCACCCACTTATGAGCCCCTCTGTTGTGTATAAAGGGGGACTGTGTACGAATGTTCTTTGTGCTACTCCATGCAATACTGAAGAGTGTTGTGTGGATTGTAGGACCACCCTTAAGGGTTAATAAACGTTGTTTTGTACTTTGCAGTTTCCGTGCCAACTTCCTTATAGATTCCGTTACAGGAGAGCGAACCCTTGTGTCTTGCGGGCCTAGCTGGGGCCTGTATTCGTCACCCAGCACGACCCCCTACACTACCCAAACACCACTGCACTTCCCTAAACCCTAAAACACTACCCCCAGCATGACCCCCTACACTACACAGACACCACTGCACTGTACTAAACCCTAAAACACTACCCCCAGCACGACCCCCTACACTACCCAAGCACCACTGCACTACCCTAAACCCTAAATCTACCCTCAGCATGACCCCTTACACTACCCAAACACCACTGCACTACCCTAAACCCTAGAACACTACCCCCAGCACAATCCCCTACACTACACAAACACCACTGCACTACACTAAACCCTAAAACACTGCCCTCAGCACGACCCCCTACTCTACCCAAACACCACTGCACTACCCTAAACACTTGAAAAGTAACCATCACCCCATGCCCAATCCCCCTTACCTCTCACTCCTTGTGGTTCCTCGCTCCTCGTGGTTCCTGCTTAATGTCATCCCTGAGGGGCGGTGCACGTCGTTGTGAGGAAACGGAACAGCCCCTGTTTCCTTACAACGTCGTGGATCGTCTACATTTTTTTAGAAAGCATGGTCATTTACATAAATACCTTTACAACAAAATTTGCTGTAAAGGCATGCGTGGTAAATGACCATGCGTTCTAAAAAAAGCGTACTAATGACTTTGCGATGTACAACGCATGCGTGGTACTGCATGCGTTGTAATGGTATCGCAAAGTAAAAAAGTCGTTGTAACGGCTGTTTACCGATCGAAGCTGGCCCCTGTTCTTCACTGAGTCATTTATTTGATAAATTAGGAGGAAGGAATGTGTTGGCTGTTGTATGTGAAAGTGTCCGTGTGGCCTTGTTTCACTTCCGGTGAGAGAGTGGAAGAGTCTGTTTGGATCTAAAGGGATTTTGCTGTTTGATGGGGCCGGCGCAACACGTCATCAGAAAACACAGCTGATGGAAAGCGTTGTCCCCAAAGTGTGGAGCAGTGCCATGATAGGTCAACGAGTGTGCGTCCCACCGCAGTGTGACCGTACCGCGTGACCCATGTGCCGCCAGTGTACGGAAGGCAGAAGCGGCATCCATCGCAGGTCCTCTTGAAGACCGTTGTAGCACTAATTCTACCTTTTGGAACTAGGGCATTTTAACCTTGTTGTTCCTGCCAGATACAAAGAGAAGATCCTATGTTATTCAGTGCCCTCATTACCTTTTCTGTGGGTAGTGGTGCTTGTCACTTCCCTGCCCCGCTGGTACACATGACTGGGCTTCCCACCTCGTGTGTCATCTGCAGGGCCTCTGCCCTCGGATCACTGGTTTCGGTTTCTGGAGTGGCAACATAAACAGTTGCTCCCACAGGACTAGCCTGAACATCCCCTGTGCCAGCATTCCACGGAAATTCTTTCCAAGCTCTCCCACGGCGACGACGATGTCATAATAGCATGGCTCCGCTCGTGACACCGTATGACATCATAGGAGCCGTAAGAGGACCTCGTCGGCATGCTGAAGTCAGTTCCACCCATTTTTTCCGTGCCACCGAGGTAAACAGGTGGACTGACACATTTTCATATGTATACATAGTATACTAAATATATTATCTACTGGCGGTCGCCAGTAGATAGTTATAGTTAGGACCGTGTTTCCATAGGAAATCTGAGAATTCTATTTTGAATAACTTTGGCGCCGGTTGACTCATCCTCGCGAAATTTTCAAAACTATTGAGGCGCTCCGCTCAGCTCCTACCCTGAAAGTCTCGGGGTGATTTGTCAAGCGGGGGCTGAGAAATTTCCCCATGAATTTTCCCATAGGACCTTTAGTCGAAGGTACAGCCCGAACGGCTGAACAGAATTACTTGAAATTTGGCAAAGAGGTAGTCCTCAGGTCAAGCATGTGCCTTTTGCATATATGGAGTCAATCTGTTCAGTATTTCCTGAGAAAATTGCAGTTAAAAGTACATAAATATCTATAGGCGCGCACCGTGCGCGCACGGTGCGCGTACCCTAACGTGCGCGAGCGTAATTCTGATTGGTGGTTACATGTCAGTCAACGTTCGAATCGGTCGAGAAAAGGAAGTGTCGTCCGCCATTTTGTTTGTTTTGGGTGCGACAGTGAAAAAGAGAGGTGGCGAACGTGAAAAGGGGGCTGGGTAGAGAGTTCCTGACCCCCTAGCCTTTGTCAGGGGGTCCCTGAAGGACCCCGAAGGGTGAAAAAAACATAATTTTTTATTTTTTTTAAATCGCGGAGTGCGCGCACGGTGCGCGCACAGTGCGCGCACGGTGAAAAACCTTAAAAAATTATATAATATTACATACATAACTTAGCATTTAAAAAACCGTACAAATTCACTTTAAAAACCATAGGTTTCACACATGTTATAGTTAGGTGGACATTCACTCGTAAAAAACCAATGAAATTCCCCTGTTATAGTTAGTTCAGATAACTATAACTCGCGCGACCGCCACTCTATCACAAGGATGATGTCATCAGTGATGTCATGAGTGATGCCACTGACCATGTCATGAGTGATGTAATATGTGACGTCATGAGCAGAGGATTGCGGGCGTGCGAGTTATAGTTATCTGAACTAACTATAACGGGGGAATTTCATTGGTTTTTTACGAGTGAAATGTCCACCTAACTATAACATGTGTGAAACCTATGGTTTTTTAAGTGAATTTGCAAGGTTTTTTAAATGCTGATTCCTAACTATAACGTGTGTGAAACCTATGGTTTTTTAAGTGAATATATATATATATATATTTATGTACAAATGCATAACCAATAAAGGCATAAAGAAATAGCAACCGATCAAGCCTTTCTCACTATTAAAACATAAGCATGATTAAGACATATTAAAAACATTCATGCCAAACAGTAAAAGCATCTTTTTGGGAGAAACAGGTGGACAACGGGAAGCGGGTGGGACAGTGAGGAATCCACAGGCAGATACTGTATCCACTTGAAAAAGCGTTACCAAAGGTAAGTAACTTGCTCTTCTGATGGATACGTCTGCCTGTTGATTCCTCACCTTTTGAATAGAATCCTCAAGCCGTACCTCACACGGAGGAGGGTGTCCACCTGACTAGAACAAAAAATCTTGCAAAACAGATCGAGCAAAATGGCCATCCCTCCTAACCTCCGAATCCAATAATAATCGAATAATTTTTAGTCGAAATTATATTGAAAATAATACTTTAAAAATATTTTTATTAATAAAGTTAGACAAACAATTAATGGAAAACTTTTATTTATAATTAATTTAATGATTTTTCATTCTTTACAAATTACACCGAGGTCGTGACCCCAGTGCGACTTTTCAAAATGGCTACCAGAATGCACGCAGCCATCGTGTAGGGTGCGTGAAGGGTGCACGACTTCTGTATCATATATATATATATATACATATTTTTTAATTAATATAATTTTCCTGACTAAAAATTATTCGCAATTTTTTTTAAAATACATATATGTATATATACATATATATAGAAAATAAAAAGACCATAGGATTGAGGTACATTAGACTTACGAATTTTCAGTTAAAAAACCTTTGAAATTCACTGGAAAAACCATAGGTTTCAGGCACGTTATAGTTAGAAATTAGCATTTAAAAAACCATAGAAATTCATTGAAAAAACCATAGGTTTCTGGAACGGTATAGTTAGTTGGACATTTCACTCGTACAAAACCATAGAAATGTCGGCGTTATAGTTAGTTCGGCTAACTATAACTCATGTCCCCACAATGCACTGCTGAGGACGTCACATATTACATCATTCATGACATGGTCAATGCACTACCGTAAAATCTGAAACATCAGCCCCAGCATGACCCCTTACACTGCCCGAACACCACTGTACTGCCCTAAACCCTGAAACACCACCCCCAGCATGCCCCCTACACTGCCCGAAAACCACTGCACTGCCCTAAACCCTGAAACACCACCCCCAGCAAGACCCCCTACACTGCCCGAACACCACTGCACTGCCCTAAACTCTGAAACACCACCCCCAGCAAGACCCCCTACACTGCCCGAACACCACTGCCCCAAACCCTAAAACACCACCCCCAGCACAACCCCCTACACTGCCCGAACACCACTGCACTGCCCTAAACCCTGAAACACCAGCCCCAGCACGACCCCCACACTGCCGGTATGCTACTGCACTGTCCTAAACCCTAAAACACCACCCCTGGCACGACCCCCTACACAGCCGGAACACCACTGCACTGCCCTAAACCCTAAACTCTAAAACACCACCCCCGGCACGACCCCCTACACTACCCATACACCACTGCTCTGCCGTAAACCCTAAAACACCACCCCCGGCACGTCCCCCTACACTGCCCGAACACCACTGCACTGCCGAAAACCCTGAAACACCACACCCAGCACGACCCCAACACTGCCGGTACACCAATGCACTGCCCGAAACCCTAAAACACCACCCCCGGCACGACCCCCTACACTACCCTAACACTACCACACTGCCCTAAACCCTAAAACACCACCCCCGGCACGACCCCCTACACTACCCAAACACCACTGCACTACCATAAACCCTGAAATACTACCCCCGCATGACCCCCTACACTACCCAAAGACCACTGCACTACCCTAAACCCTAAAACACAACCCCCGACTCTACACAAACACCGCTGCACTACCCTAAACCCTAAAACACTACCCCCAGCACGACCCCCTACACTACACAAACACCACTGCACTACCCTAAACCCTAAAACACTACCCCCTACACTACACAAACACTACTGCACCACCCTAAACCCTAAAACACTACCCCCAGCACGCCCCCCTACACTACCTAAACACCACTGCACTACCCTAAACCCTAAAACACTACACCCAGCAGTACCCCCTACACTACCCAAACACCATTGCACTACCCTAAACCCTAAAACACTACCCCCAGCAGTACCCCTACACTACCCAAACACCACTGCACTACCCTAAACCCTAAAACACTACACCCAGCATGACCCCTACGCTACTCAAACACCACTGCACTACCCTAAACCCTAAAACACTACCCCCGGTACGACCCCCTACACTACCCGAACACCACTGTAGTGCCCTAAACTCTAAAACACCACCCCCGGCACGAGCCCCTACACTACCCATACACCACTGCTCTGCCTTAAACCCTAAAACACTAACCCCGGAACAACCCCCTACCCTACATACACACCAATGCCCTACCCTAATCCCTAAAACACTACCCCAGCATGACCCCCTACACTCCCCAAACACCACTGCACTACCATAAACCCTAAAATACTACCCCTGCATGACCCCCTATGCTACACAAACACCACTGCACTACCCTAAACACTACCCCCAGCACGACCCCCTACACTACACAAACTCCACTGCACTGCCGAAAACCCTGAAACACCACACCCAGCACGACCCCAACACTGCCGGTACACCAATGCACTGCCCGAAACCCTAAAACACCACCCCCGGCACGACCCCCTACACTACCCTAACACTACCACCCTGCCCTAAACCCTAAAACACCACCCCCGGCACGACCCCCTACACTACCCAAACACCACTGCACTACCATAAACCCTGAAATACTACCCCCGCATGACCCCCTACACTACCCAAAGACCACTGCACTACCCTAAACCCTAAAACACAACCCCCGACTCTACACAAACACCGCTGCACTACCCTAAACCCTAAAACACTACCCCCAGCACGACCCCCTACACTACACAAACACCACTGCACTACCCTAAACCCTAAAACACTACCCCCTACACTACACAAACACTACTGCACCACCCTAAACCCTAAAACACTACCCCCAGCACGCCCCCCTACACTACCTAAACACCACTGCACTACCCTAAACCCTAAAACACTACACCCAGCAGTACCCCCTACACTACCCAAACACCATTGCACTACCCTAAACCCTAAAACACTACCCCCAGCAGTACCCCTACACTACCCAAACACCACTGCACTACCCTAAACCCTAAAACACTACACCCAGCATGACCCCTACGTTACTCAAACACCACTGCACTACCCTAAACCCTAAAACACTACCCCCGGTACGACCCCCTACACTACCCGAACACCACTGTAGTGCCCTAAACTCTAAAACACCACCCCCGGCACGACCCCCTACACTACCCATACACCACTGCTCTGCCTTAAACCCTAAAACACTAACCCCGGCACAACCCCCTACCCTACATACACACCAATGCCCTACCCTAATCCCTAAAACACTACCCCAGCATGACCCCCTACACTCCCCAAACACCACTGCACTACCATAAACCCTAAAATACTACCCCTGCATGACCCCCTATGCTACACAAACACCACTGCACTACCCTAAACACTACCCCCAGCACGACCCCCTACACTACACAAACTCCACTGCACTACCCTAAACCCTACCCCCTACACTACACAAACACTACTGCACCACCCTAAACCCTAAAACACTATTCCCAGCACGCCCCCCTACACTACCCAAACACCACTGCACTACCCTGAACCCTAAAACACCACCCCCGGCACGACCCCCTACACTGCCCGAACACCACTGCACTGCCCTAAACCCTGAAACACCACACCCAGCACGACCCCAACACTGCCGGTACACCACTGCACTGCCCGAAACCCTAAAACACCACCCCTGGCACGACCCCCTACACTACCCTAACACTACCACACTGCCCTAAACCCTAAAACACCACCCCCGGCACGACCCCCTACACTACCCAAACACCACTGCACTACCATAAACCCTGAAATACTACCCCCGCATGACCCCCTACACTACCCAAAGACCACTGCACTACCCTAAACCCTAAAACACGACCCCCGACTCTACACAAACACCGCTGCACTACCCTAAACCCTAAAACACTACCCCCAGCACGACCCCCTACACTACACAAACACCACTGCACTACCCTAAACCCTAAAACACTACCCCCTACACTACACAATCACTACTGCACCACCCTAAACCCTAAAACACTACCCCCAGCACGCCCCCCTACACTACCAAAACACCACTGCACTACCCTAAACCCTAAAACACTACACCCAGCAGTACCCCCTACACTACCCAAACACCATTGCACTACCCTAAACCCTAAAACACTACCCCCAGCAGTACCCCTACACTACCCAAACACCACTGCACTACCCTAAACCCTAAAACACTACACCCAGCATGACCCCTACACTACTCAATCACCACTGCACTACCCTAAACCCTAAAACACTACCCCCTACACTACCCGAACACCAATTTAGTGCCCTAAACTCTAAAACACCACCCCCGGCACGACCCCCTACACTACCCATACACCACTGCTCTGCCTTAAACCCTAAAACACTAACCCCGGAACAACCCCCTACCCTACATACACACCAATGCCCTACCCTAATCCCTAAAACACTACCCCAGCATGACCCCCTACACTCCCCAAACACCACTGCACTACCATAAACCCTAAAATACTACCCCTGCATGACCCCCTACGCTACACAAACACCACTGCACTACCCTAAACCCTAAACACTACCCCCAGCACGACCCCCTACACTACACAAACTCCACTGCACTACCCTAAACCCTACCCCCTACACTACACAAACACTACTGCACCACCCTAAACCCTAAAACACTATCCCCAGCACGCCCCCCTACACTACCCAAACACCACTGCACTACCCTGAACCCTAAAACACTACCCCCAGCAGTACCCCCTACACTACCCAAGCACGATTGCACTACCCTAAACCCTAAAACACTACCCCCAGCAGTACCCCCTGCACTACCCAAACACCACTGCACTACCCTAAACCCTAAACCACTAACCCCAGCATGACCCCTACACTACCCAAACACCACTGCACTACCCTAAACCCTAAAACACTACCCCCGGTACGACCCCCTACACTACCCAAACACCACTGCACTGCCCTAAACCCTATAACACCACCCTGGCACGGCCCCCTACACTACACAGACACCACTGCACTACCCTAAACCCTAAAACACTACCCCAGCACGACCCCGTACACTACACCAACACCACTGCACTACCCTAAACCCTAAAACACTACCCCAGCATGACTCCTACAGTATCCAAACACCACTACACTACCCTAAACCCTAAAACACTAACCCCAGCACGACCCCCTACGCTACCCAAACACCGCTGCACTACACTAATCCCTAAAACACTACCCCCAGCACGACCCCCTACACTACACAAACACCACTGCACTACCATAAACCCTAAAACACTACCCCCTAAACTACACAAACATTACTGTACCACCCTAAACCCTAAAACACTACCCCCAGCACTCACCCTACACTACCCAAACACCACTGCACTACCCTAAACCCTAAAACACTCCCCCCAGCAGTACCCCCTACACTACCCAAACACCATTGCACTACCCTAAACCCTAAAACACTACCCCCAGCAATACCCCCTGCACTACCCAAACACCACTGCACTACCCTAAACCCTAAACCACTACCACCAGCATGACCCCTACACTACCCAAACACCACTGCACTACCCTAAACCCTAAAACACTACCCCCAGTACGACCCCTTACACTACCCAAACACCATTGCACTACCCTAAACCCTAAATCTACCCCAGCACGACCCCTTACACTATCCAAACACCACTGCACTACCCTAAACCCTAAACCTACCCTCAGTACGACCCCCTACACTACCCAAACACCACTGCACTACCCTAAACACTAGAACACTACCCAAGCACGACCCCCTACACTACACCAACACTACCGCACTACCCTAAACTCTAAAACACTACCCCAGTACGACCCCCTATACTACCCAAACATTACTGCACTGCCCTAAACCCTAAAACACTACCCCCAGCACGACCCCCTACACTACCCAAACACCACTGCACTGCCCTAAACCCTAAAACACTACCCCCAGCACGACCCCCTACACTACACAGACACCACTGCACTGCCCTAAACCCTAAAACACTATCCCCAGCATGACCCCCTACACTACCCAAATACCACTGCACTGCACTAAACCCTAAATCTACCCTCAGTACGACCCCCTACACTACCCAAACACCCCTGCACTACCCTAAACCCTAAAACACTACCCCAGCACGACCCCCTACACTACACAGACACCACTGCACTGCCCTAAACCCAAAAACAATACCTCCAGCATGACCCCCTACACTATCCAAACACCACTGCACTACCCTAAACCCTACACCTACCCTCAGTACGACCCCCTACACTACCCAAACACCACTGCACTACCGTAAACACTAGAACATTACCCAAGCATGACCCCCTACACTACACCAACACTACCGCACTACCCTAAACTCTAAAACACTACCCCAGTACGACCCCCTACACTACCCAAACATCACTGCACTGCCCTAAACCCTAAAACACTACCCAAGCACGACCCCCTACACTACACCAACACTACCGCACTACCCTAAACTCTAAAACACTACCCCAGTACGACCCCCTACACTACCCAAACATCACTGCACTGCCCTAAACCCTAAAACACTACCCCCAGCATGACCCCCTACACTACCCAAACACCACTGCACTGCCCTAAACCCTAAAACACTATCCCCAGCACGACCCCCTACACTACACAGACACCACTGCACTGCCCTAAACCCTAAAACACTACCCCCAGCATGACCCCCTACACTACCCAAACACCACTGCACAACCCTAAACCCTAAATCTACCCTCAGCACGACCCCTTACACTACCCAAACACCACTGCACTACCCTTAACCCTAAAACACTACCCCCAGCATGACCCCCTACACCACACAAACACCACTGCACTACCCTAAAACACTACCCCCGCATGACCCCCTACACTACCCAGACACCACTGCACTACCCTAAACCCTAAAACACTACCCTCAGCACGACCCCCTACACTACCCAAACACCACTGCACTACCCTAAACCCTAAAACACTACCCCAAGCATAACCCCCTACACTACAGAAACAGCACTGCACTACCCTAAACCCTAAAACACTACCCTCAGCACGACCCACTACACTACCCAAACACCACTGCACTACCCTAAACCCTAGAAAAGTAACCACCACCCCATGCCCAATCCCCCTTACCTCTCACTCCTCTTGGTTCCACTCTCCTCGTGGTTCCTGCTTCATGTCATCTCTGAGGGGCGGTGCACGTCCTTGTGAGGAAACGGACAGCCTTTGTTTCCTTACAACGATGTGGATCGTCTACATTTTTTTGGAACTCATGGTCATTTACCATACATACCTTTACAACAAAATTAGTTGTAAAGGCATTCATGGTAAATGACCATGCGTTCTAAAAAAAGCGGAGTAATGACTTTGCGATGTACAATGCATGCGTGGGGATGCATGCGTTGTAATGGTATCGCGAAGTAAAAAAGTCGTTGTAATGGCTGTTTACCGATCGAAGCTGGCCCCTGTTCTTCAGTAAGTCATTTATTTGATAAATTAGGAGGAAGAAATGTGTTCATTTTTACCGAAAAGTGCATTCCCGGCTGTTGTATTGTGAAAGTGTCCGCGTGGCCTTGTTTCACTTCCGGTGAGAGAGTGGAAGAGTCTGTTTGGATCTAAAGGGGTTCTGCTTTTGGACGGGGCCGGTGCGACACGTCATCAGAAAACACAGCTAATGGAAAGCGTTGTCCCCGAAGTGTGGATCAGTGCTATGAGAGGTCAACGAATGTGCGTCCCACCGCAGTAAGACCGTACCACGTGACCTATGTGTCGCCTCCAGTGTATGGAAGGCAGAAGCGGCATCCATCGCAGGTCCTCTTGAAGACCGTTGTAGCACTAATTTTACATTTTGGAACTAGGGCATTTTAACCTTGTTGTTCCTGCTCGATACAAAGAGAAGATCCTGTGTTATTCAGTGCCCTTGTTACCTTTTCTGTGGGTAGTGGTGCTTGTCACTTCACTGCCCCGCCGGTGCACACGACTGGGCTTCCCACCTCGTGTGCCATCTGCAGGGCCTGTGCCAGGGCCGGCTTTAGAGCTGTTGGCGCCCAGTGCGACAATGTTTGTTGGCGCCCCCCAATGACCACCTCCGGCAAGGATTCCCTAACCACCACCCTTTAACAGTGCCCAAGTCTCCATAACCAATCTCTCTTAGATGCATTTATAGTGCCACTCATACCAGTGTAGGGTGTCAGAGCCCTTTGCCTCACACACACATTACACAGAGACAATCAATCATACGTGTGTAACTCAGCTTATATGAAATGTTACAAAAGCCAGAGGACTACAAGGTGTAGGAGTCACATGTCATTCATACTGGTAGGCAGTGTAATTTAATAGTGCTTGGTCTCGAGAAGCACAAACTCAGTATTTAAACAAGCATTTGCAATGCAATAGGTCTCGCATTTACTCGAGTTTAAGCTATTGGCATTATAAATGACAATGTGTTTTATTTATGTTTCAAAACCAAAACATAAATAAAAGGCATTGTCATTTACAATGCCAACAGCTCAAACTCACGTAAATGCGAGACCTGTTGCATTGCAAATGCTTGTTTAGCTTTTGCCTATAGTATGGGCATTTTCAAAAAAATGGCGTCAGAAAATTTTACAAAGTTGAAAACATTTAAACTAAAGAAATTAAAAGAACACTATATTTACATTCAATAAGGTCTGCGAGTACTATCAACAACTTCAACAGAACCGCTTATATGCCACAGAGAGGGGGTGTGGGGGGTCAGCACAAACAATTTCTTCTTTCACCCAAGTGAAAGTCTAAAAAAGTGGACAAGTTCAACATTTTAGAGGTTAGTGAGGGAAGAAGAGCGATTATGATAGCGGAGTGAGTCAAAAGTCGACAATATTGTCAGGCCATTTACATTTACTACAAGATTAACCCCTTGCATGCCCGCCCCTTTCCCCGCCCAGTGCCGCGCCTTGCATTAGCGGGCGGAGTTCATGACGAGCTGGACTCGTCATGGGCACAGCGCCACCGCAGCCCATGACGAGTCCAGCTCGTCATGGGCACTGAAGGGGTTAAGAGGACTTTCTGCTGGTTTTTGAAAGACATGAAGAAGGATCGAGTTAATCTCTTAAAAATGTCATATTCTTGGTATAAAACCTAAGGATTAGTTCATGTGGAAGTCTTCGCATACCAGACTGGTACAAGCAAAGTGAGCCAGAGTTGTAAAATGTTTGTCTGAGTGTTTCTTTTGGATCCAAGGTACTCATTTGGCATTGGTAATTTTTAGGGTAAAAAAAAAAAGCTGCTCTCATGACAAACTGTGCTTTTGGGGGTATTCTTGTAGTTCAGCAAATACAGGAGATGTGTCATCACATTTCCTAGTAACAGAGCTTAATTCGCCTGCCATGAGTAGCTCGGCGTTTAAAGGTCCAGTGAGAGCTCGCGGTAAACTTGTTAATGCCATTATTCTGTAGTCAATGAGGGTATTACTAGCGCCTAGATGTTTGACTGGCCACAGTAGTTCGAACTGGCACTATGGCTTTCGTCCGTGGCTCTGATGTGGAAAGCAACATTAACTTCATTATCGAGTGAGAAGCTTACAGCCGGGCACAATCAATTAATCAAAAGCATAATCCAGAGCTGTTAAACTTGCCATGCCTAGCAGCTGCATTGCTGTTTTTTTTTTTTTTGGGGGGGGAGAGGAGGGGAAGAGTAGCTGAACTGTAATTGTGTGGATTTTTTGCCTCCTCTTGTATTTCAGCTAGGCAGTCCGCAAAATGAATCAAGGACGTGTTCTGCTCTAATCTTGGATACAGTTAAGTGTCATCATACCAATGAAATGTTACTCCAAGACTGTTTACAGGTTGGTGTCCCAGGTGCAGGTTGAAACAGACTGCTACTATCCCCAAAAAGAAGAATTGGTTCAAGAACCAAGTCCGGCCTGACACTAACAGCATTCTATCTAAGAAGCTCTCTTCCCTCGTTCCCTTCTCTTACAGGGAAAAGTGTACTTCTGCCTCACTGACAACCAATTGTTTGATTGCATCATTTGGGTAAAGACTCGAAAAGCTGCAAACAAATCTTTTCTCAAACTCAATTGATGCACTAGTGTCATTCCAATAAACGTTGGACAAGCTATATGTTTGCACTTCAATGCTCTCGTTATAAGTACATTCCAGTGCAAAGTGGTTTTCTGTTCTGTCACATAAGGTTCCAAAGGAGGCGACACCTGCAATTGTGTATGAGCATCCTATGCGGGCCCGGAACATGGCTGAGATTGACTCGGTTCACGACACTTTGAAAGAATAAATTAAACTATCGGACTGTTGTATTGAAGTGTTAATCTACACTAAGATTTATGAAGTGGCAAATTAAAGTACTCACTCCTGTCACACTAAGAAAGTAGATACATAATCTCACTGTGAAGGTGTTAACTAAACCCATAAGGGGCATCTTGCACGAACATGTAGTTAAAATAAAGTAATTAATAGTGTTTAGGTATGGAATAAAAGATGAGCATGAAATTAAATGCAGTTTGAGAAATTGTGTTGAAATGCTTTTAATGCTTTAAATCTTGCTACGTGAACGAGCTAAAGCACAAAAACACACGTTGGAAATAAGTGTAGCTTGCATTCCCCATTTAACATTTTTGAACAACAAGCATTGGCCGCGCGGCCGTGAAATTAACGCTGCGCGGCCATGAAAGAGAAAGTGAGCCACACGGGTAACATGGAGGGGGGAGGGGGGCTAAAGCAACACAGGGAAGGCTGGCATATGGTGAGCACTATCGCGGCCGCTTTGATGTTCTCAGTGGCCGCGCAGCTCACTCAGAACATCAAAGCGCCCGCGAAATGTACACGCAGGCTGCCAAATGCACTGTAGTTGGGGGCCTGAAAAGCACTCGTTTGCACTTCCAAATCCCCGTATTCTATAGCTCTCGCCAGAGCAGCGCTAAAGCGCAGGCTCAGGCGAGACCTAAAAAGAACACCATAGTTGAGGGTTCCCTTTAATAATATGAATAGATTTCTGCCCAAATTGATCCTTTTTGCAACATTAATTTTTGCTCAAATCTATACTTTGCAGCGTGCATGCAGTTAATTGTTCAGTACAGTAACAAAGTGCATAGAATGTAAATAGGTCGGTGGGTTACTGCTTTTAAAAGAAACATCATTTTGTTACTTGCGAATTATAAATTGAAATACTAGATTAGGATTTTAACTTATAAATTGCAAGTAACAAAGGGATCTCTCTTTTAAAAGCAGTAACCCACTGACCTATATACATTCTATGCACTGTGTAATCTGCTCGGTATTAGTTTTTTGCAACAGGCGCATTAACCCCCTGAGCTATTTTATAGTGAGTCTATCCCAATTAAACAAACCTCCGTCGCTCTTCAGAAAGAACATAAATCAAAGGATTTATCCTGACATTTTTTGTTGCCCGGAAATTGCTGGTGGGAAGGAACGCGGCAGCAGGTGCTTTAAAATCAATAATATTCTTGCAAATACGGTGCCCCCCGGAAGCCAGCACCCGGTGCGGTGGCACAGGTCGCACCGCCCTAGAGCCGGCCCTGACCTCTGCCCTCGAATCACTGGTTTCGGTTTCTGGAGTGGGAACATAAACAGTTGCTTCCAAAGGACTAGCCTAAACATCCCCTGCGCCAGCATTCCACGGAAATTCTTTCCTAGCTCTCCCACATCGACGACGATGTCATAATAGCACGGCTTCGCTCGCGACACCGTATGACATCATAGGAGCCATAAGAGGACCTAGTCGGCATGCTGAAGTCAGTTCCACCCATTTTTTCCGTGCCACCGAGGTAAACAGGTGGACCGACACATTTTCACATGTATACATAGCATACTAAATATATATATATATATATATATATATATATATATATATATATATTACCTACTGGCGGTCGCCAGTAGGTAGTTATAGTTAGGACCACGTTTCCATAGGAAATCCGCAACATTCTATTTTGAATAACTTTGGCGCCGGTCGACGAATCCTCGCAAATTTTTCAAAATAGGTGGGGCGCTACGCTCCGCTCCTACCCTGAAAGTCTCGGGGGGATTCGTCAAGCGGGGGCTGAGATAAAAGGGGGGTCCCAAAACGCGTTTTTCCCATGCATTTTTCCATAGGACCTTTAGACAGGGCTACAGCCCGAACGGCTGAACAGAATTTAATGAAATTTGGCAGAGAGGTAGTCCCCAGGTCAAGGAAGTGCCTTTTGTAGGTTTGGTGTAAATCTGTTCAGTAGATTCTGAGAAAATAGCCTTTAAATCAATATATATATCTGTGGCAGCTTACGGTGCGCTTACCGTGCGCTTACCGTGCGCTTACCGTACGCGTACGGTGGCGTGCGCGAGCGCGATTCTGATTGGCTCTTAGACCTTAGTAAACATTCGAGTCGGTCGAAACCAGGAAGCGGCGGCCGCCATTTTCTCTCTCGCTTCCTGAGTTGGGCAGCAAAAACGTACCCCAAATATATGTAAAGAGGCAGTTTCATGAGATCCTAACCACCCAGCATTGATACAGGGGTCCCCAAACCACCCCCAAGCCCCAAAAAAAAAAAATTTTTTTTTTCGGAAAATCGCCGATTACGCTTACCGTACGCGCACGGTAAAAAATTATACAAAAAAAAAAACTATCCACATTCTCCCCACCCCGTGTGCAAATGGTGCCCGAAGAATACATTTCACAAAGATGCGCAAAATATGTCCCCCACGAAGCGAAGCGCATCGTGCGTACATGGCCCATCCCGCTTACCGTGGGCACGCGGTGCACGCAGCGCACCGCATGACCACTGTGCGTGCACGGCACTAAGTGCGTAAAGTGGGCGCGCGGTGCGCGAAGCGCACCGCGTTCTCACTGTGCACGCACGGTGCGCGAAGCGCACCGTGCGCGCACGGAACGAACTGCGTTAACTGGGCGCGCACACCACGAATGGCGTAAAGTAACTTAGCATTTAAAAAACCTTGCAAATTCACTGAAAAAACCATAGGTTTCACACATGTTATAGTTAGCTGGACATTTTACTGATAAAAAACCAATGAAATTCCCCCGTTATAGTTACTGCAGGCAACTATAACTCACGCGACCGCAATCTTCTGCTGATGACATATGTGTCTTTATGAAAAAAAAATATTTGTAATATATGTAAAGCTAAAATTTAATGGAAGAAGACATGGGCAAATAAGTGTCTAAATACAGTATTAGCATCAGCAGAGGATTGCGGTCGCGTGAGTTATAGTTGCCTGCAGTAACTATAACGGGGGAATTTCATTGGTTTTTTATCAGTAAAATGTCCAGCTAACTATAACATGTGTGAAACCTATGGTTTTTTCAGTGAATATATATATATATATATATTTATGTATAAATGCATAACCAATAAAGACATAAAGAAATAGCAACAGATCAAGCCGTTCTCACTATTAAAACATAAGCATGATTAAGACATATTAAAAACATTCATGCCAAACAGTAAAAGCATCTTTTTGGTAGAAAAAGGTGGACAACGGGAAGTGGGTGGGACAGTGAGGAATCCACAGGCAGATACTGTATCCACCTGAAAAAGCGCTACCGAAGATAAGTAACTTGCTCTTCTGATGGATACTTATGCCTGTTGATTCCTTCATCTGACTAGAACAAAAAATCTTGCAAAACAGATTGAGCAAAATGGCCATCCCTCCTAACCTCCGAATCGAATAATAATCGAATAAATTTTTGTCAAAATTATATTGAAAATAATACTTTAAAAATACTTTTAATAATAAATTTAGACACACACTTAAAGGAAAACTTATTTATAATTAATTTAAAGATTTTTCATACTTTACAAATTACGCCGAGGTCGCGACCCCAGCGCGACTTTTCAAAATGGTTACCGGAATGCGCGCATCGTGTAGGGTGCACGGCTTCTGTATAATATATATATATTTTTTTTAAATGAATATAGCTTTCCTGACAAAAAATTATTCACAATTTTTTTAAATATACATATATGTATATATACATATATAGAAAATAAAAAGACCATAGGATTGAGGTACATTAGACTTACAAATTTTCAGTTAAAAAACCTTTGAAATTCACTGGAAAAACCATAGGTTTCAGGCACGTTATAGTTAGAAATTAGCATTTAAAAAACCATAGAAATTCACTGAAAAAACCATAGGTTTCAGGAACGGTATAGTTATTTGGACATTTCACAAAATCATAGAATTTTCGGCGTTATATTTAGTTCGGCTAACTATAACTCGCGCCCCCGCAATGCACTGCTGAGGGCATCACATATTACATCATTCATGACATGGTCAGTGACATCACTGATGGCATCACTGATGACATCTCAAATGACATGACTGATGACATCATCCATTTGAAAATCTGATGCACCTCCTCACACCTGAATATAACCTTTGATACACCCACTCTAAAATACAGACTACCATTTTCGAAAAAATAGACACATCAATACCAGTTACTAAATACACATCCACTCATTCACCCATACAGTCACTCATACATGCAGTCACTCATCAATACAACACTATCATATGAACTCATACACCTATACAGACACTCACACACTGCCACATATCCAGAGTTACTCACACACTTAGTCAGTCATGCAAAGAATCAATCATACTTCCATTTACTCATATATACAGTTATACAGACACAAACTCACTTATTCAAACAAATACTAACACATAATTACTCTCTTATAGAATCACTGACAAAAATACACACTCATCCATGCAGCCACTCTCACAATTACTGACTCTCACATAGTTATTTATATACACCATCACTCACATATACTGACTTTTACATATGTAGTTACTTGCACATGTACCACTGAGACATCCATTCACTCACTAACATACCCAAACACACACTCAGCCACCCATACATCTGTTTCCACATGCACTCTTGAACCCATACACCCAGTGAATCAACCACTCACACATCTATGCACAGAGTCACACACCTCCCACCCATCCACACACACACTCAGGAAGCCATACAAATACTCAGGCAAGCAATCAATAGCCCATATAGACACTCCTGCAGCTACTCACCAACCCATGCAGCAGCTTACACAATAAAAGACTGACTGATACAGACTTTCACACAGTTTAGTCACTAACCCATGCATTCAGAAAGACACATTTGATCACTCACTTATACAGTCAGTCATGTACCTACTAAATCCTCCATACAGATACTTATACACCCACTCATTCTTCAATACAGCTTGGCATATTTATAAAACAAAATTAAACTTTACAGTAACACACAGTCACTGGATGATGTCATCAGTGATGTCATTTGAGATGTCATCAGTGATGTCACTGACCGTGTCATGAATGATGTGATATGCGACGTCATCAGCAGTGCATTGCGGGGGCCAGAGTTATAGTTAGCTGAACTAACTATAACGCCGGAATTTCTATGGTTTTGTACGAGTGAAATGTCCAACTAACTATAACGTTCCTGAAACCTATGGTGTTTTCAGTTAATATATATATATATATGGATATTTATATATGTATGTATTACCTACTGGCGGTCGCCAGTAGGTAGTTATAGTTAGGACCTATTATCCATAGGAAATCCACAACATTCTATTTGGAATAACTTTGGTGCCGGTTGACTAATCTTCGCGAAATTTTCAAATCTGGTGGGGCACTCCGGTCTGCTCCTATCCTGAATGTCTGGGGGTGATTCGTCAAGTGGGGGCAGAGAAAAAAGGGGGGTCCCAAAACGTGTTTTCCCCAAGCATTTTTCCATAGGAACCTTTAATCGCAGCTACAGCCCGAACTGCTGAACGGAATTACACCAAATTTGGCAAAAAGGTAGCCCTTGGTTCAGAGTCATGCCTTTTGGTTAAATGGTGTAAATCCGTTCAGTAGTTCCTGAGAAAAACAAAAGTAAAATCACATATATATCTGAGCGGAGCCTAACCACACATCTCATCGTGAGATCTGATTGGCTGTCAGCACTTCATCCAAGAAGTGTTGGCAACCATCTTGGGACCAATATACATGATAGCACCTCATTAAAAGCATTGCAGTTAATAGAAGGTTTTAAGACTTTAGTTACATTATAAATCGTTTGTTGATGATACCATACTCATTTTAGGATTTGTGGTGTGTTCTAAGGTGATTTTACCATGTGAAAAAGCCTTCTGCTGGGATATCATGAAGAATATTTGAGAGAAAACTATGTTCTCATACTTTTCCCACAGAGGTTTGGAAGGTGATCTATAAGCTAAACTGAGAGCATATTTTCTGTAAATTCACATTATCTTTCTCAGTCGTGTGAGAATGAAGTCTGACATTCACAGTAAAACATGTACATCCAAAAAGGACAGAGACTGTCAGTTGATTCCTTTGTGTTCTACTGCAGATTCCCAGAGTGTTCTAAAGAACAGCTAGAGTGCTAACAGTCTTACTTATGAAAAACGTATGGCACACATGAAGCCATCTTGATTGGAATAAAGTGGTAACTCGTAAAAAATTTAATTTAAAAAGTAACAAAATGAGGGGGGTCATTTTGCCATAGAAAGTATGATTAGTGCTGCAGAAACTAGAGTGCTAACATTCAGAATTTATGGCAAATGTGTGACACATCTGAATGCCTTCTTGATGGAACCAAAAGTAAACAAGCATTGAAAATGCAATAGGTCTTGCCCTCGTTTAAGTTAAAGCAATTCTATTTATAATTAGCTGGCGTTTTAGCTTTGCTTTTATTAGTGTTTTTCAAACATTCATGTACATAACATAATGTACATATATGCATATTTATGCATATATGTATATGTATGCATGCATTTATATTTGTATTTATATAGATATGCAGATTATATATATGTTTATATATGTATATATATATATACACATACATATGTATATAAATGCATATGCATATATATATGTGCATATGTGTGAGTGTAGAGAGAGGTAGAGAGAGGTAGAGGTGTAGAGGTGTAGAGGTAGAGGTGTAGAGGTGTAGAGGTAGAGAGGTAGAGAGTAGTAGAGAGAGAGGAAGAGAGAGGTAGAGAGTAGAGGATGAGTAATAGAGAGCAGAGAGTGAGTAGTAGAGAGTAGTAGAGTGAGTAGTAGAGATTGAGTAGTAGAGAGTGAGTAGTAGAGAGTAGTAGAGAGTGAGTAGTAGAGAGTGGGTAGTATAGAGTGAGTAGTAGAGAGTAGTAGAGAGTGAGTAGTAGAGTGAGTAGTAGAGAGTGAGTAGTAGAGAGTAGAAGAGATTGAGTAGTAGAGAGTGAGTAGTAGAGTAGTAGAGCATGAGTAGTAGAGAGAGAGTAGTAGAGTGAGTAGTAGAGAGAGAGTAGTAGAGAGTGAGTAGTAGAGAGTGAGTAGTAGAGTGTTGTAGAGAGTAGTAGAGAGAGAGTAGTAGAGAGTGAGTAGTACAGAGTAGTAGAGAGTGAGTAGTAGAGAGTGAGTAGTAGAGAGTAGTGGAGTAGTAGAGAGTGAGTAGTAGAGAGTAGTAGAGAGTGAGTAGTAGAGTGAGTAGGAGGGAGTAGTAGAGAGTGAGTAGTAGAGTGAGTAGTAGAGAGTAGTAGAGAGTGAGTAGTAGAGAGCAAGTAGTAGAGAGTGTATAGTAGAGAGTGAGTTGTAGAGAGTAGTAGAGAGTGAGTAGTAGAGAGTGAGTAGTAGAGAGAGTAGTAGAGTAGTACAGAGTGAGTAGTAGAGAGTAGTAGAGAGCGAGTAGTAGAGAGTGAGTAATGGAGAGTGAGTAGTAGAAAGTAGTAGAGAGCGAGTAGTAGAGAGTGAGTAGTAGAGAGTAGTAGAGAGCGAGTAGTAGAGAGCGAGTAGTAGAGAGTGAGTAGTAGAGAGTAGTAGAGTAAGTAGTAGAGAGTAGTAGAGAGTGAGTGGTAGAGAGTAGTAGAGTGAGTAGTAGATAGTGGGTAGTAGAGAGAGTAGTAGAGAGTGAGTAGTAGAGAGTAAGTAGTAGTGAGTGAGTAGTAGAGAGTAGTAGAGACTGAGTAGTAGAGAGTGAGTAGTGGAGAGTGAGTAGTAGAGAGTAGTAGAGTGAGTAGTAGAGAGTGAGTAGTAGAGAGTGAATAGTAGAGAGTGAATAGTAGAGAGAGAGTAGTAGAGAGAGCAGTAGAGAGTGAGTAGTAGAGTAGTAGAGAGTGAGTGGTAGAGTAGTAGAGTGAGTAGTAAAGAGTAGTAGAGAGTGAGTAGTAGAGAGTGAATAGTAGAGAGTGAGTAGTAGAGAGTGAGTAGTAGAGAGTGATTAGTAGAGAGAGAGTAGTAGAGAGTGAGTAGCAGAGTAGTAGAGAGTAGTCAGCCAGTATCAGTCAGTCAGTGTGAGCTAGAACAGCTCTGCTGACCTGGTTCTCTGGCTCTAAAGCAGCTCTGCTGACCTGGTTATCTCCCTCTAAAGCAGCTCTGCTGACCTGGTTTCTCTAGCTCTACAGCAGGTCGGCTGACCTGGTTCTCTGGCTCTAGAGCAGCTCTGCTGACCTAGTTCTTAGTCTACAGAGCAGCTCTGCTGATCTGGTTCTTTGACTCTACAACAGGTCTGCTGACCTGGTTCTCTGACTCTAAAGCAGCTCTGCTGACCCGGTTCTATAGCTTTTAAGCAGTTCTGCTGACATGGTTCTCTGGTTCTAGAGCAGCTCCGCTGACCTGGTTCTCTCCCTCTAGAGCAGCTCTGCTGACCTGGTTCTCTCCCTCTAAAGCAGCTCTACTGACCTGGTTTCTCTGGCTCTACAGCAGCTCTGCTGACCTGGTTCTCTGGCTACAGAGCAGTCCTACTGACCTGGTTTCTCTGGCTCTACCGCAGCTCTGCTGACCTGGTTCTTAGGCTCTAGAGCAGCTCTGCTGACCTGGTTCTCTGGCTCTAAAGCAGTTCTGCTGACCTGGTTCTCTCCCTCTAAAGCAGCTCCGCTGACCTAGTTTCTCTGGCTCTAGAGCACCTCCGCTGACCTGGTTCTATGGCTCTAAAGCAGCTCTGCTGACCTGGTTCTCTGGCTCTAAAGCAGCTCTGCTGACCTGCTTCTTAGGCTCTAGAGCAGCTCTGCTGACCTGGTTCTCTGGCTCTACAACGGCTCTGCTGACCTGGTTTCTCTGGCTCTACAGCAGCTCTGCTGACCTGGTTCTCTGCACTCACGATGTAAGCACCGGACTTTGCAAAAATATATTTAAAAATAATATAAGTTTATTATAAGTACAAATATATTATTTTTATGAATATCTCTTGCCCTAATATGTATATTCAAGACACATACATATCATTTTGGAACATAACATTTTTTGCGGGAGTCGTGCACCCAGCACACCCCAGCACGCATATGACGTCACGTGGGACCCACCACCGCACAAGCATCTCGTACCGTAATGCGCATGTGTCGCGAATGCGCGGGAGCAGAAGTCGCGGACAGGTCGCATACCAATCGCGCACATCACGTAATATTAAATGTATATGCTGTAACTGAAAAACACGCAGGCATCGCACACCGTACGCGGATCCTTCACGACTTTTCTAAATTCAGTACAAAAAGTAGGTATAACTATCACACTTAAAAATTTATATTTAAAAAACCTTTGAAATTCACTGAAAAAAAACATAGGTTTCAGAGACGTTATAGTTAGAAATTGGCATTTAAAAAAGCTTTGAAATTCACTGAAAAAACCATAGATTTCAGAGACGTTATAGTTAGAAATTAGCATTTAAAAAACCTTAGAAATTCACAGAAAAAAACATAGGTTTCAGTGGTGAAATAGTTAGCTGGCCATTTCTCTCATTCAAAACCATAGAAATTCCTCTGTTGTAGTTAGTTCTGCTAACTATAACTGGCGCGCCCGCAATGCACTGGAGGATTGCCCATCCAGGGCGGGATGAATTCTTTAATCTTAATTGAATTAGGAAGTCATGATAGATTCATGTACTTGGATATCTGCATCCGAGGATTTGTAGAATGGGGGCTGTAATCTTGAATTGGCCCAGAGAGGACGTGAATGTATTTCCCAATGTTCTTTAACGTGTACAAGAGTACCTATTATTTAATCAGGACATTTGACTGAATATTGAATGATGTGCACTATACCTGATTTTAATGAATTGCATTGTACAGCAAATATTTAATAGAATGGTGTTTGCGAACACAACGGATCCCTTTGTGGACACTCCTTTATCGCAAGAATTAGGGGGGAATAGTGGCGAAGAATTATCTTTTGTGACTGTATCATTACATCAAGGTCATACAAATATGTTTTGTGAAACGGAGCGCCGTGAAGCGGCACAGAATATGTTTCGGAAACGTAATGGCAACAGTGCACGTGACAGTAGTGAAGAGGCGGTTCCGATGAGCGTGAACACCAAACTTAATGCCTTGGAGAGATTGTATGAGCGGGAGGTCAGGAAGTGGTGGGAGGCCACCTCACTACAAAGTTATATTGAGGTTAACCGAGTACCACGCGGGCTGCGTATTTACACTGTCCCCGTGTATGAAAATCCGGATCCCCGTTTGCTCGATGAATGGGCAGAACACACGGCCCAATCGTGCAAGGGGATGTTGGTCATACTCGTGAGATTTGCATGGAGTGACCGCGAGGCAGCTTTGCTCAAAATAAAGGAATTGGAGGAAGAACTACTCAAAGAACCAGACCAAAGCAAACTGGAGGAAAAGAGAGAAGCAATGAAAAAACGTTTGAAAACTTATGAGCAGAAAATAAAAAAACGCAAGGAGGAGAAGTTTGAACACGATGAACGCGACTATAATCTTGGACGTATACTAACTTTCGCCCAAAAATATGACAATCCAAGAAAGGAGTTAAAGAAGAAACCGACACAGACACCAGTGGATAACCAGGACACCACCGAATCAGATGTCACAGGTGGTGAAACATCGGGTGAGGACACTGATAGAAGTCATGGCGCCGAGGCCACCCCTTTTCACGAAGAATTCAAACTGATTCGGAAACAACAGCAACAGGGAGGCAAAGGCAAACCCCCGGAATCCTCGGCAAGAGGAAGAGGAAGACGAGGCGGGGTGGCGGGGGCCGCAAGAAACGACCATTCACCACCAGTCACTCGCAGCAGGAAGGGTTTCAACAAGCGGAGGTAGATGATAACAATCTAACAATCATCAACCTGACACCTAAAATCCTCACCGAAACTGAAATATCGGTGTTGAAACTTGGACTTTCATTCTGTCCACAACGAAAAATGGAATTCGCACAAACACGGATAGACTTATTTAAGTTTACTCGAAAGCTGAAATTATTTAAATATTTCAAATTGAAACCTATTACAAAGAAGAGCCAATCAATAGGTACGAGCGAATCTGAGAGATCTCTGAGAAATTTAACAGGAACGGATCTTGGAACACTACGCACTATGGATAGCCTACTGGAAGTCAATGTGGAGGCTGGCGAGACAACCATCGGTCAAACCCAACTTTTGGCTGATTTGGATGTACCGCAGCAAGGTGGTAAAAGCTTGTTTAAACCGAAATCTGTGTTTCTTCCACAAATGCCCACAGATGCGGTGGACACATTCTCGGATTCAGTCATAAAAGACCTACTTCGTTTTCGCAGCGAAGGGAAATATCGGAAAAACGCCAACAACTTCTCAAAGCAACAACAATTGGCACTAGAAAACCTGTGCAATGACGTCACTCTTGTCTGTAAACCTTCAGACAAAGGAGGAAATATTGTCTTATTAACTCAAGAACAATACCATCAGGAAGTGTATCGGCAACTTAATGATCCTTTACACTATGAAAAAACCACCATGCTATTGTACAATCAGGGCATCACGGACTTTCATCTCATGTTGTCTTCCTGATATAAGAAAAACCTACTGGAGGCAGATGAACATTTGTTCCTGAGATGTTTGAACCCTATCATTCCCACCTTTTACTATCTACCTAAAGTTCATAAGGACATAATAAATCCCCCAGGTAGGCCCATTGTGGCCTCCTTGGGAAGTTTGACCGAACATTTGTCCGTGTACATTGATCATTTTTTGTTCCAACAGGTGGTACTATTGAAATCGTATCTCAGAGATACCAAAGATTTTCTGGTACAAATTGAACGAGTGAAATGGGAACAGGGTTTCTGCTTAATGGTATTAGACATTGCTAGTCTTTACACATGTATAGCACACAGTGATGGAATGAGAGCAGTCAAGCATTTTCTTGCCAATCGCCCACTATGTTTGATGGATCATAGTGCTATGATCATTGAGTTCATTGAATTTTGCCTTACTCATAATGTTTTCATCTATCAGAAACAGCTATACAGACAAGTCTCGGGGACGGCCATGGGCACCTGCTTCGCCCCCAGTTATGCGAATCTTTTCGTAGGCTGGTGGGAGGAGCAGGTGGCATGGGCCGAAACCAACAAAACTTGGACAGATAGAGTTGTGGTCTGGCATCGTTATATCGATGACCTTTTCATAATTTTTAGGGGCTCCCCAGCATTGGCATCTGAATACATACAAATTTTAAACATTAACAATGTTAATTTGAAATTCACAGGGGAGGTGAGCACAGAGGCTGTCAATTACCTGGATCTTAGTGTATTTGTTTCGGAAGGGAAATTACACACTAAATTATATCGTAAACCCACGGCAGGGAATGCTATTTTACATTCTTCTAGCAGTCACCCTAAGAAACTGATCGACAGTATCCCCTATGGGGAACTGTTACGTTTAAGGAGAAACAATACCAGGGAGACAGATTTCGATTCTTCATCTAAAGAAAGCCTTGCACGCTTCAGACAGAGAGGGTATAGTGAGAATATACTTAACAGAGCCCTCAACAAGGCCAAATGTGCAAATAGAACGGACCTCTTAAGCAACCAATACAAACAGAGGGAGGAAGAAAACACTGGAACATTCAGACTGATCACTACATTTTCTAAGGATGCAGGTCATCTGAGACGCATCCTAAAAAAGAATTGGGCCATTCTTTTATCAGATACCATCATTGGTAGTGACCTACCTCCTAATCCCCTGGTAACGTTCAAGAAGGCCAGATCCCTTAGGGACACCCTGGTACACAGCTATCAACCTACTGCAGATCCGAAATCACCATTTGGGGCTCTTAATGGTTTTTTCCCCTGTGGTAAGTGTAAGGCCTGCAAGAAAAGTAAAAGGACCTTATCTTACACTGTCCCAGGTTTAGCAACACCGAAGAAAATTAGCAAATTTCTCACATGCACCACTCCCTACACCATATACTGTTTGACCTGTCCTTGTGGACTCCGTTATATTGGCAGCACTATTCATCCTGCCAAGATACGGATCCTAGAGCACATGAGGGCTATTGCCAATTTTGACGAGTCCTATCCCGTTGCTCGGCATTTCAATCAATGTCACAAGAGAGATCGTGATTTACTAACATATTTTTGCTTGGATCAAGTACCCATCAACCCTAGGGGAGGTGATAGGATACAAAGACTTAGACGTCTTGAGTCACGGTACATTATTGATCTGCAAAGTAAAAATCCGTCTGGTCTGAACAGTAGTGAGGAGTTAGCGGTACATCTAGGAGAATGATATATTAAATATCAAATTATTTTACTGTATATCTATTATCTGTTACTGTATAGGACGTTTGTATTTGTTGAGTCCTCTCTCTCTCTATCTTCTTCTTTTCTATTTTGTTACTACAGGCACTGTTTTAACCATTATGTGTTGAGGATTGAAAGCCGCTGACCACTGTTTTATTTCTTGGAAATATCAGGCTTGTTTCCGCATAGAATGTACGCCCATCCAGGTCTTTATTATTATTGTTGATGAAGTGCATTTATTTTGATGCTTTAAGTCACCATTTGATACGTTCTAGCGGAATATTGAGATATCATGCTTGCTTTCGCGTTATAAGAATGTATGCCCATCCCGGGCTTTATCACTGTTGGTGAATTGCATTTATTGTGATGCTTGATGGTACGTTCAAAGATGGCGGAATATTAACATCCTGATTTCAGGATTCTGTTAGTCTTTCTACCATGTTGATTGTGAACATGAGCGCGAAACATGAATTTAAAACAGCGGCGATGCTGGCGTTCCGAGCTTAACATCGAGAAATTCGAGTAGCCGAAACGCGTCTGTTATGAGCGCCAAGGGTTCCTAATAAATCATCTTTTGGAACTCTCCCCCCGTGAGTGCTGTCGTCTGTGTTCCGGTATGATTACCGATTGGCAGTGTGGAGCTGTAATATATATATATATATATATATATATATTATCTACTGGCGGTCGCCAGTAGATAGTTATAGTTAGGACCGTGTTTCCATAGGAAATCCGCAACATTCTATTTGGAATAACTTTGGCGCCGGTTGACGAATCCTCTCGAAATTTTCAAAACTAATGGGGCGCTACCCTCCGCTCCTACCCTGAAAGTCTCGGGGGGATTCGTCAAGCGGGGGCTGAGAACAAAGGGGGTCCCAAAACGCGTTTTCCCCATGCATTTTCCCATGAGACCTTTAGTCCGAGCTACAGCCCGAACGGCTGAACAGAATTACTTGAAATTTGGCAGAGAGGTAGTCCTCAGGTCAGAGATGTGCCTTTTGCAGGTCTGGTGTAAATCTGTTCAGTAGGTCCTGAGAAAATAGCATTTAAATCAATATATATATCTGTAAGCACGCTCCGTGCGCTTACGGTAAGCTTACCGTACGCGTACGGTGCCGTGCGCGAGCTCAATTCTGATTGGTGGTTACATGACTGTAAACATTCGAATCGGTCGAAATCAGAAAGTGTCGGCCGCCATTTTATGTCTCTCGCTCTGAAAAACAAAGGTGGATAACGTGAAAAGGGGGCAACGAAGAGAGTTGCAGACCCCCTAGCGTGCCCACAGCGCGCGCACGGTGCTCAAAGCGCACCGTGCGCGCAGGGTGTGTGCACGGTGAAAAACCAGAAAAAACAATTAAAAATAAATACATAACTTAGCATTTAAAAAACGTACAAATTCACTGAAAAAACCATAGGTTTCACACACGTTATAGTTAGGAATTAGCATTTAAAAAACCTTGCAAATTCACTTAAAAAACCATAGGTTTCACACAAGTTATAGTTAGCTGTACATTTCACACGTAAAAAACCAATGAAATTCCACGTTATAGTTAGATCAGGTAACTATAACTTGCGCGATCGCAATCCACAATGTGTCATTTCAGATGTCATCATTGATGTCATGAGTGATGTCACTGACCATGTCATGAGTGATGTAATATGTGACGTCATCAGCAGTTTATTGTGGGCGCGCAAGTTATAGTTACCTGATCTAACTATAACGTGGAATTTCATTGGTTTTTTACGTGTGAAATGTACAGCTAACTATAACTTGTGTGAAACCTATGGTTTTTTAAGTGAATATATATATATATATGCAAATACCTAGCGCATTCTTCCACTTCCCAGCAGGCGAGGAGGAAAGCACACGGACACCAAGCGTGCTTCACGAAGATTTATTCAGAAGTCAGCAACGGCATGACATGTCATTACGCGTTTCGGCCACCAGGTGGCCTTGATCACATGAGGTAACAACCATACTGAACATCCTTATATACACAGCATTTTGTGATCATGTAAAATACCAAAATGTTCTTGTGCAAAATATATATATATATATAAAGGCGATGATTTCTCTGCACCTCCACAGCAATGGCGAACAGAGACGCGAACCCAGCGAAATGAGGTTAAATGGAGTTCTTTATTTTTCTTGAACCTCGAACCTGACGCGTTTCGGGCTTCGGAAGCCCTTGCTCATATATATATAACAACATATTGTTATATTCCATATTAGGTGCCCTATATAGGCTCGGGTTACATTATAAACTTTCACCTATGATCCAGCGCCAATATCAATAATTGATCAGGGATCAATACTCAACATTTCACTACAGTGGCACATACAGATTCATCCAGTATCCCTGTGGTGCTGGGGTCAATTTGTTTCATTCCTCATCAATTTTTCTTTATGAGTTCTTGTGACATTCATTAAATAACTAATACCATTGTCACCTCTCCTTCAATTTGGTCGATGGACTAATTAGTTGAATAGTTGATGATAATGATAAGACGCTAGCTCACTAAACATTTGTCAAAATTAATCACAGACTATCGGTAGGGTTAATTAAATTAGTTTATCTAAAATTCAATGTAAATGCTCATTTGCATTAGGTGGCAATTATAAACATCAGACCTCATGAAAGGAAACAATTTACATACAGGCAGACTCAATATGCAAAGACATTATGCGATGAAGGAGTGGATAGAGTAAGAGACATAAGATGCACCACCCGGAAATTTGGGGCTATGGAGCTCCGAATCACGGAGTCTCAATGTGGAGGCCCAATGGTGGGCTTGAAACGTCTCAGACAGCGGCACACAACTGAGGCACACACTACAAGACCCACAAACCAATGCGGACTCAATGGATTTGCCCATTGGAGGGCTCATATTTTTAAGTGGGAGGTATGGCCTCTATGCCAAAATGACTGTCGCGTCTCTGAAGAGTGCAATGAGCACTGACGCGTTTCGTGCTCATTACACTCTTCAGAGGTGTGACAGTCATTTTAGCATAGAGGCCACACCTCCTACTTGAAAATATGAGCCCTCCAATGGGCAACTCCAATGAGTCTGCGTTGGTTTGAGACGTTTCAAGCCCACACAATGGGCCTCCACTCGCACATTCGGCTTGTTAATCCTCTATGGATGCCTCCACATTGAGACTCCGTGATTTGGAGCTCCGTGGCCCCAAATTTCCGGATGGTGCATCTCCCGCGGCTGGAAGGCCGCGTAAAAATCAAAGCTCCAAGGTTCCCACCTGTGGAGACGCACTCTGACATCCACTGCAGCAACCTTCATGAGGTAAAAGCCGGATCGGCGTGCGGATTCAGTTTACAGCATGCCTGTTGATTCACGCCTAGAAGACTTGAATCACTTTGTCCTCCCGCGCTGCCATGAAAATTCGAAACACCACGGAGGACGAAGTGATTCAAGTCTTCTAGCCAAAAAGAAAGGATAAAACGAAGAGTATAAACGACGTTTCACCACCACCCTAGGCGTAGATAGCCTGGAACGCAATTCAAAAGAAGGACGCTCCTGCCTGAAACGACCTGAACAGGATATACTTGAAAGCGGTCCACTACTGCCTTAAAAAGAAAGAATGATGTTGCCAGCAGAAACATAGATCGGCTGATCTAGTTATGAAGTTGAGCTTGTCGGTCCTGAGGAGAACCCCGCTAATTACGTTTGGGTGTTCGAAACGCATCGACCTTTTTGTGACCAATTGAGTGTTTACATCTGTGCAAATTGTTTTCAATTTTGTATTGTGTTTTTGAAACGAATTCACCTTTGGTCTTGTCTCTTGTGCTTAAAATTATTTGTGTTATTTGCAGAGAGTCTGTGTGTTTTTGTAAGTATGGTTGTGAGGCTGCTGAAATGAGTGTGGTAAGATTGTAGAATTGGAAAAAATTGAAGCAGTGAGTTAAAAAAAAGTTGTGGTTGGTGGTGTGAGAGATATGTTGACGTGGTGTTCTGAAAAAATTTGGTATGTTTATAAATTTTAATGATTTTCAATAATCCATAGAAATGACTATGTGGATAAATACATTTTGATAGATTCAAACAGAGATAAAAGGTCTTGTAGTCACATTGTTTGACTTCAATGTGGTACGTATAAAAGAAAAAGTGTTTATCAGTATTGGCATTTTGTTGTTCATTGGCTATTTCGGGATCAGCCTTACTGATTTTGAATCCAAACCCTCGTTGTTTCTTCTAAAGCATAAAGGTTACTGCATTTCAGTGTGATTACGGGTTAATTTAGGCATGCACAAAGCAATTGCCCCGGGTTCATGTGGGTGCACATTTAGTTTACTACGTTTAGCTACTGTTAATATGGATAATAGGGGTACTTGATCCGAGCAGGTTTCGCTTTTGCGAAACCCTGCTCCATCAATTCCCCCCTCTTATGGCTTTAGAAGCCATCATAAAATACCTACCATACCGAGTGCCATCTTTCAACTAATTTTAAAACTTTGTACTCTTTTCTCTTTTTTTGGCACCCTCATTTAAATCTTTCATTAAATGATAATATTCTCCTTTCATCTCTTCTAATTCCATCTCTTCTCTTTTTCTCTTTCTTGCTCTCCTATTATTTTTTAGTTCCGTTATCTGTTTTCTATCACTTTTCCACTTACGATATTTATTATTACCAGAACTATCATTATGATTGAGACTACTGACATTACTATTTTTCCTAGCAAACTACTTCCAAAAGTCGAAAAACATTTGCTTACTGAAGAGAAACTCTTACCAAGTTTCTCCCACACACCGTCAACCTTCAGTTGGGTCAAATCTGTATGTAATTTCATAATATTCCTTATGTATTCCTCTATTCCTTTACTTTTATCAGTAATATAAGTGCAGCAATGTAGAACTTTCAACATTCCACAGACTCCACACTCTTTTGCCAATAAAATATCAAGGGCAAGTTGATTTTGCAAAACCATTGATCTGATTGCAACCATTTCTGTGTCAATCATCAAAAAACCACCAGCAGTATCTGTAGATAATCGATCAACCACTGTGGACAATTTTCGAATTTTGTGCGAATCCAGAACGACTCCAACTGTGGGTATCAGTGCACCAAAAATATCACCTACTATTTTCGAGAAACTTGCTCTTTTGTTATGTGTTAGTCCTTGCTCTACTTCATTTAGTTTATGCTTGCTCTAATCCATATGATATACCTTTGGAAAGACTATAGCAAAATAGCAACTTCCATACCAATGTGCAGGCAACCTATAATATGCTTTCTTGCCACACACATAATATACTCCTGGAAAAACAGGATCAGTTCCACCTTTCAATCCCCAACCTCCAGTAATTTGGAAGATATGCTCACATTCACTAGAACCAATAAAATAGTTATTATAGTTAGTCTTAGTTCTAAGCAGACAAATCTTCCCTTTCTGTGACTAGTCCAGAGACATTGCAGCGTATTTTTCGCCTTTTCATAATTTCCTTCTCTAAAATCCCAAGGTGGTAGTCGAACGTCTGTTCAGCAGCTTTCTTTTGGAAATGTTCTCTTCTACTTTCTACCATTTCTAGAAAAATCTTTTCTTCTAATTTTAACCTACAAGTAAAATTATTTTTAGAAGCATATTCTATGTCCAAAGTTTTAGTAATATGGAAAAATTCTCCCATATGTCTTGCATTCTTAGCACTTAACTCTTTATTCAATTCTTTAATAACAGGAATTTCAGTAAATACTAAGTTTATATTAGAGAATTGATTCTCAAGTTTCCACGTTGCATGAAACAGGCTGGTAAGTATACTACAAAACTCACCATATGTTAATGAAAGGTGGTGATAAGTCACCCCTTCAGAAACAGACGAGGGTAATTGCATGCACACATAATCACTCACATTCATCATTTCAATATATTAATAAAGTAACTTGGTAAAGGCATTTTATGAGAAATCACTAATTGATTTATCATGATGGAGTATGCTTCCATCCAAAGGTACTATTTTAGTATTTGGGGTTTCTTTAGTGACATCATTCATTCTTTCACTTGTTATATCATTAGTATTGTTTCTTTTGTCAGTCACCATTACAAAAGGTATAAGAACAGTTAATAGTATCCACACAAATGTTAATAATAAGACACTACATAAGCAAGCTTTAAAACATCTATGTTTTAAACTAGGCTTTGGAAGTTCAGTCACTTCTGCTTCAGCCGTTTTCTTTCTAAAAAATGTTTAAAAAATCTATCTATACTTCTAATTTTAGACAAAAAAGAATAAAAATAGTAGCATAATACTAAACTTCAAAGCTTTCTTCTTTAGCCCCTTCTTTTTTATTCTTTTCTTTCGTCAGCTTCTAGTTTTTATTTCATTTTCTTTTTTCCTTTCAGACCCTAAGGTTGCACCTTAACTTATCACAGTTCTTTAAGGAGGTCTTAGTTTGCTTTCATCAATTTGTTCAGTGTCAGATTTGTTTTGTTCTTTGTTTGATTCTGTATCTTCTACTTCTTCAAGAATCACATATGTCCATTCGGGTGCTCTACATTTTTTACTTGGTATTCTCACTCTTCGGGTTATTTGTACTAGATCGCTTCCTATTTCTTCCTGATTTGTTTGACCGGAAATTTGTTACACTGCTCTGGTCTTTTTCTTAACCTTCTTTTCACAAGTGTGTATTTCAGTCTTTTTACTCCAATTGGCCAATTATCACGTTTTCTTGGTTTCTTTGCCTTGACTCCGTCTTCACTTTCTACAATTTGTTCACAGGTTCTCTTGCTTGCCCTTTCTGCTGGCTGTTTTCTTTCTTGATTTTCTGTTTCTTTCTGTTCTTCTGTCCCTACATAACTTCTCTTTCAACTGTAAATTCACTCTCTTCTGACTCAGATAAAGTTTCACATGTTTCTGATTCTGCTGGAAATTCACCTTCTTCTGGATGATCAGTGATTTTACTTCTTTCTGGTACCACAACAGTCTTCGGGAACCCTTAAATCTCTTTTCCACTCTGCTCGACCTGAGCTTGGCTGTTCACCATCCGTTGGTTCGTTAGAATCTATCACTCTAGATTCATCAGCTTCACACACTTCAGCCACTGACCTTTGATTATGATTTACCAGTTGTGGCTCTCTCAGTCTTTCAGGTGGATCTAGGATTCGTTTTGGGAGGCTCGCATGAATCCAATTAGGTAAGCCAGCACACTTCACTGCTGTTGTCAGTACCAGAATAACTTGACAAGATCCGTGCCACCTGGGGTCTAGACACAATTTTCTTACATGTTTCTTGACATAGACCAACTCACCAGGACTCAGATCATGAGCCTGATTTCTATGTATCATTGTGGCATCTTCTCCAACCTGGTGAGACACAGAACATACCAGTTCAGCCAATCCTCTGCAATAGTCAATCACCAGATCATCAGATATACCCATTAGTCTGTTTGCAGGTACATATGCCTGTCTCATTGTTCTTCCCATGAGAATTTCATGAGGTATCAATCCAGTCTTATTGTCAGGAATGCTTCTTAGACTCATCAGCACAAGAAGTAAAGTGTCAGGACATTTCAGAAATGTGGATGCACACACTTTCCCTAACCTGGAATTTTATAGTGCCGTTAAGTTGTTCAACCACTCCAGATGCTTCTGTTCAATTTTAAATGCTGCACAAATCTGTCAGATTATCTCATTGTTAAAATGAGTTCCGCAATCTGTTTCCAAAGTGACTGGAATTCCAAACCTTGGGATTAATTCTTTCAAAAGCAGTTTAGCTACTGTAAGGCTGTCATTTCTTCTCGTGGGGTTGGCTTCCATCCAACGAGAGATAAGCAAACAATGACTAGGACATATTTAATCTGAGTCGACGTCAATGGCCATGAGGTCATCAAGCTGTTGCTGCAACATCATTTTAATGCTCTCCATCTTCCATGGCACAGGCCTTGGGACACACATAGTGGCACAAAGACCACAGATGGCGGGGCCACACTGCATACAGAGACAACAGGAAAAAATGATGGCCAAAACCACTCCAAGGAATGTTAATACCTTCCATTCCCATTTGGACAGTAATCCCCAAAACCATTCCAATAAAGACCAATCTCCTTCGTCCTGATGAATCGACTCGGAGATCACATGTAATTTGGAGATGGCTTGGTATACCGTAGGGGCGTCGTCAGGTATATAAATGCAACAGCTAGAATGAAAAGGCAAGGAAATAGAAGTAGGGACAGATTTGTGCTGCATAGCATGAACAATCCAACCTATACAAGCCAATAAGACACTAGAAAACATAAGAACACACAATGTTATGCCACATTGACTGTATATTACAATATTTCTTTCTCATCTCTTCCTTCTTATTATTCTTTCCCAATTTGACATCCATCCTCTAAAATTGTTGCTCACGGCAATCTTCCTTACTCACTTGGCTGTGATTATTAGCCGTCCTATGACACTGCAAGTCCTGGGGGCCTAGCCACTATACAGGTCACAAACCAAGACTCCTACCGTGACCCTGCAACCTGGACAGATGATACATGTCATGAAAGAGATGAGAATCTCAGGTGTCCTTGACCAGTCTAGGCCTTAAATTATATTGAGTTCTGTTCAGTACAGTCCTGGTCCCGAAATAGTGTCTGTGGATCTGTAGTGTTCAATCGGAGATGTGGCGGTACGGCTTCTTGTAAAATGTCGTCATCTTCTTTCTCTGACCGAGTTCCATCTAGGTGTGCACTACTGAAAGGTACAAACCGGGGGACCCTTTCGCCTTCAAAATCACCTACACCCTTACGGACTCACTGGTCAAAAGGCAAGGGCAAGGGCACCTTTTTGCAGTGCACGCCATGGATCCAGTTCTTTTTCCCTTTGACTTTCGCTGCTGTAGGTGTCACCAGAAGAACCTGTCGAGGCGCCTTCCAACGAGGTTCCAAATTCCTTGTCCTCTGAAAATTCTTCACACAGACCCAGTCTCCCGGTTGGATAGAATGACCTGGGTCTGTGGAGGCCTCTGGTAAAGCGTTTTGAACCTGTTGGTGGAGAACACGTAATTTAGTGGTGAGGTCATGTAAGTAGTCAATCAGCATTGGATACTGTATGTCAGAATACTTTTTAGGGCGAGGGACTCCCCAAACATTAGCCGGGCGCCCAAAAACATCCTCGTATGGGCTGAGTCCCAAACGAGAATGCACTGCTGTTCTAGTGGATAGGAGAGCCAAAGGTAAAGCATCGGGCCAGGCAAGTCCCGTGCTAGCCTGTACCTTTGCAAGCTTAAGTTTGAGAGTGCCGTTATAGCACTCTACCAAACCCGCTGATTGGGGATGGTTCGCCGCATGGAATTTCTGCCCGATACCAAGACCGGCACACACCTTTTTCATAATTTGGCCCACAAATTCACTTCCATTGTCACTCCAGACAATGCGTGGCAAACCAAACCTAGGGAAGAACACTTTTAGAAGAACTTTGGCAGTGGACAAAGCAGTGTTGTCTTTCAGGGGGTAGGCCTCTATCCATCTGGAGAAGGCACACACCACCACCAAAACATATTTGAGATTGTTGCATCGTTCCATGTGAATATAATCAATTTGCAACACCTCAAAAGGATATGTTGGGGGAGCAAAATGACCTGCTGGAGTTGGGGTTCCCTTTCCTGGATTATGCATCAAGCAAACAATACAATGCTTCACTAAATTATCTGCACATTTTGGAATCCCTTCGTTCAGCCACACTGGAGCCAGAAGCTTACATATTCCTTTTGCACTGATGTGGGCTGGACCATGTGCCATAGCAACT
This sequence comes from Triturus cristatus, assembly GCF_964204655.1. NCBI lineage: Eukaryota > Metazoa > Chordata > Amphibia > Caudata > Salamandridae > Triturus > Triturus cristatus. The sequence goes on from NC_140584.1 coordinate 982,358,327, forward strand.
ACAGGCAGTACATAGGCATCTGGTAACAGCCAATGCTGATGTTCTGACAATTCTATCCAACATCCCATCGCGTCTAACATTCCTGTACCCTCTTTCCACTTACTCAACTCTTTCTCTGTAGCCTCTCCTTGAATCGATCTCACACTTTCTATTGTATCCTCACACATTCCTTTTTCCTTGACCCAATTTGCAGGGCCCGCAACATACATGCGACTCATAGCATCTCTGGCTGTTTCTTTCGCTACCTCATCCGCAAAAGCATTCCCGCGACCAACATCATCAGTAATCCTCTTATGCGCACTACACTTTATGATTGCTATCTGGGTAGGCAAACCAAGTGACTCAAGAAGATCAGTTACCAACTGACCATGCTGTATTTTAGTACCGTGGGAGGTAAAGAATCCTCTTTCCTTCCACAAACGACCAAAACTATGTGCCACACCAAATGCATACTGACTGTCGGTATATACATTCACTCTCTTCCCCTTAGATAACACACACGCTCTGGTCAAAGCTATCAGTTCAGCCGCCTGAGCTGAATTATGTCTGATGCGTGCTGTCTCCACGATTGTATGCAAGGTGGTAACAGCATAAGCTGAAGTTGTTTCACCATTAGGGAGTTTAAAACAAGAACCATCCACCCATAGGATCCCATCCGGGTCCATTAGTGGTGTATCTTTCAAATCAATCCTACCTTTTGTCTCCTTCTCAGTACGGAGAAAACAATCATGTTGTTCCTGAATACCTTTCTCTTCTGGAAGAGGTAACAATGTGGCTGGATTTAAAGTGTTACATCGTTTGATGTGTACATGACTAGCCAAGAGCGTCAGCTCATACCCAGACAAGCGAGCACTTGTAAGATGCTGCGTTTTCATCCTATTTAGCAAGGTATCCACTGCATGTGGTACCATAACAATAAGAGTGTTATCTAGCACCACTCCAGCAGATTGACGAATAGAAATTGCTGCTGCTGCTGCTGCTGTAGCTTTAAGACAACTAGGCAATGCCTTGGCTACTGGATCTAATGTAGCCGAAAAGTAGGCACATGGCCGCTGCTTGTCTCCAAATCGTTGTCTTAAGACTGACAACGCACAACCCTCTCTTTCATGGACAGAGCGTGAAGGGCTTACTGTAATCCGGAGTACCCAACACAGGAGCAGAGCACAGAGCAGCACGTAAATCAGAAAAACTCTTCTGGCATTTGTCAGTCTAAGAAAGGGGTTGGGGTGTGTCTTTCAAAGTGAGTGCCAACAAAGGTTTAGCCAACAAAGAACAATTTGGAATCCACTGTCTACAATAAGAGGTAATGCCCAGAAAGGCACGCACTTCTCTTTGTGTGGATGGCACAGACATTTGTGCAATTGCTTGAATACGTTCTGGGGTCAGTCGCCTTCCCTCCTTCGACAAGAGATGACCTAGATAGGTAACCTCTTGGCGGGCATATTGTAATTTAGAAGGTGAAACCTTATGGTGAAGGTCAGACAAGTGACGCAATAGTGCAATAGTCACGTTCTTGCAAATATCCTCTGTATCAGCAGCAATCAATAAATCATCCACATACTGAATAAGGGTAGCACCTGGCGGCAAAGGAAAAGCATCAAGCTGGCACTTCAGAGCTTGGCTATAGATGGAGGGACTTTCACAATAGCCTTGGGGTGCGCGCTTGAACCGGAAACTTCGGCCTCCTAAAGAGAAGTCAAAAATATCCCTACTCTCTTCAGCAATGGGGATGCTGAAGAAAGAATTTTTCAGATCAATAACAGAAAACCAAGCTGCCGAGGCAGGTATCATAGTTAACAGGGCAGTGATATCTGGAACAACAGGAAACTGCGGTACAACAATTTTATTAACCTCCCGGAGATCAATAACAAAACGATAAACAGGAGGCTGAGAAGGATCAGTGCGTTTAAGAACCGGGAGAACAGGACAATTGCATACATTCCCCCTCGTCTCCTCAACCACAAACTTCTGAACCAAATCATAAATAATAGCAAAAAGTGCTCTTTCACCATCATTGGGAATTTTGTATTGAGGGATGCGTGGCAATTTGGCATTGGGCTTGAGGGTAACGACATAGGGTGGGATCTCAAGACAACCAACATCATTTGGACCCGTAGCCCAAAGTGTCACAGGGAGAGAGAGCAATTCAGGTGGAAATTGATCTTTAGACAAATACATTGGAGAAGTCAGTTTTCGCCCCAAAACGAGATGTACACCAGAAGGAGAACAATATATCGTTGCATGCAATCTTTTCAATAAATCCAAACCCAACAGATTTTCGCCGCAATCAGTCTTTAAAAGAAGCGGAGCTTCCAAATCATAAGAACCAATTGAAATAGGCAGAGGACAAGAGACCGGGCTATGAACTGGGGCGCCAGAAAATCCTACGGATACGTTTGTTAAGCCAGACAAAGGTGCCCCAGGGAGTTTGGAGTGAATAATAGAACTTCTCATCGCACCAGTATCTAAAAGAATTGGCTCTGAAACACCCATTGTAGTGACATTAACATAAGGCCCATTCTGATCTACTGGAATCGATACAACTCCCTCACTTTGTCTATGGCTGTCCTAGTTAGCGTGAAGACCGTCATTCTCACCTTCAACATAGTAATCATCAATGTAATACTGTGTAGACTGAGTATTTTGCTGATCAAAGTAGTTCATAGAATGTGGAGGTGGAGGGGAACGCTGTGTCTGGGGCGACATACCTCGACCTCTACCCCTGGGCGCTAACTGGGAACCACCACGACCTTGTGGAGTAGATAGTCCTCCATTACGCTGTAATAAAACCGGGCAGCCATTCTTAAAATGACCTTCCTCCCTACAATAGGCGCATTGGTTAGGACCTAACAAAGACCGCGGAATATAGGGCTCAGGCTTTTGACACACCATCTGAAACTGGGGAGGCTGTTGAAACTGGCGTTGAGCAGAGCGAGGAGGATAAGCTTGTTGCAGAAGAACCTTCGTTTTTAATTCTTTAGTCTTTTTCTCTTGGTTGTCTTTTTCCTCTTTGTCCCTGTTTTCGTAATATTGAGCAGTAACCAATATCTGAGCAGAAGAAGAAACAGCCCATGAACTTTCAGAGTCTTTTAATTTATGTGACAACTCGGGGAGCAAATTAAATACGAATTTATCTACAAATAATCGCTGTCCACCCTCCGTAGTCATATCCTGACTACTGTGATCAATAAACGTCTCCTCAAAACGAGTGAAGAAATCGGAGACACTCTCACCTTTCTTCTGTCTACACGCAGCTAATTTATCCCATTTAACTAGTAAAGCGGGCATCATTGTTTTCATTAAAGTAATAATCCTACCAGGGAGTTCTGTGATCAAAACATCAGGCTTAGCACCACCCACTTGTGCTCTATCCGAGGCAGTTATAGCATTCCATGTACCACCCAATTCTTGAACGTGATCCTCTCTACGAATCCGAGCCCATAACGCTTGTGGGACTACATTTCCCATCAACATGTCAATATCGGCTAAATTCATAATACAGGCATCAACAGTCTGGGACAATTCTTTATAGTAACCAGCAGGGTTTTTACGGGGATCCGGTAAAAATTGTTCGAAGGCCAAAACATCAGATCTCTTCAAGGGGACATGTACCCATATACGCCGGAAGTGAGCGGGAATAGCTGGATTATTACCTGCTTGCGCAACCTGTTCCCTCCATATCGGAGGAACCTCTCTCATTGGGTAATGGTTCAATGTCTGCCAAACAGCAGGACCAGAATCAAGAAACGTTTGTGAAGAAAATAACGACCTAAAAGTAACAAGTGTCCTTACGGCGTCCTCAACTTTAGAACCCACAATGAGTCCTTTATCGAAATTAGCCTGAACATCCAACAGACCCTGGGGAAGTAAACCCAAATCCATATCCTCCCATCCTTTAGCGAGAGTGTCACACATAACATTAAATACATATCTCTGCGTGGGCGCATCCCACTGATAAAAAGGTGATCATGATATCTTTCACACTATACTGGGGACCCTTCTCGATCCATTTGCGAGCGAGAGAGTCCAATACCACCCGTTCGTCGGAACCTGGAAGTTGACTACGAGACTGTCTTCGAGAGAAAGCCGGAGACATGTTCAGAGTCTCAAAGAAAGGGGACAAGAAACCAGAGACAGTATCTGTTATTCGTTTGCGCACAGTAGGAGAATTAGACATAAGGACAGGGGACAAGGTATTAGGCGATACAGGAGAGGAACTGGCAGTTATAAGGGGAGCCGAAGGCAAAGAAGATTGATGTTCAGGAGATGGAGACAAAGGAATCGGTGGCACGAGAGGTGGGAGTGACAATACCGGAAGGGGCAAATGTGAAAGAACCGGAACAGGTGGGGGGACAACAGGCAACTGAACAGGTTGTAACAACGGGGGTGCATTAGCACCTTGTACATAGGGTGGAGGCAATCTCAATAGGTGAGACATCAAAGGGCCTTCCTCCAGATCCTTACTTTTATCAGAAGGGGAATTAGGCAACACCGGATAGCATCTATCTATTGCCATACGATGCTGTCTCTCTGAAATTTCCATTGCATTATCAACCTCATTATCTTTAAACTGCTGTGCAGCCTGTATAATCATCATATTTTGTGCTGCTTAATTTCTTTCTGTTTGGCTTCCTTACGCCAGAGATGGAAAGAATCAAACATTGCCGGCCGGGCTTGTCTTTTGAACAATATCGCTTCCAAATTGTCTAATATGTCAGGCTCAAAACTACCATTTTGTGGCCACTGTAGAATGCCATCGTTCTTTGTGTATCGGATCCATGCCTTATTAAAGGCAATGGGGCCGACACCATGTTTTGAATAAAGCTCATAGGCGGGAGTTCCAACCGGAGGAATCGGACAAGAGTCCTCCAGCCGGGAATCCCTATTACAACCAAGGCAACAGAACTTCCTAAACTTACTCAGACCAGGCATCGTTATTTCACTGGACTGTTCACAAACATCAAGGGGTTAAATCAAATAATACAGCACAAACGTACTCACCCCTCGGCTTCGGCTTTTGCAATAGCCGAATCAAAGACCCAAATCAAAACAAAACAAAATAGTGGGAGCTACCCACCAATACTTAACTAAGTGTCTTCTTACGCCAACAGAGGCCCGTCTAATGTCTCGCGATACCAAACATCATCAAAGGGACCAAAGCAGGGCGGCAGTCAGGGCAGCAGTCGTCAGCAGCCGTCAGAAAGGAGAAACCGCGCTGCAAAAGACCTTCGGACCACTTCGACATACAGGGGTCGCTTGACGTGGTTCGCGATTCCTCCAGAATTTTCTTGCGGGGCTCCTCACGATCCTCGGGCAGAACTGCTACCTCTGAAGCCGCCCCACGTTGGGCGCCAAATTGAAGAACCTAGACCTTATGGGCCTGGCGGCGCAGGGTACGCCTTAATCTCCTGAGTTCACCTGCTTTGTCGAACAGAGACACGGGACACTCCGTTAGGCGTAGAAGGTTTGGTTTATTAGCTGCAGCTAAGTACAGTTGTCCCAGAAGTACACTCGGTATGTTCTTAGGAGACTGCCACTTTACTTCGTGGCGCACAATCTTTTATAACACACATATTCACAAAGAACACTCCCAATGCATACAGGGTTAACCAATGAGAAGAATGTGAAAACAAGATATTAAGTAACTCAAATAAGCCTCCCTTCCAACTGTGTTTGACACCCTTCCCCACAAGTTAATCAGTGGTAGTGTCTTGCAGGTGACAGGACACATTTGTATGCCCCGCAGGACAGTTGTGAAATGAGAGAATACGAGTAAAGAATAGCGAAGGCCAGAGGATAAGATAAAGTCAGGAAAGAATGGTGCGAACCAACAGATAGTCGAGACAGGGATCAGTCAAACCAGACGAGGATTAGTGGAGTCGGACAGACCCTGACACCAGCTATAAACAGAGGCAGGAGGTTATTTGACACGTTGTAATTAGTTCCTGCTCTGTACTATGTCATTATAACCTGTTGATATACCAATCCTATTCATTGAAGTGATTAGCTCTATTTTTGCACTCGTCGTTGATTGCTTGTGCAGTCATCATGTGTAGGGAGTTTTCTTTTTGCCGTGATGTAATTTACAAAGCATGATTTGGAAAAAACAGTACATTTCCACATCATAAGCCTGTTCGTTCATGGGATTGTCTTCCACTTCTTCGCTTATATCTTCATAGCCATCATGATGTTGACGGCTTCTATTCCGAACTCAAGAACTTTAGTTTGTAACAGTTTTGCTTTGCTGATACTGAAAAATGACCTAATAAATGTTAAGACAACATCAGGCATTCTTGTTGACTCTCATGGTTTGTGGAGCACTGGGGCATCACAATATTTGTCATTAGGTCCAAAATCTAAGGTCCTGATTACGAGACTGGCAGTCCAAGGACCGCCAGACTCGCGGTGGCAGTGTTTCGACTGCTAGAGTATGACTATCTCAGTGGTTCTGGTGATGGAACGCCAGCTGTGCCAGGGAATCATCGTTCCCTGGCGTTGGCGTGGAGGTGAGGCAATGCAATCTGCTCAGTAGGACTGGTCCAGTCCCGCTGAGCATATTACGAGTTCCTTCACCACCAGCCTTTTCATGGCAGTGAGCCCGCCACAAAAAGGCTGGGGGAACAAAGGGAATCCTACCCCTCCTTAGTTTCTGATTCTTTTTGTTAGACAGACAAAAAATGAATTCTGTCATGGTACATTCTCAATAGAAAAACCTTAATTTCATTATTATGTATCAATAGAGTTTCATCAATGTTGACACCAATGTGTGAACCAATAGCCAGCACTCAAGAGTGGCTTTAAAACTTAATTTGCTTTTTCCTGGAGTGCACACTTAACTGAAGGCTGGTAGTTACGTTGCCGCTGGGAGCTCATTGTACATTTATATTAACAAATGTATGCGCGCATGCATTTAGGTGAGCATAAAAATCCACTGCAAATACATTCACCTTACTGTTTAGATCAGCTACTTGACTGAAAATGTCAGCTTGGAAGAGACTAGCTGCAGATAAACACATGTTTGCCTTTTGAGACTCAAATACTATGACTCCGTTCTTTCATCAATCCTGTTGGCCCTTGTGCTGGTTAAACTACAGATAACACATTGAAGATTCTCTGCTTTCTGATCATATGTTGGAGGTGGACGAGGGGTAGCCATTGATCTTCTACGTGGGTGGTCATTGGGTTTGGTTGTCGTCGCTTTCTCAGAAGACTTTTTTCATATTTTGGACTTATTTACTACAACTTTGAATCTTGTTGCGATTCACTAGTTTCTGCTATTTTTTGACAATTTTTTTCCAGGCTTTTTTTGCGTTGTAGACCATTTTCAGCACTTGTTGCTACAATGTTAACATTTTGATCCTCTTCACCCATCAGTTTCAAACTTTTGTGAACTTCGTCTTAACGTATTTCTGAGCCATCTCAAACTCTCTTCTGAACAGCCGCAGTTGATGTTAGCTTTTCTTTTGGATTGGTTTGGCATATGACACATTTTTCTTTGTTGAATGAGTCCTCAAATTTTACAGTTAGCAACACTCTGTCAGGAGGTAAAGATTCTCTGCTACCACCTGCTTTGCTCATGTTTACAAATTTGAATCAACGGAAAACCTGAAACAAAAACAATATTAAAATGAATTACCAATATGATGGCTAAAACACATCATTATAGAGCCGCCATTTTGGAAAATGGTGAAAGGGTTGCTCTGAGGAGGTATTTTCTGTCTCTGTATGACCCCCAAAACCTATGTTTTGGCACCAAAATGAAGTATATAAGTTTCATGGTTACTGAAATATTACATCATCACTGCACCACATCCGCCATTTTTTAAAACATTTTAAAAGGTGCACCGGTACCTGCAACATGGAAAGGGGCAGAAATAGTCCCTATACATAAAAATGGTTGCAAGCAGAAACCTGAGAATTCCAGGCCAATTAGCCTAATAGATGTGCTCCAAAAAATCTTTGCCAGGCAATTACTGAATAGGCTCAATTAATGGATAGAGACAAACAACATAATATCCAGTACCAGACAGGATTTAGAGCTCGAACATGCATGGTATACCAGGTCTTTAGATTCCTATTTATCATCAGGAAATATGTTAAGTTAAAGGGGGGGCCACATTAATGTGGCATTTGTAGACCTAAGAGCGGCCTTTGACCTCGTACCCAGATCTTTACTTTGGGACACGTTAAAAAAACAAGAAGTCCCCCCAGCTTTATTATCACAGATAGTCAGGCTACACTGTGACAACTATGCAAAAGTTTATTGGGGTATGAACGGGGAGCTCATAGAACCGATCCCTATAGATAGAGAAGTGAGACAGGGGAGTGCACCCTGTTCTCACTCTACATTAATGATGTGATCAGTTATCTACAAAAAACGAAAGTTGAGTGGGAACTTGGTTCCAGCACTGCTATTTGCAGATGGTACTATTTTGATTTCACAGACACCCAGGGGCCTACTAAACTTACTGAATGCTTTTAATAGATACTGTGATGCAAAAGGATTAGAAATAAATGCTGGTAAAACTAAGTACATAGCCATAAATGCCCACAAAGGTTTTAGAAAGGATTGTAAAATGAATAATCAAAAACCAGATTATGTCCCAAATTTTACTTATTTGGGGATATTACTTGATTGATAGCTGTCATGGAAATTGCAGGTAAACCATACAGCGCTGCGACTTGCCCAGGGGGCAGGGGCTGTCCTTAAAAAGTACAGCCTATCATCAAGCAAAGCATTGACACCGGCACTCGAGCTATAAAAGTGCAAGGCGCAAGCAGCAGCTCTATATAGAACAGAACTTTGGGGAATTGGCGATAACGCACAAGTAACAAATGGGGAAAATAAGTTTAAGAGGAGCCTAATGGGGCTACCAACATCAACGCCACTTATCCCAATGTTCCATGACCTAAACACGAAGCGCATAGGTCACCTTGCAATACTTCGACCACTGCTTTACTGGGTACGCCTGTGGAGATCACCGGATTTAGCAGTATATCGAGAGGGTGTAAGAGAACTCTTAGCCATTGACAACTGTCACACTTTTCCCTGGCTAAGATTCGTTAAGAAATGGCTCACAGAATTAGGCCTCAGTTTATACTGGACTGACCCATATAACCTAATACCAAGCTGTGTAAAAACACATTGAAAAGAACCTATCGGTCACACATCCTGAATGTCCTTCATTGTAACCCAAGCTTGGGTGGGCTAACAACCCATTTTCTTATTGTAAAACCTAACCCAAGCTTTGAAGAGTTTCTTGACCACGTACAGCCACACTTTGCTAGAATTTTGTACCTAAAACTAAGATATGGTACTTTACAGATTAAGAGCTACACAGCAAATTGAGGGACAAAGGGGGATAGCACTTGCACTTTATGTTCCGTATGTACCTCAAGGTCAATCGAAAATATAGCACATATCTTGTTTTCTTGCACAGCGTACACACAGGCAAGGAAGAAATGGATACGCCTGCTGTGCAATACTTTGGTATTCAGGTAGCATCAAGATGCACTAAGGGTCTTGACAATCAGTACTGCCCCATATGTGATATTTGCCCTATCACGATATCTGTTTGCAGTGGGGATCGTAAGAAATAAAATGGGACTAAAATTGTGACACTGCCATGAACAATGCACATACCTTGAACAACACTCCTGATTTTTTACACTGTTTCGCTATTTTAATTGTATCATACAGATTGTTAGTTTTTTTTAAATATACATATAATAGAGGGATTTACAGAAGTACTTATTGACCTGAAAATATTCTTTTTCTAAGCTGCAATCAATGATGATTTTATTATGGATTTTTTACATATTGCATGATGAAATGTAGCCCAAATTTATTTAATATGTGCATATAGTATGATGAGCATAGTTAGCAGAAAAAAAATGTATGTGTGAAACCGCAGTAATGTTTTTATTCAGTTTGGGCTAGTACTACCTAACAGGACAGGAAACTTCATTGGTTGGCATATACAGGGATTCACAACCCCACCGCACAGCTCACCATGACCAAGTAGCTCGGGATTCAGCGATACAAAGAAGTTGGAATAAATATGGATATCTATGAAAATGTAAATAGATATTTTATTTATAATTAGAGGTAAATGATTTTAACCTAAATTAAAAAGTAGGAAATAAAAAATGTATTTTAAATATAATATAACACTATTATGAAATAGGTTGTAGGGAATATAGGGACTATGGGCGGAGAAGAGTATTAATACTCTATAATTAATTTTAATACCTAAGTATTATTTATTTTAGGAGAGTAAATATTTAAATGTATTTATCTTTTTTAAATCAAATACATAAAATCTAAATTTGTTTATTCAGGTTTTCAACAATTGAAATGCACAAAGATGACATTGCAGCAAGTTTCGCGTCTCAGCTTCTTGAAGACGAAGTGGAAAACTTGAAACTAAGTCCGCGATCTTCTCCAGTCGCTGATGTATTGAGGCTAGTTCAGCTTTTTGGAATCTTTTTATTTCCTGAACCTCAACCAAAATTAAGTTCAACATGTCTTTAACTGTCATCTGGATTTCACCTATGGGCTGTGTGGATCAGCTAACCTTATGGAAGGAGTGTCCATGGTTGATGGTGAAGACAGCTTCGTTGATATTGATTGGCCAGTATTGGGATCCGTAATGGTCGAAGATCCAACTCGGATAACATTTTGTGATGCTATTTCTGATATCATTGTTAGATCATCTTGCTTTTGTGCAGTCAACAGGGATGTATGCTCATCTTGATAAAGAATCCGAGGAGGTAATGAAATAGTGCTTGGCACATGTACAAGCTTAGACTTCATGAGAGAATCAGTAAGATCAGAATTGATAATGCCTGCTGTTTCGGAGGACTGAATACCTGCCGAAGAAGTTGCTAATTGAGATCCCTCTGTGCAAGAAGGACTACTTAACGAGAGCATACTGGATTTCTTCACAAACAGGGGGAACTGCTTACCAACTTTCAGCATATCAGACAATTTAGTTTCGATTTTAACTTCACCATCAAGGTCAAATTGAGACAGAGATTGAACTGGTTGAGCTGGTTGAAAAACACCCAGATTAATGTTGAGCGTCCTTGTTCCACCTAGTACCGGACTCTCAGCTGTACTAGTTTGATCTATTTGTACCGTAGAGGGTCCCTCTAACTCATCTGTACTCTCAGAGGACTCTTTGTCAATCAACTTGCAAGCGTGCTTTGTTTCCTTAGGCAACTGGCGGCGAGCTTTTGCGTTAATACGTGCATTTAATAGTTTGCCCATGTTGTGAAAAAAAAGACAGAAAAAAAACAAAAAAAACTCAGATTTCCTTTCGAGAGGAGAGGGGGCGTCTCAAAAGAAATTCACCGAAAGTTATTACGTTTTTTTCCCCCTTCACCTCCTCCTTTTTCCCCAAAAAGGACCGATATCAAGGTGCCGATTTTCGTCCCCCTATATGCAGGATATAGTTCCAACTCAAAGCACCTCGTTCACCTGCTCTACATACTCCTGGCGACCAAAGGACTTGGTTTCGATCAAGCGCGGGTGATTCCAGCATTTGATAACGGCATCACATTTTCAAACAGCTTCAGCGCCACTAGGTAGCAGAGCCGTCAAAAGAGAACGAATTATGAGGGTTGATATCAGCTCCCCGAACCCCTCCCCACATCCGAGCAGGAAAGGCTCAGAGCCTCAGCACGACAGATTTGCCAAGAAACGCTAGTAGCAGCAACCGCGGCCAGCCACCATGGCCGTTGAGATCAGAGAGAAAGGAGGGGGGAGGAGCTAGACTCCAGGTGATCGTGCAGAGGTGTGGACTCCGCCGCTCAACCCATCACGTAGACTTAGTTTCAAGTTTTCCACTTCGTCCTCAAGAAGCTGAGACGTGAATTTCTACCCTGGAAGATCAAGTGACGGCAGTTAAAACAGATGTCAAAATAATCGATAAAAGTAGACGAGCATTGGAAATAAAACTCGATGACTTGGAAAATTTTACCAGAAGATCGAACCTCCGTATTGGAGTCCCTGAGGGGGTAGAGGGGTCCAATACGGTGCACTGGGTGACTTCCTTTTTAAAACAGAAAGTAATACCGGATTATGAAGGGGATTTAACAATAACCAGAGCACATCGGGTGCCAGCCCAACCTTTTCCCCACTCTGCACTACCTCGTACAATTCTGTTAAATTTCGCAGATGCTCGAATAAAGGAAGCTATCTTGACTAAAGCATATCAGTTAAGACAATTTTCAGTAAACGAGACAAATAAGTGCCGGATTTTCTCCGATATGTCTGCAACTGCCGCACGCAGGAGGAAGGAGTTCGTGAAAATGCTCCACTTGTTTAAAGCTAGCGGCGCCCAGGCCATGATCGCTCAACAATCCAAACTGAAAGTTCTGGCACAGGGCAAACATTATATGCTGTCAGACCTGGATGAAGCACAAGATTTACTGAAGGAAATCTCCCAGGGGTATAAGGGGTAAAAAAACAATTTTTGAGGAGGAGGAGGACTCCAGGACCCGAGGGGTGTAATATCAGGACACCCAAGGTTTAGGGGGTTAGCTCTGTGGCCGGTGTGGGGAAGGGAAGTGGGGCCACAGGTTGGGGGGTGGGAGTCACGTGGGGGGGATGGTGGGTAGGGGTGATGGAGGTGCACAGGGTGGGGTTGGAGGAGGGAAAAAATGAAGAAATGAAGTCTTTAGTGCTATTCATATTAGTTATTTTGCTTTTGATAGGTGTTTTTTTGTTCGTAAAATGTAAAAAGAGAAATATTTGTGGAAAATATGTATTCTATTTTAAATGTATAGAGGTGAGTGCTTGAAAATTATTTCTTTCTATGTTAATGGTTTAAGTAACAAAAATAAATTGCGGGCTATAGAAATGTGGATCAAGACTGAAAATCCCGAGGAGGAGCCTAGCGCGCAACCAAGATGGCCGCGTAGGTGCGAGGCTCCCGAGGACCTCTGCGACCTCCTGAATTAATCCTGGCTATATCCTGTCCTTTTTGAGGGGACTGTGTCGGTGAACCCGAGCTGAGGCGCCACCCGTTTTCCGTGTTCGAATCGGACCCCGAACACCGGCGGGAGCGCCGATCGAAGGTTGCGGCCTTCCCCGTGCCGGCCCCCCGGATTGGAGTAGTGGGGCGATCCGGGGACAAAGTGAACAACAGCGGCGGGCGCGGCTGGGCGACTCGCGTACCCCGCGCTTTCACTTTCACTTTTGCTCCCTCCTCGCCTCCAGCGAGGTAGGGTCGCGAAGCGGGGTGCGGTGGTGTGGTCTTGTCCAGGTGCCCGGCTGACCCGCCTGCTGTGGATCGTCCTGCGGTGCGGTGGCCGCCCTCCCCCCCCCCGGACCCCGTGAACGGGTCTATCGGCCCTTTCGAGGAGATTGGCACGACGGTGGGAAAGCAAGCATGTCCACCAAACAAGATGGCGACCGGGCGAAGGTGAAGACGACCCGCCGTGGCCCGGCGCACCAATCCAACAGTATGGACCGCTACACTCTCCAGAAGGGATCTCCGGAGACATCGCGCACGTCCCCGGCGGGCCTGACGGAGACACCTGCCCAGCCGGTGGACCTGACCCTCCGGGACGTCATGGGCGCCATCGCGGAGATGAAGGCCTCGGTGGACCAGCGCTTCGACACCCTAGCGCAAAAAATAGACTCGGTCCTTGTGGATGTGAGCCTGGTAAGGGCCGACCTCTCTAAGACTAATGACCGGGTCGATTCCCTGACCCACACCACGACGGGCCTCGAGACAGATGTGGCGGCCCTCCAAAAGGAGGTGCGCCGGCTTGGCCAGGCGAGCGCCCTGATGGACCGGCGACTGGAGGATTCAGAGGGTCGGGCCAGGAGGAATAATGTTCGTATTGTGGGGGTGCCGGAGGGACGAGAGGCGGAGGCCGCCGACCTTTTTGTGGAAGATCTAATCCTTACCCATCTGCAGCCCCGGGGCCTGAGTAAGCTTTTTGCGGTTGAGCGTGCTCACCGAGTCCCTGGGGGCAGGCCGAAGGCCGGTGCCCCGCCGCGGCCTCTCATTGCCCGGATTTTTAATTTTCGGGACAGGGACGCTATCCTGCAGACCTCCAGGCAACAGGGACCGGTCAAGCTTGACAACATGGACTTGCGTTTCTACCCAGACTTTACTCCGGCGGTCCAAAAGCAGAGACTCAGTTTTCTCGGTGTTAAACGTCGCCTGCGGGACCTGAACCTAAAGTACTCAATGCTCTTTCCAGCTAAGCTAAGGGTGGAGGTGGAAGGTCGCACGCACTTCTTTGATCGCCCCGAGGTGGCTGGGGACTGGTTGGACACTCTGCCTGATGATCGGGGCCGGGGGGGTGGGGGGGTGCGGGCGGTGGAGAGGGCCTGCCGGATCAGAATTAAGGGGTGAATAATAGGCTTTGCTCGGGACAATACTTCTTTACCATTCCTCGATCGTGTATGTTCCCCTCCTATGGAGGTCGTACGGGGTCTGTTGGGGGCTTCCCTCCTCCTCTGGGGTACTAGTTAGTCTTTCTCTATGGGGCGACAGGCACACTGCACTTTGGGGGGGCTGACTGGGCTCATGCAGGGGTGCAGGGAGGGGGGAGTTCTGCTGGGATGGGGGGGCGGGGGGGGTGTGTTGTTTGTTTGCACCGCAAGGCAAACCCTTTACTGTATTGCTGTTCTCGAAATGCTCTGTGGGGGACGACTGATTGCTTCTACGTATGATGGGGGTAGGGACTTGGCTGTGTTGTCCTGGAATGTTAACGGCCTGGGGGATCGGATTAAGCGTGGTGTGGTCCTGCAGTTCCTGAAACGTATATCGCCAGATGTTGTCTTCTTGCAGGAGACACACCTTATAGGTAACTCCTTCCATGCCATGAATCGGCGGGGCTATCGTTTGGTGGCCCACTCGGGCTTCACTTCGGGGTCGCGGGGGGTGGGTATCATGATCAAGAACTCGCTTCCGCTGGAGATTGATGAGGTGCGCCATGACGAGAGGGGACGTTACACTGTCCTGGTGGGTAGAATGGAGGGTAGAGTGATTGTTTTCATGTCAGTGTACGTCCCGCCTGGGTTACAAGCTACTACATTTGCGGACCTGGGGCGCCTCCTCCTGGACCTCCCGGGTGGCCTGCTGGTGGTCGGGGGGGACTTCAATGCGGTAGTTTCTGGGTCTATGGATCGTCACCCCCCTAGGGACCTCCCCCGGGCACAGGCGTGGCTGTCCGGCCTTTTAGACACACTGGGCCTGGTGGATTGCTGGCGACTAAAGCACCCTACGCAGCTGCAATACACTTTCCACTCGGGCGCCCATGGTAGCCTCTCGCGACTTGACTACATCCTGGTCCCGGCAGCCCACGCTGGGAGGGTAGGAGAGGTGTGCCATCTGGCGCGGGGTATTTCAGATCACTCCCCATTACTGTTACATTTTGATGTCTTCCCGAGGGGGGAGGGCAGGGTGGCCCCAATCAATGCATGGTACTTACGAGACCCCACTATTCGTGCCGACTTGATTAAATCCTTACAGCGCTATTTTGACGAGAATGTGGGGTCTGTCCCTTCGGCCATCTCCCTGTGGGAGGCCTTTAAGGTAGTCCTCAGAGGGGAGGCCCTCTCCTTTATCTCCCATGCCCGGAGGCGTGAGCGGGAGGAGGTGACCCGGGTGGAGGCCGAGATTGTGGAACTGGAGGGTGACCTGGGGAGCGGGGTAACGGATGCCAAGTTGCATGTTTTGCACCTCAAGCAGGCGGCCTATAGGGCCCTCGTCATGGAGGTGGCCAGGGGCCTCAGTAGAGAGCAACAGGGACGATTGTATGATGTGGGCGATAAAGCATATCAGTTAAGACAATTTTCAGTAAACGAGACAAATAAGTGCCGGATTTTCTCCGATATGTCTGCAACTGCCGCACGCAGGAGGAAGGAGTTCGTGAAAATGCTCCACTTGTTTAAAGCTAGCGGCGCCCAGGCCATGATCGCTCAACAATCCAAACTGAAAGTTCTGGCACAGGGCAAACATTATATGCTGTCAGACCTGGATGAAGCACAAGATTTACTGAAGGAAATCTCCCAGGGGTATAAGGGGTAAAAAAACAATTTTTGAGGAGGAGGAGGACTCCAGGACCCGAGGGGTGTAATATCAGGACACCCAAGGTTTAGGGGGTTAGCTCTGTGGCCGGTGTGGGGAAGGGAAGTGGGGCCACAGGTTGGGGGGTGGGAGTCACGTGGGGGGGATGGTGGGTAGGGGTGATGGAGGTGCACAGGGTGGGGTTGGAGGAGGGAAAAAATGAAGAAATGAAGTCTTTAGTGCTATTCATATTAGTTATTTTGCTTTTGATAGGTGTTTTTTTGTTCGTAAAATGTAAAAAGAGAGATATTTGTGGAAAATATGTATTCTATTTTAAATGTATAGAGGTGAGTGCTTGAAAATTATTTCTTTCTATGTTAATGGTTTAAGTAACAAAAATAAATTGCGGGCTATAGAAATGTGGATCAAGACTGAAAATCCCGAGGAGGAGCCTAGCGCGCAACCAAGATGGCCGCGTAGGTGCGAGGCTCCCGAGGACCTCTGCGACCTCCTGAATTAATCCTGGCTATATCCTGTCCTTTTTGAGGGGACTGTGTCGGTGAACCCGAGCTGAGGCGCCACCCGTTTTCCGTGTTCGAATCGGACCCCGAACACCGGCGGGAGCGCCGATCGAAGGTTGCGGCCTTCCCCGTGCCGGCCCCCCGGATTGGAGTAGTGGGGCGATCCGGGGACAAAGTGAACAACAGCGGCGGGCGCGGCTGGGCGACTCGCGTACCCCGCGCTTTCACTTTCACTTTTGCTCCCTCCTCGCCTCCAGCGAGGTAGGGTCGCGAAGCGGGGTGCGGTGGTGTGGTCTTGTCCAGGTGCCCGGCTGACCCGCCTGCTGTGGATCGTCCTGCGGTGCGGTGGCCGCCCTCCCCCCCCCGGACCCCGTGAACGGGTCTATCGGCCCTTTCGAGGAGATTGGCACGACGGTGGGAAAGCAAGCATGTCCACCAAACAAGATGGCGACCGGGCGAAGGTGAAGACGACCCGCCGTGGCCCGGCGCACCAATCCAACAGTATGGACCGCTACACTCTCCAGAAGGGATCTCCGGAGACATCGCGCACGTCCCCGGCGGGCCTGACGGAGACACCTGCCCAGCCGGTGGACCTGACCCTCCGGGACGTCATGGGCGCCATCGCGGAGATGAAGGCCTCGGTGGACCAGCGCTTCGACACCCTAGCGCAAAAAATAGACTCGGTCCTTGTGGATGTGAGCCTGGTAAGGGCCGACCTCTCTAAGACTAATGACCGGGTCGATTCCCTGACCCACACCACGACGGGCCTCGAGACAGATGTGGCGGCCCTCCAAAAGGAGGTGCGCCGGCTTGGCCAGGCGAGCGCCCTGATGGACCGGCGACTGGAGGATTCAGAGGGTCGGGCCAGGAGGAATAATGTTCGTATTGTGGGGGTGCCGGAGGGACGAGAGGCGGAGGCCGCCGACCTTTTTGTGGAAGATCTAATCCTTACCCATCTGCAGCCCCGGGGCCTGAGTAAGCTTTTTGCGGTTGAGCGTGCTCACCGAGTCCCTGGGGGCAGGCCGAAGGCCGGTGCCCCGCCGCGGCCTCTCATTGCCCGGATTTTTAATTTTCGGGACAGGGACGCTATCCTGCAGACCTCCAGGCAACAGGGACCGGTCAAGCTTGACAACATGGATGTGCGTTTCTACCCAGACTTTACTCCGGCGGTCCAAAAGCAGAGACTCAGTTTTCTCGGTGTTAAACGTCGCCTGCGGGACCTGAACCTAAAGTACTCAATGCTCTTTCCAGCTAAGCTAAGGGTGGAGGTGGAAGGTCGCACGCACTTCTTTGATCGCCCCGAGGTGGCTGGGGACTGGTTGGACACTCTGCCTGATGATCGGGGCCGGGGGGGTGGGGGGGTGCGGGCGGTGGAGAGGGCCTGCCGGATCAGAATTAAGGGGTGAATAATAGGCTTTGCTCGGGACAATACTTCTTTACCATTCCTCGATCGTGTATGTTCCCCTCCTATGGAGGTCGTACGGGGTCTGTTGGGGGCTTCCCTCCTCCTCTGGGGTACTAGTTAGTCTTTCTCTATGGGGCGACAGGCACACTGCACTTTGGGGGGGCTGACTGGGCTCATGCAGGGGTGCAGGGAGGGGGGAGTTCTGCTGGGATGGGGGGGCGGGGGGGGGTGTGTTGTTTGTTTGCACCGCAAGGCAAACCCTTTACTGTATTGCTGTTCTCGAAATGCTCTGTGGGGGACGACTGATTGCTTCTACGTATGATGGGGGGTAGGGACTTGGCTGTGTTGTCCTGGAATGTTAACGGCCTGGGGGATCGGATTAAGCGTGGTGTGGTCCTGCAGTTCCTGAAACGTATATCGCCAGATGTTGTCTTCTTGCAGGAGACACACCTTATAGGTAACTCCTTCCATGCCATGAATCGGCGGGGCTATCGTTTGGTGGCCCACTCGGGCTTCACTTCGGGGTCGCGGGGGGTGGGTATCATGATCAAGAACTCGCTTCCGCTGGAGATTGATGAGGTGCGCCATGACGAGAGGGGACGTTACACTGTCCTGGTGGGTAGAATGGAGGGTAGAGTGATTGTTTTCATGTCAGTGTACGTCCCGCCTGGGTTACAAGCTACTACATTTGCGGACCTGGGGCGCCTCCTCCTGGACCTCCCGGGTGGCCTGCTGGTGGTCGGGGGGGACTTCAATGCGGTAGTTTCTGGGTCTATGGATCGTCACCCCCCTAGGGACCTCCCCCGGGCACAGGCGTGGCTGTCCGGCCTTTTAGACACACTGGGCCTGGTGGATTGCTGGCGACTAAAGCACCCTACGCAGCTGCAATACACTTTCCACTCGGGCGCCCATGGTAGCCTCTCGCGACTTGACTACATCCTGGTCCCGGCAGCCCACGCTGGGAGGGTAGGAGAGGTGTGCCATCTGGCGCGGGGTATTTCGGATCACTCCCCATTACTGTTACATTTTGATGTCTTCCCGAGGGGGGAGGGCAGGGTGGCCCCAATCAATGCATGGTACTTACGAGACCCCACTATTCGTGCCGACTTGATTAAATCCTTACAGCGCTATTTTGACGAGAATGTGGGGTCTGTCCCTTCGGCCATCTCCCTGTGGGAGGCCTTTAAGGTAGTCCTCAGAGGGGAGGCCCTCTCCTTTATCTCCCATGCCCGGAGGCGTGAGCGGGAGGAGGTGACCCGGGTGGAGGCCGAGATTGTGGAACTGGAGGGTGACCTGGGGAGCGGGGTAACGGATGCCAAGTTGCATGTTTTGCACCTCAAGCAGGCGGCCTATAGGGCCCTCGTCATGGAGGTGGCCAGGGGCCTCAGTAGAGAGCAACAGGGACGATTGTATGATGTGGGCGATAAGGCGGGTAAATTGATTGCGTGGTTGGATAAGAGGGAGAGAGCGAGTCGTGTGGTTCCTTTGATTGAGAGGATGGATGGTACGCGTGTCACCGAGCCGGAAGCCATCGTCTCCTGCTTCGCGGATTACTTCCGCGAGGTGTACTCCCCGGTTTCCCCCTGTTCGGAGGAAGATTCCCATTCCCTGCTTCGGGACATAGCGCTGCCCTCCCTTTCGGTGGAGGACAGGGATTCGCTGGACGCTCCTCCCACCTCGGACGAAATTGCCCTGGCTATTCGCTCGGTCGCGTCCGGCAAGGCCATGGGCCCTAATGGTCTCCCCATCGAGCTTTACAAGCTACGCCCGGATGTACTAGCGCCCCACCTGCGCGCGATGTTCCTGGCGGCCCACTCGCAGGGTTCCCTCCCGCCGGACCAGCGTCTGGCCACGATTGTGGTGATACACAAGGAGGGGAGACCCCGTGAGCGGGTCACATCCTACAGGCCAATTTCGCTCTTGAACGCGGAACCCAAAATCCTCGCCAAGGTGTTGGCCAACCGGTTGGTCGGTGTGGTGGGCGACTTGGTCCACCAAGACCAATCTGGATTTATACCCCATCGCAACACGGCTCTTAATCTGCGACGCTTGCACGGGGTGCTCGCGCGTGTCCCGTTTGTGCGGGAGCCGGCCATCTTGGCATCCTTAGACGCCACCATGGCTTTTGACACGCTTGAATGGCCATACATCTGGGCGATGCTGGCGAAATTCGGATTTGGCCCGGGGTTCATTAGCTGGGTCAAATTGCTGTATTCGGGCCCACTGGCGCAGGTGGTGGTGAATGGGCGAGTCTCGGCCCCATTCGAGCTGGGGCGGGGCACGCGCCAGGGTTGCCCCTTGTCGCCGCTCCTGTTTGCACTGGCCTTGGAGCCCTTGGCGGAGTGGCTACGGTGGCACCCTTCTATCCGTGGTCTCCGCTGGACCCCTGAGTAGGCCTGGGCAAAAATTTCGTTCCGTTCGCGGAAATTGCGATAATTTGACATTTTTGCGTTCCGCGGAGAGCGCGAAAATGTAAAAAATTCCGGTTTCCGCAGCTTGGCGATAATTTGTTTCTTGCTCGCGCTGTAAAATGATACATTCTTGCGCGCGCGCGATCGCCTTACCTGAATCCCTGCGTTCGCCGACAAGTTTTCTTGATCCGGTCGCGTTCTCCATGAGATGTTGTATTGTTTTTAGCCATTTGCGCTGTCTCGCGACAGTTCGCGCCCGCAGTGACGTCATGCGTCGCGCGATCACGTCTTTCTTCTCGCGATCACGCACCGCGAGAACAACTCAAAACAAGATGGCCGCGCCCGCAAGCAACAACATGGGTAAGTTGGCGACCCGCAACCATGCAGAAAATCTCGCGAACATGCCGGAAAAAAACTTCCGCATCTTCGCGATATTTCTGCTTGTTTGCGATAATTTTAAACATTCTCGCGATAATTTGCGAAGGTTAATTCCGCAAATTCCGCCCACCCCTACCCCTGAGTATGAGGACCGCGTGTCCCTCTACGCCGACGATATCCTTTTGTATCTCGCCTCCCCGCGCAAATCGCTGATAGTCCTGGTTGATGTTTTGCGCTCCTTCGGGCGTAACTCAGGCCTTGTCATCAACTGGGCGAAATCCTGCGTATATGTGCTTTCCGGGGAGGCTCCGGCCCTACCGCGTGACTGCCCGATCCAGATTGCCTCCCAGGGGTTCCGGTACCTGGGTATATATATCACTCTAGACCCGGAGGCCCGCTATGAGCGGAACTTGATGCCCCCCCTCCAGCGCTTGCGAGAGGATGTCGCGCGTTGGCGGCGTCTTCCGCTCTCGCCACTTGGCCGAGCGGCCTTGTTTAAGATGATGTCCTTGCCGCGCTTTCTGTACGCCCTCCAGAACACTATGGACTTGGTACCAGCGCGCTACTTCCGCGAGGTGGAGGGCCTGCAGCGACGCCTGTTCTGGGACGGGAGGCCGCGTATTGCTCTGGCCAAATTGACGCTCCCGTGGTACGATGGGGGGGTCGCCCTCCCGGACATTAAACGGTATTACTGGGCCTCCCAGCTAGCTGCAATCAATCATGGCCTTTACGGGCCCGCCTTGAACCCGGCATTTGAAATGGACAGGATGCTCCTGCCCGGTGGCGATTATAATCGAGCGCTCTATTCTGGCACGCCCGACTACCGTCTGACGGGACCGACGCGTGTCATGGTGCGTGTATGGCACGCGGCTAATGCAGCTATGGGGTGGAAGGACCGTTTGACCCGGGCGTCACCGCTATATGCGTCTGAGAGGTTGGGCTCCCTGTGGACATCGAAGGGCTTCGAGAAGTGGGACACGATCGGAATCAGCACGGTGGGAGATCTCTGGACGAGGGGGGGTTTCAAGACTTTTGAGATGCTGCAGACGGAGTTTCAGCTGCAAGGCAGTGAGTACTTTCGATACTTACAAGTCCGCCACGCGCTGGCCTCCGTCTTCCCGGATGTTGCGTCCATTCCGGAGTCTTCCCCCCTGGAGGACAGGGTGCTGGATGGCCATGTGCCAGACAGCACGATCTCCCTTATATATAAAAAACTGATCAATGACAGATCGTGCCTGCTGACTGGCCTCCGCGAGGCCTGGGTTGCCGATGGGCTGGAGCTGGACGACGAGGATTGGATCTCCGCGGTGGCCTCTCCGAAGGAGGTGGCCATCCCGGCTCGCCTTCGTTTCGTCCAGCTTAAGATCCTTCACCGGGTTTACGTCACGGGGCCGAGGCTTCTACGTATGGGCTTTGCTGGTGACGGATTGTGTAAGCGCGGCTGTGGTGCTTTGGCAACTTTCATGCATATACTGTGGGAGTGCCCGAAAGTGGAGCGATTCTGGCGTGGTGTGCATGAGGTTTTGCGTGTGGTTACGCGTGTTGCACTGCTGCCTGAAGCGAGGAGATGCTTGCTGAATGTGTGGGAACCAAATGATTATTCGGTCCCGCAGACGCGGTGGGTGACTCTGGGATACATGATAGCGAAGCGTGACATTGCCCAATTGTGGGGATCCCAGAGGCCCCCGGCGGTGTTGGCCTGGAAAGAACATATGGATTGGTGTATGTTTCGTGAAAAAGTAGTGTATGTGGCGAGGGGTAAGCCTGGGGCGTGGGTGAAAATCTGGGGCCCCTGGAACGCCTACCGTGGGGGTATTTGTGAGCCGCCACTACTACCGGCAGCCTCGCCAGCCCCATCTCCTTAGCCGACCCCCTCCCTCAGCCGTGGGCACGTGGCTCCCCAGTCCCTGCTATACTCCCATTCCCCTCTTCAGAGTTTTGCTGCCGGTTAGGATCCCCCATTTACGGAGCATGTACTGTCACTTGGATCGCGGGTTGCCTTGCGGGTGTGGTTTTTTTTTTTTTTTTTTTGTGTTGTTCTGTTTGACAAAAGGAAACCGTATTGTGGGCTAGGAGTTATGCGGCCTACGCTATTGATATCACCTGATTTGCCAATTTGCTCCGCCAAGAGACTCTCACTGTATGTATGTTATATGCCTTTTGCTACTCTAGCGGCCGGCCGGATGGTTGTAGGCCCATGCTTGTAACTTTTTCATCGTGCAATAAACGGTTTCAAAAAAACAAAGAAAAAAAAAAAAAAAAAAAAGACTGAAAATCCCTCTGTAATATTGTTGCAGGAGACTCATATCTCATCTTTAAAACTTGATGAATTTTCAATGTTCAAAGCATGGGCCTTATACCAAGGTTTTTCCTCGTCTTCTAAATCTCAGCGAGGGGTTGCGATATTTCTAAATAAGAACATTTATGCTGAGATTGTACAGACAGAAGAGGATGGCTCAGGGCGTTGGTGCTGGGTCACTTGTAAAGTTAAAAATAGATTGAGACCTATTACGTTTGTTAGCTTCTATGCTCCAGTAGATGATAGCTTCTCAGCTTACGAAGATTTGTTTCAATCTTTACTGATGGTGGTAGGAGACATTATTATTGGAGGGGATTTTAATCTGTTTATGAATTTAAATCTGGATTCAACCACGCAACCAAGGAAGCAACCTAAACCTAAATCGCTGAAAATCATCCTTAGCTATAAAATAACTTTAGGCCTTTGCGACCCATGGCGCACACGATATCCGTCAAAAAGAGAATACACATGTTGGTCAGGGAGATTTAAGTCTTCATCTCGGATTGATTTTTTTCTCGCTTCTAGACAGCTTAAAATTTATCATCAGAGGACCCTTCATAATGGGTTCTCAGATCACGCAATGTTAGTTATCGAGTTTGCTTTAGTAGAAAACTTAAAAACTCCCAAGCGCTGGGTATTTAACAAAACATATTTGAATGACGAAACATGGGTAACATCCTTGAAATCAGAGATTAGAGATTTTGTATCCCGTAACATTGAAACAGCTCCGCTTAACATCATTTGGGATGCCATGAAGGCCTTTGTTCGCGGAATTACTATAGGTAAAGATGCAGCCTTACTTAAAGTAGCCAAATGTAAGAAGAATGCTTTGGAACAAAGAATACATGTTTTAAATGAATTAAGGCAGTTGAACCCCTCCAGCACCATTCAACATCAACTAAATGAAGCAAAACGGGAATTCAGCGCGCATTATTATGCCCAAAGTGAGGAGATTGTTTATAAGCAATCCCAAAAAAATATATGAAGAGAGTAATTTTACTGGGAAGGTTTTAGCCTGGCAGGTCAGAGAACAAGCTGCGGCTAATTTGATCAGAGGCCTAAAATGTCCAGTGACCCAGATAGACACAGTAGATTCGGTGGGGATAGGGAAGATAATGCTTTCTCATTATAATAATATTTACAGTCAGCAACATAATACTGATCAGCAAAAGCTAGCAGATTTTTTAGAAAAATGTGCATTGCCTTCAAACTGATCAATCAATAATGATGAGCCCATTTTCTTTGGAAGAAATAGAATTGGTAGTCAAAGATCTCCCAAATGGTAAGGCTTGCGGCCCAGACGGACTGTCCGCCGAATTTTTTTACATTTTCTTCTGTGCTTTTTCTGATATTTTTTTGCAATTATTAAATTTGATGTTGGAAGGCGGCCCGATACCAGATTATTTCCGGGAAGGAACTGTGGTGAGCTTTTTGAAGAAGGGGAAAGAAGCTAAAGATCCGAACTCGTATCGACCTATTACCTTATTAAATATAGACTATAAAATTGCCACAAAATTACTATCAACGCGTTTTAATCAAATATCAACAGAGTTGATTCATCCAGATCAGAATGGCATTATTGCAGGAAGGCAACTGATCACGAACACGCATTATTTAATTGAAGCCTTAGATTATTTTGAGACACGAGGGATCCCAGCATTAATTTTGCTATTAGACGCAGAAAAAGCTTTTGATTTGGTGGTATGGGAGACACTTTTTATTATTTTGGAGCATTTCGGTATTCCCGATAAAATTGTAAATTTAATTCGGAATCTCTATACTGCGGCCAAAGCTAAAATTATTGTAAATACGGTAACGGTTGGGACAGTTTTAGTCAAGCGTGGCACGAGGCAGGGCTGTCCTTTATCTCCAGTTCTTTTCGCGTTTTTTATTGAGCCTTTAGCCGCCACAATACGGAACTGTGTCAGTATTCTTTCCCCAGTTCCCTCAATGGCGAAGATCAAACTATATGTGGACGATATTATGTTACTAATCAAACCCGAATTACATTCGCAAGTAAGGGCACTTCAGATTTTTGAGGAATTTGAAGCCTTAGGGGGCTATCGGATCAATAAAAAGAAAACAGAGATTTTGATATGTGGGAGCAGAGATCCAGAAATGCATCCCGATATAAGGTGTTGTATCAATACTAAACCGAAAAGATACCTCGCTGTCTTTTTCTCTCATACAGTCAAAGATCTATATACGCTTAACTTTGATCCCCTTCTTCTAAAGATTCGCACAATGTTTACACGGTGGAATTCCGTGCCACTATCGATTCTGGGTCGGGTCGCCTTGATAAAAATGTCCGTTCTTCCCTTATTTAATTTTTTGTTTTCCACCATACCATGTTTTTTGCCAGGAACTTTTTTTTCCAAGGTAGAATCTCTGTTTTCCGCTTTTGTGAGGGCAAAAAAAACACCTCGTATTGCAATTAGTACTCTTTACGAGGAATTAGATCAAGGAGGACTCTCTTTGCCAAATATTAGAGATTACTATAACGCATAATTTATACAGTATCTGTCGAGGTTTAGAAATCAAACTCAAGGTCGGACCTTATTTATAAAAAAAAATTTGACTTAATTTGCCTAGAAAATCAGATACCGCCCTCCCGCAGGTTTTTAAATCTCCCAAATTAGTCCGCTATAAGATTTTGCTATGGTTTCTTAAAAAACGTGCTGCTATGCTTAAAAGATATTCACTCCCATTGATTAATTCAACAACCCTGCTGTCCAGTATTTTCTCGTTAATAGGTATTAAAAGTGGATCTGAGATAGGGGTAACTGGGCTAGGGCAGGATTCACTAAAGTAGTCGATTTAAAAAAAAATGGAGTGTGGATAACTCCGATAGAGATGGCATGTTTTATTCAGAGGAATTTTATGCTGGTAGGGTCCTACAATATGATCTATAAATTTTTGGGGCAACTGGATGCTGCACAGCTTAATCAACCAACCCAATTGGCCAAATACCTCTTCATGAATGAATGTGTAAGGAAACCTGGGGAGTGGAAGCGCTGCTTAGCGTATAGTAGGGAAGCGGATTTGTGTCAAAAAGCAATCAAAAAATGACAGGAACAGGAAAATCATGTATTATCTTTCAACACTTGGAGGACCATTAACAATTTTAATTTCAATACACTTCGAGGTGCCAATTGGTGTTGCATGTTATTTTTTGGGAAATGGTTGTTGTATCGTACTCCCGCGGTTATTTCTAAAATGTATACAAATTATTCATCTAATTGTTTTAGATGCGTACATTACACCTCTGCCAATTGGTCTCATGTAATGGTCCACCGTACTAAAATTAGGGTATTTTGGGACGAAATATTCGTTTTCTTTCAAACCCATTATAAAATTATGATCCCTTTAAATGAAAAATTGATGCTTTATGGTTTTGATCCGGATCTTAAAATCCCTGTCCAGTTTGTTAAATTACTGTACATCGCAATGGTAGTGGCCAGATCCTTGCTATTGCAGAATTGGCGGTCAGAACAGATCCCATCTAAGCAAGAGTGGTTACAGAAAATGAGGAGAGTTAGGAAAAGTGAACAAATCTATGCCCTGCGGGTTGGGGGAGTAAGAAAATTTTATAAGATTTGGGGACCTTATTTAGATTGATTTCTATTTAGTTGATGATGGTCAACTGCAATATTTAGTTGTATTTTAGGTTGAATCTGTTTATGCTGAATTTGGTTTTGTGTATTGCTGTTCAGTAATGTTTTTAATATCACTAAAGGTCTTCAATAAAAAAATAAAAAAAATAAAATAAAATAAAGACATTGCAGCAAGATTAAAGTTGGTACTTACAGTGCTTTGGGGGTGTGCATCGTGTGTTATCTCCAGACCGGTGGTCACAGTGTATACATTCAGGGGCCGGTTACGATGCGGCCCGTAAAGGCTTCGACCATCAGGCCGCAACGTAATCGGCTCCTTGGTTTAATTTCTGACTCCCTAATTATGATCTAGGCATTCAGAAAGTAAACCAGCCGGTCATTACAGCTGGCTTCCGACGGGCCCCAGGAGCTCGTCTGCCAGTCAGAAGGGGCCAGTAATCTCAAAGTGTGGGCTTTGCCGCCCTTGAGATTATGATGCACGGTTTATGGCATGGTTTGCGTGTTTGAGGGCCGCCAGCAGGGCCCCCTTGTACCTGTGGCCTCCGGTTGAAGGCCAAGGAAGCATCTATGATGCCCCCCTGTTGATCCCTGCACCTCTAGGATGCAGGGATGAACAGCACCTCCCATTTCTCAATGAGAGCTTGTGTTATGGCCAGTTTATGGCTGTAACACGAGTTACCATTGAAAAATGGGAGTTTGCGACCAAACAGGGTTCAGTAGCATTGTAATGAGGTGGTCGGGACCACCGACCACAGGTTGGTCGGTCCTAGGGCCAAGACGGTGTTGAAGTGCGCCCGACATCGTAATCAGGCCATCAGTGTCCGCAGGAACAGGAGAAAGAACAAAAAAAACCTAATCTAATAAGTTAATTACAAATATTGTTACGCTCACTGTTAGGGACGGGATGCAGGGGATATAGGGTCTATGGGTGGGAAGGGTTTTAATACTCAATTACACATTTTAATACCTGAGTATTATTTATAGAGGAGAAAAAACATTTAATATAATCATACAGTTAAACTTTAATACTAATTGTAAAAAAAAATGTTTTAGACATAATCAGGAACGAGATAGAGGGTATATAGAGGCTATGGGTGGGGAAGTGTTTTAATACTCAGGTATTAATACCTGAGTGTTAATTCATAGTGGGGCAAATATATTTAAATGTAATTATGCTTTCAAATGTAACACTTAAGGCCCGGTTCTGATCTAGTTAGGAAAGCCCTCCGAACGACTTGGTTCCAGAGAACTTTCCAAGCGAATCGTGCTACGGGAGTCCGTGCGACCGATTCCGATGGATCCATATAGTGAAGGACTCGGTTCGCTCGGACTCCCATTGAACTCTATGGCAGCCTCTGTACCGAACCTGTACAGAGGCTCCCATTGCAAAAAGAGGTGGGTAGGAAAACGTACGCACCCTGTGGCGGGCACCCCATGGTGCCCGCCACACTGTGCATCAATGGGTATCCCCACAGGACCAATTCAGATGGCCCCGGTTGAAGGCTACAGCCCCCCTAAACTGCGATTCTGAGTCAATATGTCTGCCAGATTTGTGCATCGTACTCTCTCGTTCGAAAGTCGGCTTCATTGCGCGGCACAATTTGGCTGCGAAAAAATAGGACTGCCGGGATCGGGTTTGGAAACGATTCGATTGACACAGACGAAATCTTCGCATGGTACTTTGGTTCGGAACGGGGATCGATTTGGTCAGAAACGTAGGCTCCAAATCGGATTTGCTCATTAAGGAATCCATCAGAATGCCTTCCGAATAAGATCGGAATCGCTTAGTAATGGGAAATAGCAGATATAGGGGCTCTGGTTGAGGAAGTGTTTTAATACTCAGGGATTACTTTTAATACGTGTGTATTAATGGAGGAGCAAATATATTTATTTTAAAATATGCAATGAATCATTAATACATATTTTTTTTATAATGTTACACTCACAATTAGGAAAGTGATGCAGGGGTCCACACGTTAAATTATAAAAAAGAAGTGATGAAAACATTAAAAGAATAAAATAAAATTGATTAAAAGATTAATACAATTTAATTTCATTTGAGATATTAATATAATAAGTTAATGATCAATAAATAAGACATTTTAAATAGCAGAATTTTTATTTGGATTAACTAGAATATAAATAAAACACTTTTTTATTAGCATAACTATAATTTCAAACTAATTTTGTAAAATACACACATAATTTTCACAATTTATTAAAATTATTTAACATTTTTAAACATGGTGCTGTATTTGAAAAAAAAAAATTACCTTGTTTTCCAGGCTTTCTCATTTATTTCAATTCCTTTTTCTATTTTGACAGTTTTAGCTCATGCACGCAGTTGTACCATAGTTCTGGCAGATAGTGGAACGTTGCGGTCAAGGTCGGAAGGAAGATCTGCTCCCAGGTAAGCACATTTTAAATTATAATTCTAAGTAAAATGGTGGCTATTTCTAGTATAAAGGGAGTGGGGGGACATATATATGTGTTAAAATGCATTGCTGTTCATATATGTTGAAAATTTAACCAAACATTCGCTCCAGTGCAGGTTGTTTTGGCGTGCCCTCGTCGGGGTGGTTCTTTTTTTTTTAAAACAAAGGTTTAAAATAGTAGATGTAAGAATGGTTACACTATTATTTTAAAACTGTTTAAAAAAAAAACATTTTTGCTTTTTCTGTGTCGCGTTTTTTAATTTCACCGGATGCATTCTTTGAAGAACACATGGCGGCTGAGAAAAAATAGTGATGGAGTTGCATTTTTTTAACTGCGGAATTCAGAGGAAGATGACAGAACATCTTTGGAGAAAGACTGTGTTGCAGTTGGGAATTAATTCTAATGAAGTTGCCTTCGAAAAATGAATTTCACATCAGAGGGGGATTTGACTCTCATGGAAGAAGACAATATGGCATAAGTGGATAAGGCTAATGTGGTTGCCTTGAAAATAAGGAATTTTCTCTTGGAGAAGACGTCGGTGAAGGGGAAATATGGCTAATGTAGTTGCCTTAAAAAAAAGAAATTGTGGAAAAGACACAGGAACATTTGATGGGGACCACATGGCTACTCGGGAATAAGGCTAACATAGTTGCCTCGGAATAATATTATTTTTAGAAAGAATACAATTCAAGAACATTAGGGGAAAAGCACATGCCTGCAGTGGATTAAGGCTAATATAATTGCCTCTAGAAATTTACTTTTAAGAAAAGACATAGTTTTTGAGGAATAAGACTAATGTAGTTGTCTTTAAAAACATTGTATATCTTGGACAAGAAACTGGATCGTTCCAAGATGAGTACGTTGCCGTTAAGGTTTAAGGCTAAAGTAGTTGCCTTGTGCAATGTTTTTATTTAAAAATAAGGAGTGAACTTGGTCTCATCTGGAGAAAGCAACCTGCCTGCAGTGGAGTAAAGCTAATATAGTTTAAAAAATGGTTTATCTGGTAAAAGAGACTTTAGATGCTTTATTTTCTGTGTTTATATTTCCCAAAAAGATAATTATTTAATTATTTGTGGAGTAACATTGCATCTTTTAAGAATTGGAGACTCATGGTGACACGTGGAATGTAAAAAGTTACCATGAGTTGAAAAAAAGACTACAATAGGTAGGAATCCCAACTTTCCTATAATATAGGAAAAAAGAATTGCAAAATTTGAAACTAATTAGTTATAGTTTAAAAACTGGCAAGTAATGAAGTTAAGGGGTTAGTCAGTGTTAAAAATGTAATGCAATGAATGTATGACGTTACAACGCATACATTTACAACGCATGCCTTTACAACACAGTTTTTACATCGCAACATCCTTTACAACGCATACATTTGCATCGCATGCCACTACACCAAATTTTTTAAAACTACCTTTACAACGCATTCCATTACATTGCATTATACATTTACAACACACACCATTACAACGCATACCATTACATTGCATTTAAGGTAAGTGTTGGATAGTGTAGGTGTAAAAATTACTATTCTAACTCCAGGAGGTGAAACAGTAGGGTAAGTGTTGGATAGTGTAGGGGTACTATGCATTTTAATGGTATGCGTTGTAATGACATGCGAAGTAAGGCCTGCGTTGTAGTGACATGCGTTGTAGTGTCATGCGTTGTAGTGACATGCAATGTAATGGCTGCGTTGTAGTGACATGCGTTGTAAAGGATGTTGCGATGTAATGACTGTGTTGTAAATGTAGTGCGATGTAATGACTGCGTTGTAAAGGTTGTTTCCCGTCTGCAAATATGGCAAGGTAGTTTGAAGCCACCATCAACATAAATTGTTTAAGTTTATCTAATAGTCTTTCCAACATTTCTTTACTTTTTTTAGAGATCCATGGGTTCAGGCTACCTGACTGTGATTGTGCCAAGTCTCATTTCTTGGAAACTCTGTTTCTTTTTCAGAATTTCCAGAAAATAATGGATATTTGGGTGATGTTTGTCTTTTGCTTTGTTGAAGGAATTATGCCATCCCTTAATGGCTTTTGTTAATTTCCGCACCACCTTCTAAGCAGGTCAAATAGCAGTTCCACCATTCAATGGAATACCTTGCCTTCATCCTGCGACCCAACCTTTTTAGACCGCCAATCCATGTATCCTCAAAGTAATTGAGTAAATGGGCCTACACTGCCAGGTGGTACGAAACATAATGCTGTTAGTTTACGCAATTCAAATTGTAGTTTGCTCCTTGCAAATAGTCCTCAACCAAGGATGATTTTTGAATTTTTCACCAATATGCCTGTGAAAAGTGAAAAAAAATCCTTGAATTTGAGTATCAGGGTATAAATTGGCTAATGTGGTAATCATTGTCAATTCGAAATCTAAAATTACTTTTCCAGGACTATTATTCAAAGTTTTGGATTTGATCACTGTTAAAAATTCAGTGTATGTTGAGGAATGTTTGTCAGGGAGCAAAGCATACACTAGGGGGCCAGATCTGTTATTTCTGTTAGCATGAGTAGTATAAATTTGATAGAATGGATGGGGTGTAGACTTAAATGTCCCAATCATCATTCAAATTGGACTATTCTCCAAAGCTACAAGGTGATGGGTTCTGCTAAAATTTAAATTCTTTTAGGAGGATTTTCATTGTCATGCAGGAGAAAAGGTTCATTGGAGAAAGTTACAGTTAGTTGAGTGGGAATGTTAATGTCTTCAAAGGTATGGGGTGCTACATGGGGGAAGGCCTCCTCAGACCCTGATTTAGCTATGGCTCTCCCTTCTGGGTACTCAATGTTCAGACAAGACCGAGTAGGCAAAAGAGGTGGGGGGCTGGCCGTAATATTTCGAAGTGCGTGGAAAGGGACTTTTATTTCCCAAAACAATGAGCTAACTATGGAATCCTTACTGTTCAAAATGTTGATACATAACCACTATACTTTCAATGGGGTGGTATGTTACCGACCCTCTGGCCCCCGTGCTGATTTCCTGAAAGCCATAGGCAGCTCCCTGGATGTAATATCTCAGTCACTTGACTTCACACTCCTGGGTGATTTGAATTTTCACCTTGAGGATCCACTAGACAGATATGCAGTACAATTTATTGACATAACTAATAGCCTTGGCCCCACTCAGCAGGTGACTGGTAGTACGCACTCTGGAGAACACCTGCTTGACGGAGTGTTCACCAGCAATAAGTCCTTACAATGCCTTCCATTGCTACCGCTTGTGTGGTCAGACCAAAAAGCCATTATGTTCTTGCTTTTCTTCCAAAATCCACAGGTAAAGAAATAAAAAAATAAGCAACTGAAAAGTGTGCGGCCTTGGAATAAGATGGCTACAGATAGTTTCGAAAAGTCCCTATCTCAGAACCCATTACATTTTATAGAGGATCCGAATATGGCAGCTGCTGCCTTTGATGAATGTCTTAGGAGGTCAATAGATCATGTGCTACCAGCCAAATCCATAACTAGTCATAGGTTAAGACCCCCTGAACCCTGGTATTCAGAACATCTCAGATCACAAAAACAAAAACTGCCTCCATCTAGAAAGGAAGTGGAGATCTTCCTATGATTTGAAGGTCTGAACCGACTATAAACAAGCTCTGCTCGAGTACAAAAAATCTGTGCATGAGGAAAAATCCTGTTACTTTATTACAGCCATATTAACTGCAAAGAATTCCTCAAAGGAACTTTTTTCTACGATAAAAAAGCTGGCCAAATGCTTTGAGGTAACGGAGTCACCTAAAAATCAGACATTCTGTAACTTGGCTCCATTTTTCCAAGACAAAGTCAAGGCGGTTTACAGTGGCTTCTCCTGTCTCCCTGTTCAAGGAACTTCGCCCTCTCCCGGGATGTTAGCTGCATCCAGTGCAGTTAGTGAAATCTCCCCAGCCCCCCTAGATTTCAGTGACCCTCCTGAATTGTTGTTTTTTCCTTCACTGACTACTGAGACCATTAACATTTTGCAGTCCACTAAATCTGGTTCCCCAATGGAACCTTGCCCCCCTAAAATTTTCCATCTTCTACCAGAATTATTCATCTCACAGCTGTCTCCTATTTTTAATCAAATGTTCTCCTCGGGTATATTCCCCACAAGTTGGAAATTGGCATCTGTTCTCCCCCTGCTGAAGAAGCCAAACTTGGATGGGGCAGATCCTAACAACTACCGTCCAATTTGCAGACTCCCTCTGCCTGCTAAGATGGTGGAAAAAGCCATGAATGGTGCTATATCTGAATATATTGAGAAGCATGCTTTCCTGGATGCTACTCAGTTTGGTTTTAGAAAGCATCATAGCACTGAACTGGCTCTGATCACAGCGTCCGAATTGATTAGGCAGACAGTTGATGCAGGAGGCAATGCAGCATTTGTGCTGCTTGACCTCTCTGCCGCATTTGACACGGTGAACCATCAAAAATTATTGGAACTACTGAGGGGGGATTGGTATTAAAGGGAAAGCGTTTGCTTACTTGAATCATTCTTGTCTGATCGGGAACAATTTGTGGCTCTTGATGAGTTTAAGTCACCGAAAACTTTACACTGCCACAGGATTCCTCATTGAGCCCAACCCTCTTTAATATTTATGTTGCACCGCTGGCTAGGTTAATCAGGTCCCTAGGTTTCTCGGCTATTTCTTATGCCGATGACACCCAGATTGCAGTCTCAGTGACAGGCGCGCCTGCTGACACTGTTGCACAGTTTCACACCTGCCTTCGTCAGGTTGGGGATTGAATGGCCACCAATTGTTTGAAATTGAACTACAGTGAGACCGAGGTCCTACTTTTTGGTGGCCATACTAATATCTGGTCCCCTACTTTGTGGCCTTTGGAATTGGGCCTGCTACCAACTCCTACGAATAAGGTGAAAAACATGGGAGTCACGTTTGACTCTATGCTTTCTTTTGAAAGCCACATTAACCAGGTCACATCCCTCTCCTTTTACACACTAAAACTACTGAGAAGGATTCTCCCATTTATTCCGGGTGAGCTGCGGACGATAGTGGTCTCGGCTCTTGTTCTATCTAGAGCCGAGTACTATAATGGCTTATTCATCAACGTCAGGAAGAAGTGCCTGTCCAAGCTACAGATTGTGCAAAACGCTGCTGCACGTCTTCTGTTGAATATTCCAAGACATAAATCTGTCTCACCAGTGCTTAAAGAACTACACTGGCTGCCAGTGAAGAGGCGGATCGAGTTTAAGGCTCTTTGTATCGCTTTAAAGGCCACGCATGACATAGGGCCGGGCTTTTTTAAACATAATTTACAGCCTTACATCCCTGCTCTCCATCTTCCCATAACCTGATAGTTCTCAGATTTAAAAAATGCTCCTGGGGTGGAAGGAGTTTTCTGGTCAGCACGACCAGACTGTGGAACTCCCTTCCACTGAGGCTGAAACAAGAAACTCCCCTGTTGGCCTTCAGGAAGGCGTTGAAGACTTCGCTGTTTAGTCTCTGATGTGGCCCTGAACCGTCCAGTTAATCTTGTCTGATGAGCTAGCGCCTTGACACCTGCGGGTGATTGTCTCACGCTTTATACATTTCTTTTTCATTTCATTTCTACTTGGTTGGGATTACTTGCCAGTTTTTGCCTCTGAACCATCCTCGTAAAGTTGGGGATGGAGGGCATGCTACTGGCAAAGTGCACTGGAATCTTTTGGGCACCCTACTGTAAAATGGCATTACAGGGTTCGTTGGAGGTGTGTGCAAGCTTAATTTGTTGAACATTTTCTCTTACTTCTATTTCCATTGCAGAGGCAGAGTGGTTATGGTCTGTTGTCCTAACCACAGTATCTTCCAGCGTAACCGCTCTGCCTGAGTAATTGGAAGAGAAATATTGCACACACCACCAAAGACTGTTGGCTTCCATTAATCTCTCTAACACAGTAGAGAGAGACACTTTTTTAGGTCCGAATTTACTTCATTGTATTCAACTTTTGATTGGACTTTACAGTAGCTAGGATGGAAAGAAATCCTATTTCTTCTTGCAAAAAGTATGACTTATTAGAATAATGGCACAGTTAAGAGAAGTAGTTGTATTTATTACTTTGATTGTATAGTACATTTGCTTCTAATTGACCAGCACTTGCAATGAGGAAATTACCCAGCGGAGTAGGATAAGTAATTTATCTCCAGTCACTGTTCAGCTTATGCCTTGAGGTAAGAACCCGGTGGAGTAGGAATAGTAAATTAGAGTCTACACATGGTCAGGGTCAGTACATGGCCTGAGGTAAGTAACCAAAGGAGAAGGAATCGTTTTTTTTGCCACAAAATCACCGTCTAGAGCTATATACTCGGTGGAAAAGCAAAAGTAATTTTGGTTTCCTGATCAATGTCCAGCACATGCCATGAGGTAAGCACCTGTTGGAGATGGATTATTAATTTTACACCCCACAGTCACTGTCCAGTATCTTCTTTTAGGTAAGTTCCCAGTGGTCTAGAAATAGTCATTGTGCCACACCATCATTTCCCAGCACCTGCCCTGGGGCAACTTCCAGGTGGGTAGGAATAGTAATTTAGCACCCCCAGTCAAAGTCCAGCACCTGTCCTGAGGTAGTAACCGGTGGAGTACGAATATTAATTTTGCCCTGTCGTCATTATCCAGCACCTGCCCTGAGGCTACTTCCCAGTAGTAGGAATAGTAATTTAGCCCTTAGCTACTGTCCTGCACCTGACCTGAGGTAAGTACCCAGTGGAGTATGAATAGTAATGTTGCCTCACAGACACTTTCCAGTTCATGCTGTGTGTTAAGCTGCCGGGGGAGTAGCATAGTAATTTCACTTGAAAGTCACTGTCCAGCACCTGTCATAAGGTAAGTATCTTTTGGACATAGATTAAAATGTAGATCTCCACAGTCACTGACTAGCACCTTCTCTCGAGTAAGTAACCGTGGAGTTGGAATAGTAATTTTGCACTTAGTTGCTGTTCAGCACCTGTAATGAAGTAAGTACCTGGTGGAGTATAAATAGTCATTTTGTCTCCCAACTCTGTCTACCACCTGCTCTTAGGTATGTACCTGGTTGAGTAGGTAAAGTAAGTCACTGTCCAAAACCTACCCATTGGTGAGTGCCTGGTGGAGTTAAAATAGTACATTTCACAACAGAAGATGTTTTTAAAATATAAAAATCATAAAGTGTAACATTTTGAAACTGTTCTAAGTTAACTCTGGTTGAAAATGTTTTTTTTGATGGATGTTAGATGGCTGAATTGTAAATTGTTATTGGACTTTGCCAACTGTTGAAAAGTTGAAGATTCGAGCTGTTATGAATTCCAAAACATACTGTTTGAAAAGAGAGAAACCAGATGTGATTGTAAGAAAATGTATAGCAGTATAAGGCTTTTGAAATTCAAATGATTCTTTTAAAGTAAAATCTGTATGACTGAAACGCAAATTTAAAATTTAGTACAGTAGTTCAGTTTAAAAAATAATAATAATAACACCGTCAGTCACTATTCACCACTGTTCATAAGGCAAGTACCTGGTGGAGTAGGAATTGTTAATTTTCTCCCCAAGGACTGTCCAGAGCCTTCCCTGATATAAGTACCCAGCGGAGTTGGAATAGAAATCTAACCTCCCGTCACTGTCCACCACATGCCCTGAAGTAAGTACCTGGTGGAGTAGGAATAGTAAATTTGCAGCATTCACTGTCCTGCACCTGCTTGAATGTAGAGGCCCGGTTGAGTAGGAATAGTATTTTTGCACACAGTCACTATCTAGTACATGCCCTGAGGCAAATACCTGGTGGAGTTAGAATAGCTATTATTCACTGCCAGTGGCTGTCCTGCACCTGCCCCGAGGTAAGTACCCAGTGTAGCAGGAATAGAAATTTAGCCTCCACTTAATGTCCAGCACCTGCCCTGAGGTAAGTAACTGGTGGTGTAGGAATAGTAAATTTGCCCTGCTGTCATAATCCAGCACCTGCCCAGACATAAGTACCCGGTGGAGTAGGAATAGTAATTTTATTTGCATCACTATCCTGCACCTGCCCTGAGGCAAATACCTGCTGGAGTTAGAATAATAATTATGCACTGTAAGTGACTGTCCCGCACCTGCCCTGAGGTAAGTATCTGGTGGAGTAGTAATTAGACATTTAGCCCCCCAGTCAATGTCCAGCACCTGCCCTGAGGTAAGTACCCAGTGGTGTAGGAATTGTAAATTTGCCCTGTTGTACCTCTCCAGTACCTGCCCAAACGTAAGTACCCCATGGGGTAGGAATAGTACTTTTTTTCACCATCACTATCCTGCACCTGCCCTGAGGCAAATACCTGGTGGAGAAAGAGTAGTAATTATGCACTGCCAGTGACTATCCTGTACCTGCCCTGAGGTAAGTACCTGGTGGTGTAGTAAGTAGAAATTTAGCTCTCCAGTCAATGTCCTGCACCTGCCCTGAGGTAAGTACCCGGTGGTGTAGGAATAGTAAATTTGCCCTGCTGTCACTATCCAGCACCTGCCCAAACATAAGTACCCGGTGGAGTAGGAATAGTACTTTTATTCACCATCACTATCCTGCACCTACCCTGAGGCAAATACCTGGTGGAGTTAGAATAGTAATTATGCACTGCCAGTGACTGTCCTGCACCTGCCCTGAGGTGAGTACCTGTTGGAGTAGTAATTAGAAATTTAGCCCTCCAGTCAATGTCCAGCACCTGCCCTGAGGTAAGTACCCGGTGGTGAAGGAATAGTAAATTTGCCCTGCTGTCACTATCAAGCACCTACCCAAACATAGTACCCGGTGGAGTAGGAATAGTACTTTTATTCACCATCAAGATCCTGCACCTGCCCTGAGGCAAATACCTGGTGGAGTTAGAATAATAATTATGCACTGTCCTGAGGTAAGTACCTGGTGGAGTAGAAATAGAAATTTAGCCCCCAGTCAATGTCCAACCCCTGCCCTAAGGAAAGTACTCAGTGGAGTAGGATTAGTAAATTTGCCCTGCTGCCACTATCCAGCACCTGCCCAAAGGTACGTATCTGGTGGAGTAGGAATAGTAATTTTATCTGCCATCACTATCCTGCACCTGCCCTGAGGCAAATACTTAGTTGACTTAGAATAGTAATTTTGCACTGCCAGTGACTGTGCAGTACCTGCCCTTGGATAGGTATTTGGTGGGCTAGTATTTGTAATTGCAGACAAGAGTTTATAAACTGCACCAGTGTTGTGATAAGTATCTGGGGGATATGAAATAGTTGTTGGACCCACAGTTAGTGATTTGAACTTTCCCAGAGGAAAGTACTCGTCATGAGTGGAACTAGAAATGAAGACTTTAATCAATGTGTAAGTAAGGGCAAGATGTAAGTATAATGTACAGTTTGTACTCTAAATTAAACTTAAAATCAGATGATGTTCTAATAAAGAAAGGGTTCAAGCTCGTTATTTTAAAACTATTTTAAGTTACTTGAGACTGAAAAGGTTTCTTTGTGGGTATAGGATGGTGGAATGGTTAATTAAATTTTGAACCTTGCTTATTGGAGACAAATTGAGAAATTAGGGACTTAACTGTTTACAAAAAGAGAAATCTGAAGTAAATGTTTCGTAATGTATGGTGTTATTCTATTATTCATTACATTTACTATGATGATTTTACAGTACTTACTTTGTAATTTAGTAGATTCACATAGGTTGATTACAGGATTGTTTGCAAGGAAATCCAAATTAATCTTTCGGAATAAATTCTGAAAGACTGAAACACACATTAAAAAAAGTTGTACTGTAAATCATTTAAATTTAAAAACAACAGAATAATTATCTTTCCACTAACATTTTTGATGCAA
Source organism: Triturus cristatus (assembly GCF_964204655.1). Taxonomy (NCBI): domain Eukaryota; kingdom Metazoa; phylum Chordata; class Amphibia; order Caudata; family Salamandridae; genus Triturus; species Triturus cristatus. The sequence goes on from NC_140584.1 coordinate 982,397,189, forward strand.
GCACATCGTGTAGAAATAATAGTGAATAAGGGGCTGTCACAGTTTAGCATCTGTGCAGAGGTAAATATCCGGTGGAATGATGATTTACATTTTGCCTGCAGTCACTATCCATCACTTGATCTGTGGTAAGTACTCTAAGGCAGATTTACAAGCCCCTTGCGCTCCCAGTACGTCACTTTTTGTGATGCACTGCGCATTTCTCTGCCCCATATGTACAAGAACAGGAAAAGCCACTTTGCGTGACTTTTCCTGTCCTTGTAAATATGGCCCCTTTACACGCAGCACATTGCCCAAAACACTCATGGAACCAGACACATTTCCAGATTTACGAAGTATCGTAAATCTGGAAATGCGTCAGTAGGCGGGGTAGCAAGGCGCAACGAGGAGAATTTTTTTTATTTCTCCTTGTTTTTTCCTTTTTCAATGTGTGCTGTACAGCACGCATAGGAAAAGGAAAATGCCTGTAGTGATTGTTTTGGTGCAGGAAGGTGCCCCTAATAGCAATTTGGCTTCAGCCATTGTTAAGCACATGCTGCGATGTATGTATCGGGTGGACTATTTTTGAACACAGACACTTTCCAGCATTTACCAGGAGGTAAGTACTCCATGGAGTAGGACTAGAAATTACGCCACCCACAAACTGTCCAGATAATGCCATTAGCTAAATACTGGTTGGTGTAGAAATGTTTATTTAGTTTTATAGCTACTGCCTACCACTAGCCCTGAAGTAAAAGCACATTTCGATTTTTTCCAGATGTTTAACCCCTGAACAAGTAATAATTTAGCCCCCCCCCCAACAGTATCTAGTACCTAATATGAAATAACCAAAGAAGTGGGGTGATTGAAAGGAAAATTCGCCATTCAGTCACTATTTATTAAAAAGTCATGAGGAAAGTGCACAGAGATGTAAGAGCGTAGCTTTTTTTCTCGGTTACAAAGTAAGAGCTGTCCTTAGTTTTGGCCCCAGAGCAGCACCTAATTTGATAAGACAGTCACTGTGCCATACGTTTTTAGATCTCGCCTGACCCAGCGCATGCGCTGGTCTGGCGAGACATTTTGTGAGGGCTCCAAAAAGTGCTCCCAGGCCAGCCTAGAGCTACAGTGCATGTGCGCGGGCGCGCGTGTCGCGCTTTACCGCTATTACTTTCACTTTCGCGGCCGCTTTGATGTTTGATCGCGATCACTTTTGATGTTCTCCGTGAGGCTTCAATAGATTGCAGCAGTTAAAACAAGCATTGGCATAGCCAATAGGTCTCGCTTTTGGGACCTTATAAGTATTTAGTTATGCAACTGTTGCATGGCTAAACACTTATAAGGTCCCAAAGGCGAGACCTATTGGCTATGCCAATGCTTATCTTAACTTCTTATCCACACTGTCACTTGCCCTGTGCCAACACATTTTCATACGATCATCACAAGGTTGTGAAAGATTAGAACAAATTTCCACTGTTTAACTCTGCTGCCATAGGTCTATTTTTATAGTTTTGCTTCATCAAAGCTATCATAGGCCTTGTCTGGTATGGCGCATTCTACTATTGAGTTGTCAAGTTCATCTTGGAGATTCCCACACTCTGAGTCAAAATGTGATGTAGCGTAACCCAAAGGTGAACCTTCTGTAATGGTGTAGAATTCGTCTTAACATGCTTTGGTGACGGGTCATTTAGACAAAGGGAAAGATCTTCCATATTACTCTGTGCCAGAAAGAGAGGGAAAGCTTGTGAGAATAGTAGAGAAAGTGTTTATCAAAATTCTGCTATATGCTTCATACTGTTACCAAGCCGGTCTGTCTTTTACAAAAACAGGGTCAGTACATACAGGTAGGTTATAAGCTACCCTTCCGCAGCTTCGGATTAACACTTGTGGTGGGCTACAAAGCAATTACTAGCTGTTCTGTGTATGTGGGCACATCTGGCTCAGAATGTTGTCTCTGCATTCTGACCCTCTACGTTGGGGTCGTAGACTTGACCTTCATTGGCCAAAACTAGTTTTCACTTGGGACTAATGAAGTGTAATACAGTGATGTTAACAACCAAGTTCTTGAGTAACATAGCTTGTAAATTAGCAACTTTTGTGAGTTAGAAGCATTCAATATATTTGAGTCCAATCAAGTCTCCTAACAAGCCTGTTTTGTAATTCACAGAAGCCTAAACTGCACTCTGCCACATTCCCAGTCAGTACCAGTAACTCTGTATACCTCCCTTTGGAGACTGCGGTATCTTTCCATTTAATTGATAAAAAAAAAGCATCTCCAGTGAGGACCAGTGTAGTAAAACTCTTTATTTTATTTGTAATGATCTCCATCACCCCGTACTAGTCTGTTCAAAGAAGATCTTTTACAAGGGACTTACATCTGGCCATAGAGGTGCCAATTGGGGGTACAAAGGTCAGTTGTAGGGAAAAAAGCCCTGGGTACCTGGTTAGCAGGAACCCAGGGCACACTTAGTCAAAGAGCATCAGGCAAAAAGTGGGGGGAACCATGAAAAAAGAGACACTTTCATACACACAGGCAGCCATGTTCCATTGAAAAATGAGCAGTTGCAAAACCAAAAGGTTTTGCCTTTAGTCACTGTCAGTGCTTGTTTTGTCATTTTTTTTGTAAAAGATTCATCTTTGAGCAAAAATTTAATATTTGAGCAGCTGCTGGATCCTTGCCTATATAAAACAAGCATTGGCATAGCCAATAGGTCTCGCCTTTGGAACCTTATAAGTGTATTGTTATCCAGCACAATATCCTTGGTGCAACAAATTCAACTGTTGCATGGCTAAACACTTAAAAGGTCCCAAAGGCGAGACCTATTGGCTATGCCAATGCTTGTTTAAATTGAGTATGTGTTGAGATTAGAATTGCTATTTTAGTAGTTGAGACTGTGTATTTTCTACCTAAAGGTACCTAAATGTATACTATGTGCCCCATTGGGAACAAAAGTGCAGTAATTTAGACATTTAAAAAAGATAAAAAATATAGTTAAAAGGCTTTGAATGCTAAGTAAACTTACATTATTTACATACCGGATATCGGGAATTATGAAATGTAGAGAATGTTTATTTCAGAGCTACTCCTCACAAATTAGGAAGAAAAAAAAAGGTAGTGGCGACCGGTAGGTTTAGAAGTAAGGGCGGCGCCCATGGCTCACGCACACACATACATACTCTTTCACAGCCATGCATTCACACACGGGCACACACACACAAGCACATCCATTCACAACACTCATTACCAAACATTCATACATACACACACACAAGCACACACCAAACATGAATTTAAAAAAATAAAAAAACACACTTCTCTGCAGCTCTAAGTTCTCAGGAGGCTTAGGGAGTGGGAGTGGGGTCAATGAGACTGCTGACCCCGTCCCACTCAGTGATGAAGTGTCACGAATTGACACTTCACCCTGGGTGCTTCAGGTCTGAAAACTGAAGCGCCCAGGTGCGAGGCAATCAGTGACGCTACCCCTCGTCACTGAGGGGAGCGCTTTAGGGACCTTTGCTGAGCTGAGGAGGACACTTCCATTGGAGCTGTGACTTCCTCAGCCCAGCATAATTCAGCTCAGGCAGCCAGGAGCCTGCACATTTAGCGCATGTCTGGCTCCTGGCTGCCTGCCCTGAAAATGAACAGTGTCTGTCAGACACCTTTGATGAGCCTGACAGACACTGTCTGTGAGGGGCAAAAGAGGGGTGGGGGCGTGGCCCCTAAACTCCAATGGACTGTCCGTGGCTGAAAAAATTCAAATTTTACAAACATATATAGTTGATTGTTTGAAGGGTTGTTTTAAAAGAATTATTCATGATCAATTACCTTTGCAAGTTTGAAAGTACTGCTAGACGGCAGTATGCTGTAAGGAATGCAAGTGTTCAAATGCTGCTCTAAACGAAGCGTGTGGTCACTAAGGCATCCAGTGTCCCACTGACAACAAAATGGTGGACGACAGTTTATATATGTGTTTTGTGAGGTGTGCTATAATTCAAAAGAAAATGGGCCCGATTCACAAAGGTAAACTGAGACGAAAGTCTAACTTTACGACTTTCGGTATTCACAAAGGGCATTTACAAGTAGAAAAGGTAGACTTTTGTCTCAGTTTAACATAAGCTTTGGTCTCAGTTAGACTTAAGACCAAAACTTAAGTTAAACGGAGACAAAAATCTAACTATTCTACTCGTAAATGCCCATTGGAAATACCAAAAGTCCTAAAGTTAGACTTTCATCTCAGTTTAACTTAGGTTCTGGTCTCAGTTAGACTTAAGATCAAAACTTACGTTAAACTGAGACAGACGTCTAATGTTACTACTTGTAAATTGCCTTTGTGAATACCGAAAGTCGTAAAGTTAGACTTTCGTCTCAGTTTATCTGTGTGATTCGTGCCCCCAATATGTTTTGCATACAGTTTAAAATTGTGCGTTTAATTATGTGAGAAAGTCCATTTTATTTTTGCGATTTAAAAAATGCTTTTAGATGCGTTTGTCTTTTGCTTGTTCACATTTGTCAAAATAGTAAAAGGACTACATTTTCAAAGCAATATTTCAAAGCACTCTGCATACGATTTTAACAAGATTGTGTTTTCAATAAATTGTACTTGGCGAATTTAAAAACATGGAGTGGTTTGAAAAATTAACAAAATGAAAATATGTGAAAATTTGAAACAAAACACGGTTTTTCAAAATCTGAAAAAAGTTTAAAACACGACTGTTTTGAAATGACAAAAGTATACGTCCTAGAAAAAAATGGATTGTAATGTGTGGTTCAGGCTTGTGTAGTGCATTTACTGAAAATGCGTGGTTCAGTCTTGCATGGTAGGAATCAAGGTTTTAAAAGTACAGTCGTTATTCCGCTTGCTTGGTTCAAGCATGCATTATTTAGCTAATGGTGGTTCCATAATACAGCTATGCGCAAGTAACATAGAGTATGTGTTTAAGCCCATAACTAAGATACTTCTAGGCTAACATGTAAAATGAGCATCTCTACCTGGATGGAACGTGTTATTGACTTCCCCTTTAATAAAAATACATGTATAAATCATATATTTTGATTCACCTTTAAAGTAAGAATTGTAAAACTTGACTCCCTGGTCATGTGCAAAATAATACGTTTTATATTCTATAGTAGGTACTTCAAAACGTCTTGGGTGCCAAACTGACTTCATGGCTTCAATTTCTTTCATCTTGATTTGTGCTTCCTGACAGAACCTCTTAAAGATGCCATGTACAAAGACTACTCAATAATATATCAAATACCAAAACATACCATAACATAGCAATACATAATATAAATAAAAATAGTGTATGTCGAACTGTGGCCACTTCAGAGAATGCGTCTGCAAAGTCGAATTTGTAATGATGGAAGTTTGGATCTCTGGCCCACTGTGAATCCTTTCTTGGCTGGTACATATTTTGTCAGAATGGGGAATGAGTGTTGGAGCATTGAAATGTTCTTCAGTTGTTTAGTGTTTTAAAAATTCCACAGAACAACTCAGCACAACTCTATAACACAAAAGCATAACACAAAGTAACATAGCATATAATACTGTCTTTCCGGGCCGCTATAGGGGTAAGTCGCGATGTCCGGGTTGTGGCTGGCATCCGACACGGGTTCTGTCATCAGCCCCGCCTATTGACATAGCTGGTGCAGAGTATGCCTGCATGCTGTTAAACACCAGATCAGCTCGCAGCCATGCGCAACACATCTTTGAGCTCCTCGAGACAGAGAAGCCACTCTGCCTAATGCTGACGGAGACGTGGTGGGATGAAGCTTCTAATCCCGATGTGGCTATGGCCATTCCGCCGGATTTTGACATCTTCAGGAAGGACAGAGCAAAGGGCAGGGGTGGCGGGGTCGCATTGGTGGTAAAGAAGGGCATGCCCTGCACTATCTTGCCCACTGAGGACATCCGCGGCTCGGAATCGTTGGCTTTTTCAATTGTGCTAGCGCCGCATCAATCAGTAAAGGGACTGTTAGTCTACCGCCCCCCTGGTCCGCTTGGGACGTTTCTTCCTGACCTTGATTCGGTGCTGGTGGGTCTAGCACTGAGAGCAGAACACTGCTTAGTGGCGGGGGACTTTAACATCTGGATGGATGATCCGTCGGACCCCGCCGCTATTAAGCTTTTGGAGGCTATGACTCCGCTGGGTCTCACCCCGCATTTGCAGGGCCCGACCCATGACAAGGGGCACACTCTAGATCAGGTCTTCTCGACCTCTCCTTTAGTGGTGAAAGAGATTCTCCCGGTCTTGTGGTCGGATCACTGGCTGGCCAAATTTGTAATCAGCGGCAACGTCTGGGCGCCTAACCCTGTCTCACAGCAGCGGGGACGAGCCTCTAGAGCATTTAGCAGGGTGACCCCTGAGATGCTGGCTCAGGCTGCTGCGACGCACCCTTGCCCTCTGTCTGGCGAGCTAGAGAGAGACCTGGAGTCCCTGCAAGAATGGCTGACGGAGAGGCTGAATGACCTGGCCCCAGTCCCGCCCCCCCGCCCGACATCTAAGCGGGTCTCGGCCCCTTGGTTTACCCCTGCTCTGTGGGCTACGCGGCAGCAGTGCAAGGTAGCCGAAAGGGCCTGGCGGGCACATTATGACAGCAAGGACAGGTCTGCCTACAAGGCTGTGGTTAAAGCTTACCACCGAGACATCCGCCTCGAAAAGAAAGCCTATCTTGCGGGGAGAATCGAAGCAGCTTCGAACTCCAGTAAGGAGATCTTTACCATTGTTCGAGAATTCATCTCCCCTCGGACTACTGCTTCGGAAGAGGGGCCCGTAGAATCTTGGGCGGCGGATCTTGCGTGTTTTTTTACAGGCAAGATCAAACTCATCCAGGACTCCTTTCTATCGAGTGAACCGGTTACATTGCCGATGCCCGAGGCGGGCTCGCCTCCCCCAGTTGCGCAGGGCGCCTTATTGGCTGAGTTTCCATCTCTGCCAGCCTCAGCTTCTCTTGCGCTTATGGGCAATTTAAAATCTGGGTCTCCGCTTGACCCCTGCCCTGCTAAGCTCCTGGGTAAACTGGCGGAGGTGGTTAATCCGCTGGCGCACCCTCTTCTCAACCTCTCGTTGAGTCTGGGAGAGGTGCCGCCAGTATGGAAGCAGGCAATGGTCATCCCGTTGCTTAAAAAGCCGGGACTTGACCCGAAAGCCCCAGCCAATTACAGGCCAATTTCGTTGCTGCCGGCTCTTGTAAAAATTCTGGAGAAGCACGTTCAGTCGGTGCTCTCCAATTTTCTGGAGTCCCATGAGATCTTACATGACTCCCAGTCGGGCTTCCGTTCACATCGCAGTACCGAGACCGCGCTCCTTGAGGTTTCTGAAACCATTAAAGGGGTGTTGGATACCGGGGGCAAAGTCATGCTGGTGTTGTTGGACTTGTCGGCGGCTTTCGACACCGTCCCCCATGAGGGCCTGCTCGCAAGACTCTTTGAGATTGGTCTGCGGGGGACGGTGCTCAAATGGTTTTCTTCCTTTTTGGCCGGCCGCCGGCAAACGATCTGGACATCATCTGACACCGCCGTAATGCCGCCTCTGGGAGTCGGGGTCCCTCAGGGCTCTATATTGAGCCCGACCCTTTTTAACATCTTTATGACCCCTTTGGCGGCGGTGGCGGAGTCATTTGGTGCCCGGATCGTGTCGTATGCCGACGACACCCAGCTTCTCTTCTCTTGCGAGAGAGGGGCTGACTTTGACGGGGAGAGTATCCAGAATTGCCTTGGGGCTGTGTTCGCATGGTTCCAACTGAACAGCCTCAAGTGCAATTCCGACAAATCGGAGGTACTCTTCTTCGGGTGCGATACGGAGCCTAGCTGGCAGGCCTGGTGGCCCATCGACATGTTGCCTCCGTCCGGCTCTTCTCCCATGGCTAAAAACTTGGGGGTTAAGATGGACAAGGGGCTGACGATGAAAGCCCAGATCTTGGGGGTAACCGGCACTTGCTTCGGCCTGTTAAAAATGCTGCGGAGGTTCTTGCCTCTCTTGTCCGAGGAGCACAGGAGGCTGACGGTGCAGGCTCTGATAGGCTCCAGGTTGGATTATGCCAACATTCTTTACCTGGGCCTGCCAGAGCATCTGCTACAAAGGCTTCAAGTTGCACAGAACGCGGCGGCCAGGGCCATCTTTGGCCTAAGTAGACGGGCCAGCGCCTCTGGGTTGTTGGTGACGTTACACTGGCTACCCATCCGCAAACGGATTGCCTTTAAGGCTCTGACCTTGGCCTACAAAGCGCTCCATGCTGTGGGAGCTAAACATCTCCAAAAGAGACTGACCTTTTACCATCCGACTCGCTCGTTGAGGTCAGAATCTCTACTTTTGGCGGCTGTTCCGCGTGTGAAGAGGGCTCGCCTTGGGGGCCGCTCTTTCAGTCTGTTGGCCCCACAGATGTGGAATGCACTACCGCTCCCTTTGCGGGGGGCGTCTACTCTCCTTGATTTTAGAAGAGGTCTCAAAACCTGGCTGTTTTCCCAATAGGTCTGCCAGTAGTTTTGTTTTCTTTTTGTTTATCTTTTAACCTCTTTTAGCTGTGTTGTGTTATTCTGAGATCTGTTCCCCTTACCTAAAAGCGCCGGGACACTCTTTTTGAGTAACCGTTGCGCTATACAAAAGAATAAATAACATAACATAACATAACATATAATACAACACAACACAACATAATACAACACAAAATATATATGCTTAGGTAGTTTGTTGAATGTTAAATGTGGCCTTCCCATTTCCACCCAATTGCTCCCCAGGTGGATGATCTGACAGGCAAACTTCAGATCGCCAACATGGGCAAAAAACTACAGGAAACTAGGGTCAGCATTTGCCCCAGTTGGTGAACCTGACACATGAGTGTTGTGTATTGTCCAGCAAGTATAACAAAGCACTGAACCAGTGGTTTTTAACTTGTGATCCAGGATTGCCTTGGGGTATGCAAAGTCTCCACATGGTGCCCGCGACTACTTAAGTGTGTATAAACAAAGAAGCAAAATGTGAAACTGAAAATTCTAAAAATGTTCTGGAAATGTGAAGGAATTTCAAACTGGAGGCTAAAACGTAAATAGTCAGATTGATTTGTGGGAGCAGTGTATCAAAGAGAATATAGAATGGGTGATGAGTGACCTCAAATGAATTTAGAAAAGCTCCATGTTCCCACTGAAATTACAATTTCGATTTCTTTATATTTGTTTGTGAGTTAAATAAATATTTAATCATCTGTGTATTTGTTTGATGAATGGTTGTTTCTGCATTTTTGTGTATTGTTTTGTGGCTGAATTGCTTAGAGTGGGGTCCCCGGCTTCTAGTAATGAATCAGTGAGGGACCCTGGATTCCAAAAATGATTCATTGGGGGTCACTGTATTCCAGTAATGATTAACTGGGGGTCCATGAAACTCAAAGTTTAAGAATCACTGCACTAAACAATTACAGAACACACTAACATAACAGAATAAAAAAACTAAAAGAGGACAACACTACTACAAGAAGTTAAAAATCATACAGTATACCAACATGACACAACACAAACCATACTACATTCACATAAATTAACAAATTAGCTCAATACATCTTTGTAACACTACTCTACAATGCAAAAACATAGCACACTGCATTAATATAGCATTGAAATATTCCAGGAAACTCTCAGAATAAACCAAACCGAAGCAAAATATTCTGGTTTGAAGATCAGGAATTTCAATAAGTTGATTAGCCAATGCATTAACCATTTACAGGGAACAACACAACAACAGGAGCCAGGATATCATCATGCTGGAGATGAAGTGTAAGAAGGAAAACACCAAAAGGCACATCTTCTGAAAGTGTGCTCCCATGAGCTGGCACAACACCCTGATCAAAGTCCAAATGGCTTCTGCTTTCAAGTAAGTTAGAATTTGAAGACATATCCTTTCAAGAGCACTATCACCATGCAAGAGAAGAACCTATTTATTGGCTGCCTTCTTTTCAACTATCTTGAATCACGGCCAACCTCACAACTGTCACTCATGCACTTGTACTCTCGTAACTTGACTATGGTAGCACTATCCTTGTGGGCCTCCCGAAAACCTCACTTGCACCTCTGAAGGCTACCCATAATGCTGCGGCTGGGCTCCTCACAGGCTAAACAAAACTGATCACATTACCCCGTGCCTTCGTGCACTGAATTGGCTTCCATTCAAAGCCAGGATGCATTTCAAAATCACTTCCATGACCCACAAAGCGCTGCACCACAATACCCCTCTTACATGTCCCAGCAACTGACCCTATCGGGAGGAAATAGATCCTCCAGAAGCACAGGCCAAAGAAATTTTAAAAAAAAGGAAATCTACAATCGTTCCTTCTCTGGAATGGCCACAAACATCAGGATCTGTCTACCCAAGGATATCAGATGCAACCGATCCACATCCTTCTCCTGGAAAGAAGTAAAACTGTTTCTATTCAACAAATTCCTCCCTTAGTGAGGATCAAGCTGCTTTTACTCCTACCCCACAGCCCCCACGTAACCTGTGCATCACTACCTCTTGAGAAACTATACTTTCACTCTCCCCACCCTGTAACTCCCTCTCTATTCTACTTCAGAACCTAGCATTCACATATTCTACTGGATAAAGTGTTGTTTAAATTTTTTATATTCTGTTATTTGTATTTTTATTTACAATTTTCGTGTATCACTCGAATTCCGCCCAGTCCTAGTAATAACCACAGTGGTCCACCTGGATCAATCCAGATTTATGATTCACAGGGGCACTCGACTGAATTTGAGGCACCTTTACGGTGTGCTACACATGACGGCGGCCCACTTGGCAGAGGAAGCTGTCCTACTCTCTCTGAACCCGAGAATGGTTTTGGTCCCAGTTAGACTTAAGACCAAAACTGAAGTTAAACTGAGACAAAGGTCTATCTTTACTACTTGTAAATGCCCTTTGTTAATACCGAAAGTCATAAAGTTAGACTTTTGTCTCAGTTTATCTTTTTGATTCAGGCCCAATATGTTTTTAACCCCTTCGACGCGCATGACGGAACGGTACCGTCATGCACGTCGGTTGCGCTGTGCGCATGACGGAACCGTTCCGTCATGGCCCCGCCCTCGCGCGGAACCTTCAGCGTGGCGCAGAAATCCGCGCCGCGCTGAAGGGGTTAATACAGCTTAAAATTGTGCGTTTAATTATGTGAGAAAGTCTGTTTTGTTTTTGCTATTTAAAAAATGCTTTTAGATGCGTTTCAGTCTTTGGGATATTCACATTTGTCAAAATAGTGGACTACATTTTCTTTTTTTTTTCAAAAATTTTATTGAAACAATAAATCAGTTACAAGCATGGGCCTACAACCACCAGGGCCGGCCGCTAGATACAGAAAGGATCGTACATTAGTCAAGGCAGTAGGCGACACCTGGGGCCCAGCCCCGTAAATGGCTCAGGATAGCTCGAGCGAGGCAGGAGACATACATTTAACATAAATAACAACAAAAAACAAAAGGCGAGGCATACGGGCAAAAAAACGTGGGTCAGGCTACATCCGGGGGACTTTTACTCCAAGACTTCAATTAGCTATCAACAGGAGGGAGTACTGAAAGATCGGGGGGGGGTAACGGGAGAGGAACTTCTATATTCGATTATCACAATCAGTTGCGAGGAACCATCAAGGGTCAGGGGGACAAAGCAATATCGGTGTCCACTAGGGGGGGCGTACAGATACCCCCACGATATACGTTCCATTGCCCCCAAATTCTACCCCATGCCCCGGGTTTACCGCGGGCCACATATACAGTCTTCTCCCTGAACATACACCAGTCCATGTTTTCCTTCCATACTGACACGGTGGGTGGCCGCTGGGCGCCCCAAAGCTGCGCTATATCCCTCTTGGCAATCATGTAGCCCAGGGCCGCCCACCGAGTCTGCGCCGCGTTATAATCATTGGGCTCCCACACATTCAAGACACAGCGACGCACCTCCGGCAGCAGCGCCACCCCGGTGACTTGTCCCATGACCCCATGAACCCGACACCAGTATTCCGCCACCTCCCGGCACTCCCAAAGGATATGGAGAAAGGTGGCACTGAGCCCACACCCCCGCCTGCAGAGCCCATCCTCCGAGAATCCCATCGAGACCAGACGGGGGCCCGTAACATACACCCGGTGGAGAATCTTTAGCTGGACCAGGCGGAGGCGGGCTGGAATGGCAACTTCCTTGGGGGATGATAGTGCGGACTGCCAGTCCTCGTCGTCTAATTCCACCCCGTCCCCCGTCCACGTCTCCCGAAGGCGCACCAATAGGTCAGCCCGATTATTAATGAGTTTTTTATAGATTAAGGAGATAGTACTGTCGGGAACATGACCATCAAGGATGCGGTCCTCGAGGGGCGAAGAGGCCGGGATCTTGGTCCCCTCCCCAAAGACAGAGAGCAGGGCGTGCCGAACCTGGGCGTATCGGAAGAACTCCTTTTCCGTGAGTTCGTATTCGCTCTGGAGCGCCGCGAAGGTCTTAACCGCGCCCTTCATCCATAAGTCTCCCACTCTACTGATGCCAATCGTGTCCCAACGGTCAAACCCCTTCGTTGTCCAGAGGCTTCCCAGTCGGTCGGAGGCAAATAAAGGAGTAGCGCATGTTAGTCGCTCACTCCAGCCCATGGCTACATTGGCCGCCTTCCAAATCCGTACCGCGATCTTAGTGGGGCCCGTCAGGGTCCGTCCAGCCGAGCGGGAGTAAAGCGCCCTGTTATAGTTACCGCCGGGAAGCAGGAATTTATCCATCTCATACGCCGGGTTCAAGCCAGGCGCATACGTGGCGTGGTTAATGGCTGATAGCTGTGAGGCCCAATAATACCTGCGAATGTCGGGAAGCGCGATGCCCCCGTCGTACCAGGGGAGAGTGAGTTTGGCCAGGGCGATACGCGCCCGTCCGTCCCACACCAGTCTCCTCTGCAGGCTCTCTACTTCCCGAAAGTAGGCCACTGGAATGATGTCGAAGGAGTTCTGAAGTGCATAGAGGAACCTGGGAAGGGACATCATTTTAAACAATGCGGCCCGACCCAGTGGGGACAGGGGCAGCCTACACCACCGAGCCGTGTCTTCCCTCAAACGCCGAAGCGGAAGCAGGAGATTGTGCTCATAGCGAGCTACCGGGTCCAACGAGATGTGTATCCCCAGGTATTTAAAGCCGGACAGAGATATTTGGATCGGAAGCCGAGGCGGCAGGAGAGGGGGGCCACCGGAGATAGGATAGACACAGGATTTAGACCAGTTAATCGTGAGACCCGAATTTCTCCCGTAGGAAGTCAGAACATCGAAGAGAACGTTAAGCGACTGCCGCGGCGAGGTAAGATACAGGAGGATATCGTCAGCATATAACGAGACCCGATCCTCAAAGCCCGGGGCCCACCGGATCCCCCTGATCGAGGGCTCCCAGCGGAGCCAAGCGGCGAGTGGCTCCAGGGCGAGGGCAAAGAGCAGAGGGGACAACGGGCACCCCTGCCTCGTACCCCTACCAAGAGCGAAGGGCCGAGAGACCCGCCCATTAACCACCACCTGAGCCATGGGTCCCGTGTAGAGAAGCTTCACCCAGCCAAGAAATCCCTCCCCAAAGCCGAATTTGGTCAAAACAGCCCAGAGGAATGGCCACTCGATGGTGTCAAAGGCCATCGTGGCATCTAAAGAAACCAGCACGGCCGGTTCGGAGAGGTACTCTGCCCTGGCGAGGGCGCCATGGAGACGCCGCAAGTTGAGGGCGGTGTTGCGGTGTGGGATGAAGCCGCATTGATCAGGATGAATCAGATCGCAGATGACGCTCAACAAACGATTGGCAAGGACTTTAGCCAGGATTTTAGGCTCCGCATTTAGCAGTGAGATAGGCCTGTAAGAGGCACAGCGGTCCCGTGGCTTACCGTCCTTGGGGATCACGACTATCGTGGCCAGTCGCTGGTCGACCGGAAGGGAACCGGCCTCGAGGGACTCCTGAAACATACGACGGAGGAAGGGCGCTAGTTTATCCGGGCGCAACTTATATAATTCGATAGGTAGACCGTTGGGACCCATGGCCTTGCCCGAGCGAAGGGACCGAATCGCAGTCGCGATTTCATCTACCGACAAGGGAGCGTCCAGCTGCTCACGGTCCTCGGCAGAAAGGCCAGGCAAAGCAATGTCCCTCAGGAGAAGGCGAGAATCTTCCTCATCCCTATCAGTCACCGGGGAGTACACAGTCCGGAGGTGGTCGGCAAAACATTCCACAATCTCACCAGGCTCAGTCACACACACTCCATCCGAGACACGCAACTCCGGGACCACACGATTCACTCTCTCCTTCTTATCCAGCCACGCAATCAGCTTTCCCGCCCTGTCCCCGGCATCATACAACCGACCCTGCTGCTCCCTATACATAGTTTTGGCAGCGTCGGTGACAAGAGCTCTGTATTCAAACTGTTTCAGGTTGAGGGCATGGAGCCCGTCCGGAGTGACACCCGCCTCCAAGGCCGACTCCAGCCCCGAGATGTCAGTCTCCAGCCTCACCACCGCCTCACTCCTGAGCTTCTTAGCCACCACTATCTGGGAGAGGGCGTGTCCGCGGATTACGGTTTTAAAGGCTTCCCACAGGGACATTGCAGACAACACAGACCCCTCGTTTTCAAGAAAGTATTGGTCCATAGCCTTAACCAGACTCTCGCGGGTCGTAGGGTCTCGCAGGTACCACGGGTTAATGGGAGCGATCCGCCCTGCAGACCGCGACTCGGTGTCAAAGAGAAGCCACAGCGGGGAATGATCGGAGATACCCCTCGCCAGGTGCCTGACCTCTCGAATTCGACCCGTCTGCGCCGCGGGCATAAGGAAATAGTCTAACCTAGAAAGACTCCCATGTGCCCCAGAGTGAAAGGTGTATTGACATTGGGTCGGATGCATTAATCGCCAACTATCCACCAGGCCGAAGGTCTCCAACAGACCACCTAGCCAAGCCTGGGCAGCGGGGAGGGCCCTGGGTGGGTGACGATCCAGGTCACCCGAGACCACTGAATTAAAATCCCCGCCCATAAGCAAAAGGCCATCCGGAAGTTCAAGCAGCATTCGACCCAAGTCCGCGAAGGTGGAGTTCTGGAGGCCCGGTGGGACGTAAATTGAGACCAGGGCAAGGGGATGCCCCTCCCACCTCCCAGTCATGCAAACATAACGCCCTCTGTCATCTGAGACCACCCTCGTGATCTCCAACGGAAGTGAGGATCGCAGGAGAATGCCCACCCCCCTGGAGCCAGTTGTGTAACCAGAGTGAGCCACGAGGCGGTATCCCCCCCTGTTCATTGCATGGCAGACATTGCCAACCAAATGCGTCTCCTGGAGAAACACCACATCAGGAGTCAGACGACGCAGATACTGCAGAACCACACCCCGTTTGATACGGTCCCCCAACCCATTGACGTTCCATGACATCAGCTTCAACCCGTCCCCCCCCATCCCCTCCAATAGATCAGAGGTCCCCCCGCAAGTAGCACAAGTCCCAAAAGTGGAAGAAAATCAATACCTCGCCCTGCAAACAAAAACCACACTACAAAACAACCCCTCCTTCCCCCCCACCCCCCCCAACACCCAACTCCCCCCACCCTGCACCCCTGCGGGCCAAAAAACCCCCCCAAATTGCAGTGTGCCTGTCGCCCAACTAACCCCAGTCTACAAAAAGATCCCGGAGGAGGAAAGGGACCCGTCCACGCCCGCCCCCCATACAGGTACTAGCAAAACACACTGAACCAAAGAAGTACAACCCAGCTGAGCAGTGCAAATTGGCAAAATCAAGGACCAAAAGTCACCCCAAAGGGGACCCGTCACCGTTGGCACCCGCAGAGGGCCCGGGACGGCCACCTCTGTCCGGCAGTGAGTCCAACCAGTCACTCACGGCCACAGGAGAGTCAAAGAAGGCAGTCCGATCCTCATGTTCCACTCGGAGTTTGGCAGGGTAGAGCATAGAGTACTTTAGGCCCAGCTCACGAAGACGACGTTTCACCCCCTGGAATCCCATCCGCTGCTTCTGGACAAGTTGAGTAAAGTCCGGATAAAAGTTAATGGATGAGTTCTCATGTCGAACCGGGCCATGGACCCGCGAGGCCTGCAGAATCGCATCCCGGTCTCTGTAGTAAAACAGTTTGGCCACGATAGGCCTCGGGGGGGCCCCCGGCCGTGGCCGCCCGCCCGGAACTCGATGTGCCCGTTCAACGGCAAAAAATTTACTCAAGCCCGCAGGGGTCAGCTGTTGGAGGATGAGTTCCTCGACCAGGAGGTCAACCGGGCGGTCGTCGGAGGACTCCGGTACGCCGATGACACGGATGTTGTTGCGTCGGGCCCGTCCCTCGAAGTCCTCCAGCCGCCGGGCCATCTGCTCATTGACCACCTTGATGTCGCCAAGCGCGGCCTGCAGGTCCGACACATCCGCACCCAGGGTGGAGGTCCGCGCATCGAGAGTTTGAACCCTCTCGTTTGTTTTGGAGAGGTCCGCCCGTATTAAGGTGACATCAATCGCCACCGTATCGATCTTGCGGGCCAGGGCCTCGTATTGCGTTGCGATGGTCTCCCTGATGCCATCAATGGCGCCCATGATGTCCTGTAGGGAAAGTTCCGAAGAGACGGATGTGCCACCACCGGCGACGTCTGAGGGGGGACCGGCCGTTCCAGGAGAGCCTCTGCCCTGAGTGTAGCGGTCCATGTTGTTGGTCTGGACCGATCCTCCACGGAGGGAGGATTTAGTCTTACGCCCCTCGGGGCCCCCCTTGCCCCCCATGCGGCCACGGACTCCGAGGGGGACCGCCGATCAAAAGTAGTTGGGATACCGGCCCTGGAAACCAGCGCCTCACCCGAGGCCACAGTATGGCGGTGCGGGGGGACCCAAGGCGATAGGCACTCTAGTGGCAGGTGGAGACAAAGCTTTGTGCAGAGCTCAGGGAAACACCCCGCCACCTCAATCGCTCCACCGGCCAGCCCCCTGAGGTCTGAAAGTGAAACCGAAAGTGGCCAAGCGGCCCCTGGCACCGCGCCACAGCCGTTGTTGTTCAACTGCGACACGGCCCCACGGCTCACCTTCGCCCCGGGCACCTCCGTCGGGTGGGTCCCAAAAGTTCAAACAACGATATTTCAGGATTCCCGGGTCCGATTCAATTCCTGAAAAGAGATACGTGCTCAGCCGGTCGTCATCTCCCAGATTCCATAAACCAAATCAGGATATTGTCAGGATAAATTCCGAGGAGCAGCGAGGGTCCGGGGAGCCCTGTGCTCACGCGACCATCTTGGATGCGCGCTAGGCTCCTCCTCCGTGGACTACATTTTCAAAGCAATATCTCAGAGCACTCTGCATAGGATGTTAATGAGATGGTGTTTTCATTAAATTGTACTTGGCGAATTTTAAAAACATTGTGCGGTTTCAAAAATGAAAATATGTGGAAATTTGAAACAAAACATGGTTTTTCAAAATCTGGAAAAAGTTTAAAACACGGCAGTTTTAAAATGACAAAAGTATACGTCCTAGAAAAAAATAAGTGGTTAAGGCATGTATGGTATTGCAATGTGTGGTTCAAGCATATGTAGTGCATTTACTGAAAATGCATGGTTCAGTCATGCATGGTAGAAATCCACGTTGTATAAGTACAGTTGTTATTCCGCATGCTTGGTTCAGGCATGCGTTATTTAGCTAATTGTGGTTCCATCATACAGCTATGCGCAAGTAACACAGAGTATGTGTTTGAGCCCAGAACTAAGATACTTCTAGGCTAACATGTAAAATGAGCATCTCTACCTGGATGGAACTTGCTATTGACTTCCCCTTTAATAGATATACATGTATAAATCATATATTTTGATTTACCTTTGAAGTAAGAATTGTACAACTTGACTCCCTGGTCATGTGCAAAAGAATAAGTGTTATATTCTGTAGTAGGTACTTCAAAACGTCCTGAGTGCCAAACAGACTTCATGGCGTCAATTTCTTCCATCTTGATTTGTGCCTCCTTCCAGAACCTCTTAAAGATTCCATGTAAAAAGTCTACTCAATAATATATCAAATACCAAAACATAACATAGCAATACATTATATAAATACAAATAGTGTATGTCGAACTGTGGGCACTTCAGAGAATGCATCTGCAGAGTCGAATATGTAACGATGGAAGTTTGGATCTCTGGCCCACTGTGAATCCTTTCTAGGCTGGTACTTATTTTGTCAGAATGGGGAATGAGTGTTGGAGAATTCAAATATTCTTCAGTTGTTGAGTGTTGCAAAATTTCAACAGAACAACTCACCACAACTCCATGACACAAAAGCTTAACACAAAGTAACATAGCAGATAATACAAAACAACACAAAATACATATGCTTAGGTGGTTTGTTGAATGTTAAATGTGGCCTTCTGGCCATTTCCACCCACTTGCTCACCAGTTGGATGATCTGACAGGCAAACTTCAGATCACCAACATGGGCAAAAATCTACAAGAAACTAGGGTCAGCATTTGCCCCAGTTGGTGAACCCGACACATGAGTGTTGTCTATTGTGCAGCAAGTATAACAAAGCACTGAACCAGTGGTTCTTAACTTGTGATCCAGGGTTGCCTTGGGGTATGCAAAGTCTCCACATGGTGCCCGCGGCTACTTAAGTGTGTATAAACAAAGAAGCAAAATGTGAAACTGAAAATTCTAAAAATGTGAAGGAATTTCAAACTGGAGGCTAAAACGTAAATAGGCAGATTGATTTGTGGGAGCAGTGTATCAAACAGAATATAGAATGGGTGATGAGTGACTTCAAATTAATTTAGAAAAGCTCCATGTTCCCACTGAAATTACAATTTCGATTTCTTTATATTTGTTTGTGAGTTAAATACATATTTAATCATCTGTGTATTTGTTTGATGAATGGTTGTTTCTGCATTTTTGTGTATTGTTTTGTGGCTGAATTGCTTAGAGTGGGGTCCCCAGCTTGTAGTAATGATTCAGTGGGGGTCACTGTATTCCAGTAATGATTAAGTGGGGGTCCATGAAACTCAAAGGTTAAGAATCACTGCACTAAACAAACACAGAACACACTAACAAAGCACACTAACATAACAGAATAAAAAAACTAAAAGAGGACAACACTGTACTACAAGAAGGTAAAAATCATACAGTATACCAACATGACACAACACAAACCATACTACATTCACATAAATTAACAAATTAGCACAATACATCCTCGTAACACTACTCTACAATGCAAAAACATAGCACACTGCATTAATATAGCATTGGAATGTTCCAGGTAACTCTCAGAATAAACCAAACCGAAGCAAAATATTCAGGTTTGAAGATCAGGAATTTCAATAAGTTGATTAGCCAATGCATTAACCATTTACAGGGAACAAAACAACAACAGTAGCCAGGAAATCATCATGCTTGAGATGAAGTGCAAGAAGTAAAACACCAAAAGGCACATCTTCTGAAAGTGTGCTCCCATGAGCTTGCACAACACCCTGATCAAAGTGCAAATGGCTTCTGCTTTCAAGTAAGTTAGAATTTGAAGACATATCCTTTCAAGAGCACTATCACCACGCAAGAGAAGAACCTATTTATTGGCTGCCTTCTTTTCAACTATCTTGAATCGCGGCCAACCTCACAACTGCCACTCATGCACTTGTACTCTCGAAACTTGACTATGGTAGCACTACCCTTGTGGGCCTCCCGAAAACCTGAGGTGCACTTCTGAAGGCTACCCATAATGCTGTTGCTAGGCTCATCATGGGCTAAATAAAAGTGATCACATTACCCCGTGCCTTCGTGCACTGAATTTATTTCAAAATGACCTGCATGACCCACAACAATACCCCTCCTACCTATCCCAGAAACTGACCCTATAGGGGGGAAATAGATTCTCCAGAAGCACAGGCCACAAAAATTCGAGAAAAAAAGAAAATCTACGATTGTTGCTTCTCTGGAATGGCCACACACATCGGAAACTCTTTACCCAAGGAGAACAGATGCAACGCATCAACATCCCTCTTCCGGAAAGAAGTAAAACTGTTTCTATCGAACAAATTCCTCTCTTAGTGAGGATCAGGCTGCTTTTATCCTTACCCCACAACCCCCACGTAACCTGAGCATCACTACCACTTGAGAAACTATGCCTCCACTCTCCCCACCCTGTTACTCCCTCTCTCTTTTACCTCAGAACCTAGCATTCACTTATTACTGGTTTACATTTGTTATATTCTGTTACTTGTATTTTTATTTACAATTTTTGAGTATTACTCGAATTCTGCCCAGTTCTAGTAATAACTACAGTGGTCCACCCGGACCAATCCAGATCTATGCCTCAAAGGGGCACTCCAATGAATTTGAGGCACCTTGATGGTGCGCTACACATGACGGCGGCCCCCTGGGCAGAAGAAGCTGTCCTACTCTCTCTGAACCCGAGAATGGCTTTTGATAACATAAAATGGCCGAACCTCTTCTCGGTCTTCCCAGGCTTGGATTCAGTCCCAAGTTTTGCCCATGGGTTTGACTTCTATACTGGGATTCTTTGGTGAGGGTGTGGGTCAATGGTGCACCTACTCGCTCCTTTGCCCTTCACAGAGGTACCGCGCAGGGGTGAACCTTGTCCACGATGATTTTTGCCCTAGCATTGGATCCCCTGGCGCCTTGTGTCCAGCAGGATCCTATCTTAGTGGGTATGTGGAGGAAATACGCAGGAAAGGCTCTTCCTATATGACGACGACTATAGAGTATTTGTGGCTAATTTTCTTGCATATCCCATTCTATATATTTTACTCTTTTATCGTTACTATGTACTCTTGTATACTCGATATATTCCTCATGTTATCCAGTCGTGCTTACTCTGTAAAGCGCCCTGAAACCTTTGGTCATGCTTGCGATATTTAAAACTCCTCAAATAAATGAATAAATAAACATCATTTTCAGCGTCCCATTGCGTGCAATCTTGGTTTGCATTATATAAGAACTTAAACACTTACACAGGGCCTGGAAGACCAAAAACTCAGTAAATAACTACAACACGGCATACAAGAAAAATTGAATGTACATTTTTAATTATAAAAGTAGTATGTAGTGCTTTTATCCAAAACTATTTTGATGATGAATTTTTTATTCAGTAGTTATGGCACACATAAGAAAGGGTTTTCTCCTACTAATTTCCATAGAGGGAATGCATAGGCCGTCCTTGCCTGGACTACAGGGCCGACGGTTTGCGCAACTGTTCAAAATGTGTAGAGCGCCTTGGAGAGTACGGGCAGGATTTATCTTTGTAGTCCTCACAAATGCAAAATTTTAAATTCTTCTACAAACAACAGTTAAAAACACCTTATTTATGTGGTCAGTAACTTTCACATTGGGATCACACGAAAGGTATGATGTAATGGACGCAGAAGACATTTTCAGTTTTTGTAGAACCTGAAAGGGAAATGACAAAAGTTATCAGTAATTCACCACACCAGTCGATAGTCTGTAGCCAAAATCATGATTCTTGATTAAGTTAAAATGTTGCAGTTTATCAAATATAAAGGACTCTATCTCCAATATTTTCTGCCAGCTAGATTTTTTTAAACCATTCATCTGTCCATTCATCCGTACCTGGGGTGATCCATCCATCCCTCCCTCCCTCCCTACCTCCCTCCCTACCTCCCTCCATCCATCCATCCATCCATCCACTCACCTTAACCACCAATTATCTATCTTGGCTATTCTAGTCCACTACCCCAATCATCGGCAATCCATATGAAATGTGTATGCATAAATATGGTGACTCCCTTAGTAAAATAAATAGTTCCATCAGAAAAGCAGCATTGTGAAATTTAACAAAAATACTATATGATCGTGAATTTAGCCTGAGTAACAGGCTATTATACAAACTTTGTTTCTCTGCAATGGATCACTATGTAATATGTTGACATTGGAAGGCATAAAGCATACTTGTGTTTGTTAACAATGGAACCTTTGGTAACTGTGCTTACCCGTTTACAAAGAAAGATGCAACCATCTGGCCCTGCTAGCCTTTAGTCCTTGGTATGGATTCTATATTTTTGGAGGAATGTGATATTGATGCCAATGTGCTGCACTGCAATAGGTCATTCTGTACTCTAAATCTACTTAGGCAATAAAATGATATGGCACTGCTCCAGCTGCCACACACAAAGGCCAGTTGCCCAATCTGGCACATATATTTAAGAATATATTTTTTAGGAGTTAATAAACAGTTGCTCAGTACATATCAAAATATATATTTGTGGACAATAATATTACACTTCAAGATGGAGAGGAAATTCATCATGACAGTCTCAGGCATTGACAAACGGCATACAGATCATTTAGGTATAAATGTGAGTGCAAATAAACATTAATGACTTCCATCATTGTTCGAACCACAAACCCCCTCTCTTCCCAAACTCCCAGACCAAACCTTTAAGTTTTCCTATATAAGCCCCATTTGTCCTAGATTTTCTCATCTTTACGAGGGCAGCCCCGACTTTGGTAAATCCCCCATTCTGCTTGTTAACATCAGTCTAAATCATTTTCCAAGTATTGGACGCTCGGGGGGTCCAATTGCGCCCCATGTCTTCACGAAATTAAGTTTTGCTACCCCATAGCTTTGAGTACCGGGGCCAAGTCTCCTCCCTCATTATGCACAGCATAAGATGAGAGATTTATCCAAATTGATTTGGCAACCTGAGTAGCTTTCAAAGAGGTGAAAAATATGCAAAATTCTGTCCACCAATAGGCGCTGCTGTCAGGGCAAAAATCATCAGGGACAAGGGGCACCCCTGCGGGGTACCTCTGTGAAGGGCTAAGCAGCGGGAAAGTGCACTATTGACCCACACCCTCACCAAAGAAACCTAGTATAGAAGTCCAACCCATGAGCAAAAATTGGGGCCGAATCTCAGCATGGGCAAGACTGCGAACAGATACGGCCATCTTATGCTATCAAAAGCCATTCTCGTGTTCAGAGAGAGTAGGACAGCTTCCTTCGCCCAAGGGGCCGCCGTCATTTGTAACACACAGTAAAGGTGCCTCAAATTCTGTCGAGTTCCCCTGTGAGGCATGAATCCAGATTGGTCCGGGTGGACCACCATGATTATTACTGGGACTGAGGATAATTCGTGGAGTTATGCAGAACTCCGTGAAGTGACCCAAAAACTGCCGCACTACGCAGAGTGCTCCAAGCAGCAAAGTGAGTTACATCGCACCATACATGCTGATTTTTAGCGCCGGGTGTTTGAGTGAACGGCACGACTTGCAGTGCAGGAGGGCGTTGCTTCTTTCTGCCACTACTCTAGCAGCAGATTCCTCAATGCGTACAAAAGGTTTCTCAACACGGTAGCGAGCATCTGCAACTGCCCAAGTTGAGAAATCTCACCGGGAGGTGATCTGGAGTAAGATTTTCCTTGCGGGTGCTCACCAACTTAACGTTGGTGAGCGCAATCAAGGAAAAAACTCCGCTCCACGTAGTTTTCAGAACTCTGCGCATTGCGTGGTGTGGGAAAAACTCTGCAAGCAGAGCGAAATTTCACAACCAGCCCTAGTTATTACCCTCACTAGTCTGTTGGCCAGGGCCTTTTGCCAAGACCTTGGACTATAAGTTAAGCAAAGATATAGGCCCATAAAATTTGCAGATTGTGGGTGGTTTCCCTCTCTTGGGAAGTACCACGATAGTGGCAAGCCACTGATCTGCCGAGAGATCACCATCCTGCTTCACTGTTTGGAGCATGTTAAGCATATGGGGCGCCACTTTATCTGCCATAGCTTTATATTGCTCCACTAGCAGTCCATTAGGCCCCACTGCTTTAACTGATTGTAGTCCGCGGATCGCCCCTTCTATCTCCTCAACCGTCAAGTCCTGCTCTCATGCTTTCCTGTCCTCTGGTGAGAGGACTAGTAAAGAGAGGTCTTTAAGAAGGTCAGTACAGTCATGGCCAGATCGAGCAGTCCTAGAGGACTACCTGTATTCATAAGACTTTGCAAAAGCTTCGGTTATATCAGCACCAGTGGTATGGACCTTCCCCACATGATACTGGATTTTGACAACCCAGTTTCTACCCCATCTCTCTTTTCCAACCAAGCAATAAGTTTGTTGGCCTTATCACCGATATCTTACAGGCGTCTTTGAATGGCCAATGCGTAAGCCTGAGCAGTATTCTTCGCTAGGTCCCTCAGTTCTTGTTGCCTGAGCAGAAGACGATCAATCGGGCCAATATCAGATACCTCCCCCTCGCTATCTCAAGTTCCAAGGATGTGATCTCCTGCTCCAGCTTAGCATACGTGATTGCCTGTTCCTTCTATTTATCCCCAATGAGGGCTTGAGCATGGCCGTGTAGCACTGTCTTAAAAGCTTCCCACAAGGTACAGGCTGAGTCAAATGACCCAACATTTCTTGAAAGTATTGATCCATACGCTCACTTATTTAGTCCTGGAATTTCTTATATTTTAAATGCCAAGGTGCTATTCTCGATGGCAGTACAGAGTCTCTAAACAATCCTGAAAAGGACACCACCACCGGGAAGCAGTGGGCTCTTATCCACGGCCTGGTATGGCTGGTATCAGGAAGCTGGGACGAGGGGAAGGCCCCGAGAGGCCCTTGGCATTCTTGGTCGCGGTCCAAGTTACTGGTCCGTTCAAGTCTCCGGTATTTCGCTCCACCTCCACTAGGCCCTCAACCCTCATCAAACCGGGGGCACTCTTGCCCGTATTATTATCTCCCAAGGCGGGACTATTTCACCAGGCAAACTGGCATCTGTCCTCTCTGCACCCTCCGTTTCTCCTGAGGCCCAGTTGCTGAATGTAGTAGGTGACTCCTCCACCACTCCGGACTCTCACCCATTGTGCAGTTGTGAGCTCATGGCCTCCTCCTTGCCCCCCACACCCACAGCCCCTGGCATGTCCTTCTTTACCAAGGGGATGTGTAGATCCCTGCAGGGTCAGTCTCTGACCTCTGGAGCACTCTGAAGGTCCCTTCTCGGGTACTGTACTCACACTATCCACCCCTTCCCCAACAGGAGCCGCAGGCCAAAGCAGCATGTTACCGATGTGTCTGGATGCGCCATACTCCAGGCCCAGGCCGCCCTTCCCTCCGCATGGCTGATCACTCGAGCCCTGGAAAGTGCAGTCTGGCCAGTCACAAGCCCAGAGGCTATCTCCAGAAGTCAGCGCTTATCCTGCATTGTCCTCTCTGTTCCTTACCGGCTCGAAGAGTCCTCCCCTGAGTAGGCCCGTAAGGGATTCCGTGGCTTAGTCAGTGGGTTTGCGATGGACCTAGCAATTGCACGAACCATCGTCCCCAGGCAGATTTCGACTGAAAAATTGTTCATTAAGATGTTGAGTATTCTGCAGGTCAAAGGCATGTACTGTGAATATTGAAGGGACCGGATTATGTAGCAGATGTCGGGAGTTTAGTTTAGTAGGTTTGCCGGAGCTTTCTTAGATCGCGGCCATCTTGGATAGAGCAGGGCCACGCAACCATATTAAAGAATAATAATGTTTTGTCAGGTGCCAGACAGATCATTCTGTACTCTGTCACTCATGCACACATCCCTTTGCATTGAATTAGAGGTATATATACGTTCAACATTACCAGTCATCTCGACGCGTAAAGCTGTCGCGAGTGGCACCGGAAAACAATGGACTATGAGTCAGTTTCTGTCAAACAAAGACTTCAGACTGGCCAAGCAAGCTGTGGCTATCTCTACAAGTGAATATGGAAATGCTCCCATCACTTGACTGCCTGAACCAGAACTTGTGCCCTCAAAGCTACCCTTCACTCTACAGCGCATCTTGGCTCTTTCTGCAAAAATGTGATCAGGTGCTGGACTCCATCAAATTGCTATCTCTCGAATTTAGAAAGACTTAACACTCCTAAAGCTCTCTACATACACAGTGCAGACTAACTGACCCCTCATTTACCTCTCAGGTGTATGATGATACAGAGGAGTAAATCTCTTCTACTTAGCTCCTCATTTCCGATAGGAAACACTTTGCACACACCTATCCTACATTAAACTTGCTCCATCTCTCAATCTAGTGTATTTCAACTATCATCTACCTATTAAACCTACCCACTCTAGACTCCTCAACCTTCTGTCAAAATGTTTCTTCTACTTTGGCGCTACCTGTTTCTCTAGAAGCTGCATTATATCTATGGTCTATGTTGTCAGATGTTTGCAGATTATGTTCATTCATGTTAGTGTGTTAATTTTATACAGTGACTAGATATGATGGTCTTAGCTCTTCTGCTCTACTTTCATGGTATGATATTGTTACTGTTTCAGCTGTATTGTAAAATGTGTCAACAACTCAGCGGTTCAGTCCACAACACAGACCCGCAGCGGCTCACCAGCGGTGGCCTGCTGACTTGGCAAGATGGCAGCCACCAATGGGTGAGAAAACCTGGGAAATGCTGCATCACGCCCGAGCTGCATCACGCCCGAGCATGCAACAATATTGCTCTGGTGCCACTGGAGGCCAAGCGTTGTGTGGGAGTCCTGATACAGGAGTCGATCGACTGTTCCGTATGGGCCTACGGCTTGCTATGAGAGCCAAAGAAGGCAATTACTGGGGGAGAGCCATGAGGACTGGTAAGCCGCTGGACCTGTGTTGTGAAGCAGGTTCTTTTTTATCATAAAGTACCCCAGGCCCATACTGCCCACACCTGAGCCTTGAGGCCTAGATAAGGCCACACCAGCTAGCATATAGGAATCTGCTAGGTTGACCAAACTGTCCCAGCTGTTTTTTTCTTGCTAGGTCCTAAAGTGTTTCTCTTACAAGACATCTCCTCAGTGAGTCGCAGATCCCCCTATGCCTGCCCCCGCTCCCTCATACCAACCGACTCATCTTGGTCAACAACAGGCCAAAAATCCCCTCCTATGTCCTGCGCTTACCCACAGATACCACAAGAACATAGGAACTTAATAGCGCAGAAGAAAACGTGGGGCAACAGGCTGCTTTCACATTTTCTAAATTTCTCAATTTATCGTAATTGTTTTTGCCAGCTTGCCTTATCGAAACTTACGACAGCTGCGTGCCAATCACATTTGTAAATCTTCTGCTTTTTTTAAGGATTCTGAGAAATGATAACGATAACGATTTCGATAAACAATATCTAAATAGACATAGGATTTGCGTATCATTGACGTACCATTGAAGTATATGAGATGTCAAAATATGAACTTGTGGTCTAACTGTTCTGCATTAAATCACTATAAAACATCTGACCACTGTCCATTCATCGAACTATCTCGCTGAAATAAAATGTGTGGTTCCCCTCAGCCCTCTATCTAGGATCCTTGGCTGAGGCTATAACTGCTTAGTGTATTTTACAACTGTCTCCTTCTCTCTTCTCTGCATTTCCATTGATATAAAATATATTTGCATTGAATGAGTTTGTTCTTCATTTCAGAAATGTGTCTTTAAATTCCCAGTCTTTGCTCAGGCTCATTAATTGTTTTTAAATGCCCATTCTTTGCTCAGGCTCAATATTTGTTTTTAAATGCCCAGTCTTTGCTCAGGCTCATTATATATGTAAGAGTTAACACGCACTGCGAAGTTTCTTTCAACTCAGGTATCCAGGGGAAGGAGAAGGGCCACATCAATCCCTGAGTTCTCACACATCAGACATTTTAAAGTAATAGACTATTCACCAACAGCTGTCCCCATTGCCAAGAGGAAAGGATTAACAGAACAGACTTCAGGGTCAACCTGCACCCCCTCATCACTCATCTACTTCCCCTGTGGAAGTAATAATGCAATAATGTGAATAGTGCCCAAGCAGTTAGACAGCATACTGCTCATGATTCCCTTCACAGCAACATGTGGTACAGTCAGATGACAACAATAGATAGACAGAAGACTAAGGAGTACTGTTTTATGACTCATACACTCCCCATGCAGTAGGCACAGATAGACTGATTTTCCTAGGAACGTACTACCACACACTGTAGAACATCTCCTACACCTGTTCCTCTACAGAATACAGGAACAAAAGTTCAGATTATTGAGACCATCTTCTCTAAAGTGTTTGTAAATAGAACAGTAAGGGACCACACCCCAATGATGCATGAGGTTATCACTGACAATTCCAGAATAGAAGTGAAGGCAACAATGATATTTTAGATAAGTGTTCCTGATATAGACCTTAGTGTAGGTTTGGTAGGAACAATGAGTTTATGATAACAGGATCTCTATCAGACTATCATGGCTCTTTGCCCCACACCCTACATTGCCCATGCCAGAATAGAACTGCTTTATTGTTATTTGCACAAATTTACGTCCATGGCAAATGGAGTGCCCCAAGTTACTTGAGGTATAGAGCAGCGTCCTTAGGGCAACATAGGGTAGACTAGGATTATGAAGATGAGATAGACAGATAGTCTACTTGGGGTGGGGAGAAAATGTCCAAAATTATAAAATTATCTCAAATTAAAAGACACCTCTTCTCTGTTTTCTAGGATGGCACGGTACCAGTGGGTCGGGACCAAATTGCAAACAGCACTATTTTTAATTTGGACATTAAATATGGCACCTCCAGCCTAATGGACTTGTACTGGGCCTGCAGAAAAAGTCTTTATCTCCAACAGCCCTCACGAAAGAACAGCCTGTTCTCACTAGAACAATGCCAAAGTCTCCATGATAGTTCCAGCAGCAAACATCTCCCACATCGATGCCCATCTCTGGCTCTGTTATCTTGCTCCACCTACATTGGCAGTATGCTGAGTACTAAGGGTGGACAGCTTTCATAGACCTACCAGAGGAGGTTTGCCTATTGAACAGGGTCCAGCTCTCTTTTTTCCAACACCATCATTGAGATGTTCCAGATCAAGGCAAAAGCACTCTGGCTTCAAAATATCAAGAGGAGGGTATGCCTTTGGATAAGGAGTTGTGCTGCACATTGCCAACAATGAAGAAAATAGCTCCATCACCAATGCCATCAACGTAGTACTAAAGAAATAGGGATGAACAATGCCAAGATAGGGATATACAGGAAGTCCATACGTATGGTTAGTGGACCGGGGAATAGGGATATATTAGTACTATTAGAGATAGTTGAGCTTACAACGACTGGCTAACACTTGTAGCAGACCCCTCCCAACATCAACTACTAAGTACCTACCGCTCCCCCCTGATAGACAGCTTGTTGGGGAGGATCCTAGTGGAGATCATTATGAACAACTAGCTGACAGGCCTGAAGGAGAGTATATAGAGTTAAGGAAGACACAGGAGAATGAATGTCCCAAATGTGCCAATGTTCCAATGAATGACACACCTAGGATACACCTACTAGGTGGAGGGCCTGAAAAGTATGCTGTAAGAATTTTGTTCAAAAATGAACAAGAGGAGGGAATGAAGCAGGGTCTTTTTT
The DNA here is from genome assembly GCF_964204655.1 of Triturus cristatus. Taxonomy (NCBI): domain Eukaryota; kingdom Metazoa; phylum Chordata; class Amphibia; order Caudata; family Salamandridae; genus Triturus; species Triturus cristatus. The sequence continues at coordinate 982,426,491 of NC_140584.1, forward strand.
ATCATAAAGTACCCCAGGCCCATTCTGCCCACACTTGAGGCATGAGGCCCAGATAAGGCCCCACCAGCTAGAATATAGGAATCTGTTAGGTTGACCAAACTGTCCCAGCTGTTCTTTTTCTTGCTAGGACCCAAAGTGTTTCTCTCACAAGACATCTCCTCAGTGAGGCGCAGCCCCCCCATGCCTGCCCCCGCTCCCTCGTACCAACCGACTCATCTTGGTCAACAACAGGCCAAGAATCCCCTCATGTCCTGTGCTTACCCACAGACACCACAAGAACATAGGAACTTAATAGGGCAAGAGGACAGCGTGGGGCAACAGGCTGCTTTCACATTTTCTAAATTTCTCAATTTATCGTAATTGTTTTCGCCAGCTTGCCTTATCGGAACTTACAACATGTAAATCTTCTGCTTTTTTAAGGATTCTGAGAAATGATACTGAAGGATTTCGATTAACAATATCTAAATAGAGACAGGATTTGCGTATCATTGACGCAGGGGTGTAACACAGGCCCCTGCATTCCCCGCAGTGCGGGGGGGCCCCCAAACTCCAGGGGGCCCCCTCAGCACTGGGATCACTGACAGAATATCGAGGAGCAAAATATCGACCTCCCAAAATATCGATGACAAAATATAGAATGACAGAGTATCGAACTCCTATCTACAAACATGTAAGTACAAAAATATCGAATCCAAAGTATCGTTGTAAATAATATAGTTTGTTAAAATATCAAATATTTAAATGTCTTAAAAGTAATGTAAAACAATGAAATAATAAATAATATTAAGTAAAACATACTTTAAAATACTTAAATAACCTTAAAATTAATAAATAATTAATGTAAATAAAAAAAAAATAAACATGCATTTTTATTTTTCAAAACATATATATGTTAACTTGATATTATTAAAAAATATTCAATATTTTTAGTGTTGGATAGCGGGAGGGTACAATTTACTATACCCACTCCAGTGAGTGCAACAGTAGGGAAAGCGTTGGATAGCGGGTAGGTAAAAATTACGATTTCCACTCCAGTGAGTGCAACAGTAGGGAAAGCGTTGGATAGCGTACGGGTAAAAATTACTATTCCCACTCCAGTGAGTGCAACAGTAGGGAAAGCGTTGAATAGTGTAGGGGTAAAAAGTACTATTCCCACTCCAGAGAGTGCAACAGTAGGGAAAGCATTGGATAGCATAGGGGTAAAAATTACTATTCCCACTCCAGTGAGTGCAACAGTCGGGAAAGTGTTCGATAGCCTAGGGGTAAAAATTACTATTCCCACTCCAGTGAGTGCAACAGTAGGGAAAGTGTTGGATAGCTTAGGGGTAAAAACTACTATTCCCACTCCAGAGAGTGCAACAGTAGGGAAAGCGTTGGATAGCGTAGGGGTGAAAATCACTATTCCCACTGCAGTGAGTGCAGCATGGGGAAAGTAATGATTTAATAATTAAATATATATATAAATTAATTATGAATACCAATAAAAATGTATTAAAAATTAATTACCGGGGGCGTGGCCAGGCGCCGTGTGAAATGGCCGCCTGATCCCGGAGCTCCGCCGGGGCCGTCGGTGTCCCCTGTAAATCCGCCACATATCCGCGCTGGGAGATCGACTGTAAGGCCCCTCCCCAGCTCCCCCTGGCCCAGTGCCCAACTGGTGGCTCAGCTGACTCCTGCGGACGCCGCACGGCTCTGGGACACGGCCTCGACGGGCGGCGGCAACCCGGCGCCTCTCCTCTGGAGCTCCGTTGAAGCTCCTGGCACCACCCGAGGCCCCGGCTTGGGCCTAGACAGCGACGCGCCCCGAGGGGCGCTGGCGAGGAGGGGAGTGAACCCGCCGCGGCGGCGGACCGCTACTGGACACTTGGCGCCCGTCTGCACTGGTGACAGGATTCCGACGCCCTGAGGGCGGGTGCGCTCTCGCAGCGGGGGCCGCAGCTGAAGGGATGCCCATGGTCGGGAGAGAGGCGGCTGCATCATGCCTGGCCGCCGGCGGAACGCAGTGAGGGCCCCGGCTGGGGCCGCTGCTGTGAGGTGCCTTGCGTAGCTCACCAGGTGAGGGCCCACAATTGTGGCTGGGGACTAGCTGGCCGTTCGGTGTGTGGCGGCGCGACTCGCGCCCGGCGACTGGGCTGCTCGTTTGCGGCGAGGGCCTCCTTCCCCGTGCTGGTCCCTGGAGGGGGCCTGGGAGCCGCGGACGCGCCGCACGAGCCGGGTTGGAGCTGGCACGAACCAGACGGCATTCAAGGGCAGCGGCAGGCGGGGGCACAGTCAGCCCACGAGCTACCCGATACGCCATGCGGCCTAAAGGCGGCACCACGACCCAGACCAACAAGCTGGACCAGTACACCGTAGCCAAGGCGCCGCCGCAGCTGGAAGGGGCCGCAAAGGAGGCCGCAGGACCGGCAGAACCCTCCATGACGTCCATTATGGCCGCAATCCAATCCCTGGGTGCAAACTTGGAGACCAAAATGGACAAAATCACGATAGAGGTAAACCTGCTCCGAGCCGACCTGGGAAAAACCGCGGACCGGTCCAAGGCAAACGAGGTGGACATAAAGGCCCTGCAGGATTCGGAAAAGCGGCTCGAGGGCAGGGTGAATGACCTTGTGCATCAACACCGGCTGATGGCCCAGCGGCTCGACGACCAGGAAGGTAGGGCCCGGAGAAGCAACATCCGCGTCGTAGGTGTGGTGGAAGGCCTTGAAGGGGACTGCATGGAGCTCTTTCTAGAGGAACTGATCCTCAGGCACCTGAAACCCAAGCGCCTCTCGAAGCTCTTCACAATCGAGCGGGCGCACAGGGCCCCGAACCCGCGGCCCAGACCTAGGGCCCCACCACGGACGATTATAGCCAAAATACTGAATTTCCGAGACCGGGATGCAATCCTCCAGGCGGCGAGACAGCATATTGATCTACAGTATGAGGGGGCCACGGTCCGCTTCTTTCCTGATTTCACGCTACAGGTCCAGCGGGAAAGGCGTTCCTTTCAAGGGGTCAAGGCAGCGTTACGAGATCGTGGTATCCGGTACATGATGTTCTTTCCCGCCAAATTGAAGATTATGACTGGTGGCAGATCCCTCTTCTTCACCTCGCCGGCTGCGGTGCAGGAGTGGCTGGATGCGGACGCGACGGCGGAGGCTTCCCGGCGGGACGACGATCGACGGCGGAGCACCGGGCACCCCTCCCCGGGGTCAGCTGCAGAACGTGCGGAGGGTGGTGAGCTGAGTCAGCGGTCCTGGCGTTCCAGGTCAAACAGTCCCCGTTGGGACTCACCCAGGGACGGTGCAGGGAGATGAGACCACGAGAGCTGAGAGAAGACGCCGGACTGTAAAGTATACCATGGGGTTCCTTTGAAGGTGGTAGTTGCTGGGCCACGAGACATTATGCCTGCCTGCCCACTTGTCGGGGCTGGCTCCAGTTTAGGAGGGGCGCTGTGGCCTGAGGGGCGGCACAAACTGGGACACCACGGACAGGCCGCTAGGAGGGGGCTGGCCCACGAACTTCCCTAGTCGAGTTCCCCGGTGGTCCACCGGGGCAGGGTTGGGCGACAGGCGCTCTGCTAATTGGGGTGGTGGGTAGTTCAAAGCCCACGGAGCAGGGGGCAGGGAGGGGGGGGGGTTTGTTTATGCACGGGGGTAGGGATGTTGGGGTTGGATTCGAGGGGGAGGGAGTGGATTGCACTGTTTGCCAGGGCTGTTCTATTTGATATTCTGTGCAATTGTGGGGTGGGAACCAGGGAGGGGTGGGAATTTGGGATCCTCGACGGTCACACGAACTATGTCAGCAAGTACGCAGCCGGGGTAGTGGGACGGAGCACCCTGACAAGGCACGGCTATGGCTAGGAGATGGGAAAGAAGTTTTAAGGTCCTTAGTTGGAACGTTAATGGTTTGGGGGACAGACTCAAACGCACTATAGTCCTGCAATTTCTCAAACGGCACCAACCAGATGTGGTGTTCATCCAAGAAACGCACTTGATGGGGAACGTCTGTCATGCCCTGAATAGATGTGGTTATATCCTAGCAGCACACTCAGGTTTCACCTCCGGATCGCGGGGGGTAGGGATACTACTGCGTCGCTCGTTGCCCCTTCACATAGATCTCACTAAGACTGACCCGCAGGGCCGCTTCACGGCTATTTCTGGGCGGTGGGAAGGCCGTACGCTTAACCGACTCTCAGTATATGTCCCGCCAGGCCTCCAGGCCCGGGCCTTCGCAGACCTGGGCACACTTCTCCTTTCACTTCCAGAGGGTCAGCTAGTACTGGGAGGGGACTTCAATGCAGTGGCCTCAGGATCCCGAGATAGGCAGCCCCCCAGAGACCTGCCCCAAGGGCAAGGGTGGCTGGCGGACTTTCTTGAGGCCTTCGGGCTCACGGATGTCTGGCGCCTGCTCCATCCCACCGACAGCCAATTTACGTTTTTCTCAGGGGCGCATCACTCGTTCTCACGACTGGACTACATCCTCACCCTGCTGCAACAGGATATGGTGGTGCTCGAGGCAGAGCTCCTCCCTAGAGGCATTTCTGATCACTCACCGGTCCGTACACATATCACATTCGGGAGCGGTCGAGAGGGCTGCATAGCCCCAATAAACGCCTGGCATCTGAAATATGAGGTCACCAGGAAGCACATCTCCACCTCCATCTCACGCTACTTCGAGGAAAACGCTGGGTCGGTCGACTCCCCGGTCACCCTATGGGAGGCATTTAAGCCTGTGGTGAGAGGTGAGGCGCTCTCGGCCATAGCGGCCAGACGGCGGGAGTGGTGCCAGCAGGTCACGGCACTGGAGGCAGATTTGGAGGTACTGGAGAGGGAGGCGCCGGCAAGCGGCGACCGGGAGGTCAGACACACAATGCAATTAAAGGCGGCTGAATACAAAGCATTAGTGACCCAAGAAGCTCAGACTGTGGCTAGGCACCGGCTGGGTAGAATATACGACCAGGGCGACAAAGCCGGGAAGCTTATTGCCTGGCTCGAAAGGAAACAACGGGCCGGCAGGGTGGTGCCTGAGCTATGCACCGAGTCCGGGAGAGCGATTACAGAGCCCCGGGAAATAGTCAAACAGTTTGCCACGCATTACCAGCGGATCTACCAACGTGAGTCAGATCGGCCGGAGGAGGACTCCGTGAACCTCCTTACCGACATACACATGCCCACCCTATCGGATGCAGACCGTGAGGCCCTGGATGGCCCGATCACCGAGACCGAGCTGCGGCGAGCGATAGGGGACCTCCGCCCGGGTAAGGCGCTCGGCCCCAATGGCATCCCAATAGAGATGTACAAGCTCCAGCCGGACGTCACTAGTAAGCACTTGAAACTCATGTTCGATCACAGCAGGGCAGTGGGAAAGCAGCCCCGGGATCAGCGTATAGCAACTATAGTGGCAATACCAAAAGAAGGTAAACCCAGAGACTCCTGTGCGTCCTACAGGCCGAGTTCGCTTCTCAACGCGGAGCCCAAGATACTGGCGAAGACGCTGGCCAATAGGCTTAAGTCGGTGCTCCTTTCACTGGTCCATCCCGACCAGTCGGGGTTCATGCCCCACCGCAACACGGCCCTCAATATCAGGCGACTGAATGGGGTATTGGGGCAGCGCCACAGACTGCAGGAGGACGCGGTGGTGGTCTCTTTGGACGCCACCATGGCATTCGACACCCTGGAGTGGCCATATATGTTCGCAGTCCTGCGCAAACTAGGCTTTGGGCCTCAATTCATAGCGTGGGTGCGGCTGCTATACACGGAACCCCTGGCGCAGGTGCTGGTAAACAACAAGCTGTCAGAAGTTTTCACGCTGGAACGGGGGACACGGCAGCGGCGGAGGGGTGGGAGGATAGAATATCCCTATACGCTGATGACATACTCCTTTATCTCTCTAGGCCGTGAGGGTCGATAATAGTGGCACTCGACATTCTGGCTAGCTTCGGTCGCAATTCCGTATTCCGGGTCAATTGGGCCAAATCACATTTATACGTCCTGCGTGGGAACCCTCCGAGGCTCCCGGACACTTGTCCTATTACGGTGGCAGAGGACGGGTTTAAGTACCTGGGTGTCTACATCACCGCTGATAAGGCCAAGCTATACGAGCACAATCTCAAGCCGCCATTGCAGCGGCTCCAAAGAGAGGCTAAATCCTGGCAGCACCTGCCACTGTCCTTGCTGGGCCGGGCAGCCCTGTTTAAGATGCTAGCGCTTCCTCGGTTCCTCTATGCGCTGCAAAACTACCCGGACCTGGTCCCGAACAGCTACTTCACGGCCATCGAGGCCGCTCTCCGCGACCTCCTCTGGGCCGGGGCGCCCCGAATCTCGCTGGCTAAGCTCACCCTGGGGTGGTACGATGGCGGTATAGCCCTTCCCAACATCCGTAAATATTATTGGGCGGCCCATTTATCTGCAATAAACCAAGGGACGTATGGGGACGGGAACAACCCAGCCTATGGCATGGATAGATGGCTGCTTCCCGGGGGGAACTACGAAATAGCACTTTACTCGAGACGAGGTCTACGTAGACTTACCGGACCCACGCTCCATTCGGTACAGATTTGGCGCACCGCGCAGAAGAAGCTCGGCTGGTCGGGAATCCTCACAATGGCCACACCACTTTGGGCCTCCGAAATATTGGGCAATCTGGGACGCACCAAGGGGTTCCGAAACTGGGACCTAATTGGCATCTCTCAAATTAAGGACATCTGGGGCCCTACAGGGATCCGCACATTTGCGCAAATGCGAGAAACATATGAACTGGCGCAAACCGAATACTTTAGGTATTTGCAGGTGCGTCACTCCCTACAGTCGAACATCCCCCTGGGACCAAACTGCCGCCAGCTTCCCCGCTTGAGGACAGGCTGCTGGACGGACACCTCCCGGAACATGCCATATCCCTCACCTACAAAAAACTTATTAACAATCCCCCCGATATGCTTATCCCCCTCAGAGACAAATGGGTGGCCGAAGGCCTAGAGATAGATGATGAGGAGTGGCTTTATGCCTTGGCTTCCCCGCGCGAGGTCGCGATATCATCCCGACTGCAGCTTATCCAATTGAAGATTTTACATAGAGTATACATCCCCTACACGAGACTTCACGCGATGGGGAGGGCAGACACAGCGCTCTGTGGGAGGGGATGTGGTGGCACAGGTACCTTCTTTCATGTGCTATGGGGCTGCCCGAAGGTTCAGAGGTACTGGCGAAGGGTGGTGCGGTGTATGGAGGAGGTGTGGGAGGTGGAAATTCGCCTGGAGGCTAAGAGGTGCCTCCTCAATATATGGGAGCCAACGGACCTGCCACCAAAGGGGAGGCTCTGGGTGACGCTCGGGCAAATGGTGGCGAAGAGGAACATAGCTAGACTCTGGGGAAGTTCTATTCCGCCCACATTGTCAGACTGGAACAGAGACATGGACTGGTGCATGCTGCAGGAAAAGACCGTCTATGTGGAGAGAGGGTGCCCCCGTAAGTGGGTCGAGGTGTCCAAGTGGAATGATTTCAGAGGGGGCATTTGTGTGCCTCTATCAGTCGAGCAGGCAGACCCCGGGGATGTGTAATATACCACTGCTCTTGACGCTCCGAGGGCTAAGATAATGATGCGTAGGTCGCACCACCGGGAAGTGAAAGGTATACGGTGCGTACAGTGTGGACCGTTAGTTAAAAGGGTGGGGGGGAGTTTTGACTGTTAGGTACATTTACGCCTGTTGGGGCACCTGCTTGTGTTGAAAAGGGGTTTTAAGAGAAACTAAGACCTATGTCCTTCTTCCCTCCAACTTGATACACTTGTTTATTAACGCCGCCGTACCCCCGGGTTGACGGCACAGGGCTGTGTTATTTGGCTACACATACAAGATTACTTCCGCTGCCGGCCCATTGGGTTGTAGGCTGTCAGCTGTGTACTATGTATCTCTCAATAAAGGTCTTTAAAAAAAATAATAATTAATTACCAATGACAAATTATTTAATAATCAATTAATTATAAATACCAATACATATTATTTAAAAAGTAATTACCTATGAATAATTAATTAACCACAAATTATTTTTCAATACCAAAAATTAATAAGTAATACAAAATGTTTACCAATTGATAATTAATTAACAGTAAATTAATTATCAATACCCAAAAATATTTTCATTAATTATTTAATTACAATTAAATTATTTCCCACACTTTTCCCCTATAAACCCACAACCCGTTCCGAATAATAAATGAATACAATTAATATAATTATCAATTAATCAATTAATAAAAATTAATTGCCAAATAATAAAAATTAATTACCAAGTAATAATTATTTAACAATAAATTAATTATCAATACCAAGAAAAAAATGTACTTAATTACAATTAAATTGCTTCCCACCCTATTCCCCTATAAACCCATAACCTGCTACAGAACTAAAATGCTAAATTAAATTAAAAATAATTAATAATTCCTAAAAATTCATATTTCATTTACTATAATTAAATTACTTCCCACCCTATTCCCCTATAAAGCCACAACCTGCTACAGAATTAAATTATGCAAAAATTAAATAACATAAAATTCATTACTTTAAAAAAATTTAAACATACATTACAAAAATAATACATACTTTAAACACTTAAAACACTATGAAAAAAAATCGATATTTTTAACTATATTATGACTGTCGATATTACTAACTTCGATATTATATTATGACAATCGATATTTCTTACCTGAATTTCGATATTCTGCACCACTATATTTTGGCAATTCGATATTCTGTCCATTCTATATACAAAACTCGATATTTTGGCAATTCGATATTAAAAATTCGATATTATGACTGTTCACCTCAGCACTGCACTTCGGCCGGAGAGCTCCTGATGAAGTCCGGAGGGGGCCCCTCCACGTACCTTGCAGGGTGGCCCCCTCAATTATCGTTATGCCAGTGCATTGACGTACCATTGACGTATATGAGATGTTAAAATATGAACTTGTGGTCTAACTGTTCTGCATTAAATCACTATAAAACATCTGACCACTGTCCATTCATCAAACTACCTCGCTGAAATGAAATGTGTGGTTCCTTTCAGCCATCTATCTAGGATCCTTGGCTGAGGCTATAACTGCTTAGTGTATTTTAAATCTGTCTCTTGCTCTCTTCTCTGCATTTATATTGATCTAAAATGTATTTGCATTGCATGAGTTTGTTCTTCATTCCAGAAATGTGTCTTTAAATGCCCAGTCTTTGCTCAGGCTCATTATTTGTTTTTAAATGCCCAGTCTTTGCTCAGGCTCATTATTGGTTTTTCAATGCCCAGTCTTTGCTCAGGCTCATTATTGAATTTGAAAGTGTTCTTTACACTTCTTGTTGAAGAGGTTTCCTTGTAATAAACTGCACCAAAGCCTAACTCGGCTAACTGTCTCTTACACGTGTTTTTCTCATATTATGTAGAAGCACCCCTTCAAATTAAACTGCCTTGGTCCAGTGCCCCAGGACCACAACATTTCTCCCTCGAACAGTTGGGCCCTGACACAGGAGGCGGCCGACTGTGCTGTATAGGCCTAGGGCTTGCTACAGGAGACGAAGACAGCAATTATTGGGGGAGAGCCCTCAGAATGGTGAATCCTGGGCCCGTGATGGAGATCCGGGGCCAGGTTGTTGCAGCTGAGTCAGAGAGGACAACTACGGAGATGTGGAACTTGCCGGCACAAAGGTGTAAGCAGTGAGCTAGGGGCATTCGTGCCTGCACGAATGGTTCCGTCACTCGTCCTGGGCCGGCTGCATCCTGCTTTGGCCAGGCCACGCTGGGCAACTGGTGCCCTGGGGTCACGACTGGGGCAGGGTGGCTCTTCTGGGGGCGGTGGCATGCCCTTGAGTAAGGTAGACCCTGGGAAGTGGAGGGCACTCCCAGAGGAGTCCCGAGGAATTGATGAGGAGATCGGCCTAGAAGTTGTGGAGACGGGGTGGGCCCCTGCAGCACACTGAGAGGGGCAACTACTGGAACACCCCTAAGGTGGAGCAATAGTGCATCTAAAATCCCGGAAAATGGGGGCCACTCTGGACCCCTTCAAGCCATGGTGATGAGCTCTGTGGCCGTAGGGCTGCAGGGAGGCAGCAAGGATTGGAGGCCTACACTGCGGTGATCTCAGGCAGCAATAAGGAACACTAGAGGCACTAGAAACAAAGATCAACGTGGTGGCTATCGACCTGGGGGTTCTGTGAACCGATCACTATAAACTGGCAAATAAGGTGTGTGACACTGAATCATCATTGGCCCAGATAAAGCCTCAGGTGGTCTACTGTGACTCTCTGATTATGAGGGCCATGCAAAAGACTATTGATACACTGCTGGGAAGAAAGGAGGATGCAAAGAGAGGCTCCAGGCATAATAATGTGCGATTGGTGGAAGTCCTGGAGTGTGCAAATGGCCGCAGTATGGAAATGTTCTTGGAGGACTGGCTGCTATATACTCTATTAAGAGGCAAGACCTCCAGAATGTTCACTGTGGAGCATAGGGTGCTGGGTAGGCTGCTGGCCCCCGGAGCACCGCCACGACCGATAGTGGCCAGACTGCTAAATTTCTGGGTCTGCACCCAAATCCTGCAGGTGGCACGTGCCCACGGTCCATTGGAATTGGAAGGCGAATAGGTGAAAATCTACCCTGACTATACCATGGCGGTCCAGCACAAAAGAAAAACCTTTATAACGATCAAGCGCCAACCGTGGAAACTGATCCTCAAATATGAAGTTTTTTCCCTGCGTGGCTATCATTTATCGATGAAGACGGTACGCACTTCTTTGGGTCAGCAGCGAAAGGACAGAGCTGGCCTGAGGAGAGAATGCATCCTCACCCTCATGTCCAGGAGAAGGACCAACCTATTGACTGGCAGACCCAAAAGTGTCTTTAGGCACAAGGGCAACCCCAGGCTGCCTTGACATTGGACCAGGAAGAGTCAAAACGGCTACGTTCGTGGCTTACATACAAAATCATTGATCCTTGGATGGTAACAACAGATAGGTGGCACTGGAGGAAGACTCAGGGGACATGGCAGGAGATTCTTTGGTTGTCTCAAGATCTGGAGGAGATGGCATTAACTGTGGAAACTCTGATGACAGCAGACACTATTGGGTGAGGGTCCCAAGTGTTTATCATGGACCACCCCCCTTGACACGTTGTGAAGGTGGGTTGTATTGATGCAGATTAGGGTGTACAAAATCTCCCTACTTCCACGGATAGAGTAATTTCACAGTTACACGCACATACACTCACCATACACTAGGGCCCATTTCACTAACATACACTCAAATACTCCACCAGCATTGAACCTGTGAAAAGAAAACTCCTAAACACCCCACATCTACACTGAGGTCGATAAGACCTAGTTATTGTAATTGTCATAATCTAAACAATCTATACAACAATAATCAAATAGAGTACTCAATAATCGACAAGAAATAATCACCAACACCGTATTTAAAATTATGATTCTTTATCTAAAATTAGTCAAAAGAAATTAATCAGAATCAATCATTTTCTCATAATTACCTATTCTAGCTAAATGTCAGAATGGGTCATCAGGACAAGTCTCTCAGTAGAAATCTCCCAAGTCACCGTCCTCACAGCATCGATCCTCACCAACGCAGGTTTGGGAAGAAAATGGCAAAGTGGCCTCCCACCCTCTCTAGGCTAACAATATTTATAATGAAACTTGCAATATTAAAGAAACATTAAATGTTCTACACGTCCGCCGAACCGCTGAGCAGAGCGAGCAGGAAAGGATGTAGCATTGCTACATTTGGAAAATCTCCGCTCAGGAAAATCACAAAAATAAAAAGACAGGACAGGAACCAAAAATAAAAAAGTAACTTTTAACATCCACATTTCCTCGGCAGTGACACAATGAGCTCAGAGTTCTTTCTTTATGGCTCCTTTGTCCTCCAAGGCTGTTCCGATACATCTGGAAACTCGCCCAGAACTGCTGCTGTCCTCACGGAAAGTTTTAACCAGGCAAGGACTGTGGTCAGATGTCTCGTGACCATATTTAGCAAGGCCCTCTCATCACAAATCTTTCACTCGAGGCCAGGCTGCAAACGGCGGACATTTTTTGTTAGGCCAAAATGGACCATCTTAATTAAAAGAGACAAAAACAACGTTACCACAGCATAATGATTAAACAGTGTTAACCCCACTAATACCCTTATGTGTATGTAATTATCTAGCTTTTGCAACACAGGAAAGCATTAGTTCAAAAGCATTTTGTGCTTTAAAATAAACAGCACTCAGCAACGTTTATTTAATAAAACATGCACATTTATTAAATAGCAATACAAAAGCATTCCCTTGTGTCGGTTTTCTTCTCATTAGTACGTTGGTAAGTTTAAACATATACACAAAACAAATAATTAGTGATTATTAATTAGTAATTTAATTATGACAAATAGACAAACCAGAGCTTAAAAAACCCAATAGATTTTCATCAGAAAATCCTGCTCCAGCAATCCCCCCTTTGGTGATTTTATCACCAAATAACCCAAAAATAAAAAAAAATTGAGTGAAATTTTGTCCCATTTTAGGAGAAATTGGAAATGTCTTTTTCCTCCTTACACAACACTACACACCAGACACCCTTTCATCATCCCTCTTTGTTTCTAAGTAGACACTCTCCCTTAATTCTTCTAATTCAATTTCTTGTGGTTCTCTTTTCAACCTTTTATTTCTCTTTTCATTATTTCTTTTAATTAATTTCTTTTTCCCTCCCCTGTTTTTACAACACAAACCCACCAATCTCAATATCAATAAAGCAACAATTATACAAGTTAAAGGAAACAATATCTTACCTATAATAGTACTACCTATTTTTGCAATAAAACTCTTAACAGCTATCACCTTATTAGCTAATTTAGTCCAGATACTTTCAGCTTCAAGTGGTACTGATTCTTCATGCAAATCAGTAATATTTTTTATATAAACCTTCAGGTCTTTGCTTTCGTCTGGAATGTAAGTGCAACAATGTTGAACTTTTAGCATTCCACAAACTCCACCCTCCTTAGCCAATAGAATATCAAGAGCAAGTCTATTTTGCATAGACATGGCACGTACGGCAATTAGTTCCGTATTCACCAAAAGAAACCCTCCAGCGGTATTTGTCGATAAGCGATCCACCACTGTTGACAGTTTCCGAATCCCATAAGCATTTAAAGAAATTCCCACTGCTGGAATTAAAGCTCCAAAAATGTCACCCACTATTTCAGACCAAGTTTCCCTCTTGAAGCGCATTAGTAAATTAATATGTTCTACATCTTCTATTCTATCTATATGAAAGATCTTTGGAGAAACCAGGCCCACATAACACGTGCCATACCAATGGTCAGGCAACTTGTAATAAGCCTTGTTCCCACAAACATAATACACTCCTGGAAAAATTGTATCTTCTCCACCTCTGAAACCCCATCCTGTTGCAATGAAGTATGTATCATGACATTCACTAGTCCCAACAAAATATGTATCATATTGGGATTTCCCTCTTGTAATGCACAGCTTACCCTTCTGTGGTGCATCTAAAGCTAAAGTTGGACTAGCTCCATTTCTCAATTCTTTTCCCATCTCAATGTCCCAAATTGTCTCACTCACTTTATATTTCCCTGCCTTTTCATGCATACTCAATCTCCTTTCCTCCACCATGTTCAGGAAAGCTTTCTCCTCTTCTTCCAAACTACAAGTTAAATTATTCTTAAAAATGTAATCTAATGTTAATTCTTCTTTCTCAATAAAAATCTCACCAAAAATATTAGCTTCTTTAGCTGGATTCAGCTCTTTGTTCATTGGCAAGTGCCCAAAAATACTATCTTTGTTAGACATCTTATAATCTATTTTCCCTAACAGATAAAAAACACTACTTAATACACTACAAGAAATTCCATACGTAGCTGGTAAATGGTGATGAGTAACACCCTCTGAAACGGATGCAGGTAATTGCATACAAACGTAGCAATCCCTTACTTCCATTTTTTTCACATATTCGTATAGCAAATTTTGAAAAAACATTACTAGAAAAATCATTAATTGACCTATTGTAAGTATTACTAATTCTAGTTGGAACTACTTTTTGCGAATTCTTCTCTACATTTGTCTCATTCTCAGTATGTATTTCAAATGTACCTATTGAAACTCTAAATGTAACTAATAAAGCTAAAACACCCCATAGTAGCATTAATAATCCAGTACAGCAGCAGCACATTCTACACCATCTTCTTAAGAAGGCACATCTACTTTGATTATTCTCTATGTTAGCCATTTTACTACTTTGACCTTTTTCTCAAACTTTGGATTACTTCAGACAGCTGAATTTCAGACTTTCTCCTTTTCACTTTTTCCAAGTGATTTCTTCAGTTCACTCAATTTGGATATTCATCACTTTTCACTCCTCCTTCTTCAGCAACATCAAATTGTATCAGATCATCAACAACATCCTGTGCATCTGACTCTTCTCCAATGTCAGTCAGGATAACTTTTAAGATTCCAACAGAATCTTCCTTTTCCTCAACCACTTTTCTCAAGATCCCCTCCGGATTATCTCGATTCACTGTTTCTTCTTCTCCTTCTTCAGACAGTGCCACATAAGACCATTCCGGTGATCTGTACTTTTGGTTGGGTCTTCTAATTCTCTTTATCTCCTCAGGTTCTCTTGACTCCTTTTGCACCTTCCTCTTTACTTCGTTTTGACTCGACACTTCATTCACTTGTTCAGCTTTCGATATATTCCCTCTTATCAGTCTGTATCTCAGCCTCTTTACTCTGTTGTTAGGCCAAAAATCTCCTCTTACGACCTTTTTCGGTCTTGTTTCTGTATTATTTCTTTCTCCAATCCAAGTTCTCTTTCTCAGAACTCGACCATCTGATTTTCCATTCTCACTTTCATCCGATTCTGTTTCAAATGCCTCTTGTTCTTCAGCAGTTTTCTTTCGCTCCACAGTCTTTTTCACCACTATTTGAGACTTCCCTACTTCTTTCCCTCCTCGGGTCTCCGACACGCAATCTTCTTGCTGTCTACTTGTCCCTTCACCTAGCTTGTCAAGAATGTTCCCTACACCTCCTCGGGGGTCTTCCCAATCTGTCCCTCTCTATCTTCTTCTGACCCTACTTCTTCAGGTATAATCTCAAGTGGTTCTTCAATCTCCTCCTCTTCTGATTCAGGAGTAATTTCTGTGAAACTGCTCTTTTCTTTTCTTTTTCCTCCACTGCTTTTTGGAACTTCAGGCTCTCTTTCAGAATCTGATTTCCTTTCTGAGATTCTCAATGGTTCTCTTGAAGTCTTTTCTGCTTCTTTTCCTGAACTTTGATTTTTTCTCACTGGTTCTGGGTCTTCATCATCACTGGAATCTGACTCTTCAAAATACTCTCTACCAGTCTCTCAGAGTATGACTCGCATGCACCCAGTTTTTCACACCAGCACACTTCACTGCAGTCGTCGTAGTTAGAATGACTTGTCTTGGTCTTCCCCACCTTGGAACCAAGCAATTTCTTCTTCTGTGAACTTCAATCCTCACCCAGTCTCCTGGACTCAGATCATGAGCTTGCTTCTTCTCAAGTGTAGTAGCTTCTTCTCCAATCTGGTGAAACACAGAATGAACTGCGTCAGCCAGGCCTTTACAGTAATCCAAAATCATGTCATCAGTTATTGTCATCAACTTATTGACAGGTACATATGCATGTCGCATTGCACGTCCCATTATGATTTCGTGCGGACTTAAACCAGTAGTTCTATCTGGAGTAGACCTAATAGTCATTAGCACTAGAGGCAAGACATCCGGCCATTTCATACCAGTGGCTAAACACATCTTACCAATCCTGTTCTTGATTGTGCCATTTATCTGCTCAACAACACCAGAAGCCTCTGGTCTGTATGCACAATGTAGCTTCTGCTGTATGCTCAATGCTTCACAAATCAAACTCATGAGTTCATTATAGAAGTGTCCACCTCTATCAGACTCAATCGTTACCGGAAATCCGTACCTAGGAATCAACTCTCTTAACAGTAACTTTGCCACTGTTACTCCATCATTTCTCCTAGTCGGATAGGCCTCAACCCATCTTGAAAACAAACAGACTACCACTAGTACATACCTCAGTCTGTTCACTTGGGGCATTTCAATGAAATCAATCTGCATTCTTGTAAAAGGACCTCCTTCTCTGCCTATTGTTCCCAGACTCACCACTGTCTTTTTCCCAGTGTTAAATTGCTGGCAAATCAAACATCTTTGACAGATACTTTCTGCAATTGTCCTGAACTTTGCATTGTACCAGGTTTGCTTAAAAGACCTAATCATCGAATCCCTTCCCAAATGTCCCTGGCCATGATACATCCTTGCCATTGCTGACAGCATGGAGTTCGGCATTACTGGTCTGCCATCTCTATAGACCCAAACATGGTCTGTCTCTCTTGGGGCACAACCTGCCTTAATCCAATCTTTCTTTTCTTCCTCCTCTGACTCATCCTGCAACTGTTTCACTTCATCCCACGTCTCTAAGACATTAGTACACATCACAGAACAAAAAAACATTTCACCTTCTCGTTCCCGATTAATGGACTGGTTATTCTTGGCGCAATATTGAGCAATGTCATTTGCATAACGGTTGCCCACTGTCACAAAATCATCTCCTTGTCCATGAGCAGCACATTTTACAACTGCTAATTCTTTAGGCAGCTGTATCGCCTCAAGCAATTTCCCAATCACTTCAGCATTCTTTATTGGAGTCCCACTCGACGTCAAGAAACCTCTTTGTAGCCAAAGTTGGCCAAAGTCATGCACAACTCCAAATCCATACTGACTATCAGTCATCACAGTCGTTCTCAAATCTTTCCCAATTTCACAAGCTTTTGTCAATGCCACTAATTTAGCAACTTGCGCAGATTTCACTCCTTTCAATGATGATGCTTCCATTACTTCTGAAACCTTACACACTGCATATGCTGCACATAGCACACCCTCATCATTCCTCAAGCATGATCCATCCACAAACAACACATGATCACTCTCATGCAAGGGAAGATCCCTTATGTCTGGTCTCGGTTTTGTACAGTAATCAAGCACATCCAAACAATTGTGATCATCTTCTGTTTTCACACCCACATTTTCAATATCCGGCAACAATGTCGCTGGATTCACATTCACACATCTCTCGAGTGTCACATTTGATGCTCCCAGAATGACTTTCTCATATTTAGTCAACCGACTATGTGACATGTACTGAGTTCTGCTTCTTGTCAAAAGAATTGCCACATTATGAGGTACGAATACCCTTACAGGATATCCCATTATGATTCCCTCACTCTGTTCTAGGCTTCTGCATGTTGCAGCCACAGATTTCAGACAACCTGGTAAACCCACAGCTACAGGGTCAAGTGTCGATGAGAAGTACGCAATAGGCCTTCTCAGTAATCCATGCTTCTGAATTAACACTGAAAGTGCACATCCATTTCTCTCACTGCAGTACAATTCAAATTCTTTTTCATAGTCTGGCATACCCAAAGCAGGGGCTTCACACATTCTACTTTTTAACTCTTCAAATGCTGCCATTTGTTCTCCATCTAGTTCCAATGGGTCTGTCATCTCACTTTTTGTCAGCTTAATCAGTGGCTTTGCTATCAGCGAAAAATTAATTATCCACTGACGACAATAACCCACCATTCCCAGGAACATTCTCACTTCCCTCTGGGTCTTTGGGGCCTTCATTTCCCTGATAATTTTGATCCTGTCATCAGTCACTTTTCTCAGACCTTTCTCAATATTGTGTCCAAGATAATGCACTTCTTTCTTGCAGAATTGCAATTTGGCTGGAGATACTTTTAACCCTCCATCTGCCAGATGATTCAGTAAAGCAATAATATCTACTTCACAAGCTTCACGTGTCTTTGATGCCACAAGTAGGTCATCAATATACTGCACTAGTACTGAGTTTTCAGGCATGATCAAACTCTCCAATGACTTTTTCAATAACTGATTGAATATTGAAGGACTCTCTGTATACCCCTGTGGGATACGACACCATGCTAAAATACGCTGGCCAAATCTAAATGCAAAAATCGGCTGGCTGTCATGATGCAATGGAATTGAAAAGAAAGCATGACACAAATCAATCACTGTATACCACTCAGCATCATGTGGAATCTGATACAAAATCACTGATGGATTTGGCACAATAGGACAACATGCCACCGCAATTTGATTAACTTTTCTCAAATCTTGTACAATCCTGAACTTCCCATTAGGCTTCTTTAGCCCCATTATCGGTGAGTTACACGGACTACTCAGTAGTTCTCTCAGAACTCCCTGCTGAATCATTTTCTCAATTATAGGAGTTATTCCCTCAATTATTTCTGGTGTCATTTTGTACTGAGGAATGTTAGGATAAGTAATTCCCTCTTTCACTGAAATTTTCACAGGATCTACATTATTCATCAATCCCACATCCTCTCCAGTAAAATCCCAAACTGTCCTTTTCACTGTGTCTCTCAGCTCTTGAGGCAAATCCTCCGGATCAAACACAGCATATGCACCAATTCACTCACTCTCTCTATTTTCTAGAGTCATTCGGTACAAAACATCCTCATCTGGTGTTTCAAAAGCTATTCCATCTGGTGTACAAAACATTGTACAATTCATTTTACAAAGTAGATCCCTACCTAACAGGTTCACTGGACTTGTGTCACAGACGATAAATCTGTGCATGTCTGAAAAGTTCCCTATTTGTACTCTTACTGGTTCAGTAAGACGTGTTCTGATTTGTGTATTAGCTACACCAACTACTTGGATTGCTTCATCCGAGAGAGGAAGATTTCTAATATCTGTTGACCTGACAGTTGATCTTGTCGCACCTGTGTCTACTAAAAAAGTAACACCTTCTTCATTTATTTTTCCATCCACAAATGGTCCTGCCTGGTCTATTTCTAGAGTTGCACCAAGTATGCACTCTTCCTCCACTCTTCGGCACCGTCAATAATCACCCTTAGATTCACTCCCTTCATTCTTTAACAAGTACTGTTGTACCTGGTTAGAACGCCTTGGTTTGTTTACCTGCTCATCATTGTAGAATCCCGAATCCGGATTATACTTTTGTGATCCTCTATTCTGCGGCAAGGGCGGTTTTGGCTCTTGACTCTGCTGTCTCACAACTTTCTGTTGTTGCTGCTGTTGATTATTCCCCTCGTTCTGCACCTGTTGATTTAAGGATTTTCCCTCATTATTCACTAATGGTGGATTGGTACACTCAGATCTCCAATGTCCCAGTTGGCCACAGTTGTGACATGGGAACTTTTTTTTAGCTTCCTCAAGATTCCCCTTTCCTTTCCCTGCATACCTAGGTCTATTCCCTGCATTATTTCCTGCATTATTCGCCTGTTCCACCAACTGTGCTTCCTGTCTTTCCGCAACTTTCACTTGTGCCCACATTGCTTTCTCTTTCAGCTTTCTCTGTTTTGCTTCAATCTCATCACTGAAGTATTTTGCATGTCTCAGAATCTCATCTATTTTCTTACTCTGCCAATCCACAGTATGCTCACGAATTCTTTCACTAATCTCAGGTCTCAGGCCATATACAAATCTGTATACAAAATGACTCAAATCCTTGTCACCCAGGTGTTCATCTCCACTGAATTGTTTAAATGCCAGTATCGCCTCTCGTAAAAAGCATGAACTGATTCTTTTGCTTCCTGATGTGTTCGATCTATTTTAACCCAGTCTGTCTCTTTTGGAGGTACTTTATTTTTCAGGTATACAATCACCTGCTCATATTTTCTCATTACTTCTGGATCTGGTGCTCCTGTTCTCTGATCTCTTGGATATTCCTCAGTAGGCCAACTCACAACTATTTTACACTCAGCCCACAAGTCTGCTGGAACAATTATATCAAACAGACTATTCAGGTCAATCCACAGCACTTTTGACAATTTCACAAACCTGTCTACCTTTACTTTACCACTCGACGGGCTTTTCTCTCAATCGAGGGAAATCATTCGTAAATGATAAAATATCCTGTCTGGTCCATGGAACATGTACATATCCTCCTCCAGGTATTTCTCTCATAGGATAAGTATCCACTGGTTTTTCCTTTTCTCTCACAGGAAATGCTGAATAAGTCCTATCCCCTGATTCTTCTCTCTTTTTGTACCACCTATCCTTCCACTTCTCAACATCACCCCATTTTCGCAATAAAGCGATCATCTCTTTAATCTGTCCTGTTCTACCAGTACCATTCAAATTTTCAATATCTTTATCTGTGAAATCCATCCTGTAAGACTTTTGCAAAACTTTCACTTTATCAATGTCAACTCCATAGTCATTTGCTATTGCTCTTAATCTGTCATGTGTATTTCTCGCTCTCCAGGTGATATTTTTACACATAAACAATAATTCACCATCATGATGATTTTTTAGAATTTCTGTTGGAACTGTCCCTGCAACAAGCTCTTCTAATTCTACACGTAACCTAGCAACATCAATTGCTTGTGAATCTTTATCCCTCTTTTGAAGAACTTTCATCCATTCATTCAAATCTTCAGCTGTTATTTCAGTAGATTTTCTTACTGGAACCACTTTCTTCTGCGGTTCTAAAATAGGCATCCCTGAACAACTAGCTTCACCAGCATCCAGTCCTGAATTAGACTGTACCTCTAATCCTTCACTACATGTGTCATGTCTGAATTTTCCTGCCCTTTTTCCTGAATCTCCTGAAGGACCAGCCAAACTTGTCAATCTATTCCCAACATATGGAATAACCAAACCATTCTCACCCGTCCTCTGCTTATCAAAAACAGGCATAACCGGACCTATGGTTACGGGTACCGTAACAGCATCTAGATTCTTTGTCAGTTCTTTGATCTTTTCAGTCAATTCTGATGTAGTTCTGGCTAATTCTCTCGTATTTTCGCCACTGCTTCTATTCTCTCTTTCCCTGAAAGGATTACCACTTCTTAACTCAGGTGTCACATTTTCTGTCTCAATGATACGTACTGTATCTCTTATCGGAGAAACAACTGGTGTACTCTCTTCTGGTTCCGGTCTATATGGAGGTGGTCTTTTGTAAATCATGTCATTCAAAACCTCATCCTCATATTCATTAACTCCATATCTTCTCACTTCTGCCTCAGGAACCCTTTCTGTTCCCTCTTCAACTGTTCTCATAGGATATAATCCCTCTGACATACTAGCATCTCGCCATCTCGTCATTCGATCATGATGAGTTTCACGACCATGTCTCCTCCCGAACATATACCTATAGTTGCCTCCAGACCTCTGTTTCTCTCGCTCATGCACTTCCTCTTCCCATTCCACTAAAGCCTCGAACTGTGTCGGCCTTGGTCTTGGGTCAAGACATAACATCTTTTCCCGTAAATTTTTCAACACGGCCAGATTAAATGAACCATGTTCTGGAAATGCTAAAACTCCATCTTCCTTGGTATACCTAACCCAATTTTCCAACCATATACAGGTATGATACCCATATCTCGCAGCCATGAAGGATGCAGGCGTTTTCGATGGAGGTAACAATTCACCCTCTCTCGTTTTAACATCTTTATCCTTGTCGAACCAATTTTTTATCTTTCTGAACAAAGATTTTTTCTTTTTCTCTTCTTGGTAATACATTTTAACGCTTACCAAAACTTTCTAATCCCTTCCGTAATACAACTGCACAATATGTTTTTTTCCAACCAATAACAGCGCGACTCACACTAACGCACCAATCCTGGAACGTTTACGTCACTAGAATAGCTCTTCCAGTCCTTGCGCGGCTCACACCAACGCACCAATCTCAGCGCGAGCACTATTCTGATCTAATATCCAATCAGAGCGCGGTCTGTTTGACGTCAGCAGTCTCTGCAGTCGCTTCTGTCTCCTGTCTCTTGTCACTCGTCTACCCCTCCTTTACAAAATTTCTCAGTAGACTCCGTGTCAAATTTTACAAAATCTATTAGTTACAACATATAAACATCTCCATTGTCTGCTTCGCTAACCACAGAATAGTAAAGAGAATCTATTTCACAAGAATCCCGTTGACACAGTAGCACATCCCTCTACTCTGCCCTTCTAACATACATCAATTAATTGTTTCCTCTAGGACTTGTCCAAAGAGTCTTACAATCAACTAAATATATGAACATTCACGCACATTCATACAAGAAAATATAGTACATACACACAGAATCCTGCTTTTCCCGAGAACAGCGAACAATCTGCTCCACTACAGAATTATAACACACATTAACCAAGCAGCTTACTTCTACCCAGTTTCTCAAACAAGCTCAGAGAATACCTATTACTTCTCCCGCAATAAGCTTTAACGGCAAACCTTACAGATCCCTGGGACTTAAAACCAGAGTTTCACAGATAACCTTCACTACCATACGCACTCCTTATATACCAGAAATATCTCTAATAGTAACATACAACAATGTCACTGATTCCGAATCCAGACAATGTGACGCGCAACTTCGATTGTCACACGTTTTTCTTTTTCCTGCATACATACAGGACCAACAATCCCGTCTTTCCCGAGAGCAGCATATACTTCCTTCTGCCCTACTACGGAACTGCTACTAGCTCCCAAGTTCCAGAAGCACTACATATAACTCAACATGACGACTCCAACATATAGTATTAGTACATATACCATCAATCAATAATCAATAATCAATAAGCTAATGTACAAGCAATCTAATCAGATCAAGACAATCATCAATAACCATCCTCTGCTACCAGGAACTTGATGCAGATTAGGGTGTACAAAATCTCCCGACTTCCACGGATAGAGTAATTTCACAGTTACACGCACATACACTCACCATACACTAGGGCCCATTTCACTAACATACACTCAAATACTCCACCAGCATTGAACCTGTGAAAAGAAAACTCCTAAACACCCCACATCTACACTGAGGTCGATAAGACCTAGTTATTGTAATTGTCATAATCTAAACAATCTATACAACAATAATCAAATAGAGTACTCAATAATCGACAAGAAATAATCACCAACACCGTATTTAAAATTATGATTCTTTATCTAAAATTAGTCAAAAGAAATTAATCAGAATCAATCATTTTCTCATAATTACCTATTCTAGCTAAATGTCAGAATGGGTCATCAGGACAAGTCTCTCAGTAGAAATCTCCCAAGTCACCGTCCTCACAGCATCGATCCTCACCAACGCAGGTTTGGGAAGAAAATGGCAAAGTGGCCTCCCACCCTCTCTAGGCTAACAATATTTATAATGAAACTTGCAATATTAAAGAAACATTAAATGTTCTACACGTCCGCCGAACCGCTGAGCAGAGCGAGCAGGAAAGGATGTAGCATCGCTACATTTGGAAAATCTCCGCTCAGGAAAATCACAAAAATAAAAAGACAGGACAGGAAGCAAAAATAAAAAAGTAACTTTTAACATCCACATTTCCTCGGCAATGACACAATGAGCTCAGAGTTCTTTCTTTATGGCTCCTTTGTCCTCCAAGGCTGTTCCGATACATCTGGAAACTCGCCCAGAACTGCTGCTGTCCTCACGGAAAGTTTTAACCAGGCAAGGACTGTGGTCAGATGTCTCGTGACCATATTCAGCAAGGCCCTCTCATCACAAATCTTTCACTCGAGGCCAGGCTGCAAACGGCGGACATTTTTTGTTAGGCCAAAATGGACCATCTTAATTAAAAGAGACAAAAACAACGTTACCACAGCATAATGATTAAACAGTGTTAACCCCACTAATACCCTTATGTGTATGTAATTATCTAGCTTTTGCAACACAGGAAAGCATTAGTTCAAAAGCATTTCGTGCTTTAAAATAAACAGCACTCAGCAACGTTTATTTAATAAAACATGCACATTTATTAAATAGCAATACAAAAGCATTCCCTCGTGTCCATTTTCTTCTCATTAGTATGTTGGTAAGTTTAAACATATACACAAAACAAATAATTAGTGATTATTAATTAGTAATTTAATTATGACAAATAGACAAACCAGAGCTTAAGAAACCCAATAGATTTTCATCAGAAAATCCTGCTCCAGCAGTATGATGGCTAGCCGTGCAAGCAGTGAATGAAAACATCTCCGCGGGTCATCCTCTTTTGCTGATTGTTGTAGCATTTGAGTGCAGGAACTGTCTTATTGAGTTTGATGAGGCGATAGAAGCCTCGAGCATTAGGGTGGAGGGCAGTTTAGACAATGGCACGAGGTTAATGGGAGGGGAGTATGTAGGTGGTTGAGATGCATACCAGGGGACACTGGTGAAGAGAACATTCTGCATTGACACATCCACCATCTGAACACACGTAGAAAAAAGCACTACCCCAGATGTCCCTTAAGATACTCTACTGGAACATTAATGGCCTAGG
Source organism: Triturus cristatus (assembly GCF_964204655.1). Lineage (NCBI taxonomy): Eukaryota > Metazoa > Chordata > Amphibia > Caudata > Salamandridae > Triturus > Triturus cristatus. The sequence goes on from NC_140584.1 coordinate 982,450,840, forward strand.
CAATAGGCTGAAGAGGGGTGTGATTTGGAAGTACCTAAATAGACAGGACCCCAATATTTTCCTGCTACAGGAAATCGATCTTTGGGGCAACAACTGCAGTGTCTTCCACCAAAGGCAGTATAAAATGTTGGTGCATGCGAGATTCTCCAGGGGATCCCGGGGGATGAGGATCACAGTCTTTTGCAGGTAAAACTGGGTCTGGTTGAATCATCTGGGATGTCAGGCGGTGGTGAGTGGGAGGTGGAATGTAGAGACCTTAATGTCTACTTTATGGTACTTACTTCATCAGTTTTTAGACTAGGGCATTGGAGAAATTAACTCAAGACATTGGGAAAATTATGGGGATGGATTGTGGAAGCCCCAGACGCATTATTGCTAATCGGGGAAGACCTCAACCTAACGGCTCAGGGGGACTTAGACAGGGTCACAGTGTTGGGGTAAAGACCCTGGGCAGCCTCCCGCTTGGCATCCTTCCTTGACTCAATAGAGATGGCGGACATTTGTAGGGAAAAGCACCCAGGGCTAAGACGGTACTCCTAAGCTTCTGATAATATGCGCTCACAGTCCTGGCTGGACTATCTATTGGTGCCATACCACCAGCTGGGTAGGTTTGGGGACACAGTCATTTTGCAACCTGTTGGACTTGGCCCTTTTTGGCTAAAGCTCCTTAAACCTTTTGCCTTCCTCCTAGACCTTTCTCTGACATAATGTTGCCGACTTAGATGCTTTGGGCGCTTTGCCACTGCTGATCAGTGTCAAAGTGCAAGTGCTCCCTGTATAAAGTGTTATGATAATTGGTTGTCCATAATTGGTATGTTTGCCTTACTAGTGAAGTCCCTAGTAAAGTGCACTATGTGTGCCAGGGCTGGTAATGCAAATGCAACTAGTGGGCCAGCAGCACTAATTGTGCCACCCACACCAGTATCCCAAAAGAGAGATCTCCGGCCTGCCACTGCAGTGCCTGCACGCAGTTGTTAACTGCCTTGTTGTCCTGACAAGCGCACCCACTTGCCAGGCCCTACCTTCCCTTTTTATGCACATCAGACACCCCTATGGTAGGCAGGGTGCAGTGTATGTAATAGGAAGGACATGTACTGAGGTGTGTACCATGTCCTGACAGTGAAAGGCTGCCAAATTCGCTTGTCACTGTTGCCAGCATATCTCCCCATAGGCATAAGATGGGGAGATGGAGTTTAGTGTGCCTGAACTCCGGATTTAATAATACTCCTTTTTGTGAAGATGGTTTTTTAATTGTGTGCTTAGAAACCACATTTTTAAAAGTGGCTGGTTTCTTGTCTTAAACCATTCTGTATGCATTTGCTTGGCGGTATATTGCCTGCCTGGGTTTAAGATGTGACATGGTCCGGGATGTGTCCTGACCCCAGGGAGGAGAAGGTGAGACAGTAATAGCCTGGGCCTTCAAATGATGTAGGGAAGTAGTGACCCCTGGCTGTGAAGAGGGCTGTGTTGTTGCCACAGAGGGATGGGTCCACCTCCTGCTGAGCGTCAGGGCCCCAGACCCCCACTATCAAAGGAAGAAGGTGTGCCCTGGCAGGAAGGCACCCAGAACTGGTATGGACTGGGCCAAGAGGCCCCTGAACACACAAAGACTTCAAAGACATTTAGGGGTATAAATGTAGGAGCTGAAACCCCTGAACTCAAGACTAAAATCCATGCTAAAAAAGGATTGATACTACTTGGTGAACAAGAGGAACCTCTGCCAAAGAAGAACAAGCTGAAGAGACTGAAGAGGAGGACTGCCCTCGCTGTGTGTTCTTGGGCTGGCCTGCAGTTTGCTGGTTTGACTAAGGCAAGGACAAGGGACTTTGCTGTGTGCTGTGTCCCCCTGCTTGTGAGGACTTTGCTGTGTGCTGTGTCCTGAGGTAGCGTGTCTCTCAGGGCCGGATAGCTGGTCCCCTGTTGTGGAAACTCAGGAACACAAAAGTTTCCAATCGTGTCTCTCTCAGCGACGCTTTGTGCCTGGTGCTTTGCACGCCTGAGACTGCCGTGTGGTCCGAGGTACTGTTTACGAGATGTCCCGTGATCGCATTGCCCCAGTGGCGTAACGAAACTTGAGGGGGCCCCCCTGCAAGGTACGCAGAGGGGGCCCCTCCTGCAGTGGCGGCTGGTGACATTAGAAAGTGGTGGCGTAAAATGAGTTTTGTAATGCACCGCAGCCAGCGAGCAAAGCAAGCAAGCCCAAAAAACTGAAGAGGGTCCAGGGGGGTTTTCCCCCCGAGAAAATTAAAAAAAAAGAGTAGGCAAATGGTGCATTTTCAAGCAAATTTGAGAAAGCAAGAAGGTTAATAAAGCAATTGTGAAAGTGCAGTTATTACATTAATAAAGAGATGCAATACTAAAGGGGATGATGGACGGAGCGCTTGAGCAAATCAAACACTCACCCCCGTCAACTGGTCTGGATTTAATCCATCATCATTCTTTAGCTCACTCCACCACCCCAGTTCAGACATGGCCATATGCAAATCAGTCTGACCCTGTGCCTCATGGGAACAGTCCAGCCCGAACTGCCAAGCCATGTCTTCCCTGGACCAGAAACAAGCATCCTGGGACCGGTTTCGGGTTCATAACTCTCCTCAGCCAGGCTATCTTGAATGCCAGATCTGTGACTGGGGGTGAATGTTTTGCCAATGTGCAACATTCCGTCCATCATTTTGTGTGTTTTGCTGTTCACCCTATCTGGGAAGTGTATGCCCAGACGTGGATCCCGTGCTCACTATGCCACTGGAGTCAAGCTATCCTGGCTGAAGAGGGTTGAAACCCCGAAACCGGTCCTAGGATGCTTGATTCCGGTCCAGGGAAGACATGGCTTGGCAGTTCGGGCTGGACTGTTCCCATGAGGCACAGGGTCAAGACTGATTTGCATATGGCCATGTCTGAACTGGGGTGGCGTGGTGAGCAAAATAACGATGGATTAAACGCAGATCTGTGACTGGGGGTGAATGTTTTGCCAATGTGCAACATTCCGTCCATCATTTTGTGTGTTTTGCCATTAATAAAGAGATATCATATAAAAGCATGGGTAGCTGCTTATTCAGTATAACCACAGTGCTTCATAACAGACTTCGGGAAACAATGCTGAGTACCTCACCGATTTTCTTTATTTAACAAACAACCAACTAAACAGGTCACAAACTAGCAGCATTCAAGAAGAAATTTTAGGATTAACGTATTGCCTGCCTGGTGATGATGGTGATATGATATTATAGCTGGCAAATCCCATGCCATGGGGGGGGGGGAGATGGAATTAGAGAAGATATGCATATTGTGGACTCATTTAGCTCACCATTCAAAAGACCACAACAGGAGTCACACATCCAGACCAGAAATATAAAAGTGTACAAAACTGATGCAACAACTTGAACATCTAAGCATTAAAACCATTGTTGTGGGCTTTTAGAGTCTGGGTAGTGTAATGATTTTGACAGCAGGATATGTATAGGTTAACGTACCATCGGTCTTCACCTTTACTTCACTTTGAAATATAGAACGCCTTAGCAGATCCCTTAGCCTACTCTACAACTACAGTGTACACACAACACACAGCAGTATAAAAGAGAATTGCATGAGAGAAGGGCTATGGAGAGATAAGGGGCAATGTTGGAGTGTCAGTGTGGTAGTGGGGGGAATCTGTGGAGAACGGTTTTTGGGGGGCGGACCATGGGGGGGAGGGTGCCAACAAACAATATTGCCCCAGGCACCATCAGTGCTAAAGCAGGCACTCTCTCTGATCTTGTCTCCTCACTCGTGCCCAATGCCCAGTTGATTCATACCAGAAAAATCTAAAATCCCTTCATAAAGCACCAAGCAGGCTTGAAATTTTACAGTAACTTTACAGGTAGAAAAATGTGTATCTAACATTTTCCATTAACCTAATGTTACAATTGTATTCCATAACTTCCGCTTAGCTTGCTTCACATGTGGATTTGTGAAAGCTGCAGTTAAAATCAACAAGCATTTGCAATGCAATAGGTTTCGCATTTGCAAGAGTTAGAGCTATTGGCGTTGTAAATTACAATGTCTTTTACCTATGTGTTTTGGCATGGAACGTGATGGGTGCATGTAAGGTTGTGACTAAGTCAGTTACCTATAAGATAGTTTACTTATAAACAACCAGTTAGGGTGAAACAGCCAGTGTTAAAGGTCACACGTCACTGTGTCTGCAAGAATAGTTAACCATGTGTTAGATGTTAATGGTAGACTAATAGATGATAGGCTTGGTTGAGGGAGATAATTACATCTTTTTTTTCGCCGCTACTATGATGTGAACACGCTGGCCAAGAGTCGACTAGAAAATAACATGTGACCATGAGAAGTATTCATCGCAGAACTCCATATCATAGGAACTCGCCATCACATAAGGAGCTTATTCAATATATACATGAGCCCTGAAGAAGTCTCGTGTGAGACGAAACGCGTTGGCTACGGTTATGAGAATATATGAATTACAAGATATCTGCGATCAAGATAAATAAAGAAGAAAAATTCTACAATTTGTGTCACATGCTTTAATTATATAAGAAGTGTATAGTGTATAGTGCTGAACCACTTGTGTTTACAGAGGGAGATAATTACATCTGTGACTGCAGCGTAAGTTATTCGTGTTAATATACTTAGAGAAAAAACAATGTTGAGAGCAACAGAAATTACCCAAATTCACATATGTGCACTGGGATTACCTGACAGCAATTTCATTATTGGTAAATCCAATCAACAAGTACTGTATTTCCCAATAAATGCAAATATGAAACATATGAAAAAATGGAGTTTAAAAAAGGTGGACAAAAAGCAATGAGGGTTGACAGTTCAAGGGTGCTAGTGGCGAGTCGAGGAGGTCATGAGAGATATGAAGACAAAAATATGGAAGGAAAATAGTTGAATAGAGGATGGAGGGGATATTTAACAAATAAATTGGATGCTGGATGGCAAGGAGGACTGGGATTCAGAGTGGGCAAAAAAGCAGATGTGTGGATGTAGGATCAAAGACCAAACGTTTTGAAAATACTCAAGGAAGACTGGTTTTTCGAGCAAACAAAAAGGCATGCATGTAGTCAAAAGTTGAGGGTGGCTGGAAAAGAAAGTAGATAGAATTCTAAGATGAAAGAATGTAGGGTGGTTGGCATAGAGAAGCATGAACAATAGTCAAGGACTGACATGGTTGTTAATTTATTCTTAACAAAGGCAGCATAATAAAAATGCCCAGAATGTGCCTTGTCTTTAAAATGTGCCTTTCCAGTTTTGGCCATGTTTGGCTGAGACTGCACAGTAGAGGTTTGCGTCCGCTTCACCTCATCCACTTATTTAACTAAGCTATACAAAACAGTGTAGAGCTGTTGCCTGCCATGTACACAGGTCTTGTCTAGTGTCCTGGTCCTGGCTTTGACACATGTAGTGGTTGGTTTCATAGCGCTAAAGAAAGCAGACAGCATGAAGCTTTGGATGCAAACCTCACATTTGCTGCACATGGAGCACCATGGAGTTGGAGTCCACTCTCATAGACCATTGTGTGACATGTAGTTCCTTATGCCAAATGCTATTGGACTGCAACATTTGTTACCTTTACACACATAGTACACTCATTTTATCACTCTTGGGAGGATGATGGTCTAAGTCTGTCCTGAAGGTATTCAGACCATAGCCTGTAGGTTTAATGCAGTGTTCTCGGGATACTTTAACCCACTAAGTTACCCTACAAGAAAAGCAAGGGACACCTGGAGTTCTGGTGACACCTAATTCAAAATGGAGCCACAAGCATGCCCCTGGAAGGAAATCAATAAGTTACCCTACAAGAAAAGCAAGGGAAGCCTGGAGTTCTGGTGACACCTAATTCAAAATGGAGCCAATGTCTCTGTAGCGTTACACAAGCATGCCCCTGGAAGGAAATCATTAAGTGTTACATGACACCACCTAAAACACATGCACGAGTATCAGAACTAGAAAAAATGCATCATTGCAGGGATTTTCAGCTTTAGTGTGAAATGTTTTTTGGAGCACTGCCTCCCAAATTGCTTCAGTCCAGGAGCGATTTTTAACACAGCAAGTGGTTTGGCAGATGGGGGGAGGAGGAGGTTTGCCATGGCAGAGATTGTATGTGTAATGTAACTGGTGCTCAAAAAGCGCTCTATTACTTCGAGTCGGGTTTGCAGTATATAAAAACTGTAAAAAGAGGTTGAAAATAAAGCCTTAACATAATGAATGACAAATAGATACTCTTTTAGTGGCCGATTTGTACAAAGCGAAACCAGAAAATATTGATAAATCACGGATACCCCTCTTAAATGGTGTGATCTTAGGCAAATATTTTATTTTACCAAAACTCAATTTCATTATCACGTATGCATGCACTTTTAAATACGCGAGTTCAGAATATCAGTTGTACAAAAGGTGTGGCTAAAAAAGCCAAAATATTATGAAAGCTTTACCCTCAGGTAGCTACACATAAAATAACTTGGAACTTAAATTATTATTATTTTTTTTAAATGATAGTGGCAAATGCACTGTAGTACATTATGAACGTCTATTAGTTAATACACTGCAGAGGTCTGTGTGTAACCAGAGTGCCAGAGAATTACATCTTAGTGCAGTGGAGAATAGTTACTTGTGTATTTCTAGTGCCACATGGTCAGTCTGTGACAGAAAGCACTGAGCTTATGTAATTCACTTTTTTTAACTTGCAGTGCACACAGTAGAAGATATACTGCTACAAAATGCTTAAAGTGTGAAGATAAAATGGTGTTTCTAAAATATATATTTTAATAATACTGAGACTGTACGTAATTTTTTTTTTTCCATTTCTATCCCTTCAACACCATGTCAATTAAAAACACTCACTGCACAGCTCACTTATTAACTCTTTGCACTACCACTCAAAAAGAATGTCTTTGCCATCACAAACCTTTGATCAATTAAAGCCAGTACACCTACTAACTCCCAAGCATCCTTTACTTTTGCAGATGTTTCCCTTTATATTTGCATATTAACTAGTAGGCCCCATTTGCATTTCTTTCAGGCAGAAGGCACATTGTCTGCCAGGCTTTGGGGTTACAGCACAGGAAACGTGCTCAATGACACTTCAGTTAAAGCACTTAATTTAAACTAGTTGAATGAATCGTCCCCACTGCTGCTACTCGAGAGGAAATAGAGGTTAAGGGAGAGAGCGACAGGCCAAGGGCAGTGGGGAAAGGAAGAGAGGAAGGGGTTTAGGGAGGAAAAGTGAAGCAGACACTCCGACAACCAAGGAGGACTAAAAGCACTCACCCGTCATGGAGTTGGAGTCCACTCTCATAGACCAATGTGTGACATGTAGCTCTTTATGCCAAATGCTATTGGACTGCAACATTTGTTACCTTCACACACACAGTACACTCATTTTATCACTCTTGGGAGGATGATGGTCTAAGTCTGTCCGGAAGGTATTCAGACCATAGCCTGTAAGTTTAATGCAGTGTTCTACTGATACTTTAACCCACTAAGTTACCCTACAAGAAAAGCAAGGGACGCCTGGAGTTCTGGTGACACCTAATTCAAAATGGAGCCACAAGCATGCCCCTGGAAGGAAATCAATAAGTTACCCTACAAGAAAAGCAAGGGACGCCTGGAGTTCTGGTGACACCTAATTCAAAATGGAGCCACAAGCATGCCCCTGGAAGGAAATCAATAAGTGTTACATGACACCACCTAAAACACATGCACAAATATCAGAACTAGAAAAAATGCATCATTGCATGGATTTTCAGCTTTAGTGTGAAATGTTTTTCGGAGCACTGCCTCCCAAATTGCTTCAGTCCAGGAGCGATTTTTAACACAGCAAGTGGTTTGGCAGATGGGAGGAGGAGGTTTGCCATGGCAGAGATTGTATGTGTAATGTAACTGGTGCTCGAAAAGCGCTCTATTACTTCTGGTCGGGTTTGCAGTATATAAAAACTGCAAAAAGAGGATGAAAACAAAGCCTTAACATAATGAACGACAAATAGATGCTCATTTAGTGGCCGATTTGTACAAAGCAAAACCAGAAAATATTGATAAATCACGGCTACCCCTCTTAAATGGTGTGATCTTAGGCAAATATTTTATTTTACCAAAACTCAATTTCATTATCACGTATGCATGCATTTTTAAATACGTGAGTTCAGAATATCAGTTGTACAAAAGGTGGGGCTAAAAAAGCCAAAATATTATGAAAGCTTTACCCTCAGGTAGCTACACATAAAATAACTTGCAACTTAAATTATTTTTTTTTTTTAAATGATAGTGGCAAATGCACTTTAGTACATTATGAAAGTCTATTAGTTAATACACTGCAGAGGTCTGTGTGTAACCAGAGAGCCACAGAATTACATCTTAGTGCAGTGGAGAATAGTTACTTGTGTATTTCTAGTGCCACATGGTCAGTCTGTGACAGAAAGCACTGAGCTTATGTAATTCACTTTTTTAAACTTGCAGTGCACACAGTAGAAGATATACTGCTACAAAATGCTTAAAATGTTGATAAAATGGTGTTTCCAAAATATATATTTTAATAATACTGAGACTGTGCGTAATTATTATTTTTTTCATTTCTATCCCTTCAACACACCATGCCAATTAAAACACTCACTGCACAGCTCACTTGTTAACTCTTTGCACTACCACTCAAAAAGAATGTCTTTGACATCACAAACCTTTGATCAGTTAAAGCCAGTACACCTACTAACTCCCAAGCATCCTTTACTTTTGCAGATGTTTCCCATTACATTTGCAGATTAACTAGTAGGCCCCATTTGCATTTCTTTCAGGCAGAAAGTACACTGTCTGCCAGGCTTTGGGGTTACAGCACAGGTGACGTGCTCAATGACACTTCAGTTAAAGCACTTAATTTAAACTAGTTGAATGAATCGTCCCCACTGCTGCTACTCGAGAGGAAATAGAGGTTAAGGGAGAGAGCGACAGGCCAAGGGCAGTGGGGAAAGGAAGACAGGAAGGGGATAAGGGAGGAAAAGTGAAGCAGACACTCCGACACCCAAGGAGGACTAAAAACACTCACCCGTCATTAGTAGTCATGTTGCCAGGTGTGGGTGTCTCATCAGAACAGTCCACGGTGCTTCCTTTCAATGAGGCCCAGCTGCAAATGCTGAAATCGCCTCCCAATTACAGCTCTAAACAGAATACACGAGGCACAGAAGCATGCGCCGTGTAAATGTTTAGAGCACACGACCGCTCTGACGTCAGGCAATTTTCTAAATGCTGCAACCCTTCCCTTTCAAAGACGTCACACTGTGACAACTTAGCCTGACGTCTATCGACGCTTTTGATATAATTTAAAATAGGATGGTAATTGCTTTTATAATTTCCATCCATATCCATATAGCGCATCATGGCTGCCAAGGTTTCAGATTGCTATGTGTGACATTTTCATAATTTCAGCGGAACTATGAGTGACATTTCAGCAACTATGAGTGACACTTTCCCATGTGAAAAGTCAAGCAATTAGGACAAGTGAAACATATTAATTAAACCAATATGAGCAATGAGAAACTTTAAGAAAATTTTAAAACTGCTGCAAAGCACCATAAATAGAGGGGCACTTAGGAAGCAAAGAGTTGGCAAGGGGCATGATGAGTGGGAAGGAAGCATTCAACCTCCCTGGTGGAAAGACTGAGCAGCATGGATAATGCACCACATAGAGTGCCTGCTTCTAAGCACTAACATGATCATCGGACACAAAAAAGCAGACCAGATCCTGGGAAGTGTAAGGCGACCGGAAATAGCTGTTTTTAGAGGTATATTTAAAAAATATATATTTATCCAATTGGTGGGACTCGGCTGAGAGGTGCGCAAATGGTAAATTGGTGGTAAATCTGCTGCGCTCGTGTATGAGAATAACACGCATAATTTTAAAATACATTTTGTAAAACATGTCTCGGGTGTGAATACCCAATTAAGACACACGTTTGCAGTAACAGTTTAGGGTTGGCAAATATGTTGCGCTCCGGATTGAAAATCACAAGGAAATACAGCTATGACAGCTCTGCCAAGTATCACGCTTCAGGCGTGATAGTAGTGACGCATTTGAGTGTGGTGTTCCGCATTACCGCACTGAAATGCGAAGTCACGCATAACAGGCAGAGCTCCTGCTTTGCTTCAAGCCGCAGTAGTGCTGGTAATGCGCACTAGCATATAAGAATGGCAGTGCGATGCTCCAGACAGGCTTGGAGGCTGGTTAGTTGCTGCTAATTCACTGGTTGCCACATTGTATTGATAAAAGGAGAAGATTTCTGGAGTGGCGGCGCAACATTCATTCTGATGTCAGGGGGCAGTGTCCAATAGGCACATGCTGCAGGACGCCACTTTTGTGGGAAGCCTGCTTGGCTAAGAGTGCGCCAAATCATGGCAGCGCAGCGCGCGCAATAAATGAATAATGACCCCGCGACCGCCGGGCTCAACCCAACGGGCCCCGGCGGCTAGTGGAGCCCACACTGTGCAGCTTAGCTGTTCCTGCTGCTAAGGCGCCTAAGTGAGGGAGTCTAAGCCCGGGCGGCGACGCACGTTTGCTGAGGGAGTGACAGGCCAGGACCTTAAGGATGCAGGCGTCTGGCCTATAAACCCACTTTGCCATGGCTCACAAGTAAGTGTCAGTTAGACAGTGTGTGCAAGAGTTTTTTAATGTTAATCTGCAAAAAATTTACTATTTTAAGTGCTTAGGCTAGAGCGAGATCATCAGTGCCTGCCAGTCGGTGTAGTTCTGCCCTGGTCACTGAGGCTTTCGGCAGGAGGCCGGGACTTTTAAGTGTGTGCCACAGCTGTCTGTCAGGTTGTCTTGGCCAAATTCAGTGCTGGGTACGTGCTGTCTGCAGCCTTTAAGTTGCATCGTGGACGATCAGGAGTTCGCACTGAGCTTATTGCTGCCCTTTCACCTCAAGGTAAACTCATGTCCACCTATAATATTTCACATTGTATTTCTACTAACGGGAGGTACCATTTAAAAACAGAAATATTAGTAGTTTGCGAATTGCAATAAAATTACATTTGAACAAAAAACGTGCAAAATATCAAATTGTGAAAGATCTAACACAGATCTATCCTGTCACTGGAAACGAACACAAAACCGCCGTAATTTACCAGCCAGCAGAATTTTCTGATTCGCCCCACCCCATGCTATCAGGGATTACAACTTGTAATTTACAAGAATCCAGGCTTTCCCACCACACCCACACTCTTTACTTCCCTCTCCACGCCATGGATGTTCTGCAGTGAGCTTGGGGTTCTGCTAAATCAGAATGATGACAGCACTCTCATAATTCCTTTAACTCTGCTCTCCCCTTCTTAGACTCTGGTCTTTCTTTTATGTCTGGTGCTTAATTTCTCGTTGAGTGCAATTTCTTATACATATGTTTCCCCTTATTCATTGCATGATTTTGCTCACAAGAAAGTGTCACTCATAGTCATTCAAATGTCACTCGTAATTACACAGAAAATATGAAAATGTCACACATTGTAATTTGAAACCTTGGCAGCTATGGAAATAAATAGCACTCTATAAAATGTAGAGTGCACTTACTTGCTTCAATGCGGCCCCGGGCAGAGAAGGACAGAGCATTAACACAACAGCTGCCTAAATCATCTCACCGTCCTGGATGATGGATGCAACGTGAAGGACCTTAGTTTTTTTAACCGGCAGGTCAATTATCATAATTGTTTAATTGTTTTACAGTACACGCTAAAGTATTTTCAATCCAGCAGTTGACTTTAGAAAAAGACCTAAATGTTCCCCCTTGAGAAACAACGATGTGGATAATTCTAAGCATCTCAATGACGCCCACATTAAATAATCAGGAGCTCTCCGGCCCCATGCCTGAGCACTGTGCTGAGGGGGCCCCCTCGAGCTCGGGGCCCCCCCGCACTGCGGGGGCTGCGGGGGCCTGTGTTACGCCCCTGCATTGCCCCCGCAGCATGAAACATTGTCCACGCTGCTGCCTTGCTGTTGTGAACCGAGCCGTCATCATATCAGAGGCTGTGAGTGAAGATCACCGCCGCTGGCCCGATCCGCAACGTGTCAAAGGACTGTTTGAAAATAAGACCCGTGTCTCAGCGACACTGTGTGCGTGGTGCTCTTGACCGCCTGAGACTGCTGTTTACGAGGTGGCACTGTTTACGAGGTGCCCGTGATTGCATTGCCCCCGCTGCGTGAAACATCGTCCACGCTTCTGTATTGCTGTTTGTGACCCAAGCCGACGTCGTAACTGAGGCTGTGAAGGAGAATCACTGCCGCCGGCCCGAGCCACAACGTGCTAAAGGATTGCTTGGAGCTAAGGAAGCTACGAGGTGAAAGGGATCGTGATCGTTGTTTGTCGAAAGGAATCTGCACAAGATCATCAGCGATGGAGAAGGCAGTGCCATAACCTGTCCGGCTACAGCGCCGCCTAACAACAGAGCTGCAACGTGACCGGGATCGCCCAGCCGACGTCTGACGAGCAGAGATAGAGAGCGAACCAGCAGCACACCCCCCTCGGTAAGGCTTGGACTCCAATCAGGAGCCGCAAGTGTGTGTGGCCTGGGAAGGTGTGCAGGAGGGGAACAGGAATGCTCCGAGCTCTCTCCCGCTGCACCGCGTTAGACACGCTGAGCCCCCGAGCGTCCCGGACCTGCTTAATGGGACTGGGGCCGCCCTTGTAAATCTATTACCGTTGTCTCTGTTGTTGAGGCCTAGTGGGGGCCCGGGCTGACCACATTCTTAGTGCATTATGAACTGCCTCATTTTTGCATCATGAACCGCATTATTAGTGCATTACGAAATGCCTCATTTTTGCATCACGAACCGCATTATTAGTGCATTACGAACTGCCTGATTTTTGCATCACGAATCACATTATTAGTGCATTACGAACTGCCTGGTTTTTGCATCATGAACTGCATTATTAGTGCATTACGAACTGCCATATTATTGCATTACGAACTGCCTGATTTTTGCATTACGCATCGCATTAGTCTTGCATTACGAAACGCATAATTATTGCATTACGAACTGCGTGATTCTTGCATTGAGGACTGTCCCAGTATTTCATTACGAACTGCAGAGCATTGCATTAGGACTGCCCTAGAAATTGTAAATTGCTCATTGATACCGCAAGAACCTACAAGTGATTGTTGGCCTAGTAACCGGCCAAGTGAATTATTACGAAAACGCATATGTTGGTTTTCTATCGTTTGGTCTTATCGTATTTATTTTTTATAAAGATACTGTTATTTTTATGAAACCAGTGTGGTGTCCATTTGTGGCATTATCACTGTTACTGGGAGTGTGGTTGCAACTACTTCACACATTGCCTTGGAGATAAGCCTGGCTGCTTGTGCCAAACTACCAGGGGGTGAGCAGGGGTTAGCTAAAAGGTGTGTCCCTCCTTACCCTGACTAGAGGCAAGGGTCCCTATTTGGACTAAGGTACCGACATCAGCCAACTATAGACCCCCAGTTCTAACACAACCCAGTATTTTGGACCATTTGCAAGTGGTCAGAAGCATACTGACGGCAATATCGGACACTGGGTGAATGGAAGCTTGACCCCTGGGAGCTAAATTACAGGAAAGCGGTAACAGAGGCCACAAATCTTTATTTTAAGGAAGATGTAGGTACAGTGGACTCAGAGGCAAATCTCTGAGAGGCATATAAAACAGTTATATGAGGCCAACTGACTGCACATGTGATTGGGAAGAGGAGAGACAGGAAGAGGGAAGACAGGGAGTTGGAAGCAGAACTGGCCCATCTGGAGAGGGAGTATGGGGATTCCCCCTAACCTGATCTGGCCCATAGACTGAAGAGGATCCGTAAGTAGCTGAGGAGCATTCTCTATTAGGAGGTGAGAGGGCACTTCATAGCCAAGCAGGGTAGATTACATGACGTGGGCAATAAGGCGGGAAAGCTCTTGTCCTGGCTAGCCAAAAGAACAAGAGAGGCAAAGTGGATTCCAGCAATTAGGACTGAGACAGGGGATCTTGCAGAGACCCCGCACACCATCGCTTCTTAGTTCGCTAAGCACCTGAAGGAGCTTTATTGGAGGCAGCTTCTGGTTGGGTTTTTTTTGGAGGAGGAGATCAGGGAGAGGGAAATGGCAAAGACACTGACAGATGAAAGAGGGAAGGTCTCCAGGGCCAAACAGCCTGCCTCCTGAATATTTTCAATGCATCAAATCATGGGTGGTGGGCCCACTCCATGCATTGTTCCACAGGGCAAGAGGGGACAGCTGGCTCCCACAGGATTTGCAGCGGGCAACAAAAGTGATGATCCACAAGAAGGGTAAGCTGACGTAGGACTAAATCTCATACAGAACAATCTTGTTGCTAAACATGGAGACAAATGTATTTGCAAAAGTGCTTGCCAATCAAGTCCATCAACTAGTGGACACTCTGGTGGCACCTGATCAATCGGGCTTCATGCCTTATAGAACAAGAAGAAACAACCAACGGGAGCTCGCCGAATGCCTAACTAGGAGCGAACAGATACAGGAACCAGCAATAATTCTGTTGCTTGATGCCAAGAAGATGTTTGACTCCTAGACCGGCCCTACTTGATGGCAGTACTGGGTAGGATGAGATTCGACCCAACCCTCCTATCATGGGTGAAACTGCTTTACATTGACCCCTGAGCAAGAGTCAAAGTGAACGGGGTGTTCTCGGGTGAATTCAGGCTGAGCAAAAGCACCCAACAGGAATCCCCAATATCCCCCATACTTTTTGCACTGGCAATTGAACCCCTTGCAGCATGGGTGTGTAAAGATGCATTGTTTAGGCTCTTAAGATGGGATCTGGGGTGGGAAGATGTCTCACTTTCCGCTGATGACATCCTGTTTTATTTGGCGGACCCAGAATGTTCTATCACCAGAGTACTATAGATCTTGGATATAGTCTGGGTCCTATTCGGGACTGTAGAAGAGTAGGATCTGTGTCTTATGATTCCCCCACTTTTCGCTGATGTATCACTGTTTTCAACTTAGTTTGACTGGGATCCTGCTATTCAGGTCCCCAGTCTATCTGCTTTCTCCTCTAAATTGATTCCATGTACTTTAGGTACAATCCAGATTGGATTCTGGGGTACCCATATCAGTCCCTAGTATATGGTACACCATGTACCCAGGGCATAGGTACCCCAGAGGCATCCCAGGGGCTGCATCATGTATTGTACCACCCCTGAGAGGCCATTCAAAATGACACAACAGGTCTGCTACAGCAGCCTGCGCAAGGTGGTGCCTTTACCCCTTACTTAGATATAGGTTACCTATATCTCTCCTATATCACTGCACATGTAAACCTATCAATCACCCCTATGGCAGGCCTTATCAATCCTGAAGGCAGGGTGCTGGGTTTTATGTGAGAGGGGCCCCTGCATGGGCAAAGACCCTCTGCAGCCTTAGGAACCTATTTTCCGAGGTTGTTTGTGATGCAGCCAACCTTATATAGTTAAGTGCATTATAACCTTGCGGTAAATGCTAACTTTAAAATGGCTGCTTATAAACATGTTGTGTTTGGTGTCGAACACCTTGGAATCATACCTCCCCTCTAGTAACTGGCGTGGGAGGTATGATTCCACCCTACTAGAGGGACTTATGTGTAACACCGGTATACCCGGTACCAGCTTTCTCGAACCTGGGCATCTCAAAATGGATGCTGCCAGCCACAGACACGAGTCTGCCCTCCTGCTGCTGAGCCGAGCTCGAGCAGGAGAAGGCATGACAATAGGTTTCCTGTCACAGGGAGGTGTAACCACCTCCCAGACAAGCTTTAGTGTATTGGGGCTGGGTGGGTGCACTCTGAGAGTGCCAGAAAGTGGGCACTGGGGGCACATTTGGTGTCTCTGTGCATAGTGCAGCTCAAACTGGTTGCAGGAGCCATTTGCTCCTGCTCTGGAGTGAAACTGGACAACGGACATGGGTGTAGCCCCCCCTCTGCCCTGACCCTCCCATAGGTGGGTCCCCAGAGTTTGTCCAACCTCTTCCTTGGGTATAAAGTAGGAAACCTGAACACAGGACATTAGATTTTACCTGGACTAAACTCTGCAAGCAGAAACCAAATACTTCGACGGTCTAGACTTCGCTGGACGACAGAAGAATCTCCCTTGGAGTAAAGGGGTTACTCCCCTGCAGCAGCAGGTACCTACACGCATCTGACCGGTTTGCAGCTCCTGAGGACTCCGAAGATTTCTGCAACACAAGAGGTGGGTTCCCGAGCGTCCCTGAGGTCGATCTGCCCTCTCAGCAATCCTGAGACCAGTATCCCTCGTGGGGACCGTGCAACTCGTACCCCTGTGCACCGTGTACATTTGCAGCAGCATATGCTTTTCAGCAATCCTGAAGGCTGTGCTTTGGACTACGTGTAGTCCCGACCCCATGCAGTCTTTCCACTGAAGATCTCCGGACTCCACTCCACGAGTGATCTGTGGGCTGGTGCTTTGTAAACTTGCTCAAGGTCTCCTCGATATCCCTGGTCCATTGACCTTTGGGTCCTGGCGAGGGTCACTTTGACTTTCATTGGGATTCCCTGGTTGCTCCAGACGTGCCCTGACTCTCCATAGCTTAGAGTGTCCCCTGGACCTTGCTGGTCCCTCCTACAGCCTGTTTTTCTGATCGCATGGGTTGTTGTTGCCAAGGATTGTTGGTGTTTAATCCGGACACTGACCCCTCAGCACTCGACATCCTTTGTGGGACAGCTCACCTCCAGACTTTGGTCGTCATCGACATCTCCTGTTCCCCGTGGCTGCAGAGTCAAGCATCCTGTCTACACACCTGAAGCACTCAACATCGGTGGGCATTTGTCTATTGTGCCCCTGGTCACTCTGAAGTGACCCAGACTCTGTCCCCTCTGCTTTCAGGTTCATCTCACCTCGGATCCAGGCTTGGATTCCACCGGACACTTTTTATCTTCCCGGCAGCAGTACTTCTTCGCAGCACACCATTGAAAACAATAAGGGTTCCCGACACAACTTGACCCCTATGCACCCGGCTCCTCTGGGATAGGTAACCTGGGTACCTCAGTACTCACAAGGGTGGTGGCCTTACAACCTTCTATGTTCCAAAGTGTTTGCTTGAAGTCCTCTCGGAAGTGCCCTTAAACTGTAAATTTCCAACCTCGACTTTCCCACAGAGCTGTACGGAGCACCCACCTGTGTTCACACACTGCATACGTCCTCCGTGGGCGCCCTGTGTCACTGCCTTGGGTGGTTACTTGGGGTCCCAGCGATTTCACATGCTCTGGGCACTGTGTCTATTGAAGTCGTGGTTGTTGTACCACTTTCTTAGTATTTGGTTCGGTCTCCCCCTGGAGCCCGCTGTTTATTTTGCTATTTACTGTCGTTCTTTTGATTAAATATTGTTTACTTTGTGCTCTAATCTCCTAAAGAGATTAGTAGAGAGTGTTTAGTAATAAATACATATTTTTTATAATAACACTTGTGTGGTTCTCCTTTCATTTGGTCATTCAGGACGTTCTGTTCTGGTAAAACAAGCTGGTTTACATTCCTTCGAGACTTAGCCTGAAGGCTGCTCTCCATAGCTACCACTAGGATAGCTTTCAATAATGGTTGTCTTTAACGTAATCATCAATAAGGGTCGTTTGGACTGGTGCTGCCAACTTCAATTAGTGGACAGCATAGACCGGTTGGGATTCAAGCTTGCTATTGTTTTACCAGATCAATCTCATTGAGTGATTAACTGAAAACCACAAAAAGTATTAGGTACATATAATATCAAGATTAGAATACAGTAAATTCTACTGAACTTGGAGTTGGGGAAGTTAAGGGTCTAGCACACCCTTTCTCCAGCTCAAGAGAGTTTAGTTCCTACTAGGTTAGGTAGGTGCCTACACCACACCTCACTAGTATGTCTTCTAGAGCAGAAAACAATGGCTCTCTGCCAACTATGTACGATGACCTCACATTCCAAGAATGGAAGGCCATGTGTGCATCTAGGAAGTTGAGGACAGGGAGAAGTGCAAACGCTCAACGCCTAAAAGAGATATTGCTTCTAGATGACCTCAGAAAGACCCCAGGGTCTGATGAGGCAGGTAGGTTGGGTGGGACAGGAGATGAGGACAGGCCAGGAAGTGAACACTTCCATGATCTGAACTCAAATCCTGGCCAGGAGGATCAAGATGATTCCAACCTGGAAAATCGAACTCTTCCTTCAAGTGGGGGAGAAGGCCCCAGTGCCCCCCCCCCCTTTTACCCCACCAGGAAGAGTACTGAGTGTATCTAGGAGGTCTAGATCACCCTCTTCGGAATCTAATCACTCAGGTACTTCTGTAGGGACCTCTGCTTCTCATAGAAGGGAATCCTCTTATGAGAAGAAGTGCCAATTACTGGAGATTGAAAGAATCAAACTCAGGCTCGAGAGAGAGAGCAATTGGCCTTAGTTAGGGAATCCCTAGAGCTTCAGAAAGCAAACAGAAGGTTCGGACTAGAGTCCCATGGTGGCAGCAACAGTGTCCCTAGAACTAGAGAGCAATCCCATGATCATAAGAACCTGAACAAGATTGTCCCCCCCTACCAGAGTGGGGATGACATCCACAAATGGATAACTGCACTAGAGAGGGCCTGTAAAGTACAGAGGGTCCCTCAAGAGCGGTGGGCAGCTATCTTGTGGCTCTCCTTTGCTGACAAAGGTAGAGATAAGCTCCTCACTGTTAGAGAAGAGTATGCTGACAACTACTCAGTCTTGAAAAGTGCTCTCATTGATGGGTTTGGCTTAACCACTGAACAGTATAGAATTAAGTTCAGAGACACCCAGAAGGCACCCACTCAGGACTGGGTTGACTTTGTAAATTATGCTACTGAGGCTCTGGAAGGCTGGTTACTTGGCAGTAAGGTGTATGATTTTAAAGGATTGTACAATTTAATTATGAGGGGGCAGATCCTCAATAATTGCCAACATCAGTTGTTGCATCAGTACCCGGTGGACTCTGATCTGACCTCTCCCCAAGAATTGGGAAAGAAGGCAGACAAATGGGTCAGAGCCAGGGTGAGGCAGAAAGCTCAGAACCGAGGTGTTGACTCTTAGAAGCAAGATTCTAAGACCTCAGATAAGGGTGGGGAGAAGGGTAAAGACCAGAAGTCTTTACAAGGGCCCCAAAAGTCTTCATCTGGGGGGGAGTCACAATCAAACAAGGGAAAATGCAAAAAAAAAACCTTGGTGTCATATCTGTAAGGAGAAGACCCATTGGACAAAGGATGCCAATTGTCCAAGGGCCAAGGAATCTACTCCAGTCACCACTGCCCCTAAGGCAACTGTTCCCCCTAGCTCAGTTCAAAGTGGTGGTACTCAGAATAAGGGTGTAGTAGAGTTGACCCTGGGATCTGAGATGGGTTCTGGCCTAGTCAGAACACCAACTCCGGCTGTGGTAGTCTGTGATGGAGGCATGGATTTGGCCTCCTTATTTGTCAGTCCCAGTAGTCTGGGAAAATAAAGACAGTAGCCTTTGATTAATGGTAAGGATGCCATGGCATAAAGGGACACAGGTGCAAGTGTCACCATGGTGACAAAAGAACTTGTGGCCCCTGAACAAATCACACTTGGTGAGATGTACCAAGTGACCAATGCAAGCAATGTCAGGACAGACCATTCCTTGGCAGTTGTGAATTTCACATGGGGAGGGGTAACTGGCCCTAAGAAGGTTGTGGTAAGTGTAGACCTCCCTGTTGAATGCTTATTGGGTAATGATTTGGAAACTTCAGCATGGGCTGAGGTGGAACTCAGGACACATGCAGAAATGCTGGGCATACCTGCACATGTGTTTGCCTTGACTAGGTCACAGGCAAAAATGTCTTCCACTGAACAGGCCCTGGATCCTGGAATAATGGACCAGGTGCCTTCCAAGAGAAGGAGCAGTAGGGGTAAGGCAGTGTCTTCCCCCTGCCTCAGAATGCAGATCAGCCTCTTGAGGAAGATGATCTCAGTCCTGAAGAAGGAACTGTCTCAGAGGAACTGGAACCTAATCAGGTTGAGTTCTTGGGGACAGGGGGCTCTTCCAGGGCAGATCTGAGCCAGGAGCAACTAAGCTGCCCCTCTCTTGAACCCCTCAGACAGCAAGCTGCTGCTGAGGATGCTGGGAGTGCCAGTGGATCCCACAATATTTACTGGGATGATGGAGTCATACACTCAGAGGGTAGAGACCCCAAACCTGGTGCCACCAGGAGGTTGGTTATACCTTTGAAGTTTAGGGGCTTCCTATTGACCTTGGCACATGATATCCCCTTAGCAGGTCACTTAAAACAATATTTGGGACAGACTTGTTCCTCACTTTCATTGGCCACACATGTCAGAGGACACAAAGGAGTTTTGTCGCTCCTGTGTCACTTGCCAAGTCAGTGGTAAGGCAGGTGGTACTACAAAGGCCCCCCTGATACCACTACCTGTGGTGGGGTTTCCTTTGAGAGGGTTGGGGTTGACATAGTTGGTCCCACGGATCCTCAAACAGCATCTGGGCACAGATTCATACTAGTGGTGGTGGACCATGCCACTAGGTATCCAGAAGCTATTCCACTTAGGACTACCACAGCTCCTGTTGTGGCTAGAGCCCTACTGGGGATTTTCTCCAGAGTGGGTTTTCCTAAGGAGTTGGTATCAGACAGAGATGCAAACTTCATGTCTGGTTACCTGACTGCTATGTGGAAGGAGTGTGGAGTAGATTATAAATTGGCCAGCCCTTATCACCCACAATGCAATGGGTTAGTTGAGACATTCAACAAAACAGTCAAGGGCATGATTAAAGGTCTCCCTGAAAAGCTCTGGCGTAGATGGGATATCCTTTTGCCCTGCCTTCTCTTTGCCTACAGAGAGGTTCCACAGAAGGGGGTTGGTTACAGCCCATTTTAACTTCTGTTTGGGCATCTAGTTAGGGGTCCTTTATGTCTGCTGAAGGAGGGATGGGAGTTACCTCTCAAACCTCCTAAACAGGATATTGTGGACTATGTACTTGGTCTCCACTCCAGGATGGCTGAGTACATGAACAAGGCATCTAAAAACCTTGAGACTAGCCAGGAATTGCAAAAGGCTTGGCATTACCAAAAGGCTGTTGTGACTGTTTATCAGCCACAACAGAAAGTATGGGTGTTGGAGCCTGTGGCCCCTGCAACCCTCCAAGACAGGTGGAGTGGCCCCCATACAATCATTGAGCAAAAGGGAGAGGTTTCCTACCTGGTGGACCTTGGAACTCCCAGAAGCCCCCACAGGGAGCTCCATGTGAACAGGCTCAAACCATATGTTGAAAGGGCAGACATGGGCTTGCTCATGGCTACTGGTGAAGGGCAGGAGGAAGAGAGTGATCCACTCCCTGACCTGCTCTCACAGAACCCCGACGATGGTTCAGTTGATGGTGTAGCCTTGGCACGCAGCCTCACTGACCAGCAGCAAACTGATTGTAGGAAAGTCCTCAATCAGTACAGACACATGTTTTCACTGACTCCAAGTCAGACAACCTGGTGTACACATGAAGTGGACATAGGTGACAGGTATACCTGCTCTAGGCACTGTGTCTATTGAAGTCGTGGTTGTTATACCACTTTCTTAGTATATGGTTCGGTCTCCCCCTGGAGCCCGCTGTGTATTGTGCTATTTACTATTGTTCTTTTAATTAAATATTGTGTACTTTGTGCTCTAATCTCATAATGAGATTAGTAGAGAGTTTTTAGTAATAAATACATATATTTTATAATAACACTTGTGTGGACTCTCCTTTCATTTGGTCATTCAGGAGGTTCTGTTCTGGTAAAACAAGCTGCTTTACATTCCTTCGAGACTTAGCCTGAAGGCTGCTCTCCATAGCTACCACTAGGATAGCTTTTAATAAAGGTTGTCTTTAACCTAATGATCAATAAATGTCGTTTGGACTGGTGCAAGGTGCCCACTTTATTTAGTGGACAGCATAGACCAGGCCAACTACTCACAGAGACTGTGTATCAACTGGAATAAATTGATGGCATTGCAGCTGTCTGTCCAGGCTCATGGGTTGGCACAGGACTATCCATTCAAATGGGAGGAAAGGTGTTTCAAGTATTTTGGGATATTTATAACAAAAGAGCATGCTGTTTTCTTGTGGGAAAACTTGACCAGACTCCTTGACGCATACCGAGTGGACGCAGTGTTGGAGGGGTCTTTTGCTCTCCCTGATTTGGTAGAGCAGCCCTCTAAAAATATTTATACGTTTTGTAGAATACTCCCTTTCGAATCCCGGAGGGTTACTTTAGCTCAGTGGATAAGGTGACAACGAGGCTGCTGTGGCACAGAGGGACGCAGAGGATAGCACTGGCTACTCTGACCCAGAAGCCATTAGAGGGCAGAATCGCCCTCCCGGACATAAGGCTTGAATGCTAAACAACACAACTACAAGTAATAAATGAATAAATGACTGGGTCTTCTCGCTGCAGAAGGAGACCTCCCTGCTGGCTGACAAGTGAGCGATGGAGTCGGAATTCTATATATCTGATGTCTATTTTATCGCCTGGCTTGATAATATGCCCCTAATATCTTTATCTAAGGTTTAACTCAAGACTCTCAAAGTGTTTTAACAAGCTACAATGCACATAAACCAGTAGGGACTCAAAAAGGCAATAACGTATTCACCAGACGTGACACTGACTGAGTTCAAAGCCGGGGCCTATGCGACCCGTTGCACACCAGATACCTGCCGTTGAAAGGGGACACAGTACGCAGCTTCTCGAAGAAGCGGAGACGGTGACAGGCGGACTCCCAGCAACCGCAAGTCTTGGCTGCAGGGGTCCACAACGTGCAGCCACAATGATTCAGGCACTCGGGGACAGGCGGGTTCTCAGCGGCAGCAGCATGCGGCTGCGGCGGCCCGGGCTGGTTGTGGCGATGACTCTCGTCTTGCAGCTCCGTGGTGGGCTCACAGCGGCAGCAGCTCTCCCTTAACTGCGACGGCCCACAGGATGATAGCGACAATCCTCGACAATGGTGAACAAGGTGCGGGCACACAGCAGCGGCAGCTCTCCCTTAGCTGCGGCGGCCCACAGGACAGATCCCAATGATGCAAAGTTGGCAAAAGTGCGGGCATTCATCGGCAGCAGCTCTCTCTTAGCTGCGGCGGCCCACAGGACAAATCACGATGATGCAAAGTTGGCAAAGGTGTGGGCACTCAGTGGCAGCAGCTCTCTCTTAGCTGCGGCAGCCCACAGGACAGATCACAATGATGCAAATTTGGCAAAGGTGCGGGCACTCAGCGGCAGCAGCTCTCTCTAAGCTGTGGCGGCCCACAGGCCAGACCACAATGATTCAAAGTTGGCAAAGGTGCGGGCACTCAGTGACAGCAGCTCTCTCTTAGCTGCTGCGGCCCACAGGACGAAGGATGGTCTCGACCAGGCTGGCACAGCGGTGGGCACTCAGCGGTTACAGCTCTCTCTTAGCTGCAGCGGCCCACACAGATTTAGCAAAGGTTCCGAAGGTTCAAATTTAGGCAGGCTCTCAGCGGCGTCAGCTCTCTCTTAGCTGCAGCGGCCCACACGGATTCAGCGAAGGTTCCAGAGGTTCAAATTCAGGCGGGCTCTCAGCAGCGTCAGCTCTCTCTTACCTGCAGTGGCCCCCACAGATTCAGCGAAGTTTCCCAGTCTGCATTCCACACAGTAGAACTAGAGGCTCCGGATTGCTCGACGGAGGCCTCACTTGCAAGCAGAATTCCTTGCACAGGAATTCCGACGGCTGACGGGGTGAAGTCTAATGTCCCTGAGACTTCGGCAGGAGGCGCTCTCGATTCAGGCACCAAGGTAGTTTCTTCAGCAAGCTTGGTGAAAGTTTCCAAACTCCTTTCCTCTGTTCACTCGGACAGAGTTTCGTCTTGACATCCAGAAGGAACACACCTGGACAAAGTTCCAGCGCAGCGTTTTATACCCTAAAAGTCTTTGTTCTCTAAAGCCACAAATCACTAAATCCAGTCAGAACCAGTTTGGTGGGGTCGGGGAGCACTTGGTTTACGAGGCGACATCCTGCCCTTTCAGAATGCTATCAGACGCCCAGTGGGGGGGGAGGGGTGAACCATCATTCTCCTTGCCAGGCACGGCCTTGCTCAGATCAAAGAGTCACCCCTCCCCATGCTCTGAATACCGATCTCTCTCTCCAGCCAGGTCTGACCCAGCTGGCCCTGCTGCTCCAAAACCAGACGGCCAATACACATACTAGCAAAGCCTACAGGAAAGCTCAGGCAAGAAAATACCGCGTTTCCAGAAGAGCCATTTTCGAACATGGGATATATAAATGGTTCTTACTAAAAGGTGTATCTCGATGTCCTGAGCATAAATATATCAAACTCGAAGTTCCTTTCAGGTTCTGGGGGTCAGATAGGATTATAGAAGGTAATGGTCAACCTGCCCATTCTGGCCTATGAGAACGGATAGCTTCACGATAGTAACAGTGAAATGGAGGGTAACTCGCTATTAGAACATGCTACACAGACCCAGGCATTATGGTTATCCTAATTCATACAGTCATCTTTACACAGGGGCATTCGCGCTGTGGCACTGATTAGCAGTGGCACGGCACCCAGAGCATCTAAATAAAGCCAACATAAAAGATAGGAAGCGAAAAGAGGAAGGGAGACCCACGTCAATGATGCCAGGTCTAACAGGCCCTCATCCCCAGTGGTCACTAAATGAAGATGGCGCCAGTAACATTAGTTCCCATTCCCATCTGTATTAGGGCATCCACGGAAAACACGTGGACCTGTTTACTTTCACCCAGAGATTCTGACTACTAAAAGTAGCTGAAATCTCTGGGTTAATAAGTGGGGTTAGGGGGTTCAAAAGAGGAATAACAGTGAGAGATTCAGACCCAGAAATTCGGATGCTCCTGCTAATTCCTCGTTTCTTAGTGTACATTCAAGCTCCAACTCACAATGGGTAATATACACCCAATATCTGTAACTCCGGGGAGGCTAAATACTGGCCCATTACATCCACCACTCATAATAAAGGGCTGAGTATTTTCATCACATATTGTGCTGTCCAATAAGAATAATTGGGTCATGTTTCAAAAAACGAAGCTGCGCAAATAATGGTGGCAGGAAGAGGCAGCTATTCCCCGAGTACATCGAATTACCTGAGATGCAAGAATAAAATGTGTGCTGGGCAGTTGCGGTGGTCAACACGTGATTTTAGCACCTTCATGTAGCACCAGTGCTCTCCACCACTGTTGCAAGTTGTGCCAGAGGCCTCCCAGCCATCGGGAGGAGGTATGAGGCTACACAATACGGTGGCAGTAGTTTATGGCTGCACCCATCCTTGTGGGGGCCTGCAGAGCTCTCCCATCCCATTGTGTAAGCTGCCTGGCTCTGTGCTAGAAAATTCCTGGAAAGACATTAAGAGTGAGTCAGGACCCACTGGTGGAGCTGTGGGTAAAAAAAACACTCCTTGATTAATGGTTAATGAATCCCTCTTTCCCCTTCCAAAGTGCCCACCAGCGGGAGGGGTAACATACAGAACACCTGATGGTTTTGTTATCTTCTCCTCTTCCCTCATGTACTGGCTTGTCCCACTGCATGTTCAGTAATGGCAACATATATCAATGCCAGACTAAACAAGCATTTGCAATGCAGTTGATCTCGCAATCTTCAGAGCTAGAGCTACTGGCGCTGTAATTGGCAATGCGTTTTATGTATGTGTTTTGGTTTGGAGTGGTTTGGTTAAAACGTTATTACCTATCAAGCTTCAGCCCAAGGGAGGCTTTGCATAAGGAAAAGCTAGAATTTAATTTTTCTGTTTATGCAACTTCATCAAAATGGATATTGGAATCTATGAAAACACCATTTCCACACACAGCATTTGCGAAAACAAACAAAGTCCCTTGATGTTATTCAGCGCCACTATTTCTTATTAAAAACGTAAAGATTGACATGAGGAATGGAATAACAAGTATAACTAGTGCTCCTATACATAAGTTGAACAGATTTGGATTGAGGCGACGCTAGATAAAGTTGTAAAAGAAAAACATGTTACCCACAAAACGTTTGCCCCAATTTCTCTGCACCGGGCGAAGAGCTGATAATAGTGACGACTAGCCGGGGTGTCTAAAATCACAGGGCTGTCAGGCTGATACACTTCAGGAGGAGTAAATACCTGAGTGCTGGCTGGACCCGCCGAAAGCATTGAGTTACTCTAACCAGGCCCAGGCCGACCGGTCACCACTTCATGACCTGGGCCCGGCTCATGCTTCAATGTGCAAGCCGTCTCGTAGGTGGCAATTAGGAAGCAAATGAGTGAATACATGCAATTTGTTGACAGTAAACCACTTCATTTGCCGACTTGCAAATTACTTTTTACAATTATTCTAATCACTATGCTAGGAATCAACTTATTTTATTGTTGAACATACCTGACGCTGTGAACAGACCTTTTCTGGTGCCACGCAACTGATGACCTGCCTTTTTACTGTGGAAGTCCTATGACCCTGTACTATACAGGACAGACAGACATAGGACTCAGTCGTGTGACTGCTAGTAAGTTGCAGCACCATGGACCCTCTGGAGTCCAGGACCTCTCTGCCCCACATGGACCTTGGCCGAGTGTCTCAAGCAGGATGTGAGAGGCTCCAGCCGGGAAGCGGCTGTCGTCAAGCCTCAACAGTGAGCAGACGCTCACCAGATATGTGCAGCGAGGGGAGCATATAACAGGAAGTAGACAGCCGCGGTGCGTCCATTGGGGCGTAGGGGCGTAGCCCCACCAGCCAGCCCTGCTTGGACCCGCGGCTACCCACTTCTCTTCTTCCCTTTAACCTCTTCAAGCCTCACAAGTGACAGGAAACCCGGCAGCCGGAGCGCGCGACCAGAAGAAGCCCCGGAAAGCGAAAGAAACGCCCGGGTGAGGGAATAAAGCAGGGCAAACTATTTAATTTCACGGGAGCTTGCTGGACTGAACAACTGACAATTATGTCAGTCAGCATGACGTCAGACCACCCATGGGTGGTCCGGCATCATGTTGACTGACATGCAGTCAGACCGTCACCAGGGGCATGGAGCAGCACAATGCACAAGTGCGCATGAGTGGGGACGGAGGACGAATTTTCGCACCGTGCCCAGTCATGCGCACTTGTGTTTGCAGTTCTGGCGCATGCCCATTAGGAGAGCGAGGGTTGAGCAAAGGCTCAAACCTCGGTCTCCTAATGGGCAGGCGGGCGGAGTGTAAAACGTGCCCCAGCCAATCCTGGCGCTGCCAGCAGCGCCAGGATTGGCTGAGAGGGTTTTGCACGCCCACTTGCAAGCAGTCAGTGATGTGTGCGTGGCTGTTCCCGAGTGTAGGCCATTGCGCCAACGGACCCGAGGCAGCGGACTGACCTGCTCAGGTAGGATTTTTTAATTTTATTTCAAAACTCCCCCCCCCCCCACCTCCGCGATACACCCCCCCCCCCCCCCCGTGACACCCCACGAGCCGCAACTGCCTTCCGCAGGACTGTAGTGTTCTTGAGGGTTGTGGAGGCTGCCGAGTGCCTAGAAGAGTGACATCGTCCGCTAGGACACTCCCCGGTGACCCCGAGAGGCGCATTCCACACAGGTCCCTCCGATGGAAGTATGTTTGCAAGATGGGCTGCCATCCAAAGCTGTTGCCAGTTTTATTATTTGTACACATTATCGTATCGTTATTTATATAGCAACGGCACCTGCGCTCAGTCAACTGTCTAGCAGCAGCTAACAACCTCTAACATACTTACAATTTACATGTCATTCTCTTGAGACTGTCGTGGAGATTCTAGGAATCCATCTTCCAAAGAATCTTGTTTTGCTCTACTGGCTGCCCAGGGAGCAACCCATTTAGCATTCACCATTCACCTGTCTGGGAGCGCATCTGCACAGTGGAACCAGGCAGGGGGGTCCTGGGGGGGGTCCTGGGTGGGGGCCAGTGGAAGGCACCTCTGCTCGCATCGTGACGCGGCAGGGCCTAGGCCTCAGCACCCAAGCCTTCCTTACTCGATACATGAAGGTGCCTGCACACAGACTTTTATTGGCTCAAATAATCTTGATAACTTTCAAAATAAAAACAAGCATTTGCAATGCAATAGGTCTCGCATTTACGTGAGTTTGAGCTATTGACATTGCAAATGACAATGCCTTTTATTTTTGTTATTGTTTTAAAAAAATAATAAAAGGCATTGTTATTTACAATGCCAATAACTTACACTTGCGTAAATGCGAGACCTATTGCATTGCAAATGCTTGTCTATATTGACGGAAGAATAGATTTTAGAATTGATGCTCAATCGTTTGTAGGATCTGCTGACAAAAAAAGGGACGGCCATCCAAAACCATGGAGTATCTTGGATTGTTTTTCGCATTAGGATTTTGTTTGCTGTGGCGACAAAGGAGCTTCCAAATGGACTGTGAGCACATTCCACCAGGGGCAAGGCTGGCTCATTGATGCTGGCAGGAACAGTGCTGGTAATAGGTATTTGTTAGGGATAACATTGCCTTTTCTTCATTCATTCAATAAGTAAATACTGCTTGGTCTAGCAATCAAGAACTGAGGCTCACTGAGGGCCTGATTTAGATCTCGGTGGACATATCCTATGGGATTGATATTTTAAGGGACTGGATATTTGTCACTGTTGTGACCGAGTAACCCGTCCGCCGAGATCTAAAGCAGGCCCTTTGTGAGAGTTAATCTGCAGACTGTTCCTATATAGAAGCTGCAGCCTTTCTCTCAGATCTCCAACGTGATGGATGCAAAGATAGGGAAGCAACAAAAAGATGAAGAAGTTACCACAGATTCGGTCTCCACCTTCTCGTATTTAGGCAAGTGGAGGGGATTGTCTTCTCTTTTTACATTTTTGGTGAAAAAAATATTAATCATTATAATATACTGATACATTAAGTAAATCAGACATGGTTTAGGCTCAGTCTACCTTTTTTCTCAGTATCTATCTGTACCGTAGAAAACTGGACTTAACTCATGCCCAGGGATCAGGTTGTGCATTAATGGGTATTCCGTACTAAACCTGGTAATGCTGAGAAAATTCATATGTAAAGCCGCAACACCGCTTCATGCCACGAGGAAGCTATTACATGTAAAAAGAAAGTTCTGGCTCCAGACTGATGCTTGAGATGAGACCGATGAGAAATGTGCAGGAACATGAGGTGCCCACCTGAAAATGTGCTTCTGTAAGTGTGTTACCTATTATGCTGCATTTTGTTTGAGGATCAGACAAAAACTTAACAAAATAGGGGAACAGGTAGATGGCCTTTATTCATGCTCTGCATGGCCACGGCTGTGCCTTCTGAGCCCTCGGCCAAGGGTTGTGGTCTAAATTCACACCCTGTGCCTAATGCCCCTACGGTACCCCAGTATGGCTCGGTGAAAAATAATTGTTTGCCAGTAAGACAACAGGTGTACAAAAATTGTTGAAACTTCTATGTACTTTTCATTTAATTCAAGGCCTTAGGGCGAGTACGCTAAGGAAATGCAGTGTGCTGTGAGCTCAGCTTGCATTACTGGCAGTGGTTTCAATATGAAAATGTGCACACGTTTGCAAAATTTAGCAATTGGAGAATATTCATATTGTTCCCAGAATGTCCCCCGATGATATTCAAATACAGTCAAAAGTATACGCGCAAGATTGGTGATTGCTTTCAAAGTAACCTGTAAACACAAAAATGGAGTTTGCTAAACTGTTGTGCAACTTTAACTACTATTTCCCGGAGGCATAATTTATTAAAACATGTTTGAGGCATGCCAACATTAAAAAAAGATTAATATATATTGATAATCCGTGCAAAACAATTATGGACAAAATGATGGGCAACATGAAAATAAACTTGGAGTCTGATTCTTAAAGAAAGTTATAAAAGTGCGCCCGTGGGTCCTGTCCTTGCACTGGTGCAGATCGACAACTTTTAGAAATTGAAACAACTAGGCCTGGAAACCGCACTTCTATCAAACCGCTTTGAATGTTACTTTCCTTGTGAGCAAATTCACACATGTATATTATCTTATACAAGAATCTCCTGAGCAATTGTAAATTCACGTGCTTAACATCAGCGCCTGCAAAGTAGCTTAATCCCATGTTATCCAAACATCAAAGCGGCAAAAGTGAAAGCAATGGAGCAGAGCATTAAAGGGCTGGGTGAGAAGGGATGGGGGAATGCAAGGGTCAAAGAGGCAGGGAGAGCGACATAAAGCCATATGGCTGCTTCGCGCGCGTGCACGCCTCGTGCACTGTGTTGTCACCCAACATCTAACCAAGTAAACATTATGAACAAACAAATCACCCTATTAAAAACAAGTTCAATTTGCGACGAGTCTATCAATTCCAGTTTTTTTTTTTCGTAAAACAGGCTTTGTAATCCTGTTTATAACATCAAAAGACAGGCCTCCAAGCCTCAGAACGCCAAAAAACCTGAACTGGAAGAGCTGCTCATGCATGGATATGGGAAACCTGAGACCTCTGCTTTATGTAAACCTTGTTAGCTAATATGACCGGCCCTTCCGTCTGCAAATGGAGCAGAAAAAGTAGTGGTTTAATTGGAGCATGCTTTCACCATTTCTTGCTTGATGTCTTTGAGACACGCGTTTCTAGTTGCAATACTATGTCACATGATGAGTATTGTGTTACAATTGTCCCATCGGTCAGCTTCTGAATTGTAAATATCTTTGCGTGGCTGCAAACATGATGGCTGAACAAATGTGCTTGATGTATGAGCATACGCTGAGCCTGTCTCAGAGGTCTGACTCTTTCCCAGTGCTGGGTTTTCAGCCAACAGCTCTATGCATGCCAGGACCTGCAGTGACACACTGACAATAGAGAAATGAAAACTACAAGCCCTAGAATGCTTTCTGCGGCAAGCTGAAATTCGCTTTCATATTATGGGTCCACTAGATCCCTACATATCGAACTTTAGTGTCAGCAAAGTCATAATATAGATAGTCTGTGCATTGTGGTATGTTTATCCTCGTACATTGTTAGTATTTTGCAAACGTTCACTTCTATCCTCATGGAGCTCATGGGAATCACACAATCTTTGTGGACAGAAGATCTGCGATACATCATCCTATCAAACTTGCTTTTCCATTTATTGTATGAATGTATTGACATTAGTATAGTGCACAAACGGCTGGGAAGCAGCGGAGAAATGTACATTAAATAGAATGTTTGGTGACGACAAAAGATTTTTTTTATAATGAAGAGACGTTACGTACTTGAAATGCCCATTACCTTATTCTTTTTTTTTTTTACACTTGAAGCCATAGTGAAATAAAGTGCTTTGCACAGAATCACACAACGTCAGTCAACTGCGGAAGTTTGGATTAGGATGAATGGTGACAGCTGTGAATTTTGATGCCCACAGTGCAGACCATTTTTTTTAGTGTAATTTAAGACGGGCTCTGCTAAATTCTAACTGAGGATGTCCTGTGAACCAGGAAGGGGTCGTTTACTTAAATTGTGATGCCGAGCCTACAAATCGTCTGCACCAGCCTCCCTTCACCCCTCACCTCTCTCCACCCTCCTCACACTGTCAGGCAGTCTGAAAGACAGTGGTGTAACAAAACTCTAAGACACTCGCCATATACAATCACCCTAGCAGTCGCACATGCAGGCATAGGGATACTTCATAGGGGTTGGTATGAAAAAGCTGGCGACCTGGGAATGACTTTCTTTCAACTTACTCCCAGACCAGATGGAAATTAATGTGGGCTTTAGACCATTCCAGTATTGTAAACACCAATGTATGTTACGTTATCTGGTGTCCGTATGGCGTGCAGCTTCTGCTGGTGTGACATTGTGCGTCATGCCTTGGCTGCATAGGAGCAGTTGGAGTGCTTGATTCGGGAGTACTTTACTAAACAGGAGAAATGAACACAAAAGATGTGTTTGCATATCTGAGGTTTCGCAGGTGGGACCGGCAGGGGTGTTTGTAAATATAGCCGGCTAAGCGAGGTGCCGAAGTACTGGGGCGGGGACAAGTGAAGTAAAACAATAGCTGTTTTAAAATGGATCAGTGCAATCTAGTCTGAAATGTGAGCAAACTTTAAAAGTCTCTGAGTGGAGAAATCAAGTGCGAGCAGAAGGAAGCGGGTGGGGAAGTCTGCCGAGCGGTTGAATTGTTCTGCTTGCTTGTTTTCAGAGGGGGATCTTGTTAAAAGGGAGGAGTTTTTGGGGCAGCCTTTGGGGAGATCTTATCGGCCGCGAAAGTGAAAGAAAACGAATGCTTTCAGGCTGCCAAATGGTGCGCGCGCCCGGAGCACATACACTGTAGTTGGCGGCCTGAAATGCACTCGTTTCAACTTCCAAATGTCGCTTACTATAAGTCTCGCCAGAGCAGCGCTAAAGCGCTGTCTCAGGCGAGACCTAATCACGAGGCTTAAACATGACACAGTGACTGCACTTCACTCCTTACGTAAAACTGATAAAACAATTAGCCTTTACCGTGCTCTTATCACTGTCTAAATCTGCTTTGGATGCCTTCCAAACTCACAGACAATGGTGATATTATTACCCAGTGTACAGCTAAGAGCTGTTAAAGGAGAAGAGGCCGGATAAATGTGCTGGCGGCCCCTTTCAACTATCCTAAAAATATAAACATATGCAGGATAAATGGAAGCAGATGCTACATTTAACCATATTAATAATTTTAATAAAATCTCTCTCCTGCCGAGACTCTGTCCCGATGATGGCCTAAGTACTTCAACTATTGTCCTCTGCGATGTACTTCTGCATCACGTTTCTTAGGAAACAGACATGTGTGCCCTCGTTTCCGGTTTCTCTTCCACTCCAGACATAGTGGTGTACTTCAAAATCCATGCAGCCTCATTCCAAGCACCTTATGCAGCATCAGTACTAGAGAGAGTGAAGGGAGGCGCGTGCAGGCTGTCATTCCTTTGTGAGACTGGCGCAACTAGTGGTGAAGCAGATTTAGGGGAGAACCCGAATGGAGGATAATGCAAAACACGCAGTTATTCGATATCGTACCAAAGCATTGCCAAATGTCACACATCCAAAAACGGTGAACTTCTTTAAACGTTTATTCTGCAAAAATGCACTGCGCAGTGTACACCAGACTGGTTCAAAAGTGCCTTCTTTAGTAGCAGCTGTTATTTACTGCCCAGCAGGGCCACGAGCGCTATCCAAAAATGTTTATTGTAATTTGAATATTTTTTTATACAGCGTTCACTACATCAGATTTGTCGTTTCGCACCACTGTAGAAGACCGGATTGTTAATGACTGAATTCTGCAATAGGTTTCGAAGTGTGACATTAAACTGTGCACTGCAGGCTTCTCACAGACGCCAGCATTGAGTACCTAAGTCACTGACCTTTGTTAGTTGGAAAATATTGTGAATTAGGGTGCCTTAGCGCTAGTAAGTGGTGGAGCTGATTGGGAAGTGGGGGCCATGCCCCCTAGCTCTTCTTGTCCTGCTGTACCAGAAGAAGGCCCGTCTGCCTGGCGCCTAACATCAGGAACATTGCTTGCATTTTATCATTAAAATGCAATCGCTTTATTTGCCCAAGCAGCACCTGCAGCCTACTTTTTTTCCAAATGAAGTGTTTACATTCCGGCGTTAAATGCATCACATATCCTGTTGCCTGGTCCGGGTTTTTCTCTTGGCACTGTTTTGGCAACTGTGTATTCTCTAAAGTGGATAAAGTGCAAACACCTTAAGCGCCCAGTCTGTAAGAGAAGTGCTTCGGAGGTTGAACCATAATTTATAAAAAAGACAGCCCTTGTCAATATCTTCTGTTCACTGGCCAGACATTACGTGAAGTTCTTTTTCTACATTTTGGAATGCGCTAGTGCAACTAATGTACATTTCCGACCACTATAATACATATGCTTTATTTTTTCCCTTCCATGCACACTCATGGGTAGCTTGAGAAGTACACTTTAGGAGAGCAGAACATTTAGTCTATGCCCTGTGATGTGAGAGGGTTGCAGACTGTCCTAGCTTCAAAGCATACACACCTCGTTGCATTGTGGGACTTGTAGTCCTGCATTTATAATGGCAAGTACAGGACTGCAAGAATGAAAATGAACAGCTATATGAGAGGAAAAATACTGTTTCTCGCTAAAACACTCACTAAACTCAGCTTTCTGTTGTACTGTGATTCCACCGCACCAGGCTTGTCCAAATAGTAGCCAGTGAGTTACCGGTAGCTCTCCTCCTACCTGTAAGTAGCCCTCCTCTGTGCTGCACAATTTACAGAATTTAAAGCTGTTACTTGGTCGAAATAATACATGTGTACTTTACACAAAAATGTATGTAATTTCAGAACTCGTGAGCTGATGTTTAGAGAAAAATGGATGAATTTCCAAGATATATCCAAATTTGATATTTAATAGGTTTCCATTTCAAGCACTCACCTTAATGCCGCTTACATTCCCTCCGCTCTACGCTGCAATCTCCGGATTTTTTTTAAAGAAGTAAATTGTCTTTCAAAACTAGCGTGCGTGCTCCATAGATAGCAATATTATTCCATGTATGTTAAAGACGAGTCGGTAAAAACACTGTACGGGGAATGCTGTAGATGAAAACGTTCCCCGCGCTTCCCATACGCATGCAACTTTCTGCATTCCTGGAATGGTAAAGAGGTTGGCAGATGTTGGCCTGCAGCAGCTCCAAGAGTTAACACTACGGCCCACATTTGCATAGTTTTGCACGAGCGCCCACAGGGCTTTAAAGCATATAGTCGACGACAGCGCCCGTTTGCACTGCTTTTCTTCAAAGAACGCCTACGCAAAACCTTAGTACATTTGGACCCAGGAGAGAGAGTGTAGTCTTACAGGTGTGTACTGTTTATTTTTTGATATTCATTCTTTATAGGAAGCCGCTACCGAGTAGTAGGATGAGATTAGAGTTCTAGGCAAGGGTGTCCAAAGTGGTTTCAGGAGGGACGTTTCAGCGTGATTTTTCAGAATAACCCATGAACATGTTGATCAAGTCCACTGAGGTTCGTTGTATGCAGATGCGTGTTAAGTTGGGCAGCCCTGATGCAGAGCAGCGGTTACAAGCATCATTTTCATGGAAAGCAGCGAGTGAGCTGGATGGGCCTCCGAGTGGTGGGGCAGCCGTGCCTGGGACGCACTGAGTGCTGAGAAATACCCTTGTCCATGACAGTTCAAAGTTCGCGTGCATGTGATCTACTGTGCGTGTAGTTGGAGACGGCTCATTTGGGTGTAAAGGTGATGCGCTGAGATAGCGAGAGCAGTGGAGGCCCCCTCGGTCACTCAACATATCTCAAATGTTCAGGTACCTGGGGTGTCTTATCTAGGGACTGCCCACACTGCTCTTAAGCAACGGTTTACAATGGGAATGGTTGCTTGGTTCATGGACATCTTAAGGGATTTGGCGGCCTTGTGTCAAACGTATTTTGGGGGCACCTATTCAGAACCCTTTGAATTTATGATCCAATATTAGCTCTTTCTTGCCCTCTTTGGCCAGGTCACTGTCAGTGCACCGGCAAAATCGTCCAAACTCCACATGTGTTTCGTTTACATCTAATATTCAAGGACAGTGACTTGGGTTTTCAGTATTGTAACACAGCAGCAGCAGCTCACTGATATTGCTGAAAGTAGTCTCCGTGACACCCTGCCATTTCTCATATCTCAGGACCTGTTTTGATCTAAAAGCAACTTTTTATAGATGTTGCATGAAGCACAAACATACACTTTCTCTGAAAATGTTGTAATAGAAAATCATACATCAACCACATTAACAAATATATTAAAGGAAAACGATATTTTAAAAAAATCTATTTAATAATTATTCACGGTCATCAGGACAAGGCTCTCTGCAGAACAGAGTTGGCTCTATCAGTGGTCCCCTGAAAGTCTGGCGCCCTGGGCAGCTACCTATGTTATGCCATCTATTAATGTAATAACTGCACTTTCACAATTGCTTTATTAACCTTCCTGCTTTCTCAAATTTGCTTGAAAATGCACGATTTTTCTTCTTTTTTTTCAAAATTTTCTTGGGGGGGGGTAACCCCCCGAAAACCCCCATTTTGGGGTTCGGGCTCGCTCGCTGCGCTCGCACGCTACGGTGCTGTATGCTAATTCGTTTGCGCCCCACCACTTTAAAATCTCACCCACCGCCCCTGGAAGTAGATGCAAGTGGAGAGCAGAGCCGCCTGCCTCTGAAATCCTGTGGCAGAGTACCAGTGCAGTATAAGCGAGGCAGCCGGGTGGGCACTCACCAGAGATCCCGCAGGCCCGATGCCAGTGTAACTAGAAGTATCAGCCGAGTGAGATGTACCCCACTCCAGCCACTGACCCACTTACTTTACCAACACAGGCCGCCGAACGATCCACACTCTCAGGCTCAGCAGCAGCTGCAGATTGGCTTCTAAGAGGCTGCCGCAGTTCATGAGGTTGGGGTCCTGTCGCTAGATTTGATCTCTTTCTTTTAGGCAAATTTTATTGCAGTGCAAGCAGCGTTGGCAGCCAAGGCCGGCAGCCACCCACAACTTACAATCGGTTTTAAAATGAAAGCGGTCTTTAAAGTCAAAGCATCTCTTTCGACAGCCCTTCTTTGAAAAGCAGGTACTACTACAGTTTCAAGAAGTTCACGTCTAAGATGTATGTGCAACAGAAGACCGTCCTGACCTGGCTGGCACCTGCCATTGTTTAATTGAAATCTCAGGGTGCGGCTCCGATTTCAAAGACAATGTTTTATAGGCGGCCGACATTGTTTACATGAAAGCATGATTGAGAATAAGTAGAGTGCGAGCTGGAAGCCATGGATGTGTAAGGGAGGAGGGGCAATGGCACATGGAGGAAGCGTCCACAATGGCACCCGCTCCCTGATCCATGAACCGTGGCGTTGCTGCAGCAGGGGGAGGCAGCGGGAAAACGGATTATATTTCAAAGTTATAGTGCTAGCATAACGCGGAAGCTGAGTTAGTAAAAAGCATTGAAGGATAGTGAGTCAGGCAGGACAAAGCAGTTTAACAAAATGATGAAAATAGTACACGTACTGTGTAACAACAAAGTAAAGGGGCCAGTATCGTGGGAGGATACCATTAATAACATGGCTGTACCAAGGAGGGACTTACAAGCCTCAGAATGAATCAGAAGACAGCATTTACAAAGGACAAACACACAAGCCAATGAAAAATAAGGGCGGGGACTGGGCGAAGCTTCTCTCCATACTGAACTACCACAGCTCTTCGCAAAGCAGCGCTTACGCGCTGGCACACACTCGACCTAAAAACAAAGTCGTACTGGGAAAATGTTGTCAAACCAGCCTCACACTGAGGTTGTGGTTACTAAACTGTCAGAAGTAGTTAAGTAAATAATGGGGTAACCCAGTATCCCTCAGAACCTGGGCGGTATTATGTACGGAAAACAGTGGTTCTGTTGGGTGAAAAGATTCCTTTGTACAGATAGCATAAATCATGCGTTATTCAAACATATACCATTTTCGTCATAAGCAACACACCAAACAGTTATATGTGGTAATCTGATTTTATATCCACAAATTTTAAACTTTTTTTCTATAAATTGTTATGAGGACCGGCAAGACAAACAAAGTGATAACAAGTGGTGACAAAGTGACAAATAGTGCTCAGTGACAAGGTGTGTGATATGTACAATATATTTTAAAAAGATGAGAATTTCATTGTGGCCAGGAAAACAAATATAGTAAATCTGCGAAAATAAATTGATTCAATTGGCGCAGGTTCTATGAACTGGTCCACATGTTACTGTCGACGTTTCAACCCAGGTACTGCACTACTGTGAGGTCAGTGCGGGTCTTCATCAGGACTTAGATAGGGGATGACGGCCTGCAAGTGATGAGATAACTACATCAGGTGTGCTGGCAAAACAAAATGGGTAACTAACAGAAAAAGAGGTGGCCTAAAGACCCACCTAAACGTGGTTCAAATCCAGTCAGTCAGTCAAAAGCTTTTATTTCGGTAAAATACCATAAAAAGACATAAATAATTATATACAATAAAATGATTAAAATGTACAATACATAGAGTGGAATCCATCAAAAACATTGTATTATAAATAAAATTACAACACAATTAAAAAACATTATTACTAGAAGCCGAATTAAACAATATCCCTGACCCAAAATAAAGTCAAATCTCAGCAATCTTTTACTGGGCGCCAAAGTCATCTGTGAGAGCAAGAATTAGCTGAGAATTTGTAATTTTTTTGACCTAGAAAACCACATGGAGAGAAGGAATCTAGACATTGCAAACACTATCACAGGTGTAGTATCGTACTTGAGGATTCTAAACACCTCCTGGTAGTCCCGAAGACCCCTGGCGTTACAGAGCTGGATAATCCACCTCCTCCTAGCCTTAGCATAAAGCGGGCAGAAGAGGACAACATGCAGCTCAGACTCACAGGTATCGATACATTCAGGACACGACCTCGCAGAGTAGAACGCATTAGACCATTTATGGGTAAAAGCCCGCAATGGTAGCGAGCCGTGTCTAAACTGGATGTATAATTTCTTAGCCAGTGGAGGTTGAATAACATCCAGGAAGGCTTCAAAATGGGGACTAAACTTGATGTCAAGGAAGGTGTTGGTGAGCCTACCCATGGTGGAGTGTAATAAAATTCCCTTCCGATAAAACTGCAGGGCCTCAATCAATATTTTCTTGGATAGCGAACAGCTGGTCTCTTCCGGTGCAGTCCACAGGTCCTCCATTCCTATAGAATAACAAAGATTCTTTACATATATGAGCCAGGGTATTTTCCCCAAATTCCCCCTTGACAAGAGATCACCCAGATCTTGCCTATAGCTTATAAGCTCAGGTGTTGACCAAAGCCGTCTCCAATACAGGAGAGGACGATTCAGGGCGATCTCTCCAATAGGAACTAAGCCTAGATCCCATCTCAGGGGAATTAAGGGGGTACTCATAGGTAATTTCAGGAGTCGTCTAGTGAAGGGATTTTCAGTTGAAGTCAACATAGCGGTACTATAGTATCCCCAAAACTCCGCGCCGTACAGCGCACCGCCTCTCGCTTGGGATTTGTAAATTTCCATAGGGGGGCCAAGAGGTTTAACAGTAGTATTATTGAAAACCTTCATAATGCCCCCCACGGTTTGTGTTAGCTTCAAATTGGCCTTCGCCATGTGAGACCCCCAATTCATTTTATCATTAAGAGTTACCCCCAAATAATCAAAGGTAGAAACCCTATCCAGCTCTACGCCTTCCAACTGGGGGCAAGGGCAATTAGCAGAGTTCGAGCTGAAGACCATAAATTTGGTTTTAGATATATTCAATTCTAGATCCCTTATTTTACAGAAGGAGCAGAAAGCCTCTAATGAACGCTGGATGCCCATAAATGATTTGGACAACAAAAGCGTATCATCTGCGAACATTAGGGTAGGTATTTTACGCCCCGCTAGCATTGGGGAATCCAGATTAGTTGCACACAAAAGGTGCTCAATCAGCCCATTAATAAAAAGAGAAAAAAGTGTTGGGGCCAAAACACATCCCTGCCTCACACCCTTTTGGACCGGAAATCGATCAGAGATTTCACCCGATCTCCCGTATCTCACCCTAGCATAGGTGCCTTCATGCATTCGTTT
This sequence comes from Triturus cristatus, assembly GCF_964204655.1. Taxonomy (NCBI): domain Eukaryota; kingdom Metazoa; phylum Chordata; class Amphibia; order Caudata; family Salamandridae; genus Triturus; species Triturus cristatus. The sequence continues at coordinate 982,490,356 of NC_140584.1, forward strand.
GAATAAATGGCAAAGATAGGGGGGAGCACCCATCTCCCTTATTAGGACCCATAATTTCTCCCTCTGGACCATGTCAAATGCGGACCGAAGGTCCACAAAAATCAAATAAAGATTACCAGCACCCAAAGTAACTGTCTTCCAATAGATTAACTGTAACCTAAAGAGTTGATCAATGGTAGAAACCCTTGCTCGAAAGCCCGCTTGGAGAGAGGTTAAAATTTGATGGTCCTCCATCCAAGTCTGTAATCTTATTAAAAGGACTCGAGCAAACAGTTTTTGTAAAACATCGATCAAACTTATTGGGCGATAATTTGCCGGGTCCAAGGGGGAGGATTTTTTGTGAATGGGTATGTTTTCGGCTCCTAACCAAGTGTCGGGGATCTCAAGTCCCTGTAAAATAGCGTTGAAATAGACCCGAATATAAGGGGCCCAGATCTTTATTTCACTATGAAACAGATCACCAGGGATCCTATCAAGCCCCGGGGCTTTCCCCACAGATAGGGAACTAAGAGCCAACTCAATTTCCGAGGGGGTGCAGAATCGACTTTCCAAATTCTCACAATCAGGATGGGGGGCAAGGGTGTCATCTGACTGGATAACTAGGTCTAGTTCTCCATCAATGTTATTAAGCGAATAGAGGGGCTTGAAATGCTCAAGCCACACCTCCTCGCTGAGGTTAGGGGCAAAAGCAGCCCGGCTTTCTGCCGAACCTGTTCGTACAAGGTTCCAGAAGGCCCTCAAATCACGAACTTCTAGTGCCTGCTTCATACTTTGCCACCTTGAATCCTCCCACTCGGATTTCGCTTCTTCAATCAAATTTTTGTAAAAGACCCTCGCCACTCTAATACTTGACTGAGTACCCTCTTTAACTTCCCTGATCAAGGCAGTCTTAGCCAGCCTACAAGTACTGTTATACCAATGATCATTCTTAGGGGCCCTTGGTGTCAGTGTAGTAGGGCTGTAAAAAAAGCCAACCAACCCGCCAAGCAGTTTATTATGGATGTCCTGCAGGTCTAAGAAGTGGTTCTATAAAACATCACCACTAGTAGTCAGAAGGTGGGAGACCTCCTCTAGGGAGTGCGCAACGCTGCGGTATAAATCCGCAAGCTTTACCTCGTCGGTCACAACCCTTTCCCACCTAATGCGTCTACCACCCGCAGTTAACACCAAATTCTCACTGCTAGGTATTACTGGGCCCAGGGAAACTGACACTGAACGACCACCGATATTGGTTATCAATTCTAGTGATATTAAGTTGTGGTCGCTATCATCCCTACGTATGACAGAGAAGGCTGCAAGATGGCCCCAAAACTCGACATTCACCAAAATATAGTCGATTGTCGAGCAATTCCGGGGTCTATTAAAAGTATAAGAACCCGGAACATCGGGAAGAAGTCTGCCATTACAGGCCCTCAGAGAATGAAAAATAACTAACTTGTTCATCTCAAGGGCCAGGGGCAGAAGGCGTTTTTCTGGGTACATAATACAGTCTGGGATTTTATAATTTTCATCCTCATCTCGAGTGGCAGAGGGAATCCCTAAGAGTGGTTCAAAGTGACAATTAAAATCAGCCCCTATTATTTTATGGGACATTGGTGGAAGAGAACCTAAAATAGCATCTAAAGCACCCAGAGTCGATAAACCCAAATGAGTCGGGCGAGGACGCAAGTAGACATTAATTACTGCCAGCGAATATCCGGCCGGGAAGGTAAGTAGCAAACACAAAGTGTCAGGGGACTGTGAATCTAGGGTCTTAATTGTGCAACCTAAATGAGTTGCCACCCAAACAACTAGGCCCCCCGAGGGTCTGCCCCTTCCCCCTTGGGTCGCCGGAACAAAAACAAGACACATAGCCCACCCTCGCTGGATTGTACCGTAGCCACGTTTCTTGATATAGACAAATGTCATATTTGTCCACTAAATCTCCCCACTCTGGATTAGTAAGTTTAGACCCCAGACCAGCCACATTCCAAGACCCTACTAAAGATCTACGTGTTTCTAAATGGGGTGGACTAACCGCTAAAGGAACATGAGCAGTGCAGCAGTTGGGAGCAATTCTAACTGGAGAGTCGAACTCAAGAGGCTCTTGAATGGGGCTGTGACTTTGGGGGACCGAAGGGATGGAAATAGATCCCATCTCAATTCCATCTACAACATTAGAAAGGGCCTTCTGCACACTTAGACCACCCCTAGGCAGGCCCCCATTTATAAACAAATACCTTCCTTCCGTGTACAACAAAGGTGATGGTCAATCCACAGAACTAAGTGCGTCAAACCGATCACTAACCGGGATATTAGGGTAGAACTTATGGATGTCTTGATGAAAGTAACGTGGTTCCACAGGGTTTGAGGCACGTAAATAAGTATAAAAGTATCCCAAATGGCAGGTATCAATAGAGCCTAATTTGGACCTCCCTCCCAAATTCAATATATGGCCCACTACTCTAGGGTCTCTAAAATTAATTAGGATGCAATCGCCATCAATGTCCTTGGGTCTAGTACCCAACCAGCAAACCCTACGAACAAAAAGAATCTCCCCACGACCAACAACATCCAGTGGTCTATTTTTAGATAGCCAATGAATGACTTTATTTTTTAACTCATGATAGGATTCTCCCTTATCATGAGTTAATGGAGGAACTCCTGTGAGCACGGCCACATAAGGCCTCAGGGGGGAGCTGTGGGTAAAGGGAGGGATTAACTGAACCCTAACAGAAAAAGAGGTGGCATAAAGACTCACCTAAACATGGTTCAAATCCAAATGTGGTCTGAACCCTTCAAAAAAATACGTATCCAATGTGTATCTCTGGAAGGGAGTAAAATTTAGATTGACATGAGGTAAAACCTATGTATCAGTAGCTCACTTACTGCACGTGAAAAAGAGCGGCAAAAACTGCTCACCTAGGTAGCGTGCGGACGAATCATACGCTATCAATGTGGATCTCCAAAAGGTATTTCCAATTCGGTTACTTGGCGGAAAGGGTCTGTGGATAATTCAAAAAATTGAATGTAGAATAAGCCCAGTACATATATTTCCCACTTGGTATCCAAAAGCAACAAAAATTGCTCACCTAAGCGGAGTGTAGGCTTGTAGCTCGCACCTAGATCTAGCTGGTCATGTTGCACTTAGCAGATAAGATGTGCAACCGAAGACTTCCCGAATGAGTCTGTGGGTAATTAATAAGTGTTACAGGAGAAGGTTTTTATATCCAATAAAAGTGAAAATGAGTAAAATGACAATGAATTCCATCACTGCTCACCTTCGTTAAACTGCGGTGAATCAGGAGGCTGAACGTCTTTACTCCGGGCGTTCCGCGAGGTCTATCTAATGGAGATTAGAGGGCGATTTAGCTAATGAAGATTAAGGGCGATTACTGATCGGGAAAGGTAAAGTTAAAAGACGCTACAATTACGTGTGTTTACCTTGTTCAACAGCTCGGACGGCAGGCAAGTATCCCGGCTCGTCTAGAGGATTAAGCAGCTAGCCGCGAATTGAGTTAGCAGATGTAACCAAAGGCTACGTGCGCGTGTACGCCGATCGTTGCCGGTTGCTGAGCAATGAGTGGAGCTAACGCCCACGAACATATCGTGTCATGGGTCGTTGCCATGGCAGCCTGTCAAACAGGCATTGGGGGAGAATGAGTGTTTCTCGTAAATGTGAATAAACGGCGGTTAAGTCACAGAAAAATAATATCATATCTCAAATGCATTGAGTTAAAACGAAAACAAACAATAGTGTTTTAAACATTCATGTTTCACTAAACATTCAAGGTATCACATCGGAACACCGATACAGGCTGTGTTCCCTAAAGTTCAAATTCACAGACATATCTCAACTTCATAGCAATCGTTGGTACATCATGGTAATACTCATTGGTGACAATACATTCTAATATGGTGGATAATTCAAAGCACATATGACCCTTGGAATAGGATTCGACAGTATCATTAGACAGTATCATGTGTCAATCGCATTAGGCTTTGCGCGAAACCACTGAGTAGTATTTAAAGCTGCAAACATATCAGAACCCGGATGAGTTCCACAAAGTTTGTAAGCAACGATATCACAAACCAACCATGTGATATGTCTCATCGTCATACCAATTGTGGAACAGACAAGTAATGGTTCGTAATGAGGTGGATACTTCATAGGTAGTAAAAAAGTTCTGTGCAACTGTAAAAATTAAATGATTCACCAAATTTAATGCACCAACCGCGAAGGCATAGGGTGCTCGATCAGAGTTATCAATTAAATTAAATTAAATTAAATTAAATCCCTGTGATGTACCTAGGGACCACACGTTGTAAAATAGGTGTACAAGGAGCATACATAGAAGACAGTTCAAAGTTGGCCCATTTGTTTAGATGTCTCCTCCATCTCGTTTAGCCCCCTATGAACTGAGTTGAGCAAATGAATCCATCTGCACTCCTTGTAACTAAGAATCTTTGCAATGGAACCTCCTCTCACATTGGGAATGATTTTTTCTAGTATCCACCATGTCAGGTTGGTGGGAGAGTGTTGGTGTGTCATGAAGTGTTCGACCATGGGGCACCCATGCACCTTACATCTTATTCTGCTCATGTGTTGCAAAATTCTGACCTTAGCTTTCTGAGTCGTTTGCCCAACATATATAAGGTCACAGGGGCACTTGATGGCGTATATGACATTGGTGCTGTTGCAATTCGTGAAATGAGAAAGTTTGTATGTTTTGTCAATATGTACAAATGTGGTTCCTTCCTGGCATAGATCACAAGCCTTACATTGTCCACATTTGTGGTGTCCAGTTATAGTCGGGAGGCCAAAGGGATTTCTAAGGTCCGGAGGTTTTGGTGCTTCCAACAGTGCATTTACTACTGTATCTTTAATATTTTTGCCCCTTTTAAAGGCAAAAATAGGATCTCGCGTTGTTTGTAGCTCACTGGAAACCAAATTCCAATACTTTTTCACTACTTTCTTTATTTCGTTGCTTCTGGTGTTAAACGTAGTAACGCAGACCAACTTGTCTGTCTCCAATTGTTTCTGGTTGATCTCAAGCAGTTGCTCACGGGGGCAATACCAAGCCCGCTTCTTGGCCCGTTTCAACAAACCCTTTGGATACCCCCTCTCTCTAAGACGGACCGTTAGAATATCCGATTCCTTGAAATAATCCGTCCTTCTAGTGCAGTTTCTTCTGAGTCTGAGGTATTGTCCATAGGGTAGGTTATCCCTCAGACTCCGTGGGTGATGTGACTCATATTTCAGTAAGAAGTTTCTCTCCATCGGTTTGCGATACAAATCACAATACAAAAGTCCATCTTCTACGCGAAATGTCAGATCCAAGAAGTCAATGGCTTCCTTCTTGAATGACATGGTGAATTTGATGTCGTTTGATCTCATGTTCAACCAACTGAAGAATTGTGTAAGTTCTCCATCACTCCCAGACCAGATCATTATCACGTCATCAATATAACACTTCCATACAGCAATTGAATTGAGGTATGGGTTGTCGTGATTGTACAGGTGTTCCTCTTCGTAATGATCCATGTATATATTCGCTAGACTAGGGGCATAGGTCGCACCCATAGCTACTCCTTTGCATTGATAATAGAATTGTTTCTTGAATACGAAGTAGTTCTTCTTCATTGCAATCTCCACCAAAGAGATCAAGAATTCAGTTGGGATCCAATGAGGTCTTGGTCTCATATCCAATGTAGTTCTGATAACTCCCAATGCTGCGTCCTGGGGGATCGAAGTATATAAGGAGGACACATCCAGCGTGGCAAGTAGTTGAGTGGATAAATCAAACGCCTGACCTTCCAGCAGCTGTATGATATGCATGGTATCTCTTACAAATGATTTGGTCTCGGATACAAAAGGTTGCAAAAAATAGTCAATAAATTGGTTGAGTGGTTCCAAAATGGAACCGCAACCAGACACAATTGGTCTTCCTGGTGTTTTTTCTGCCTGTTTGTGTATTTTGGGTAATGTATATATGGTGGGGATTCGAGGTTCCTTGTTGTTGAGAAACTCATGTTCATACTGGCTGAGGAATCCTTCCATGAGGCCTCCCTTGGTAACCCTCTCTATCATTGATTTCAGAAGAGGTGTGGGATCGCGTGGGGTTGGATGATAGCTATCCAACATTCCAAGTTGTCGTTCAAGTTCCTCTATGTAGTCACAGGTGTTTTGTAATACAACAGCACCGCCCTTGTCAGCTGCTTTGATCACGATGGTTTTGTCATTACTCAAAGAACGTAGTGCCATTTTCTCTTCCTTGCTGATGTTGTATTTTATGTATTTTCTTTCATTAAGAATCTGCATGGTGTCATGAAGTACGATTTTCTCATATGCTAGTATTTTCTCACTCATCATATAGGCCCCTGGAGTAAACGTCGAAGTTGGCCTAAAACGTGTAGCTGCTGGGACAGGGTTGTAGGTATTTTTGTTGAAGTAATGCTTCAGTCTGATCTTATGAAAGAAACGCTGCAGCTCAATCTTGATCTGGAAGGAATCCGGAATGACTGTGGGAACGAAGGAAAGTCCCTTGGACAAGACATCCCTCTCTGCCTGTGATATGGTGTGACTTGATAGATTGATGATGGGGTCTGATGCGTTGCCGGTAATCCGGTTCTCTCTCCCCTGTAGGTCTGTCATTTCATTAGTTGGTTCGATGTTGTCATTGTCACGAGAATTGGTTGTGACCAGTATGTTGGTCTCAGAGTGATCTTGAATATCGTGTTGTTGGGCATTCCGTGTTTGGGTGTCTACCATCTGTATGTTTGCCTCCGTGTGGAAATCTCCCCGTGTGTTTCTGGTTGGTAAAATCGTACAGGAAGCTAGACAAGTTATCCAAAGACTTGAGAAACTACGATAAGAATACTACATACCCGTACTTGTCTGACGATTATTATCAACAGGATAGCCAAGGCTTCTTCAGTAATAAGAGCAGACAGGGCCCGAGAAGATTCTATACTTTCTCAAACTCCTCCGCGGGCAGTGGCACTGATTCTGACTCACATAGACCTTCCACTAGCGTACAGTCCAACCAGGGTTCACGTTTTTTAGGGGAGGATTATCGCCAACAGAACAGGGGCGGAGGGAGATCACAGAACTGGGAGAGACCGGGAAGATGGAACAGGGGCAGAAATACCCAGCAGGCCTCACGTGTACGATTTCTAAACAAATGGGCCAACTTTGAACTGTCTTCTATGTATGCTCCTTGTACACCTATTTTACAACGTGTGGTCCCTAGGTACATCACAGGGATTTAATTTAATTTAATTTAATTTAATTGATAACTCTGATCGAGCACCCTATGCCTTCGCAGTTGGTGCATTAAATTTGGTGAATCATTTAATATTTACAGTTGCACAGAACTTTTTTACTACCTATGAAGTATCCACCTCATTACGAACCATTACTTGTCTGTTCCACAATTGGTATGACGATGAGACATATCACATGGTTGGTTTGTGATATCGTTGCTTGTAAACTTTGTGGAACTCATCCGGGTTCTGATATGTTTGCAGCTTTAAATACTACTCAGTGGTTTCGCGCAAAGCCTAATGCGATTGACACATGATACTGTCTAATGATACTGTCGAATCCTATTCCAAGGGTCATATGTGCTTTGAATTATCCACCATATTAGAATGTATTGTCACCAATGAGTATTACCATGATGTACCAACGATTGCTATGAAGTTGAGATATGTCTGTGAATTTGAACTTTAGGGAACACAGCCTGTATCGGTGTTCCGATGTGATACCTTGAATGTTTAGTGAAACATGAATGTTTAAAACACTATTGTTTGTTTTCATTTTAACTCAATGCATTTGATATATGATATTATTTTTCTGTGACTTAACCGCCGTTTATTCACGTTTACGAGAAACACTCATTCTCCCCCAATGCCTGTTTGACAGGCTGCCATGGCAACGACCCATGACACGATACGTTCGTGGGCGTTAGCTCCACTCATTGCTCAGCAACCGGCAACGATCGGCGTACACGCGCACGTAGCCTTTGGCTACATCTGCTAACTCAATTTGCGGCTAGCTGCTTAATCCTCTAGACGAGCCGGGATACTTGCCTGCCGTCCGAGCTGTTGAACAAGGTAAACACACGTAATTGTAGCGTCTTTTAACTTTACCTTTCCCGATCAGTAATCGCCCTTAATCTTCATTAGCTAAATCGCCCTCTAATCTCCATTAGATAGACCTCGCGGAACGCCCGGAGTAAAGACGTTCAGCCTCCTGATTCACCGCAGTTTAACGAAGGTGAGCAGTGATGGAATTCATTGTCATTTTACTCATTTTCACTTTTATTGGATATAAAAACCTTCTCCTGTAACACTTATTAATTACCCACAGACTCATTCGGGAAGTCTTCGGTTGCACATCTTATCTGCTAAGTGCAACATGACCAGCTAGATCTAGGTGCGAGCTACAAGCCTACACTCCGCTTAGGTGAGCAATTTTTGTTGCTTTTGGATACCAAGTGGGAAATATATGTACTGGGCTTATTCTACATTCAATTTTTTGAATTATCCACAGACCCTTTCCGCCAAGTAACCAAATTGGAAATACCTTTTGGAGATCCACATTGATAGCGTATGATTCGTCCGCACGCTACCTAGGTGAGCAGTTTTTGCCGCTCTTTTTCGCGTGCAGTAAGTGAGCTACTGATACATAGGTTTTACCTCATGTCAATCTAAATTTTACTCCCTTCCAGAGATACACATTGGATACGTATTTTTCTGAAGGGTTCAGACCACATTTGGATTTGAACCATGTTTAGGTGAGTCTTTATGCCACCTCTTTTTCTGTTAGTTACCCGTTAAGTTTTGCCAGCGCACCTGATGTAGTTATCTCATCACTTGCAGGCCGTCATCCCCTATCTAAGTCCTGATGAAGACCCGCACTGACCTCACAGTAGTGCAGTACCTGGGTTGAAACGTCGATAGTAACATGTGGACCAGATCATAGAACCTGCGCCAAATGAATCAATTTATTTTCGCAGATTTACTATAAATATTTGTTTTCCTGGCCACAATGAAATTCTCATCTTTTAAAAATATATTGTACATATCACGCACCTTGTCACTGAGCACTATTTGTCACTTTGTCACCACTTGTTATCACTTTGTTTGTCTTGACGGTCCTCATAACAATTTATACAAAAAACGTTTAAAATTTGTGGATATAAAATCAGATTACCACATATAACTGTTTGGTGTGTTGCTTATGACGAAAATGGCATATGTTTGAATAACGCATGATTTATGCTATCTGTACAAAGGAATCTTTTCACCCAACAGAACCACTGTTTTCCGTACAAACTGTCAGAAGGGCATGCCTGGGTCTTGGCAGTCCACCCAGCCCCTGAGCCAACAGACTGCAGGGGAAATGCCAAAGAAACATAATAATAGCCAGTCCATCCCTGCACGCATCTGAAGAAGAGAGCAACCCAGGTATTACATTGACCATGCAGCCAATCAAAAGCAGGCTGGTCCTCTAGGTAACATAAAACTGCTGGGAGAGTAAACATGTATGTATGTGGCATCACAGAGGGGCAGTAAAACTCCCCCTGCTTTATCAGACCTCAACGCAAGCTATGAGCACTGGTGGTGCCACAGTTTTGCAAGACAGGCCATGCTACTTTCATAGCTGAGAGAGGGTTGTCTGAGTGCAGTAGAAAAGCAAATGTTCATTCATTTATCAAATCTAGCCTCCACCCCCAAAACAATATGAAACCTTAAAATCGGATCTTATTTCATATCTCAGACAGTGAATTAATCACCTCTTGGCGCTATGCAGCACTCACCACTACTTCATGATTTCACCATAGGGGCAGGTTTGGAATCGAAAATGAGGTCAAACCAAAAATGTGCAACAATTTCAATAGAAATACTTTTTTGAATGGCACTAGTTTGCCTACGATTTAGATGTTTCCTCCTCACCACTTGCGAAGCCGCCCTCCTCATTTATCCGTCCTGCTGGTGCTTTCAGATTTCTTGTTCTCTTCATTGTCCTTCTGGAAATTGCTGCAGGCCACATCTTCTTTATTCTGCGACGTCCGCCAAAACAATAAGATAAACTTGTTACAAAATTCAAAAGCCAGTACACATGATCCAAATGAGTCTCTAATGTAACCTGACAGAAAAAGTGTGATGGTGTGTTTGCGCTGTCATTTCATGCTGCCATTTTATGGAGGTGCCTCAGTGACCCTACCTGGAACTCGGTAAGAGAACATTCCACTGTGTGCGTCGCTTGAGGGGACTGTAGAGGTATTAGAATGGCCACCTCGCTCAATGTCATCACGGGCAGTGTTTGGTGAACTGAACTTTTGAGCAGTAAACAACAGCTGTATTAGTCTAATGGGTAGTATGGAAGCAAAGCACTACTACAACACCCAGAACGCATTAGGCTGAGACAGAAAAGCCCAGGAGAGGAAATTATAAGAGATATATGGAGCTTATATTTCCATGACTTAATAGATTAATTATTAACAGAAATTATTTCTATATCTAAATGTTTTTATAACATCAGAGGTTGTGATGGGAGCCCCTTCGCAGCACTGTTGCAGATTAGAGCTAAAGTTCATGTGAAAGTCATACATATGGGTTCACGTCGGTGTTTCTCAGTATCTGCTGGGAGTAGTAGTGGGTTTGCACTGTTTGGGGCCCTGCCCCTCAAGGAGGGCAGGATCCTAGTCCTGGGTGCTTCAGGAAAGTGTGGCATTACCAAAATCAGCTTAGGACACTTCTGTCCTGGGCCACACCACAGTTATTGACCAATTATTATTCCTTATACAGAACTACATAGTATCAATAAAGTGCTATTACTTTTCAAGAAGATAGCAAAACAGGCTGACAAATGTTGATATTCAAAAACCAGATAAACAAAAATATTTTTACTACAACTTTTCTATAGTAAGACAAACAATCATAGTTGCATTTTTTACGTATTGCACATTTCTCTAGTCGATATTATGTGAAAACATTGACACATCAATTTTATCAGTTATCTCCAAACAGTTAGAACTTTCGTAATAGGCCTTAACATGGTTTTCAGAAGGAAGTTTCTATTTTGAGCGGAATGGGAAGGCTTTGAATGGACTATGACCTGGTTGGGAATGGTGTTGGGAATGGTTTGGAAGGGGAGTGGTCTAGCAAACACTGGTCTGCAAGTAAATACTTGTCCTTAAAGTTTCACTGCTGTTTGATGATTAATTTCCTCCCATAATCCTGCAGAAGAGATAGATTTCAGGCGATCCACCTGCAGAATTGTATGTAAGGCAGAGAAGTATTTGTTGGAATCTGAGAAGCCTATGATTTTTCATAAAGGATCTGTACGGAAGCGTTGATTCCTTTATAACTGGTCTGGGAGCCGACGCAAGAGGTAATTTAATTTGCTTTTGTCCTTAAGTCTGCTGTTGGAAGGTGGTTTATTAGTAGGTGCAGGTAGGTACCTACAGTCAGTGATAACAGTACAATCACAAATAAGGTCCAGTCAAGTCTCAATAAATTAATCCTTCCTCAACCCTTGGTGGCTTGGATCATGAGCAGTCAGGCTTAACTTAGGAGAAAGGCTTGTAAAGCATTTAAAAACACCAATAACAGTAAATAAATAATATACAATTGTAATTGTAATTGTAATTGTAACTGGGTTTTATATCGCGCCAACTCACCAACAGGTCTCAAAGCGCTACTGACCAAGTACAGAACAAAGATGGAAAGAGGAAGTATGGGTCTCAGGTCTAACAATCGCCTATAGAAGCGGGAATGCGTCTTTGAAGAGTAAGGTCTTCAAAGACTTCCGAAAGCGGAGAAGGTTGGGCTCTCTCCGAAGCACCTCCGGTAGCTTATTCCAACTAATGGGGGCATGCACTGAGAAGGATCTGCCTCCTTTGGTTGTTAGCTTGAAGCGTGGTTGAGACAGTAAGAAAGATCCAGACGATCGCAAGATACGTTTAGGTTCGTAGAGTTCAAGCCTTTCTTTTATATAAGCTGGCGCCTGTCCGTGGATTGCTTTGTGGCAGATACACATGCTTTTGAACTCCACTCTCTGCACCACGGGCAGCCAATGTAATCGGTGGAGCAGGGGGGAAGCATGGGTCCTCCTCGGCACTCCAAAGATCAGGCGTGCTGCATCGTTTAGAATGACCTGAAGACGGTTGATGGAATTCTTTGGAAGGCCGAGATACAGCGCGTTTCCATAGTCTATTCGAGACACTATTGTGGCTGAGACAATGGTTTGCAGCATATTTCTCGAGAGCAGGGGGGCGAGTTTACGTAATTGCCTGATCAGGTTAGTACAGCAGCTAACTACAGCGGAGACTTGATTGACCATTGAGAGTTCCTGATCGATTTTCATCCCAAGACTCTTGACATTGGGGCATGGTTTTGGAGTAGGGCCTAGTTCTTGTGGCCAGAACAAATCGCTCCAGGGGGAAACAGAAGTCGAGATGACAAGGACTTCCGTTTTATCCGGATTGATCTTCAACAAGTTAGATGACATCCAGTTCACTGTAAAACGTAGGATGTCTTGAGCCACTGATTGTGCCGATGGTGTATTATCGATACTCAGCAATAGCTGAGTGTCGTCGGCATAGTTAAATACTTTACACTTCATGTTTGCCAGTGACTCTATCAGTGGTTGCAAGTAGAGGTTGAATAAAAGTGGCAAGAGTGCTGACCCCTGCGGGACCCCACAGACTAACATGCCCACCTCTGAGACCTGGTCTGCCAACTGGATCTTCTGTGTCCTTCTTGTTAAGAAGGCTGTGAGCCATTTAAGAGCCTGCCCTCCTATCCCGAACCCAGCCAGTCTGTCCAAGAGCAGTGCATGGCTGACAGTATCAAACGCTGCTGAAAGATCTAATAATATCAGCGCGCTTGGCCTTTTACTGTCAGCCATGCATCTTAGCTCATCCAGTACCGACAGCATTACTAGTTCCGAGCTATGGTGGGCACGGAAACCAGCTTGCCGCTCCTGGAGAAGATGGTGAGATTCCAGGAGGGCTGACAGGGACTTGAGTACGTGCTGTTCCAGTACCTTTGACAGGAATGGCAGCTGGGAAATTGGCCTATAGTTCTTCAGGCTAGTTGGGTCGGCTCCAGGCTTTTTTATCAAAGGTCTGACACATGCCTCTTTGAAGGTAGATGGTAAAGATCCAGTGACTAATGAGATGTTTAAAAGGTCTAGGATCTGGTCTTCTAGAAGCGGTATTGCCATCCGAAAGATGTCAGGCGGGCAGGGGTCAGCGGGGGAGCCAGATTTGGTAGACACTACAAGTTTCCTCAGAGTGCTAGAGTCAATGTAGGGAAAACTGGTAAAAGTTGGAGTAGGAGAGTCTGGGAGGGGCGATTGTTCGATATAAGGGACTGGGTTGTTCGTCTTGATGTCGGACAAGATAGTCGCTACCTTTCCCAGGAAATATCCTTGAAAGGTATCGCAATCGATCGTGATATCTGTCTTTTCCTCTTTCTTACTTAACTCTTTCAATATTTGAAAGGTCTCTCTCTGTATGTTTGTGGCGTTATTGATACGCGTCTTGTAATACTCCTTCTTGGCTGATGTAATAAGCTTTTTATATGCTTGGAACGACGTTCGATATGATTCCCTATCGGTAGCCCTTTTAGATTTCCTCCAGCATCTTTCGAGATAGCGGAGCTTTCTCTTTTGTTCGCGTAGACCTTCAGTAAACCAGGGGGCTCCTTTCTCTACACCTTTTATTTTTGGTGCCTTTTCGGGAGCTAACTCATCAATAGATTGCCTAAGGATGGTTGTTATCAAATTGTACTTGGAGTCTAGATCAGTACTATCAGCAGGGAATATAGAGTTATGTATGTACTTGGGCATGGTTTTGGTTAGGGTCTCAACATTCACCTTTTTCCATTGGCGCACTTTTTTGGTTTTTAACGGTAGTTTAGCCTGGCAGATGTCTTGCAGTAGGTCATATGAGATAAGGTAGTGGTCTGACCAGAGACAAGGTGAGATGCTGGTAATGACCGCTGTTGGGGTTGAAGACCAAATAAGATCTAGGATATGGCCTTTTATGTGGGTTGGAACTTCCACAAGTTGTGTCAGTCCAAGGGTGGTCATGATGGTCTGTAATTTATGGGCTGACAGGTCTTGATTACTTTTATCCCAGTGGATGTTAAAATCGCCAGTTACCAAGATGTTTTTATAGCGTGTGCAAAGATCTGATATAATTGGATGGAAGAGATCATTGAACCCAGGAGTACTTTGGGGTGGACAATATACTGTTAAGATAATGAGACAGGAGTTGTTCATGGTAATTTTGATACCCAGTAGATCGACAGTATTTGTGGTCTCGGCTAAGATCTTTGTTACCATAAATTGTTTTTTGAAGATCGTTGCTACCCCGCCACCCCGAGTCCCCTCTGGTCGATCAATGTATAAAAATAGGCAATATTTCTATGATTAAAATGGCACCAAAACAATAATTATCTAATGCAGGGACCCAGAGATATGCATTTTTAAATATTTAACTAAGAAAATGTGCTTTCTAGTGCTTAAAAAATAAATAGCACCAACTAGGGACATCTGGTCGCGCTTGACCGGGACCAAGTAAAGGTTTCAGGCACACCTCAATGGAGCGGGGGTCAGATACAATGGGATGGGGTGGTTGTGGCCGTTCAAAATGTTACCTTCACACTTGGTAGATTTTTGGGTTTTTCTATATCTCTCGATGTCGAGCGAGGCTCCTCGACAGGCTGGGTTGCGAGTTGACGATGGTGGATTGCTTCAGCAGGAAGCCTCGGTGAACTCTTGGAGGTCTTGTTGCCATCAAAAAGCTTTGGAGCTTCAGCGGGACAAGCCTGAATGTCAGGCCAATCCACGGTTCAACCATAGACGTCATTGAGGGTGGTCAGGGGTCGCAGCTGTGACCTCTAGCTTGCACCTCTGGCACTTCCTTTGCAACCCCTGGCCTCAGGAGGAGGCAAATTTGCCATGAGTAGCAGGGAGTGAGCTAGAGGTCCCAGCTGCGGCCTCTGACTACCACCAAATGACGTCCATGGGTTCCATGTCGCCAGCTTCACTCTCGACGATGAGTTGGTCAATTTCTGGTGCTTTTTGATGAAAATTCTCCAAATGGTCTCAGATCTCTGGGTCTTCTCACAGAAGATCCTTTTGGGGTCTTGAAGTGTCCACAACACCAATCCGAGGTTCCAGAATCTCTTAGTTGCTCCTTGGGGAGTTGGGACTACAAGACCCATAATGCACCTGGTCAAATCCTTCAAATTCCAGGTGATGCTGGTCAGCTGGGTTCTTCTGGGTGGAAATGATGCAGGTGGAGCTCTTTTAACCTGTTGCTTTTCAGAGTAAGGCAAAGTTCTTATTTTGGTGAAGCCCAAAGTCTGCAGCAGATGCAGTCCTAAAGAGTGCAGTCTTCTTGGAGTAGATCAGGGGTTCAGCAGGGCATTCCTTCTTCTTCTTGTTTCTTCCAGGCATGGATTTAAGTTGCTGGATAGCTCTCCCACATTTACCCAGGTTTCTGGGCTGGCAAGAAGGGGTACCACTGACTAATGGGGTGCAGGGTGCCACTCTCTGTGATGACCACGTCCCCTAAAGTGTGGAATTTTGTTGTCCCAGAAAGCACTGTTCCACAAAAATCAAAATAGATGACATTTCTCCTGCTGCTTCAGGTCTGACTAAGCCAACTCACAGGTGTGGCAAACCCCTGTTCCAGCCCCTCTCCTAATTTAATACCAGGGGCTCCCATCTGGCTGGGGGTGCAGGAAGTTGGGGGTGCGCCTGGGTCCTGTCCTAAGTGCCTTTCCCTCTTTGAAGATCAGTTTGGCTACCCAGCTCCCTTCCTGCCTTTTGCTCTGCAGTTGCAGATCTCTCCCACCAGATGTCACTTTGTTGTCTTTCAGGCCACTCACACCTCATCAAAGCAGTTTGGCTCAGCCTGTCAAAGGCTGGCCAATCAAAATAGGTTTTTACAAGGCTGATTTTAGGCAGATCAGAAAAGCAAGTTCTATAACTTATTTTCTGTCATAGTTATAATAAACCTAACCATGGCAAGTTGTTGGACTGATTCAATCTATTATTTTTTTCTTTAATAACAAATTTTATTCGTCAAAATAACACATATAATGCAGATCTCTGAATCCCAGAGACAACTGCCGCATGTATCATACAAAAGATATTGACTTTCAGCATTTTACTCGTTTAAACAGGAGAATATGAAAGGCGTTACATATAAAATCAACCCCTGCAAACACCCAATATCCCTCCCTCCCACCCCCCCAATGCACCATCTCCTCGCTCCGGAAAAATATATCTTTAAACCAAACTGCCACTGCTCTACATACAAACCCAATGTTAGAATATCAGCTCCCGACATGGAAATAGGGGCAACCCATGAAAAAATAATGACAACAGAGAAGGCCAACAGGTCACTCCAGATCCCGGGTCCGGCCTCCCCGTGGAGGCTCCAATTCCAAACAGCGATAATCTGCCCAGCGCCTCCAGATCTTATAGTGCTTACGGGGGCATCCCCTAGATTCAAAGATGGGAATCTCAAGACCCATACAAAAGTCCAAACCTCTTTTCCAGGCCGAGGGAGCCACCATCGCTTTCCAGGCTCTTGCTATATCTCTCTTTGCTAAGGTAAAGCCTAGTAGCATAATGTGGTGCTTATAGATGTTGCCCCAGATCCCTTCTATCACATGAAGGAGGATAAGTTTCCGCGAGCTAGGCAGCACCCACACCAGAACCTCGGAAAGGCAAGCCAGAACCCCCCTCCAAAATTGTGCGAGTGCTGTGCAGTGCCAAATAGTATGTAGCAGGGTCCCATCCTCGAGCCCACAATGAAGACACACCGGGGAAGCCCCTAAGCCTGCCCGCCAGAGCCTAACCCTGGTAAAATAGACCCTATGAAGATATTTGAATTGAATAAGTCGCAGGCTTACTGCGATAGCCGCCCCACGCGGGGAGGCCAAGGCGTCTGTCCAGTCTTCTTCCTCCATCTGACCTACATCTCCCTCCCATGCCTCACGCATACGCTGCAAGAAGGGGGAGCAATGCGTAACCCAGGATTGATACATTTTAGAGATCTTATTGTCTAGGAGGTCTCCTATGAATACCTTAGCCTCCACGGGGCTAAATTGCGGCAAGGAGTCGAGACCCTCCAAGCTGGGGGATTGGAGGGTGTTTAAATTGTAAATATTTAAAGAATTGGGTTTTTGGCATTTGGAAATCTTTCTGGAGATCCTGGAAGGATTTTAAAACCGTACCCCGCATAACATCCCCCAGAGTGAAAATCCCAATGTTGTCCCAATCACGAAACCCGGTGAGAGTCAGCAACTGCGGGAAATGGCCATTGTGCCAAAGTGGGGTCTCCCGGGTCAGCCTATTCCACCAGCCCATCCTCCGCAGCGCCTGCCTCCACCACTGAAACATGATCCGCGTAACTGATGGCAGGGGACGCCTCATCGGAACAGAATAAAGGAGAGCATGCAGCGACTGGTCACCCATGCAACACCGCTCCACGGCATAGGCTGGGTCCGTTCTGTCCCCATATCACCATTCAATTAAAACACGTAGATATGATGCAACATAGTAGGACCAGATATCGGAGGTAGCCAGCCCCCCACAATACGTAGATAGGAAGCACATCCATAATGTCACTCTCACCGCACCCCCATCCCAAAGAAACTGACCTAGGGCAGAGTTCACCTGCCGGAACCACCGCAGGGGAATTGGGTAGGGGTGATTTTGCAATTGATACAATAGTCGCGGGAGCGACACCATCTTAAAAATGGCGGACCGACCGTAGATAGACAGGGGCATATGGGACCAGGTCTTGATATCCTCACGCACACGCTCCTAAACAGGTACAATATTGTGCTCCCAGGCCGTAGCGGGAAAATCTGACAAGTACACGCCCAAATATTTCATACCTCCATACACCACCTGGACCGACGACGCCCAGTGACCGAGCTCTCCCCGCCCTCCCAATACCCACAAGGTGGACTTTCGAGGGTTCATATATAGACCTGAGGTTTCCCCCAAAATCTGCATGATCTGCATCAATTGGGGGCCCGTGCGTTCCAGATTGGTCAGGAAAAACAACACATCATCTGCATACAGAGTGATGCGATCAGAAAGCCCATGTGCCCATTCAAAGCCAGACACTTGAGCGTCCATCCGCACCCAAGCAGCTAGCGGTTCCATTGCTAAAGCAAAGAGATAAGGGGAAAGCGGACACCTCTGCCTGGTGCCCCACCCAATGGGAAAGCCTGAGGAAGCGAAACCCGCCACCCGCACCGAGGCCGTCAAGTCAGTGTACAACAAGGTTAGATAGAACAAGTAACGCGGTCCGAAATTCAGCCGCTGCAGGAGCGCAAATAAATAGACCCAACTCAGGGAGTCAAAGGCCCTGTTCATATCCGCCAGCAGAAGCGCTGCCCTCACCCCCAGTCCCTGGACCGTCGCGACCGCCACATGAGCCCGCCGAATATTATGACGAGTGGCGTGCTGGGGCATGAACCCAGCCTGGTCGGGATGCACAAGTAGAGCTATATGCGGGCAGAGGCGGTTCGCCAATGCCTTAGCTAGTATCTTAGCCTCCACATTCAGGAGAGAAATAGGGCGATATGAGGCGTGATGCTCCGGCGGTCTGCCGGGCTTGTGGAAGACCACTATCTCCGCGTGCCTCCAGTCCCTGGGCAGACATCCCTTGTCCCTGGTTTCCTCCACCACCCTGCGATAATGGGGCCCCAGCTGTTGGAAGTATTTCTTAAAAAATTTGCAGGGAAAGCCGTTAGGGCCGGGGGACCTGCCCGAATTCAGCTCCCCCAGGGCCACCCCCAGCTCTTCATCAGTAAGCGGGTCCTCCAGTTTCTCCCGCACCCCATCTGGGAGCGCCTTCGGCGGAAGGTCGTCCAAGAAGCGATCAATAACGTCCGCCTGGAGGCACTCCGTGGGGGTATATAACTGAGCATAATATTCCGCAAAGCTGCATGCAATATCCAATGCGCCAGATATAGGTAGTCCATCCGACCCTACGATACCCGGGAGAACCTGGGGGCGAAACGACTCCTGGCACAGCCGATGCAACATTTTGCTATATTTGTCGCCCCACTGGTAGATTCTACTGCGGGTAGCCAGCCAGGCCTGACGAGCCTCATCTAA
Source organism: Triturus cristatus (assembly GCF_964204655.1). Taxonomy (NCBI): domain Eukaryota; kingdom Metazoa; phylum Chordata; class Amphibia; order Caudata; family Salamandridae; genus Triturus; species Triturus cristatus. Next base: position 982,509,509 of record NC_140584.1, read on the forward strand.
AAGAATACGAGAATATTCCTGCTGTGCCAGAAGTAGCTGATGTCGAGCCAATCGCCTTCACTCTTCCCCGCCGCGTGCCTCCAGCTCCAGAATATTAGCTTCCGCCCAGACCAGAGCCTCTCTACGCAGACGTCGAGATGCAGTGCAAAATGAGATGTCTACCCCCCGAATAGTGGGTTTCAAGGCCTCCCAAAGAATATCAGCCCCCGGGACCCCACCCAAATTAACAGCTAGATACTGAGCAATGGCATCATCCATCTGGGCTCCAGTCTAACTATTATTTTAACACCTTGAGTAATTATTTTAGCTCACTCCTGTCAATATTTAGACTTTATTAATGTTAAATAAAGCCTTTCCATGTTAGCCTATGGAGCTAAAGCACTACAAAGCGAAAAAACGAAATTGGTAGTTTGTCTCTCAGTGACTAATGTGTAAAGAAAAGGTAGTGTAAGACCTTGGAAATACCTTCAATTCCAAAGTCAAATTCGGACATAGTTTTATTTTTTATGGCGCATTTGTGCTGTGGTTGGTGCCCACTCATGCCATTTTAACTAATAGATATCTTTATTGGCTCCTTAAGACTTTATAACTTCCAGGAGTTTGCACCTCTTTCTGAGCCACAAACTGTGTTTCCTGGTACCACACTGTGAGGTCTGTAGGTACTGCAGGGTTTGCAGGTCAGTAGTGAAATAATTAATGGAACTGAATTTTCTGTTGCTATGTCCATGAAAAGACTACAGTTAAGATGCATAAAAGTAAGGAAGTGTCACAATTCACATACTATCATGTTTATGTTTGTGTTTTGTAGAGTGCATAGCTACCCGAGTGAGTGCTGTGCTGAGAACTAAGCCCCCTAGTGCATTAAAGGGAAAACAGCCAGGTCGTGAGTTTCTTCCTAAAGGAAAGTTCATTTTGCAGTGCTCTGAGCCTGGGTGGGAGGACGTTCCACAGCTTCAGTACCAAGTGTGCAAATGATCTTCTTCCCCATCTCATCCTTTTACCGTGGTTGTACTGAGGTGATGTCGGTGCGAGGATCTCTGGAGTCTAGTTGGAACCTAAGTAGCTACCAACTCTCTGAGCTTTACTGGCCCCTTGTTATTCATGGCCCTATCAGCAATACAAAGGGATTTAAACATAATTCTTGCCGCAATTGGGAGCCAATAACGCTTTTTGAGGGATTCTCTTGCGGAACCTTTAGAAGGCGCCTTGCTGCCACATTTTGCATGGTCTGAAGTCTCTTTATTACATATTTGGGCGCACCCACATAAAGAGAGTTGCTATAGTCCAGATGGGAGACTATGAGGGATTGAATTACGGTTTTCCTTCGGTGGTCTGTGACCAGAGCTGCTTTTCCTCAGCTGCACTTGCCTCACAAATTATTCTGGACATACATAGACATGGAGCTATTCAGAAATTGACCTATGAAAGTAAGAAGGAGTACTCTTTTATGTGCTCCTTCCTTTCCTTCTAAATCAATCCTGAAACATCCAGCTACATATTAGTAAACATGCAAAGAGATCAGTACTTTTATCTGTCCTAAATATATTCCCAGTTTAGATGTTTGGAGGCTTATTCACGAAGGCATGCATGAATACGCACTTCAAAATCCCAAAGTGTAGTAACTAGCTTCCCCTAGATAACCGAAATTTACTATAAAGTCAGGTTTGCACATTTATGGTACTTTATGAATGGAAGCAGGCAGCCCATCATTGTCTACATATGACCAAGTGCCCTTTTCCTTTAAAAAAATGTTTTTATTTTGTTTTGTATACACAACAAACAAGAGTGCCAAATGGCACCCACAACAATAGTATGGCCGGAGCGGGGATGCAGCAACACAGCATCAGCGAGTACATATTTATAGTAAAACATCGGCCATGTTGGCAACTCCCAATCATACAGATACAATGAACCACATAGCACAGACCTTAGGGCTGGTCATGCGAGGTCACATTTCCATCATTCCAGGTCATAATATTTTATTCAGCAACCCCATATTTTAGAGAACTTGTGCACTTACCCTCTGCTTTTGTAGGTGAGCTTCTCATCCGCCATATATAAACCCATCCCTGCCCTCCACTCCTGTAGAGTCGGGATCTCCTGAGCCCCCAACGCATGGCCACATCTCTCTTTGCCACCACCACCACCAGGCCCAAGTTACAACAAGCATTTGCAATGCAATAGGTCTCGCATTTGCGAGAGTTTAAGCTATTGGCATTGTAAATGACCATGCCTTTTATTTATGTTTTAAAAATAAAAGGCATTGTCATTTACAATGCCAATTGCTCAAATGATGGCAAATGCGGGGACCTATTGCATTGCAAATGCTTGTTTTCATTGGCTGTGGAAGTCGAAGGATGATGGGGGCAGAGGGGGGAAAGAGCATTTTACTTCAGTTGAGGGAAGGTTTTTCCTGCTCCTTACCATGGTGCTGTATGGAGGCAGACGGGCTGGGGAAAGGCATGTCAACTGCATTAGACTCCTGGTCTGGTCTATCAGATCCACAGTTTTCAGATTTGATAATTCTGGGACCAGAGAAAACCCAAGCCTTGGGTGCATTTCTCTCTTGGCAACTTGTTACAAGGGCCAGAGTAAGCTACTCTACGCATGACATCACAGGGAGTGACACATTTCTAGCACACAACTCAAGGATGGTTAATGCACCTGCTGTGCAGAAACTGAACCTCAAAAACGTATTTAGGAGCAGTGGCTGAAAATCCCATTCTTATATAGTGCAACTGCCAGCGAATGGCGTTACCATGTTATAGTTCTGTAACGGGTAAAGCGTCCCACCGCCCGAATGTAGGTTAGCGTCATGTTTTCATTTCTGACTAAAAGAAACACTCCGGATACAAATATCTCATGAATGGAAAAACAAAAAAAAAACTGGCGAGCAAAATCGTGATGAGTAAATGGTTTAAAGGAACAATGACAATGCTGGAGGTAACTATAGAGAAAGGAAAGGGTTAAATTTAACAGGTAAATAGAGAGGGTTAATTTAAATGAAAAGGGCTGTTGAAATCCTCCCAGGTAATTTAAAAACAAATACTCGCCTTGCATTTAAAATAACTAGCATTTGTAACACACGGACAACAGAGAGAGGAAAGCAAATGAGTAGCCCGATAAGATTTATGGCCTGATGAGGGAGATAAACTATGTGGCCTGGGGATATTGTGAGGTCTGGCAGGGAGGGGTCCAGAAGAGAGACTCAGGAGGCAAAGCTCTGCATAAGTTAAGTGAATACACTTGTCCTATGCTGGCGCAGTGCTCAGGGAGATGGAGATAAACCCCTATAAACATATTTGATACATATGGAGAGACGATGTGGCATAACATGCAAAGCTGGGGGCTTTGGAATTGTGAACGTGGTTCGAGTTTCCACGCACTCTGTGCCTTCCAAAAATAAAATGCAGACATGTCGAGTGTTAAACGTTTTGTAAAACAATAGCGAAACCCTGCTATTTATTGGTGCCTTTGTCTGATTTAAAAGGGGACGGCAAGTGGATGCAGTGGCTCGAGAATACTTATGACAAATCAAAACAAGTGGTTGTGTTTTCAGGCGATCCTCCTAAGTTAAAGCAATTAACGAGAATCCGCTGAAAACAAACGTGCTAATTAAACACACACACACGTGTTACCCCTATCTACAGTCATTATATTGGGGAATGACTATCTTACCAGAGCCCCAGGGATGTTCGGTGTAGTGACCGAGGGTCAGGGGCACTAGGACCCTGCACTCGGACTCAGGGGAGGGGCCAGGGACCGGACACCACTTCTGGTCAGGGAGTGGGGTGGGCACTTGTCCTGCGGAGAGCAGATGGCACGGACGTGCATGTGGGCATGAGGAGAAGAATAATAAAGAAAAGAAGAAACACTTACCAGTCTCACCATCGCTTATTAAGCAGGGACACGACAACTGGCGACGAAGGCGGGATCGAGAGCCACCACAGGAAACCACCTCGCCATCACGTCCACAAGGAGGCAGAAGCCCACCCTGGTCCGCCAACTGATGAGACGACGTCGAGAGCAAGAAGAAGACGGAACTCAGGAGCCTACCCTGGTCCGCCGGCACCGAAGAGGAGAAAACGCGAAATCGGGAACCCAGCCCGATCGCAAAAGAAACTGAGCCAGGAGCCCACCCTGGCCCTGGCCCGTGTGCGTGGCATCTACAGCGACATCGGGAGCCCACCCTGGCCACACCAAGGAGAGTGAGGTGAGGGAAGCGTGAAAATAAGCCCCCGATCGTGGAAGAGCCTCCCGCTGACTGAATGAAAGCCTGAGCGTCCCGCGTTAAAGATTTCAACTAGCGAGAGCTCGGCGGCCATCTTGAAGTCAGGCGGGACAGCCAATAAAGAGCTGAGGAAGGACCGGCAGCCATTTTGAAGTCAGGCAAGGCAACAAATAGCAACTCTTGCCCACAGAAGCACCAGCGGCCATCTTAGAGTCAGGCCGGGCAGCGAATGAGAGTCCAGAGAGGGCCAGGCGGCCATTTTGAAGACAGGCTGTAATAAAAAGAAAGGAAAAAGGTGAAAATAAAGGAATAAAAGGAAACTACAGCATGAATACAGAAAAGAAACGCAGCACTACAAGAGGAATACAAAGGAAAGGAGAACCATGGCAAATGAAAGTGACAAACCCAGCGTCCAAGCAATATTTCGCAGACCACTACCGTTCAGCATATCGGAATCCCAAACGGGCATCAGGTGGGAATGCTGGATTCAGCAATTCGAGCGCTACATGTGCGCCACTGACGTCGCTGAGGCCAAACACGTTGACCTCTTCTTGAATCTCGCAGGGGATGAAGTAGAAGACCTGCTCACAACATTCCCCAGCGACAAAACAGCGACGTACAAAGGACTGATCCAGTGTCTCACAAAGAAGTTTGACCCACAAAGACATATCGACTTCGAGAGATACACATTCAACACTGCATGTCAAAGAGCAGAGGAGTCCCTAGATGACTTTGCGGCAAGGCTGCGCAAGCTAGTAAAGTACAGCGAGTTTGACAAGTTCTACAACGAACAAGCGATATGACTACGCATCATCGAAGGCTGCCAGTCCGTGGAGTTCCTCGCACATATTCTGAAGGAACCAACGACGCTGGAGAAAATTCTGACGATGGCCCGAGCAGAAGCAAGAGCAATGACACATGCCAAGGAAATAGAGCAGGGCAAGGACAGAAGAAAAGAACAAGCGAATCGTGTAATGGGAAGCACCAAGAAATATGACAGCACACCGCCACCGCCAACGAAAAGACAAGAGAGAACGTGCTACCAGTGCGGCCTCGACTTCCCACATGTCGGTGCATGCCCAGCAATGGGCCAGAAATGCAGAAAGTGCAACAGAGACAATCACTTTGTGTGTGCCTGCTTGAGTAGACAATTCAGAAATGAGCGAGGAAGAACAGCAAGACCGCGAGCAGTAGCGAGCAGGCATGCCAGACACATGGAGACGGCAAATCGCAGCTCATCAGGTGAATCAGGAGGAACAGTCGCGTCGGAAAAGGCAGAACTACTGTATTTGATGGCAGAGGCACCAAAAGAAGAACGGAAGGCCAGAGCACATCAACGCTGTGGAGAAGCAACAAATAAAGAAAACGGCAACTGTAGAGATTGAAGTGGGGTGCCACAGCACACGCTTCGTGCTTGATAGCGGGGCCACGTGCAACATCATGTGCACATTGGAATACGAGAAGACGAAGGTCAGACCGCCACTATCACCATCGACTGTCGATGTGTTCACCTGGGGCTCAAAGAAACCGGTGGAGAACTTGAAGAAGTTCACCGAAACACTAAAGTACAAGGGCCAGTCATATAGAGAAGAGATACACATACTTAGAGGAGACACACCAGCACCATGCTTACTAAGAAACATCACAGCGCAGGTAATGGGCCTCCTGGCCACGACCTACCACATGGCAGAAAAACGGAACATTCTACAAGAACACCCAGCCATACTACAAGGCCCAGGGAGACTAAGAGGGAAACATATAACATTGCACATCAACGAGGCAGTCAAACCTGTTGCGCCGCATCACCGACGAGTGCCCATACACCTACAGCCTCAGGTTGAAGAGGAAATAACGAGCCTGCTGGCACCAGACATCATTGAGCCTGCAGAAGGGCCGGCTCCCTGGGTGTCCTCCATAGTGGCGGTGCTAAAAAAGAACACCTCGAGGATCCGCATCTGCGTGGACATGAGGATACTGATGGAGCAGGTAAAGCAACATTTTGTATACCTCTTGTATTTTGCATGAAATACTAATTACTTAATTGACTTATATTATAATTTGAATTAACTGTTTGCTGTGTTATACTAATCAACCTTTTGCAATTTTGGTAAACACAAATTACACGCGGGACTCATTGCTATTTGCATGGCAGAATAACTCTGACAACTAATTGTGGTACGCCTATTAATAGTAGTACGTGTTGTAATAGAATATTGCATGATTTATGTTGCTTTTGTGACGTTTGCGTTCCCGTTTGGACCGAATGGTAAGTTTTTTATCGCTTTAAATGTTGTCATAAGCTAGGTAAATACTAATACATAAAGGGATTAGTGCGGGTTTAACATTAGAATCTTCATTTCTGTGTATTAATTACTTTTTTGTGTTTGTTTTGCTTCAGTTGGCATTTGGGCCTACCAAACCATGACATCCAAAATGGAGTTCAGATGTGGCGCGATGTCTACTGCGCAGACTCGGATGGCTCCGTAGACCTCCAGGCAACCTCAAGTCAGAGCACAGTGTTCCTGGTCAAGGATAGGAACATGGAGGACTGCCAAACTTCAGTTAGTAAAAACCAATACAAGAACAATGAATATCCACAACCAGGAAGTTAACATTGTTGCACGAAGATGTCCTGGACCGAGGAAGTGACTTAACACTCCTTTGGGAACCAAAGTATGGGAAAGAAGGACAATGTTAAAATTTTCTTCAAATGGACCAATCGGATTGTAGCATGGTCAAAGAAATGTTTCATGTTATCCCAAATTTTATTATAAAAATGGTTGTAGAATAGGGAGGAGTTACAGACCTACCTACGATTCCCATTTCCGCACACCCCTATCGACCCCACAGGCGATGACAGATGAGCTAGATGCTTGCACGATTCCTGGTCCTTTGGAGAACTTTTGGACTGTGACGTGCTGAGCAAAGAACTTTTTCCGGACTTTGAGCCTTGGCCTGCTTTATTGGGACAATTGAGCAGAAAAATTCAGTTTATGCAGAGCCAATTGAATTAGAAAAGCCCCGATAGCAAGAATAGATAAATATAAAATGTCATGCGATTGTGTTGTTTGACTAAATTTCAACTTTGATTGACTAAAATGCTGATGATATAATTGCAATAAGATTTAGATAAACAAAATTTGATTAACAGAAATTATGAGTTTGTGATTTTTCCAATAAGAGATTGGAGGATTCTGAAGTTACATGTGTTTTAGCTGGTTCTAAATCACCATCAACCAGTCCAACTAATTGGTCCGTCGACCAAGTGGTGGAGTGCCTTGATGTTAAGGTTAGGATCCTATAGGTGGTGATGCAAATGTATATTCTGTAATATAACTTTTTCTTCCCTATAGGTAATAAGGTACCCCCCACATGTCCAGCGCATCATCATCATTGCTCCTGTGTGCAGACTCGTGAGAGAAACGTATGAGTGTTGGTGTTATGGGGCCCACCAATGAATGCATGTGTGAATGAGTTAGCGTGACGACGGGTCTGCGACGCAGAGAGGATCTGTAAATTTTGCCCCGCCTTTTCCGCGCTGGATCAATACCAAACACCGCCATTGAAAGAGAACGACACCCTGGGCCCCACCTAAACAACATGATAAGCTGTCTCACTGGAGCATGCCGATTTTCAAAGCTGGACCTGTGCAAAGGGTACCATCAACTGGAGCTCGATGAGCAATCGAGATACATCACCACGTTCTCCACGCACATGGTTCTGTTCCGCTACAAGCGACTGAGTTTCGGCATCTCATCAGCTGTGGAGATATTTCAGGAGACAGTAAGATAGGTGATCAGGCCAGTAAAGAATAGTCTAAACTACAGCGATGACATCCTGGTGTTTGGTCGGTCCGAGGAAGCACATGACCATGCACTACGTGAAGTATGCCTGCAGCTGGAACACGCAGTACTAACATTAAACGCTGACAAGTGCGAGCTGGGAAGAAGTGAACTGGTGTTCTTTGGACATATTTTCTCCAAGAAAGGAATGAGACCAGACCCCAGCAAGGTAGAGACATTGAAAAAGGCGAATCCTCCAAAAGCTGTTGCAGAAGTGAGGTCGTTTCATGGTCTTGCAAGTTACTGTGCCCGCTACATAAAGGACTTCGCCACGGTGAGCACACCACTGCGGGACCTAACAAATCAGGGTCAGAAGTTCGTCTGGTCACAAGAATGTGGCTGGGCGTTCGAAGCCATTAGACAAGCAGTGATGGCCGTAGACCACCTTGCCTACTTTGATCCGCTACTATGTACCGAACTGACTGTAGACGCCAGCCCGGTAGGACTGGGGGCAATATTAGCACAACATCTGCCAGGGAGAGACTCGCCAAGAAGAATTGTTGCATACACAAGCAAAAGTCTGTCTGATGTTAAAAGAGCATACTCCCAACCTGAAAAGGAGAGTTTAGCAGTGGTCTGGGCGTGCAAACACTATCACATGTTCATTTACGGAAAACCGTTCACCATCGTCACTGACCATCAGGCTCTGGTGACAATATATGGAAATCCAAATGCGAAGATGCCGCCTCGCATTGAGCCCTGGGGCATAAGACTAATGGACTACGATTTCAAGATAATACACAAACCGGGCAAAGAGCACAACCCGGCTGACTACATGTCTCAACACCCCTTGCCACAGGCATCAGAGAAGACCTCAATGGCAGAAGAATATCTAAACTTCGTACTAAAACAGAACACGCCAGCAACGATAACACTGGCTGAACTAGAACAGGAGACAGAAAAGGACGACACAATGCAAGAGGTGAAAGCAACAACAAGACAGCAAAGATGGAAACACATCAACAATAACTGCACACTAGGAGACAGAGTCAACAAGGAGGAAATCATATCAGTCAAAAAGATACACGATGAGCTATCAGAGACTGAGAAGGGCATAATAATGCGAGGAACAAGGGTAGTAATGCCCAGAGGGCTACGTCGAAGGACTGTCAATTTGGCGCATGAAGCACACCGAGACATAGTAGCGACAAAGAAGATGCTACGGGAGAAGATATGGTTCCCTGGCCTAGACAAAATGGTGGAAGACACCATCATGAGCTGTCACATCTGTCAAACAACAGGCTAACTCGCAAAACCCGAACCACTACAAATGTCTGAACTTCGAAAGGCAGTATGGACAACGTTGGCAGCAGAGTTCTATGGGCCACTAGACACAGGGAACTACCTGCTTGTGATCATTGATGAGTACTCAAGGTTTCTCATAGTACGCCACGTCTCCTCGACATCAGCAACGGCGACATTACCGGTACTAGACAACATCTTTGCAGCCTGGGGATCACCAGAGACACTAAAGACAGACAACGGGCCTCCATTCTCAGGGGAGGAGTTAAAAAAATTCATGAACTACTTGGGCGTTCACCACAGGAAGATAACGCCTCTTTGGCCACAAGTGAATGGCATGGTCAAGAGGTTCATGGGCAACATTAATAAAGCTGTTCAAAGAGCAAAGCTTGCACAGATCTCCATAGGACAAGCACTCTGTCAAGTACTACGAGACTACAGAAACACCCCCCACAGTTAGTGCTAGGAAGGACCAGCAAAACACGGCTACCACAGTTAGAAGCAAAGAGGCTGCCATAACACAGAAGCATTGCTGTCAGAGACCAAGAGGCGAAAGAGAAAATGAAGACATACGCGGACGCCAGGAGACACACCACCACCGTGCACCTCAAGATGGGAGACCAGGTGTTTGTGCGCCAGAGGCAACGGAGAAAGTCTGCCAGTCCATTCTCCAAGAACCAACTGATAGTAACGGAGGTCAAGTGGCCAATGATCACGGCAGAGGCGGGCACATACCGGATAACAAGAAATAGATCTCACTTCAAAGGAGTGAAGACTATCAATGAAGATGGAGAGGACACTGCAGCAGAGATCACAGGAACACAGGAGAGAAACAGAACAACAGACAAGGAAGTTAGATGGATGGATAAGAGTGAAGGACAAGAAGAGGAATCACCAAAAGAAAAGGAAGAGACTTGTCCAAAAAGAGTGAGCAAAAGGACAAAAAGACTGATTGAAGAAATGTAGTGATGGGGACGACCACATATCTCACCATCTTTTTGTTTTCCATTTTCAATCTCTCTCTCTCTCTCTCTCTCTCTCTCTCTCTCTCTTTACTCTTCCCTTTTCCCCTATTTGGTTCGACGCAATACATAAAGAACAATTTCTCTGTCCTTACATTCTTTCGTGACAAAGGGGGAGATGTAGTGACCGAGGGTCAGTGGCACTAGGACCCTGCACTCGGACTCAGGGGAGGGGCCAGGTCCCGGACACCACTTCCGGTCAGGGAGTGGGGCGGGCACTTGACCTGCTGAGAGCAGAGGGCACAGATGTGCATGTGGGCACGAGGAGAAGAATAATAAAGAAAAGAAGAAACACTTACCAGTCTCAGCGTCGCATATTAAGCAGGGACACGACATTTGGGTGAAGGATCCTTCCTTTTTCTCCTCTCCCTCTTCCATGGATGGCTGCTAGGTGAAAATGGTGAAGGCGGTCTTGGGAAACTGCAGGCCTGGGAGAGGCAGAGCTGAGGGTGCGGCGGAGGGGGGGGAGGGGGTGCTGATGGAGTAAGGGATGGTGAGGGTTGTCATTTTCTTGGTGAGCTACTCCATTTCTTTATATGTGTCTCATCTAAAGAAAGGGGCGTGACAGCTATTAAAGGGAAAGTGCGAAGGGGGCGCTTTTACAAAAAAAAACATTTATTTCTGTGGTTGACAAACAAATGTTCTTTTATGTAAAAGTGCCTCACTTGCGCTTTCACTTTAATAGTACCCGCGCCCCTTTCGTTAGACGAGCTGCATCTAAAGAAAGGGGAACAGCTGGCATTAACAGTAAAGCGCGGAATGGGGCGCTTGTAGAAAAAAAATAGATCCCTAAACAAAAATGTAATAAAAACCTCCAACGTCCAGTGTAAGGAGACTGTAGTTGGCCCGGTGGTCTTCCCCTACAAACGGAAGGGATGTTTCGGGAGCACTGGCCAATAATGAGGCGGGAAACAAGCACAAAATAATTTTTACCCAATGGCAAGCAGCAGCTGTAATCACTCTCGGTAGAGTGATTACAGCAGGTCTTGCAGACAGCGCATGTGCTGATGCTCGACCTAAAAAAGGAGTTTGACGTGTGGAATATCCACATCTGTTAGTATGCCTAGGAGAACTTGCTTGAGCTTACCTGGGAAAGTTGCTTCAACACACTACCTATCTCGTTCTGTATTGCATGCCAGTAGAGCTGTATAGTAGGGCAACTCCAAAGTGTATGGAGGAAGGTCCCCTCATCCCCTACATCGTAGACAGGCCGGGCGCTATGCTCTCCCCACCCCATGTAGGCAAGCGTGGTCGTAGTAGACCTGGTGGAGAATCTTGACCTGTATAAGCCTCAATCCTGAATTCATAGCCCCCTCTCAGTCCATATCCTCAAATTCCCAACCTCGTTCACCGACTGTTCCCTCAACTTTTTCTTGGTGTCGGGCATATTATTATTAAGCATTTTGTATATGAATGAAACAGCCTTTTCCTCAATCTCCCCCATTAGTAGCCTACCCTCCAAGGGGGTGTAGTAGTCAGGCTGGTCGAGGACCTCCAGGCCCTCTGCCCTCCAATCATGATGTAGCTGTGCATACTTGAGATACGGGTAGTTCGTAGTTGATAATCCCGCTGAGGAGAGTGGAAAGGTATAAGGCCCTTGTCCTCGAGGAGATTGCTCACCGTAGATATCTTGATGAGGTTACCAAGATCCAAAGCCTATCAGTATCCAAATTTCCCTGAATCTTGCTCCCATCCACAATGAGGTCTCGCAGGTTACTCTGTTCACCAACCTGATACATCTAGTGGCCCTGTTCCACACCTCTATCACCCTCTAAGTTGTCAGTAATACATGTCCAGAGCCTTTTCCCCTCTAAAGGTAATGCAAGTAGGACATAGCCTGAAACTGAGTCCTCTCTAAGGCATACGTGGGATGATCCTGGATGCACGCTCTCAGCCATTGGATATCAACCAAGTGAACTGCTCAGTAGTAAGCGTGGGTGTCCGGGAGGACAATGCAGCCATTGTATTGATTGTGCTGCAAAGTCTTCAGTTCTTTCCTGGGGTGCCCATTGTTCCATAACAATTTTCTGACCTCTCCAGCAATTCTGATATAATGCTCATCTGGGATCTTGCAGTACGTATTGTGGGGGACATATAACATTTTTGGTAGGGTAAGCGTTTTAAATATGGCAGCTCTGCCCAGCAGCATCAACAGTAGCTCTCTCCAGCAATTCAGCATCGGTGGAAAACTGTGTCATAACCCTCCTCAAGTTCCGATCCAAGCATTGCTCCCAACTAGAGGTCATATACATCCCAGGATATGGGAACACCTCCCTATCCATCCTCAGCCTCCATGGCAAGTCTAGATCTTCACCCACAGGGCACAAAACTCATTTATTCCAATTTATTGTATGCCAAGAATGGGCGCCATAGCATTCAAAGACTTGGAAAACCATTGGAATCATCTTTGTCAGCAGGGTGAGGGATAAGAGAATATCATATGCATAAAGCAAAATCTTCTCCTCTTCTGCAGTCTCAGTAACTCAAAAACCCTTTATCTCTGGATGATTCCTAACCAGGCAGGCCAGGGGCTCCAGCGTAAGAGTGAATAGAAGGGGATACAGGGGGGGGCAGGGGACATCCCTGTCTGGTTCCCCTCCAAATATGGAACTCCGTGGAGATTACCAAATTGTCCCTAACCACTGCCACAGGGGATTAATATCATAGCGCTATCCAGGCTAGGAATTGGGGCAAAAACCAAATCTCACCAGGGTTTGGGACAGAAATGGCCAGTGAATGGCATCGAAGGCCTTCTCTGCATCTGGGAAAAGAAAGACATGGGGTTCCCGTTAGGGGTAAACTGCCGCCAACCAGTTATGGAGTCTACGCAGGTTATTTCCAGAAGACCTCTTCGGCATAAAGCCCGATTGGTCCCGAGGATCAAGGGGGATATAACTCCTAAAAGGCTAGTGGGCATAACTGTGGCTAAGATTTTGTTCTCGATATTTAAAAATGTGATCGGGCGATAAGGGCCATGGCTCATCTCAGGCTTCCATGGTGTGTGTATGACTACAATCGTAGCACGCTGCAGGTCTGTGGGCAGTGCTCCCGCTTCTCAGGCCACAAGAACATTTTAAGAAGAGGAGGTCCAAGGATCCCGTAGTTTGTCGTGAAGATTTCAACCGGGAGCTTGTTGGACCTGGGTTTTTTTTACCTGTATTTCCGGGAGTGTGATTTCTTCCTCCAAACCACACGATCCTCCACTGTGTCAAGATAGTCAGCAATTCGTCGGGCTCCGGCCAGGGGACTTGTCCTATAGAAGACCTCATAAAACCTGGCAAACACCTCCACTATATTCTTAATAATTATGTGAGATACACCATCACTATTGGCAATACACCGCACCCAGCGGGCCACCTCCTCCCACTTGCTAAGACAGGCCAGGAGTTTACCCGCTATGTTTCCCGTTTCACAGAGGCAGTGTTGTGTGGTAGGGATTTGTTTCCCCGCTTCTCTATGTGCCAGAACATGGCAGTCGGCGTGGAGGGCAGTGATTCTTCTAAGTATCAGGGGATCAAAAAAAGTTCCGGGAGTCTCTTCTAAGTGCACCAGTTGATGCTTAATTGCCTCAATCTCACTAGTATCCTTCCTTCTCCTATGTGCAAATAAGTTCTGCACCTGTCCCGATGTACCGTCTTATAGGTCTCCAATACTATGGCAGAACTATGGCAGAGTCCACAGACTTTTCATTTTCCACATAATAGAGCTTAGTATCCACTTACAATTCTCTTGATACTGCCTTTACCGTAGTTCCCAGGCATTCAACTTCCAAACCAGTCCAGGATGGCGGTGTCTCTTGCCCAGGGAAATCCAGAGCAGTGAATAATCTGACAGTCCCCTAGCAAGGTAATCAGCTTGTTCAATCCTACCAATTTCACCTCCCAGGGCAAAGATGTAGTCTAATCTAAAAAACACCATGGGAGTCCCGGAAAAATATGAATACACTCTATACCCTCTACCGTCTGGACATGCCGGTGCCAGAGATCTCAAAGACCCAATGTGTTCACAAAATGGGACAATGGTGTCTCCCTAGGCAAACCCCAGGTCGGAACCTAAGCGGTCCACCTCAGTGCACATTACATCATTAAAATCGCCCCCAAGAATATGGAGGGAAGAGTCAGTTTCTAGCAATGTGGCCTGACTTTGTCTCAAGTAGGGTGTTGCAAGGGGGGGCGATTAAATACAGCTAAGCCTAACATCAGTCCTCGCTCATAGGCTTAGCAATGCCTTCTGAACCTGGAAGGGCGGTTCCTTCTAATTAAGATTGGTACTCCCCCAGGAGAATGAGGTAAACCGGCTTGGGCCAATGCAGTGTAGGCCCCTCGACCTAAGAAATGGCACAGGGTCCCTAATATGTGGGTCTCCTGGGAAGACTACATCAGGCTTTCAATGTCTGATGAATGTTGCGACCAGGCCTCGCTTTACTTTATTGCCCAGCCCATTGACATTCCAGATCATTACAGAATGTCCAGAGGTCTCCGACATATTAACCTGTGCCATGACCACAGTGTGTTGTGTCTACTTGACCCTGGCTGTGTATGTTTACACTGCACCGCGTCTGCTTCGAAACCATACCCTAACAATCACACATGAACAACACCTCCTAGGACATCTCTCCACCCTCATCTCACCCCCTCACCTTCTGCGAGTATAAGCCCTCATGTCAAGAAAAAGATACAACAACTTCGCAAGCAGTGCCCGAGAGGTCTGTAGCCCACCTCACTCAGCACAATCCCAATAATTAACACTAAATCTAAAAATAAACAAAAAACACACACCGCACACTTCCACAGTCAAATGAGCATCCCAGAGAAGGGAACGCACAGTGAACAGCACTCACGCCAAACATGAGTACACCCAACATGCCTCATTCACACCACACACATCACTCACACTAAAACATGGGGAAGGGGGTGAGGGGAGAAGTCTCCTCTAACAGGCCACAACCACCCGAAACACAGAACGATTCCAGGGGGCTAAACACAAGTGCCTTTTAGGGCCCCCACAGACCCCATCAACATCAGGAGTTCACAGGATTGTCAGGTTAATTATGCACCAGTTCTGGATTAGATGCAGCTCTGTCCGAGCCCCTGCCCAGTACATCCTCTGTGTTCTGCCGAGCGGTCCATTCATCTCCACCTGTCAAGGAAGGCTAGCACCCCCGCCGGAGCGCCCCTCCCTATGAGTCTGACATCCATCTATCCCAGGTCGAGTTCTTCTCTTGCATACCGAAAAGACCAGAGTTTGGGCATGACCCCCAGCCCTCCACATCTAGCTGACTCATCCGGCGGACTCTATGAAGACCGGAGCGGGGGTCGTTCCTTGTTCCAGCTCCGGATCTCCTTTGGTTTGAGGAAGAATGTCTCCATGTTCGTGAAAAGTACTTTTAGATTGGCCGGGAAAAGCAACATGTATTGCAGCTGCATGGACCAAAGGTTGACTTTCACTACATCAGATACCGTCCACTGTTTCTGTACTTCATGAGAGTAGTCCGGGAATATAATGATGGTGGAGGAGTCATACTTGATTTCACACATTTGCCGTGCTTCCCTAAGGATCACGATCAGGAAAATTCAGGAAGTGTGCAATTATCGCTTGGGGGCACCAGGTAGCAGTCTAGCAGCAAGCGCTCAGTGTGCTTGTTCAATAACGAAACCATTGGAGAAGTTACCAACCGTGAAGGTAGTGCGGAGCTACTGCCCCAGGAACTCTACCCTATTAGACCCCTCAGCTCCCTCAAGAAATCCCACCAGTCTCAGGTTGTTGCGTTGTGCCCAGTTTTCTGCATCATCAACCCTCCACAGTAGATCTTTAGCGACTGCTTACACATCTGTCCTCCAGCTCAGACATCCTATACTCTGCAGCAGTTACGCGGTCAGCCACATTCCAGAGATCTTGCGTCAGAAGTGAGACTTCCAAGTGGACTTTCCTTATTTTGGATTTCAGGGGTGTTCTGGACATCTGTATCACCGCCAAGAGGGCAGCATTGTCCGGCAGGGGAGACACTGGATCCACTTCTGGAGGGGGTTTAACAGCTTTGGTGTACCTATCTATTTTACCCTGGTGGGCAGTTTTGGGTCTCTATCCTTCGCAATCCTTTAAAGAGTCTAGAGGGAGCAGACACTGTGTCTGCACCCTTGTGTTGTGTAGAATCGGCAGTCGTAAGGTGAAAAATGATAAAGGGAGGGCAAACTAATGTTTTCCATTGATTGCTGTCACTGTTACCGTAGGCCTGACAAATTCCGGAAACATAGGAGGTGTGAGAACACTTTGTCCAGTGCAGGACCGGTGGCAAGAGGAACCCTCAGGACAGTCCGCACACCAGAATCGAGGTAGGGTCCCCCGTCTCCCCACTGCAGACCCTCTGCAAATACCCACCAGGGCCCAGTCTTGCCGGGCACACCACAAGGAGAGAAGGAAAGTCCAGCTCCGCCGGGGAGGGCGAGACCACCCCAAGCAGTTAGAAAATTGCCTCTCTAAGGTCCGATCAACACACAGCGATAAGTAGGAAGGGGGCTCAGCACCCACAACCATTCATTCTCGTAGACTCTAGTGCTTCACTGCCTTAACTCGAGAGTACTCCGCCTATCCCCAATGGATAGGCATCTGTGCAGCACCCTTGACCACCGTCTGGGGCTGCCACTACTGTCAGGCACCAGGCGCGGCTCTGCGCGCATTGATTCCTCAGTACAGTATTCCCAAAGTCCGGTCTCTGCAGGGGAATAATCCAAGGTCTTGCTCATGGGACTTAGTCCATTCACTGTCCATCCCAGCTTCTACTTTCATGGGGCAAAGTGATCCCTGGGGCCCAGATCCTCACCGTCTACTCAATGGACCCCTTACAGCACCACACCTTACAAGGGGTGCCTGCTGCTTCTCCCTCCTGGCTAACAGCCAACTCACCATCACTCCCAGAGGCCCAGCACACAACTTCTTTGGTTAAGCAAACATCAGCCCTGCCCGCTAAACCAGGGCCACTAGACGCCCGCGGCACCCAAGGCAGGGATCCAAGGGCAGGATCGGCTGCTCAATGCCCAGCCGGCACACTGGAAGTCATCTGGCTATCACTGCTGCCAAGCGAAGCGCACTGCGCTTCCACCTGCATTCGGGGCAGGCCCACCTGGGCTCAGCTGTTGTCCAGCCCAGAAGCCCGACAACTACTCCAAAGCCGCTTGGACACCAAAGCATGTCTCAAACAGCAGTCGCAGCAGGGTGGCCAACGGGCACCAAAGGATACTCACGGGGGTCAAGTCTCCCACTGTCAGCCTTTCAGGCCGTCCCTCAGGGCAGCTGGGATGAGTTTCCCGCCCATCTCATCTATTAAAGAGGATGGGCCGCTGACATATTGCATGGTGGGGTCAGGCTCTCAGCAATGGCACCACTCGGCAGAAAGGTGCCACGAGGGGCCACTGCGGAGCCTTACATAGCAGTCCCTCACCTCACCGGGCAGGGGAGATTAGGAGCTGGGGGTCGGTAGGGCCCAGAGCCATAGGATTTACACAGAATTCAATATGGGCCAGCAGGAGCTCCGTGCTGGCATGTCTAACCAACTATCTTGTTGGCCATGCCCCCGCCAAGTACGTTTTTCAGGCAAGTAGAAGGGTACAAACACACATCACCACAGAGAGTTACTCTTTCAAGCAACTGTTGGCTCTGAGAAACAACATGCATTGTAGCCTGAAGACACGATCAAGGCACATTATTCATCATGTTCATCCAAGCACAGGTAGACAAATAAATAGATTATGAGTTTGAGTTCAATTATAATAGTGGTTTGTGTGGTGGTTGGGTGTTGTGTGTTGGCATGTGCTGCTGACTTGGGGTGGACCTTGTAATGCATCCACAAATAACTTTTCTGCGTGCTTAAAACTTTCCAAAATTCAACAGCTGCAGAGGTTTTGGTTACTTCTGACTGTAGATTACTTTGAAAATAATAGTTAGAGGATA
This sequence comes from Triturus cristatus, assembly GCF_964204655.1. Classification (NCBI taxonomy): domain Eukaryota; kingdom Metazoa; phylum Chordata; class Amphibia; order Caudata; family Salamandridae; genus Triturus; species Triturus cristatus. The sequence goes on from NC_140584.1 coordinate 982,527,793, forward strand.
AAACCTCCATAGTTTGAGCCCAATCGACATACTGCTAGGTCTCAATTTGTGCAAGTGATTGCAGGGAATGGGCACCGGAACTGATTTCTCAGTAACTGGACTTACTTTTCCATTACCAGACTTTGATTCAAAGCAAGAGGGAGAAAGGGAAAATAGAGGAAGATAAAGATAGGGAAACAGCAAGGAAGGGAGAGTTGTGTCATTAGATTTTTGACTCAAGGTGGAGTCAAGAATTTAAGATAGAATTTAAGGAGTTGCAATTTGAGCCAGCCTACCTGAGAGAAGAGCAGATTCACTGGAAATTCCTGTGTGGGGATGAATAAAGGATATTTGGCCCACCACGTATGTTGTAAAGCGTACTTCTTCACAATAGAAATGGCAGCTGGTTTCAGCCTCGAGGAAGAACCAACATGTGCATGGCAGAAAAGCACAGAGGAGCCATCTGACTGAGGATTGTTAATCTTAATGCAATCAGCGTACATGGTGTCGGAAGCAGTAATAATGTGTACCCTGCGTTGGAGGAGTGGAGTCTTCGGTAGCTGTGGATGCCGGTTTGTTGCTACTGGTGGAGAGTGGGCTGGATTTGGGCATAGCAAGCACTTGGTGTGAGTCCTTAGCTCAAGCTCTCAGCTGTTCACGAGCTTGTCTAGGCGGCAATAAAGTTCCCAGGAATTCAGCCGTAAGCATACAGTGAGGCAAACTACGAGGTCACGTTATGTGACCCGAGAAGGCACCCATTTTAATGGGATGTCTTCTGGTTCGTCGTGGTCGAGCGTTGGTTTTCACGCTGACGGGCTCAACTGTTGCCTGTTAGCGTGAGGGAAGAGTCCTGCCACCGTCGATAATCCAGTAGTTATTGCGCTGACAGGCACAGCTGTTTCCTCGCTATGTAGCCTGTTTCAGCAGCCACCTGCCGTACACTGACAGGCACAGCATCAAGTTCACACTTGCATGACAGGTATGTAAGGATAACCCTTAACTGCAAATTTGAGTCTGCCAGTATTTCTTTTCTCACTCGCTACATCATGTTCACGATCATAAACTCTCCATATATAAATATTTACAAATTGACATAACAAGATGTGTGCAGCGCAGAACCTCCACAACCATTTTCGGCAGTACCGTAAGACCCACCATTAAAATGGAAAGAGTAGAAAAAATACTTTCTAAATTAGAGAGTATGAAAATTTGTCAATGGAAAAGAAAAGAATTATTTCGCTTGGCCCCCAAGGTTTCAATGCATATAACAGTATTGATAAGTAGCTCAGGTTAACAGATGAGGGTGTCATTTTTTATATGCGTTATCTGATTTAGATTAAGCCAGGGCGGAGTAAAAAAAAATAATCCGCGGCACTAAGCCGAGCTCCACACGCGGCGGAGTGCTTTAGATAAATGCCATTTTTTGGTGATTTTCAGTGCCAGATGCTTGTCCGCACTGTGCAAGCATCGGGAACGGCACCATGCACAGCGCAAGCGGGCACTGCTTCGTTTCTGCTGCTCGAGTAGATTTTTACTCAAGCGGCAGCTTTCTCAAGTTGACGGACAGTTTCTCAACACAAGCGATCATGAGCATACGCGACTACTCGCAACGAGAAGTCTGACCGCCCACGTTGATAAATCTCGCCAGGAGGTTGATTTTCCACGCTCGCGCTCGCCAACTTGATGTTGACGATCGCGAATGAGGAAAAATCTTGCTGGGAGGTAATTTTCCTCACTCGCGCTCGCAAACTTGAGGTTGACGAACGCGAACGAGGAAAACACTCTGCTCCGCTATGCGCAGCGGAGTTTTTCAGAGCTCCGCCTAACGCAGAGTTCAGGAAACCCTGCAAACTCCACTAGCGGAGTCCACCGCCCAGGTTAATTTAAGATAGCTATTACTCACCAGTAGTATGTATTGCCCTAGAAAGATTTTTGGGGCATATTATCAAGACAGGCGATAAAATTATCGCCGCTTTAGCGGCAGAAAACTGCAGCTAAAACAGCGATATTGGGCTTGATAATATGCTCTATGGAATTCCAATTGAAGCCCATGTTAGATGTCCTTCACATCGCCTGTCTTGATAATATGCCCCCAAGTTTTCCCAAAGGAGGCTAATTAAGATGGATTTAGTTGAGGACTACGTGTCATCATTAACACAGTTGTCAATTAATTGTAAATTTGGGTCTTTATACGATGAGCTCATACGGGACCAAAAAATGATGCATATTAACAGTGAGCACATTCAAGAACAGTTATGGGCGCATGAGGACTCTACTCTAGGTGAGGTAATTTCAATGGTGAAGAAGGCAGAAGTGTCCAAAAGATATGTTAAAGTTGCCTTGGATAGTTCTACGTTTACGAGGCCCTCTGAAGTGGCTGCAAAAGTTAAGTCGGGCATAAAGATGGAGGTGCAAGGCAAGGGTAGTAAATAAGCTAGCAAAGCAAGTAACAGAAAATAAAAGGGAAGCCAGTATAAGTGTGAGATGTATAATCCCAATGGAAAATGTTTTAAGTATGGCAGTGTTGAGCACCTGGCATACAGCAGATCATGTCTTGCAGGTAATCCAAAGTGTTCCAATTGTGGGAGTAGGGGACCCATTGCAAAGGTCTGTAGGAGAACGTTTAAGGATGGTAAGGGGAGGGTTGTCGAGGATAACAGTAGTTCTGAATCTGAGCACACTTCTGAAGATGGAACAGAGAGGTATTGGAAGAAGTTGTGTTTTGTATATAGAGGATACTGATGGGACAGAAGTTGTAAGTAACCTCTCCAAGACTTGTAGGAATAGGAACAAGCTGGTCTGTGAGATCAAGGTGGGTGGTTGTCCTATTCTTATAGTGGCAGATTTAGGATCTCCCTACACCATAGTCGATAAAACTACGTGGAAAAAAATATTTGAAAAAGTGTTAGGTACACAACTTCTCAAAGCGGATATTAAACCTGAGAAGTTCCCGTATGGTAGGTTACCGTTTAGTGAGTTTTGAGTTAAAAAACAGGAAGGTGTTGGGAAAATTGTACGTAGCTGAGGAGGGTCCATCAGTCTTAGGATAGATAGATCAGAGTGCTTTAAACATCAGATTGGATCCCAATAGTCAGGAGCAGGTTCTAGCGATGGTGAGAAGGTGGGTAATAATTTGAGACAAGAGTTCTCAGAGGTTTTTTCAGGTAAGTTGGGTTCTTTTGAGGGGTTTACCCACAAGATTATTCTCAAGAAAAGTGCCAGACCTTAAATCACACAACATTAGAAATTTACCTTTGAGTGTTAGGGAGGAAGTGAGTGTAGAAGTGGAAAGGTTATTAGTCTTGGCTATATTGGAGGAAGTATATGTGTCTGATTGGATTGCCCCCATTGTGGTGGCAAAGAAACTCAAATGGGAAAATCCTTTTATGTGTGGACATGGGACACCTCAATGAGAACATTGTAGTTGAAAGGTTCCCTCCACCAAAGATAAACGAGATGTTGGCAGTGACCAAGGGGATTATGTGGTTTTCCATGGTTGACCTGGCGTACCATACCACCAGATCCCTTTGCCTCCAGATTGAAAAAGTCTGACTGCGTTCCTGGTGCCCTCAGGGTGTCACAGATTTCTAAGGATGCCGTTTGGCCTTGCTTCGGCAGCCGCGTTATTCCAGAAACTGATGTTTACATTGTTCAAGGGGAACAAAGGAATATTATTCTTTCAGGATGATATTCTTGTTATGGGGAGGATGAAGTTCAACAGGATATTCACATGAAGAAAGCACTCACGATGTTACAAAGAAATGGGTTTTCTGCAGAGTTTGATAAATGCAAGATCAAGGTGCAGTCACAAAGTTATCTGGGGCATGAGGTGAGAAAGGATGGAATAAAACCTAAAAAGGATCTTTTGGAAGCCATTCAGAAGGCTTTGGGACCAGTGATCAAAGAAGAATTGAGATAATTCCATGGTTTAATAGAGTTCCAGTTTATGAACTGTTGGTATGAGGCAACTTTTGAAAAACAGGGTAAAATTTAAATGGTCAGAAAAGGAACAAGAAGAGTTTGACTCGGTAAAGGAAGAGTTGTGCAAAGCAAACCCCTTGCATAGATTTGACACAAATTTAACTTGTGTCGTTACCACTGAAGAGAGCTCCAAAGGCATAGAAAAGGAGTATTATCCCAAAGGAATGAGGAGGGTGTGGAGACTGCTGCCACTTTTGCCTCTCATGCACTATCACCGGCTGAAGAAATATATTCAGTGGTGAAAAGGGTGGCTTTAGCAATAGTGTGGGGCTTAGAGCATTTCAGGAATTTCGTATGGGGTCTTTAGGTGTTGTTGAGATCTGATCATAAGCCTATGACAAAATTGTTGATGACAGAGGGCTTGGTAAATTCCATGCCTAGGATTGCCATGTTGTATATAAGGTTGATGGAGTACAACTATACAGTACAATTTGTAACTGGTGTCAGGAATAAGGTGGCAGATTGTCTCAGTAGACTACCTTTATTGTTGACTGAAGTGTGTGGTGATGGTGAGGAGCTGAAAGTGGCTTAGATTGTGGAGGAAGAAAAAATGTGTTAATCACTGAAGAATGGGAGGATGCGATAAACAAGGATGTCACGCTGCAAAAGGTGAAAAGTCATGTGATTGAAGGGTGGAAGTCCAGGAAACACTTGGAAGAGAATTGCTGTAAAGTCTGGAGGTAAGAAAAGAGCTATCAGTGTGGAAGGAAAATGTACTGAGAGGGGACAAAGTTGTACCTCCTCAAGTATTGAGGAATAAAACTATAGAATTGTGCCATGAAGGCCACTTGGGTATTGTTAAAAGTAAACAAATTGTGAAGGAGTGGCTGGAGAGGTGGAACACGTAGTTAGTAAATGTGTGCAGTGAGTGTGCAGATAAATCCAAGGTGACTTTAAGGCCGCCGTTACTTCCTGTGGAGTGTCCCAAGATGGCATGGGAAACGATTGGGTTAGATATCATGGGCCCTGTGGTGAATAAAAAGGAAATTGGTTGAAATGTTTTGGTGACTGTGGACTATTCTTCTAAATGGCCAGAGGTGGCTTTTATGGAGAGGGTCAATGCAGATGAAGTGTTTAAAAGAAAGGGTTAACCCAAAAGGGTGATTACAGATAATGGTCCACAATTCCAAGCAATGAAGGTGAAGTCATTTTTCCAATGTAATACAGTGGATCATAAGTGTACTTCAGTTTATCACCCTGAAGGTAATGGAGAAGTTGAGAAATTAACCGCATTATCAAATGTGCCCTTCAAATGGCACGCACTAGGAAGAAAAATTGGGAAATGATGATAAAGAAACTGGTGTGGGTGTATCACATCACCGCGGGGTTTACTGGGTATAGCCCTTTCACCATTATGCGGGGTAGAGTACCCTTTCCCAAGCATACCCAAGGATGGACGGAGAAAAATAAACAGGTACAGTGGTCACCAGAAGTGGTGAGACAGAAGATCAGGGAGGCACAAAATAAGTATTAAACTTATTGCGATAATAAATCAGGTATCAAGGAGGTGAATTTGCAAGTGGGTGATATGGTATGTATGAGACAACCTGGTAAAGATAGGAACGAGGAGAGCAAAGGTTTAGGACCATGGAAGGTGGAAGAAGAATTCACTAATGCAGCCCACTTGAGTGGTGGTAGCGTTTGGGGCACAAGGAGAATGGGAATGTACAACAAAGTGACAAGAGGTTTAGAAATAAGAAACTGAATGGCTGTAGGGAGAAGAAAGTGTGCAGGGTAACAAGAAGAAAGGTAGAGGGAAGCGTGAAAGGGAGTGTGAGGGAGAAGATGTGTGCAGGGGTGCAGAAAGTGAGCAAGAAGTTACAGGAAGATAGCTGGAGGAAGCTGGTGGAAAACACAAGGAGGCTTGAGCAAAAGGGGGCATATTGTAAAAAAGCCTGCATATTTGGATAAGTATGTTACATGAGTATCTTATGGAATGTAGATATTTATCATTGTTTTATTAAGTGGGTAGCATGGGTTGTCATTTTGTTTTTATTTTTATGTTCACTGTTTTAGCCATGTATTTGATCTTAGATGCGTAGGGCCCGATTCACAGAACTAACTTAAGACAAAATCCTATACTTACTACTTTTGGTATTCACAGAAGTTAGGATTTTGTCTTAAATTTGTCTTAAGACAGACTTAAGACAGACTTAAGACAGACTTAAGGATTTTGTCTTAAGTCTGTCTTAAGTCTGTCTTAAGTTTGTCTTAAGTTTTTTTTTTTCAAAAACCTTTATTCAGCAGAAAGAAAGTCAGTACACGGCATTCCGCCTACAACCTCTTCGGGTCGGCAGCAAACCATAATAGGCAAAGCATCAGTGAGGTACACAGCGGAACGTCCACAACCCTAAAGGGCCGGCCGCGCAGCAGTAGATATGGGTTTTGCATTTTAGTAGAACAAGGATACCGTTATCCAATAACAAATGAACACCAACTGAATACCCCACCCCAAACTAGCATCGCGGGAAGAGACAAGCAGGACAACAGTGAGAAAGAATCAAAAAAAAAAAAGAAAAAAAAAAAAAAATCAGGGGTGATCTAGGACTGACCTATTCAGCAGCACATCATCTGAAACGCAGCGACGCAGCCACATACACCACGACAAGAGGATTATTATCCCTGTACACAGGCTTCCGATCCCGCCGAGGCCACAGCCGGCTGAACAAGCGCCCCGGGCAGCCCACCACCCAGCCCGCCGCCAGCAGCGCCCCAATCCCAGGAGGCCCCGAGCAGAGCGGACAGTCTCGCCAATCCAGAATATCTAAAAGAGTCCCCGGCATCCCCATCCCGCACCCCAGCCCCAGAAGCCTCAGAGGTCGGCAACATCTCCCCCGCAGTCGCAGCCTCAGTCAGGGAGGCAGGGGTCGGCTCGTCAGGCAGCATGAGGTTCAGTAGCAGGTACGTCTTCAGGGGTCCCCATATGTCACAGGGTCGGGACCCAGTCGGCAGCAGGTCAGCGTAAATGGCAAGCTGATCCTGCCAAAGGATCATTGTTTCTAGCCAATCTTTGAATTTAGGTGCCCTCCCCCTTCCCCATCTACAGGCCACTCTCCACTTGGCCAGGAGGAAGCACAGCAAAGCAAATCTCCTATGCAGCACAGGGAGCTTTTCCGTATACCTCAGAATGCCCATCAGCGGGGTAGGCGGGAGCGAGGCAACCAACATTTTCCCCACCGCCTCAAAGACCTGTTCCCAGTATAACTGAAGCTCCAGGCCAGATGCAGCATGTCAGCACCATCTGTCCGGCACCTGTCACATCGTGCGTCCTCCTGCAATCCAAATCTACTCAGCGTAGCAGGGGTGTAATAGTACCTTTGCAGGAACGTGAAATGCGTGAGGCGAAGCCGGCCGCTAGCAGACACCTTCTCAATCTGGGTACAGCAGTAGTGCCACTCCCGGTCCGTGATTGCATGCCCTAGATCACTCTCCCAACCGGCCCAAGCAGAGCCATGCGGGCCGCCCAGCTCAACATAGACCGAGCGGTACAATATGGATACCAAGTGAGAGGCCGTACAGGCCCGCATCCCCTCCCTCAGTCGGGCATAGACGAACGTCTCCATTGCAGTCGGGGGGGCTCGGCACACAACTGCTGAAGGATGGCGAACCTCCCATCCTTGTATAGGTCTCCCCATGTGACTGCGCGCCGCATTCGCTGAAATCGTTTAAAGACACCCTCCTGCAGAAGGGACAGTTTAGGATGGAACGTCAGCGGCAAGCGGGGGGAGTAGAGCATCGGGGCCCGCATTTTGCGCGCAATCCAATTCCATGCTCGCACCGTGCACTCCACAGTCGTAGGTTCCCGGTTGCACCGCCCCGCAGGCAGCAGGAGCGCCCCCTCCAGTGGAACCGGGTCCACCAGCCAATGCTCCGTGGCCACGTGTGCCGTGTACTTGGGCCCGCTAAACCAGTAGTGCGCATAATGCAAGACCTCCCTGTGCATAGGGACTGGCCAGCATCTCCCAGCTGACCCGAGGCTGCTTGCCGCCCCAGACCAAGCGCAGGAGCTCGGTCCGCAGTGTGGAGAAAAAAACTCTGCCCCGGTGATAGGGAATATCCAGGAAGTAATACAGAAACTTAGGCAGTACCGTCATCTTAATCAACGAGATTCTGTCTATCATGGACAATGGCAAAGCCGTCCATCTCGAGACGGAGTCCCGCAATGCATCTATGGCCCGGCCATAATTCCCTCGAATCAGCTCCTCCCTATCCAAGACGACAGTCACCCCCAAGTATCGGAGGATGGAGTCGCACCACTCCAAGGGGAAATCAACCTCAAAGGGGACGACCGCCGGAGTGAAGGGCAGGATCTGGGACTTCGCCCAGTTTATGTGTATGCCGGAGAGGCCCGCAAAGCGCACAAATTCCCGTAGGAGCGGGTTAAGGTTATGCACCGGATCCTTCACATACAACGTTACGTCGTCCGCATAGAAGGAAATCAAGATGGGGCGTAGCAGGCATCTAAGGGCCTTCTCCTGATGATGTTGACGCACCCTGGCTGCCAGCGGCTCCATCGCCAAGGCGAACAGCAGCGGCGACAGTGGGCAGCCCTGTCTAGTGCCCCGCGACAGCGAGATCGTCCGAGACAGCTGGCCATTAATCTGTACGAGGGCCACTCGGGCAGTATAAAGTAATTTGATCAGGGCTGAGAAGCCAACCGGGAACCCCATACACCGAAGCACCACGTGCAGGTAGCCCCATTCCAGCGAGTCGAATGCCTTAGTGGCATCCAGGAAGACAGCCACCAGCGGCAACCGCGGGGCCACCTGTTGGACAATCGAGAAGAGGGTGCGCAGGTTGTGGGAGGTGGAGCGCCCGGGGATGAATCCCACCTGGTCCGGCAGGACCAATTTATCCATCAGGAGGTTCAGGAGATTAGCTATCATTTTAGTGAGAAGTTTACTGTCGACTTTGATGAGGGACAGTGGCCGATAGGAGTCGCACTTGTGGGCCGGCTTACCAGGCTTCAGAATCGACAGAATAAGGGCCTCTCGCATTGTGGGTGGCAGTGCCTTCGTCTCTTGCGCCTCAGCATACACTTCCAGAAGAACGGGGGCCAATTGATCCACGTACAGCTTGTAAAAGTCACTCGGCAGCCCATCCGGTCCCGGCGCCTTACCAGACGGCAGCTGGAGAACCGCCTCCCTAATTTCCTCATTCGTGAAGGGGACGCAGAGGAACTCTCTCTGTTTGTCCTCCAGATACCCCAACGTGATTCCCCCGAAAAACTGTGGGAAGTCCGCCTCGTTGATCCCCTTAGAGCGGTAGAGTTCCGCATAAAAGTCAGTAAAGGCCTGCAGTATCTGAGGACCGTCCTTCTGGCAAGTACCATCCCCATCTTCCACCTCCAAAATATAGTTGGCGTATCGTGGCTGTCTGATGTCCTGCACTAAGGCCTTCTCAGGTCTCCCGCCCTCACCATATCGGCGCGCCTTAGCGTATTTCCCTCTGAACCTCATCTCTCTGTCCGCCTCGTTGGTGTATTCAGTCAGTAGGTCCCTCAGCTTAGCTCTGCCCTCTCCATTGCCCCCCTCCCAGATATCCGTCTCGAGCCCCTTAATCGTCACCTCAAGTAGACTCAACCTCCGTCGTAGGTCGCGCAGCACGCCAAAACTTTTGGCCATGCATTCCCGGCGTATAGTGACTTTAAACGCCTCCCACAGAGTACTCATCTGCACAACCGATCCCCTATTGCGTTCGAAGAACTCTGTAATAGCCTCCCCCAGTTCGGTGTGGAATACCTCGTCCAGCAGCGCCTCGGGGGCCAGTCTCCAGCTCCTAATGCCTACCGTCGACGTCGGGACCTCCACCGTCAAACACACCGGGGCATGGTCAGACAGGGTACGAGCCGAGTGAGTTACACTGCGTACCCATGGGCACACTCCTCTGGACCCAAGCCAGTAGTCCAATCTAGACCAAGACTCATACATGGCTGAGTGAAATGTTCCCTCCCGTTTGCCGGTGTGTCTGTGCCTCCACAGGTCCACCAGTCCGCCGTCCTCCAACAAGCCCCGGAAGGCACCCTGACTTCTCGTGTAGTGGTGGGGCATGTGTGAGGATCGGTCCATAGCCGGGTCCACGACTGTGTTAAAGTCGCCTGCCCAGAGCAGATGAGAGGCTCCGACTGCAAGTATCTGTCCGCATACTACATTCAGGATGTCCGGATTGTCAATGTTGGGGCGTAGTAGCTGACGATGACAAGCGACTGCACTCCCAGGGCGCCCCACAGCATGCAAAACCTGCCCTCCCCGTCGCTCCGGGCCCCAGCAAACCTAAAGGGAGTGCCCCTCTTGACCAAAATGGCCGTGCCCGGCGCGTATGTGGAATAGAAAGAGAATATCCTATCTGAGGCCCATCTGCTACCAAAAGTGGGGGGTGTTCTGGGGTCAGTGTGAGTTTCCTGTAGTGCCACTATGCTTATGTCGTGGCGGTCCAGGTAAGAAAGTATGTGTCATTTTTTCCTGGGATCCCGCAACCCCCGCACATTCCACGACAGAAGCTTCAAACCATTTCTACGATCTCCCTCCATAGTCATGGAACAGTGCACCGGAGGTGCGCATCCCCCGACCTAGTGAACAGTGCGTCAGTCCCCAGTGTAGTGTAACGTGGTGCCATGTTAGTTGCCGCAGTGCAGTGCAGCAGCGTATCCGAAGTTGTCCCCCCGCTGTCACCAGTGTTTCCCTCTCCATCATCCCCGCGACACCCTCCCTCCCTCCTCCCTCCCACCCTTCCCACCCACATCAGCGCCCCAAATGCGCTGGCATTTCCAAATCTCCCCACCCTATCCCCCTCCCCAACCATGAGGCAAACAAAAGCAAACAGTAGAATATCAACAAAGAAAAGGCTAGTCCACTCTTGAGACCCAGTCCAGCCCTTGACGTTCGAATTTAGGGGATCTCCCGCAGTGGGGCGCCAGAGTGCCGACAGTCCCCTCGTGTCCCCCCTTGTGGCAGGACCTCCCACCTCCGCCCCTGAGCGGTCAGTGCGGTGGAGGGTAGAGTCGAGGGTGCAGCACCCAATGAGACAGACCCCTTCAAGCCCAGAGCAAGCAAACAATCAAGCCCCCCCAGGGCAGGCAGGAGCAGCGCAGCCATCGCTGCGCCCAGGGTACTCACATTGCGGCAGCACAAAATGTCTGACATAAAGCATTATAGAATGTACTCATCTGCCGCCGACAGCACAGGCAATGAACTCTCCGAGCACAGTGTCCACTCCTCAGCCATGGGCTGGTACGGACTACCTCCCCCAGCAGCCAGTCCGTGGGTCAAAGCCTGTCGCCGCAGGGTCTGGAGGCAGTCTCAGCCGTGTCCCGCCGCCGTCTTCTCGCCACCATAGACAGGACCCGCACCTCCAGCAGCCGGGTCCGCGCACTCCAGAGTTCTCAGCGTCCCCGGAGAGGTCCAATACCGCAGTCCATCCTCATGCAGGGGCCACGGCAGCAAATATCAGGCAGCGTCTCCTCTCACCCCTTCATAGCGTGTTGCTCCGAGTTGCGACGGCGGGCTCCCCCATCGCAGGCCACACAGCAAGCCGTCCTCCGCCGCACCGGCACTCGCGTAGTGCCTGCCGCCGTACCAGCCTTCCGCCTCCGAGACGCAGCTCCTCCCCTAGGCAGTACCGGGCCCGATAGCTCTGCCGCCCAGCACCACAGCTCCGTGAAACTCGCAGCGAGTCTTCCTCAGCCCCGGGGGTCAGTGTTGCCGCATTTTTTGTCTGCGGGCGAGGGGTCTTTGTGCGGATATTTGCTGGATATCAGGGTCGGGCGTCCAGGGCCTCACTACGGTGCGGCCATCTTGGTTCGGCGCCCTCTAGCGCCCCCCAAGTTTGTCTAAAGTTTGTCTTAAGTCTGTCTTAAGTCTGTCTCAGGACAAATTTTAGACAAAATCCTAACTTCTGTGAATACCAAAAGTAGTAAGTTTAGGATTTTGTCTTAAGGTAGTTCTGTGAATCGGCCCCATAGTATTGTTCTCACCATGGTATGCAAACCGTGGGAGTTTTGTTTTGTTTATATATAATAATATGCACATTGTATTAACCATGGGTTTGTATTCTTGTACCATGGGACGCAATTTGTATTTAGATTGTATTTATGATATTTTAGGAATTATTAAGGGATGGGAATGTGTTGTGTCTTTAGATTCTTGTCTCGAGCTGGAGTCAAGAATCTAAGTTAGAATGCTCACTTGGAAAGAGTGGCAGTTGGAGCCAGCCTACCTGAATGTAGGGCAGCTTTGCTGGAGATTCGTGTGTGGGGCTGAATAAAGGATATTTGACTTATCTTATATGTTGTGCAGCTTCCTTCTTCACAACTGGGAGAAATCAGGGATGAGAAACAATATCTAAACTCATAAAAAAGGGAGAAGGACTAATAAAAGGGCCAGGGACATTTACCCAACTTCGGTTGAAAATTTTCTGTTCCTGCCCTATCCACTGTGTGGAGATAGTCAACTAAGGAGACACAAAACAGAGGGAAAATCAAAAGATTTTTCAGTACTGCCCTCACCCACTATGCAGTAGCATGCTTCATCATAGGGCCGCTGCAAACGTCCAGGCGCAGACCAACGCACTGGACGGAGCGCTGTTATTTTAGGGTAAGGGAGAAAAAGAAAGGAAAGTTTGTGAAAGGGAAGGGTATTCCCTAAAGAAGGGATCTCTAGTGCAGAAAAACAGGAGAGTAAAACTGTCCAAGGAGATACCATTGCAATACCTTTATTCTTGGTTCCCTTTGACAGGGTTAAAATAGTGCGATCTGGGGATATGAAGGAGGGGTAACTGCCCCTAAATCCCAACTGTAAGTACCAACATTTTTCAGCGTTCTAATTTTGCTCTCATGGGCAAAGGCCTTCTTCAGGGTGAAGATCCCTTGTATAGTATGGTCCCGACCAAAATTGGATATTTTTCTATAAAAGCAATTTTTGTAAAAAGTAAAATGCACCTTCTGCTTTATCTGTAACACATTTGTTTTCTGCAAAGGAAACAATACACAAAAGTCATGTTCACTCCATTCTAAAAAACACCATCATATGTTTTCAGTTTTCCCATCTTAAATACACCTCTGTGTTCTACCCCTTATCTAACCCATAAATATATAAGAGTAGTCATGCCATTACATGTGCTAGGGCACCTGTGAGGTTTAGACACTATAATCCCAAGCCCCTTTAAAAATTTCCGGCCAGGTGTTCCCGTTTTTTTTTACTCCTTGGATGCATCGGAAGCACGGGAGATGTCCGACGCATCAGTGCTCATGTGCGTTGGATGGCTCCCGCACGTTCAACGCCATGGCACAGGGAATCACTCTGGTGCGAGCACCAGAGGTATACTCTTTACACCCCAAGAGCCTCGGGAGCTGGGGAAGAAATTCTCCAGCTCCCTAGGTCCCCCCCTGGTTTCCTTGACATGACGATCAGCGCGCAAGTCGCACTGACGTCATTTCAGTGAAACCGAAACTGAAATGAGCCAAGAGGCTCATTTCACTTTCGCTTTCTACTTGCTCAGGAGCCTATCTCAGCACCCTGAGGACGTGGAAAGTCAGGAGCGGTGTCGTTGGAAAGGAGAGAATTTCCAATCATACCACTCCCTAGTGGATTCCTGGTTTGGTATTGCCCCAGGACGGCGAACCCCAAGCAGGGATCCACCCACTAGGCACCAGGGGATAGGTAATTTTGATGTTGGCTCAATAGGGTTTGGGCCCTTGCCTGTCGGGGGTACTTGACCCACTCACGCGAGTGAGATACCATTTTTATCAGGAGACCTTGGAAAATGCTGGGTGGTAGGAAATTTGTGGATCCATGCAGATTCCAGAACTTTCCCACACAGAAATTTGAGAAAAAAAGTTATTTTTTTCAGCTAAATATGAGGTTTGCAGGGGATTCTGGGTAGGGGACTGTTGGGGGACCCACGCAAGCCATACAATGCTGGACTCCCCTGGGTGTCTAGTTTTTAGAAATGTGTGGGATTAGTAGGTTTCCCAAGATGGCCGCTGACCCTGGGGCCAGAAACTAATTGGGACCCCTTTGTAAAACCAGGTTGTTTTGTGACAGGTAATTTTGATGTCGCCTCAATAGGTTTTAGGCCCTTGCCTGTCGTGGGTACTTGACCCACCCACACAAGTGATGTACCATTTTTCTCGAAAGACTTTGGGGAATGCAGGGTGGGTGGAATTTTGTGGCTCCACACAGATTCCAGAACTTTCCACCACAGAAATGTGAGGAAAATGTGTTTTCTTTTTACAAATTTTGTGGTTTGCAAAGGATTCTGGGTAACAGAACCAGGTGAGAGCCAGACAAGTCACCCCATCCTGGATTCCCCTGGGTGTCTAGTTTAAAAAAATGTATAGGTTAGCTAGGTTTCACTAGGTTCCAGCAAAGCTAGGGTTCAAAATCCACAGCTCAGCACTTTGCAAAAAAAGGGTCCTTTTTCACTGTGAAAATGTGGTGTGTCCACGTTGCGTTTTGGGCCGTTTCCTTTCGCAGGCACTAGGCCAACCCACATAAGTGAGGTGCCATTTTTTCTCAGAAGACTTTGGTGAATGCGGGGTGAGTGGAATTTTGTGGATCCACGCAGATTCCAGAACTTTCCACCACAGAAATGTGAGGAAAATCTGGGATTTTTTGTTACAAATTTTGAGGTTTGCAAGGGATTCTGAGTAACAGAACCTCGTGAGAGCCAGACAAATCACCTCATCCTGGATTCCCCTGGGTGTCTAGTTTTCAAATATTTATTGGATTGCTAGGTTTCCCTAGGTTCCAGCAGAGCTAGGGTTCAAAATCCACAGCTAGGCACTTTGCAAAAAAAAAGGTCAGTTTTCACTGTGAAAATGTGGTGTGTCCACGTTGCGTTTTGGGCCGTTTCCTGTTGCGGGCACTAGACCCACCCATAGAAATGAGGTACCATTTTTCTCAGAAGACTTTGGGAAATGCGGGGTGGGTAGAATTTTGTGGATCCAGGCAGATTCCAGAACTTTCCACCACAGACATATGAGGAAAATGTTTTTGTTTTACAAAGTTTGAGGTTTGCAAGGGATTCTGGGTAACGGAACCTGGTGAGAGCCAGACAAGCCACCCTATCCCGGATTTCCCTGGGTGTCTAGTTTTCAAAAATGTATAGGTTTGCTAGGTTTCCCTAGGTGCCGGCAGAGCTAGGGTTCAATATCTACAGCTAGGCACTTTGCAAAAAAGGGTCCATTTTCACTGTGTAAATGTGGTGTGTCCACGTTGAATTTTGGGCCGTTACCTGTCGCAGGCACTAGGCCTACCCACAGAAATGAGGTACCATTTTTCTCGGAAGACTTTGGGAAATATGGGGTGGGTGGAATTTTGTGGATCCACGCAGATTCCAGAACTTTCACCACAGAAATGGGAGGCAAATGTGTTTTTTGGGCAAATTTGTAGGTTTGCAATGGATTATGGGTAACAGAACCTGGTGAGAGCCAGTCAAGACACCCTATCCTGGATTCCCCTGGGTGTCTAGTTTTTAAAAATGTACAGATTTGCTAGGTTTCCCTAGGTGCCGTCACAGCTAGGGTTAAAAATCTACAGCTAGGCACTGTGCAAAAAAAGGGTCCGTTTTCACTCTGAAAATGTGGTGTGTCCACGTTGCGTTTTGGGCCGTTTCCTGTCACGGGCACTAGGCCTACCCACAGAAGTGAGGTACCATTTGTTTTCAAAGACTTTGGGGAACGCGGGGTGGGGGGAATTTTGTGGATTCACGCAGACTCCAGATCTTTCCATCACAGAAATGTGAGGAAAATGTGTTTTTTTGGAAAAAGTTTTAGGTTTGCAAGGGATTCTGGGTAATAGAACCTGGTGAGAGCCAGTCAAGTCACCCCATCCTGGATTCCCCTGGGTATCTAGTTTTTAAAAATGTATAGATTTGCTAGGTTTCCCTAGGTGCTGTCAGAGCTAGGGTTCAAAATCTACAGCTAGGCACTGTGCAAAAAAAGGGTCAGTTTTCAGTGGAAAAATAAAGTGTGTCCACGTTGCGTTTTGTGCTGTTTCCTGTCGCCGGCACTTGGCCTACCAACACAAGTGAGGTACCATTTTTATCAGTAGACTTAGAGTAACACAGAATTGTACAGCAACTGTTATTACCTATTGACTTTCGATGCATTCCTGCCTTCCAAATGAAAGACAATGAGTAAAAAGAAGTCATTTTGAAAAATGACCTATAATTCTCATGCTAGTATAGGTATTCACAATTTCGGAAATGTGCAAATATCTACTGTTTCTAAACTCTATATTTTGTTCCAATTTCAGAAATACATAGGTGTCTTTCATACCGAGTTTTCCATGTATATATTTTCCTAAATTAATTGCAATATTCCTGGTACATAATAAAAAACCATTGCAAGACACTGCTCAGTTATTGGCTCTGGGTTCGTTGGGTTCTTGGTGAACCTACAAGTCCTATATATCCCCACAACCAGAAAGGTCCAGCGGATGTAACGGTATATTTCTTTCAAACAGCTGTAATAATTGGAAGAGGTTACAGGTGAAAATGTTGACACAAATGGCTGTTTTTTTCAACTAATTTTCAATTTTTCCTATAATCAACTGTTAGTTTCTATAAAGAAACCTTGAAGGATCTACACAAATGACCCCTTGCTGAATTCAGAATTTTGTCTACTATTTTTCTAAAAGGTATAGCTTCCCAGGATCCATTATTGCTTTGATACCCATTTCTACAATTAAGTGGAAGATGGTTGAAAGCACAAAAAATAGCGAAAATAGGCTATGTCCCAGAAAAATGCCAAAACTGTGTAAAAAATGTTGGTTTTCTGACAAAAGTCTGCTTGTCTCTGAAGTTTGAGAAAATTGTGATTTCAGCACCACAACCCCTTTGTTGATACCATTTGCAGGGGAAAACCCGGACGCTTTTATCCGTAGCACCTTTTTCCCCCAAAAAAACAAAGTTAGCCATATTTTGCCTAATTACTGGGTCCCCTCCAGGGGAATACACAAACCCTGGGTTCCTTTTGAATCCCCGTGATGTTGGAAGAAAAGGACACAAATTTGGCATGGATACCTTATGTGGTCAAAACGTTACAGGGGCCTAAGCGCGAACTACCCCAAATAGCCAAAAAAAGACTTTAGCACAGTGGGGGAAAAGGCCTAGCAGCGAATGGGTTAAAAACAAAACTTAGAGCGTATGATGCCAATGTTCTTACCAGAGTTTCACAAGTAATTTTCTAGACCCGGAACCGTCGTGGGAATGCCGCCTTACTGTCACACTCTATGTAGGGAAGCACAAATTCAACTTTTATATTAAATCCAAGTGTAATTTAGCAGTAATTCCCAATTTGGATCTTATTTTTTCAATAGAGTGACCCCATTCGTCTTCATCTTGAATAACACGTGAAATTGTTTTCTAGTCATCCTAATAGTTCTATTTAGGCATGCTCGACTTACAATAAATTTTGAAATTCAAAGGCCTTGCCACGACCCCTCCGTCATTTAAAGCCTGGAGGTGGTATAATGTCATTTGTACCAAAGGGAGACTTCCTTTTCCTATCCTCTCCCCTGTTTGGCCCCCACCACTGAAAGATGTAACGCGGCACCCCCATTGTTCCCAGCTTACTTCATCCAAGAACGGCGTTCGTCTATTATCCTCATCTTGGGTCCTCCGACGATGCCTCATTCCTGCTGGGAGATCCTTTTAGCCAGTTTACCCTTGGTCTCCTGACCGCATCCTGTTTCGGGTAATACACCGGTGAACAACTAGACCCCCTAGTGTTGCAGAAGCTTCAGTCAATTGCGGCGGCCATATTGGAATTCCAGCAATATTTGTACTTCATGGACTCACACACATCTAATCCCGGGTGTTTTAAGTTATGGCAGCCATATTGGTCCCCCTACATTACCTATTTCCTAAAGGTGTGATCATTCTATACTCGGAAGATATTTTTCAAAACAAAAGTCTGTTTGGAGATTAACAAGACATTCAGTTTTACTACTACCAACCCTTCCCCTTGATTATGGCAAGGGAATTTTAGATTGTATTTAATCTCACATTTATCCTTAATGATCCCTTCTCCTCTGTGATCACGGGGAGCTAGTTTCAATTGGTTATACACTACGGATTATTGTTATTTACCCCTATATTCTCATTTCCTCCTGTCATGTATGTTTTTTCTACCTTATGATTAATATCAAGGATTTAGAATCATTCAGACCTCTCTTACTCTTGACTTAAGGGTTCATTATAACATATAATTGGTACCAACGGATAGAACCATTTAGACCTTGACTGCTGCTATTTAGTCTATTCACCTATCTCTGTTCTCTTAGCAAAAGAAAGTTTTAAGTGTCAGTGATTGTTGATGGAATGTATGGTCTATCAATCACCGTCCATTCAAGATTATTGTCTGTGTGACCCATTTCTTTATAGTGGGTCATGAGTATAGTGTTGGACCTACCGCACCGTATGTTGCTCATATGTTCCAGTATGCGAACCTTCACACAGCGGGTAGTCATGCCCATATATTGTAGGCCACAGGGGCATCTCAACAGATATATAACATTTTCTGAATTACATGCGGTGTGATTCCTCAGTTCTTATTGCTCCCGTAGACCAATAGCTACACTTTCCCCATTCATCGTAAGTGGACATGCTCCACAGTAGCCGCATGCATAATGATCAGTAACAGGGGGTACCTTCCAAGGGTTCTCCCTCCATATGTCTACTGGTCTTGGGGTCCTAGGTCTTGTATGGACCACCATATCTTTAATGCTTGCACTTATTAGGATGACTAGAAAACAATTTCACGTGTTATTCAAGATGAAGACAAATGGGGTCACTCTATTGAAAAAATAAGATCCGAATTGGGAATTACTGCTAAATTACATTTGGATCTAATATAGAAGTTGAACTTGTGCTTCCTTACATAGAGTGTGACAATAAGGCGGCGTTCCCAAGACGGTCCCGGGTTTAGAGAATTACTTGTGGAACTCGGGTAAGAACTTTGGCATCATACGCTCTAAGTTTGTTTTTTTTAAACAGAAACACATGGCCGGAAATTTTTGAAGGGGCTCGGGATTGTAGTGTCCGTAAACCTCACAGGTGTCCTAGCACATGTAATGGCATGACTACTCTTATGTTTTTATGGGTTAGATATGGGGTACAACACAGAGGCGCATATAATGGTGTTTTTTGGAATGAAACAAACATGACTTTTGTGTTTTGTCTCCTTTGCAGAAAAGGGATGTGTTACAGTTGAAGCAGAAGGGGCATTTTACCTTTTACTAAAATTGCTTTAATAGAAAAAGATCAAATTTTGGTCAGGACCATACTATACAAGGGATCTTCACCCTGAAGAAGGCCTTTGACCCATGAGGTCAAAATTAGAAGGCTGAAACATGTTGGTACTTGCAGTGAGGATTTAGGGGCAGTTACCCTTCCTTCATATCCCCAGATCGCACTATTTTTACCCCTGTGAAGGGGAACCAAGAATAAAGGTATTGCAATGGTATCTCCTTAGACAGTTTAACTTTCCTGTTTTTCTGCACTAGAGATCCCTTCTTTAGGGAATACTCTTACCTTTCACAAACTTTCCTTTCTTTTTCTCCCTCACCCTAAAATAACAACACTCCGCCCAGTGAGTTGGTCTGCGCCTGGACGTTTGCAGCGGCTCTATGATGAAGCATGGCACTGAATAGTGGGTTAGGGCAGTACTAAAAAATCTTTTGATTTTCCCTCTGTTTTGTTTCTCCTTAGTTGACTATCTCCACACAGTGGATAGGGCAGGAACAGAAAATTTTCAACCAAAGTTGGGTTAACGTCCCTGGCCCTTTTATTAGTCCTTGTCTCTTTTTTGTGAGTTTAGATATTTGAAGGGGTTAGGGAAGTCTCATTCCCTAGTCTCTTTTTTGTGGTTTTTTAAAATGACAGGAAGTGTAAGCTAGTCGAAGAAGAATGGCATAAGGTAATATCAAGATTAGGTAGTTTTAGCTTTTGCCAGCCTCAGCATTTAGCAGTGCTGATAGCGGTTTTCTACGCAAAATCTATTCCCTTGCCTCAACATATGCCCCTTAAAATAAGACATTTTTAAAGCTTCTAAAAAAAAATCAAAAAATATGGTTTTCCTCGATTTTGAAACTTGCTGCACAGATATTTTATTTTTCTTCTTTACAATAGATTTTTTGGTCATGATGTAGCACTACATCGAAACACAGACAACACTGTGCCTAATCCGCCAGCCACTTGACCCTTTCCACGGACAAAAAATAAGGTATTTCCCAAATTGTTAAATTAACAGCACAACATTTTGGTTGTTTTTACCTCTTTCTGAGCATTTTTGCCTTTCTTCTTTTTTTTTCTTTTTGAGATAATGTGTTGGTACATTAATTCACAAACAAAGGTGGCCTGGGCATAAACATAAAGAAGAAAGATTGTAAATTAAAGGTAATACACCATTTATTCATGCAGCTTACATATTTGTTTTGTATCAGAAAAGATATCACACCAATAGGAAAAGTAACACATGATTATGATACAGTAATAAACAGAATCCAGGTGTTTTTTAAAACTTTATCATGCAAACCCCAACCAGGGATATACATTTGTGTAAAATTGTGGTTTCCAAAGCAGTTTGATAGAGCTCAGTTCATAGTTCTGGACTGTGATATGATGGGCTGCAACACAGGACACTAGGTCACAAGAGTCAGGTCCTGGCTGGAGAAAACTTTCACAGTTCCTTTTATACCTGATCTACAATACATACAATATAAAAAATTTGTATCCTTCAGCTTGCACATATTTTACAATTTTAGATCCTACACCCAACCATTTGTACACTAAATCTAAATATAACACTTGACATATTTTTTCTTTTAAGGAATCCACTTTAAGTTAATTTTTTCAACCCACGATAGTCTATATACTTTTGAATTTCCATGAATTTACATACCACTCTGTTTCATGGATGGAGCTCTAATACTGCGAGGTGGCTCCTTTGCTAATGCCATCTTAAAGATTTTTGGGACCCTGGGCCTGAAATGTTTTAGGGGCCCCTCTATAGAACAACTGTGAATTTATCACTCAAGTTCAACTAATTCAAGCCCGCATAATGCCAAAGAATATTGAATTACATGTTCAACTTTGAGCAAAGAGGGCATACAAAAACAGATGAAACATCAAACTCTGGAGCTTTCACCTTCCAAAAATGAAAAAAGAAAGTATGAACATGCATTCATAAATCTATTACATTTTGCACGTGGATCTAGACTTCTTTCTCGTGCAACAATTATTTTATGTGGAATTTAGTGTCTGCCAAGGCTGTACCTCCCATTGTAGAAAATAAATGATGGAGGTGACTTGGTTGTTGTTTAATGGCTTGGCTAATAGTATTAAAATAAAGCTTTAAATGGTGGATATTTGCAATCACAAACATATTGCCCTACGCCTCTGCGTTCGAGCAACAACAGTAAATGCTAAGTCAAGGTTCCCACAATTTTTTTTAATTCCGTAGGAAATATGATACACATCTTAACACAGACAGAAGCCAAGTGGATATGTAGGCTAATATCTGTCTCTCTGGGATTAAACACAAATCACGAGGTTCATCACTTCCTATAAATTGGACAGCCTTTCCGCATTAGTGAGTATGAGAATCCCCCCTTTTTCTGACGAATATCTGTGGGGCTGACTCTTCTTTTCTAACTGCATAAGAATGAATAATACACACAGAATAACCAAGAGTGTATAACTGAATGGGCTGGGAACAACGGTTTGGATCTTGGACTGACACATTTCTCACATTCTTAGGTATAAGTTCATCTGCCTTCAGTCTTTATTGTTATTTATTAAAAAGATATAAATGTTGATCTCTATCATGATGAAATATATAAATAAGGTTGCTTTGATTAAATGTCTCATATTGTTGACATGTGATACTGATCACCTCTAATGTTTCATTATGGTATGTAATCCAATTGGAAGTGAACAGGTCGATGCATCCATTAACAACATGGTGAGATTACGTTAAGTTAGTAATGGCAAGTTCAGTATAATTGGGTCATGGGTCGCTTGGTCACACAAACTTCTTTGTTGGTGGCATAAATAATAGTATTAATACTGCATATCCTTTCAATTTGGATTGAGTCAGTCGATATGTCCACAGAAGAACGAAGAGTGTTAGACACTGATCTCTAATAAACCCTTTAAATTCATTTGTAGTATTTCTGATATTTATAGTATGTGAGGGACACAACCCATTTTTTGAACATCATTCAAGAAAGTGATATTAAATGGGACACAGACACTCTTTTTTGCACCATCGATGTAACATCATTATATACCTCCATTCCACATGATCTCGGCATGGAAGCCATTGCATTTTTTCTGTTACAATCATTTACACCTGACGATCATAAAGTATTCTTACTTGAATTACTTCATTTTACACTTTACCATAGCTATTTTTTTCACAACAACAGGTTTTACCTGCAACTGAACGGCACATCTATGGGCAATTGTGCAGCTCCCAGCTACGCACAATTGTTCATGCATAAATTTGAGCTTGATCATATCATCAACAACGATCAATGGAAATCACACACTTTATTATTTTTACGTTACATCGATGACATTTCTTTAATTTGGAAAGGTTGTGAACAACCATTAATTGAAGCGATTGATGTTCTGAATGGGATAAATGAACGTCTGAAGTTCACTTTCAATATTCACAAAGACACCATCAACTACTTGGATGTATTATTGTACATCAAGGACGATCGGATTGAAACCACTCTATATAGAAAGAACACAGACTTGTTACATTTTTCTAGTTTCCATCAGCCATCTCTGAAACAACATCTACCGTACTCTCAATTCTTAAGAGTCAAAAGGATTATCTCTGAACCTTCTCAATTGGCACAACAAAACCTAGCCATGGAGAAACGTTTTATTGATCGAGGATATCCTAAAGAAACCTTGCTTACCTCTTTTGAAAGAGTCAAACTCAAATCCAGATCACAACTATTGAAAATCAGCGACAGCAAGAAGTCGACATCTAGATCAGTTATGGTAACCAAATTCTCCACTGAGAGCTTTAACATTAAGAAAGTAATTTTGAGACACTGGCCAATGCTACAGATCGAACCTGATTTCAAAGACATTTTTGTGGAAAGACCTCTTTTCGCATACGAAAGAAGTAAGAATTTGATGGAACTTTTGCGTTTTCACCCGTCCCGAGATCCAGTTTCACCCCACAAAGGTACCATACCCTGTCATAATTGCGGACATTGCAACAGTATTATCAAGGGTAATGTGACCCAACATCCCAAACAAGGGACGAAAATCAATTTACATGTCACAGCGACTTGTGATTCCAAAAATCTGATATACATGCTCAAATGCCCGTGTGGCCTTGTTTACATAGGTAAAACTGAGAGGAAAATCAAAGTTCGCTTGACCGAACACAAAAGTAACATTCGCAACAAGAACACAAAATCGACTGTAGCAATGCACTTTCTTGCTAAAAATCACAACATCAGCCAATTGAGATTTTTGGTATGTGAAACTGTACCCATCAAAGAAGGCAGAGACAACCGGAAATTCCTTCTCCAGAGAGAAACTGCATGGATTTATAAAATGAATGCTTTGGCACCACACGGACTCAATGACCGTGTTGAACTTAGCTGTTTTTTGTAATCATTGTTCTGTGTGTCCTGTCCCCTTGAATCTTCATTTCAGGCTTATTCGACTCATTCTATCTTTTTTACCTCACGCTATTCACATCATTTTCTATCTTTCACTTTGTTATGTTATGTTATGTTATTAATTTTTTTGTATAGCGCAACGGTTACTCAAAAAGAGAATCCCGGCGCTTTAGGTAAGGTGAACAAATTACAAGATAACACAACACAGAGAAAACAATTCAAAAATCCACAAAAGAAACGAGGCAACACGCAAACCTATTGAGAAAACAGCCAGGTTTTGAGGCCTTTCCTAAAACCAAGAAGAGTAGTCGCCCCCCGCAAAGCAAGCGGTAAGGCATTCCACATCTGTGGGGCCAGCAAACTAAAGGAGCGGCCCCCTAGGCGAGCCCTCTTCACACGCGGAACAACCGCAAGTCGTAAAGATTCCGACCTCAACGCACGAGTGGGATGGTAAAAAAAGAGTATTTTTTGCAGGTGTTTAGCTCCCACCTCATGGAGAGCCTTATAGGCCAAGGTCAGAGCCTTAAAGGCAATCCGTTTGCGGATGGGTAGCCAGTGTAGCGTCACCAACAGCCCAGCGGCGCTGATGCGTCTACTTAGGCCAAAAATGGCCCTGACCGCCGCATTCTGTGCCACTTGAAGCCTCTACAACAGATACTCTGGCAGGCCCAGGTACAGGCTGTTGGCATAATCCAACCTGGAGCCTATCAGGGCCTGCACCGTCAACCTCCTGTGCTCCTCGGACAGGAGGGGCAGAAACTTCCGCAGCATTTTTAGCAGACCGAAACAAGTGCCGGTTACCCCAAGAATCTGGGCTTTCATCGTCAGCCCCTTGTCCATCTTAACCCCCAGGTTTTTAGCCATGGGAGAAGAACCGGACGGAGGGAACATGTCGATGGGCCACCAGGCCTGCCAGCTGGGCTCCGCGTCACAACCAAAAAAGAGAACCTCTGATTTGTCCGAATTGCACTTGAGGCTGTGCAGTTGGAACCATGCAAATACAGCCCCAAGGCAATTCTGGATACTCTCTCCGTCAAAGTCAACACCCCTCTCACATGAGAAGAGGAGCTGAGTGTCGTCGGCATACGACACGATCCGGGCACCAAAAGACTCCGCCACCGCCGCCAAAGGGGACATATAGATATTAAAGAGGGTCGGGCTCAGTATAGAGCCCTGAGGGACCCCGACTCCCAACGGCGGCATTACAGCGGAATCAGATGATGTCCAGATCGTTTGCCGGCGGCCGGCCAAGAAGGAAGAAAACCATTTGAGCACCGTCCCCCGCAGGCCAATCTCAAAGAGTCTTGCGAGCAGGCCCTCATGGGGGACGGTGTCAAAGGCCGCCGACAGGTCCAACAACACCAGCATGACTTTGCCCCCGGAATCCAGCACCCCTTTGATGGTTTCCGAAACCTCAAGGAGCGCGGTCTCGGTACTGCGGTTTGAGCGGAAGCCTGACTGGGAATCGTGCAAGATCTCATGAGACTCCAAAAAATTGGAGAGCACCGACTGAACGTGCTTTTCCAAGATTTTTACGAAAGCCGGCAGCAGCGAGATAGGCCTGTAATTGGCTGGGACTTTCGGGTCAAGTCCCGGCTTTTTAAGCAACGGGATAACCATTGCCTGCTTCCATGATGGCGGCACCTCTCCTGAACTCAACGAAAGGTTGAGAAGAGGGTGGGCCAGCGGATTAACCACTTCCGCCAGTTTACCCAGAAGCTTAGCTGGGCAGGGGTCAAGCGGAGACCCAGATTTTAAATTGCCCATGAGCGCAAGGGAGGCGGAAGCTGGCAAAGATGGAAACTCAGCCAATATGGCGCCCTGCATGACTGGAGGGGACATACCCGCCTCCTGCACCGGCAGCGTGACCGATCCACGCGGAGGAAAGGAGTCCTGGATAAGCTGGATCTTGCCTGTAAAAAAGCTCGCCAGATCTGCTGCCCAGGATTCTACAGGGCCCTCTTCCGAGGCGATAGTCCGAGATGAAATGAATTCTCGGACGATGGTAAAAATCTCCTTACTGGAGTTCGAAGCTGCTTCAATTCTCCCCGCAAAATAGGCTTTCTTTTCGAGGCGGATATCGCGGTGGTAAGCTTTGACCACAGCCTTATAGGCAGACCTGTCCTTGCTGTCATAATGTGCCCGCCAGGCCCTTTCGGCTACCTTGCACTGCTGCCGCGTAGCCCGCAGAGCCGTGGTAAACCAAGGGGCCGAGACCCGCTTAGATGTCGAGCGGGGGGGCAGAACAGGGGCCAGGTCATCCAGCCTCTCCATCAGCCACTTTTGCAGGGCCTCCAAGTCGCTTTCTAACTCGCCAGAAAGAGGGCAAGGGTGAGTCGCGGCAGCCTGGGCCAGCATCTATGGGGTCACCCTGCTAAATGCTCTACAGGCTCGTCCCCTCTGCTGAGAGACAAGGTTCGACGCCCTAAGCTTGCCATTGATAGCAAATTTGGCAAGCCAATGATCCGACCACAGGACCGGGAGGATCTCTTTCACAACCAGCGGGGAAGTCGAGAAGACCTGGTCTAGGGTATGCCCCTTCTCGTGGGTCGGACCCAATAGATGTGGGGTCAGGCCCAGCGGCGTCATAGCCTCCAAGAGCTTAATAGCGGCGGGGTCCGATGGATCATCCATCCGGATGTTAAAGTCCCCAGCCACTAAGCAGTGTTCTGCTCTCAGGGCTAGACCCGCCATCGCCACATCGAGGTCAGCAAAGAACGTCCCAAGCGGACCGGGGGGGCGGTAGACTAGCAGTCCCTTCACTGATTGGTGCGGTGCTAGCGTGATAGAAAAAGCCAGCGATTCTGAGCCGTGAATGTCCTCAGAAGGCAAGATGGTACAAGGTGTGCCCTTTTTTACCACCAATGCGACCCCGCCACCCCTGCCCTTTGCTCTGTCCTTCCTGAAGATATCAAAATCAGGCGGGATGGCCATAGCCACATCGGGATTAGACGCTTCACCCCACCAAGTCTCCGTCAACATAAGACAGAGAGGCCTCTCAGTCTCAAGGAGCTCAAAAATGTGTTGCGCATGGCAGCTAGCCGACCTGGTGTTTAACAGCATGCAGGCATACTCAACCCCCGCGATGTCCGTAGGCGGGGTAGATGACAGCACCCGGGTAGGATGCCAGCCACAACCTGGACATCGCCATCTGCCCCTATGGCGGGCCGGGAAGACAGTGCGGCAGCAGCTCTCCCTGATATGGAAGGAGCGCAGCTCCAAGGAGGAGTACCGCATCGGAAGGGCGCTCAGAGAGCTCAGATCCCGTGACCAGGGCCCCACCCGCCGCCAAGACGCCTCCGGGACGCGGACGGGCGCAGACGGGCAGGACTCTGGCTTGACTCCGGCGCGAGTCAGGCGCCACCGCTGCGCGTCACCGCTGCGCGGGCCAGGCAAGCTTTAAATAGGAGCTCACCTGAACTCCCGCAGAGCGCTAGAACGCTCAGGCAAGTGGCGCGTGATTCCGAAGTCCCCCCCCAAGATGGCGACCGGCGCCACAAGCAGGCAACCAGAAGGTGAGACAATCCGTCCAGACTTTCTCCTCCTTGGTCATTAGTTATAGTTATAGCTTCATTGTTTTTTTCAAATCACAATTTCTTTCAATTCACAATTTTGTCGTTATCCTCTCCTGTATGTCACACTTTAGCTTCCACTCTTTTGGTTTGATTATTTTTTCACTTCATATATTGCCCTCTGACTCTGATCTCCATTGTTTTTTCAACTCCGTTTAACAACTTTTTTTAGTCTCAATTTGTTATTGTTCTTGTTTTAACATCATTGCATCTCTTCAACATGGCCGCCATATCTTGCTTTTACCTCTTTATCATCTTGTCACCTCACATTCAGTCCTCCCCTTTGACCTGTATGGTTTTTTCAACACCGTGTAATTTAATCTTATTTTTCCTAGCTCTAATTTTGCCAACAGTCAGTGTACATTGTTCTTGCATCGATATAATTTCATTTCCACTCCCGCGACACATCACTCCAACATGGCCGCTATATCGGTTCTCGATATTAGCAGCCTTCTTCTATTTTCCACTAACCAATACACCCATTGAAGTTTGCTGCATGCACACATGCTGACTGCTCCTGCACGCGGAAACTCTGACTATCCTGGTTTGCACGTCCAGAGAAGAGACTGTGGCACACTTCCTATTTGAATGTAAGGAGTATGCTCACCCAAGAAGCAGATGGCTAAAGCATTTGTGTCGCTTGTCGGGAACCAGGCATCATGTTGAAGCATTGCGCATTTTAATGTCGGATTCCCGCCCTTTTTATGCTTGTGTTCTGGCAAAATTTTTATCATGGGCATGGGCCATTAGAAGTAAAAGGCTAAAAACACTTGTTCAATCCTTTTTTAATATTTTGATGTATTTATTTACTTTTACTGAAAAGGTATATTTTTAGATGAACTTATAATCAAATTTCTTTGTAAATTTTTAAATTGTGATGCTTTTATGATAATTTTTATCGAAATAAAGCCTTTTTGACTTGACTTGACGTACTGAGGTTCTGTTTGTCAACTCTTTTTATGTTTGGGGACACCGCTGGTTACACTCGGTTATAATCTTTTCAGCCACGGTACTTTACTTAAACCTCCACTTCTCGGCACCTTTTTCGTTTATCCTTGATTCTGACCTTCACATCCGTTACTTTATGTCTTTTTACTGGCACACTTTATTACCTTGTTTTCTCGTTTCCGTTCGGTTACGGGCATATACTCACGGCCTTTCTGGTCTCAGGCGGTGTTATAATTATCATTTCTATACAAAACAGGTGGACACATCTCTCCATTTTGTATCTTTATAGGACTACTCCTGATGAAGGGTAGATTAATACCCGAAATGCATTGAGAATACTTACAAGTCCCTGGTTCTATTGGATTCATCCATTTTGGCAAATTGCAAATCTCGTGAATGTAACGAGGATTAAAACATTGATGAATGACTTCTCAATAAATATTTGAGTTGAAAACTTTTCGAAAACCTTGATTATCTTTTGCAACTTTTTTGCCCTTTCGGCTGTGCTATATGGGGGACACTACTCAATCCGATTAGTGCATCATTCGCGCATTTTCCAATATGAGACAGTTTTTTATCCCAATCAAAAAGAGGAATGAGTTAGCGAACATAGAGAGAGTAGCATTAACATGTATCATCGATTCATTGGAAAACCACTTCACTACATGCTATTGTGACCTTGTTTGGTGAGTGCATATACATTTACTTGGGAGTCCCATTATTAGTTATAAATAGAAATCATTTTAGTTTACAACAATGTCAATATAGTTGAGGCATGGTGATTTGAATTTTTTAGAATGAATGTAATGACATGCATCATGAATTAAACATTCAAAGATGGCGGCCATTTACGAAGGTTACCAGTATTCAGATCGATCACACACTGCGCAGGTGCTAATAATTAACTGGGCTTTAAAATGCTGGTGGGAACGGAGCGCGAATCCTTGAACCCACACGCATACACATGCTATCGTTTATCATGAATACGGTAAGAGCATGGGCCAAAACTGATTTTTCCATGTGCTTGGTTATGGGTTAAGAATCCAGCATTCTGGGTCTACGTTAGTGGATCTTATTAGAACTAACTTATCTTTTAGAGAAGATTGGAACGGGGATAGAACATTTCTAAAGAGATAAGGTATATGCTTACACAGCAATAAGAGGTACATTGTTTGATAACTTTGCTTGGAAATCACTGCTGACAATATACTCAGGTAGATACATAAGAAAAGTACAGTTCAAGTAACAGGTTTCTTATCAACTTGATTTTAGAGCTCAATGCACTAAATAATAAATCAAGGTACATTACAATGTTGAATTGGTTCACACTGCTGAAGTTATGTTATCATAAATCATGACATCAGCAAAATGATTTTTGAGTAATTGATACAACCAGTTGTGTCTCAGTAATTTTATAATGAATAAGGGAATTGTCTTTTTGGCATATTGATAGGACCATTTCTTGGAGGTTCTGTAGACCTTTTCTGAAGAGAAGGAAACTTTGTGGTAAAAGACACCTAGATTGAATTGAATCCACGTTATAAAAATGCAGATTATCTGTGCAAAGGAAGGAGAAAGAGCTTGAGTGTTTAATCCTCTAGTACCACCATATTTAGAAATTATGTGAACCAACTCACATCACACTAGCCTCACATGTTAGGAAATTATGTTGTTGTTAAAAAAGTGGAATAATCGAAAAATGGGTTGCACATAAACTTCGAATATCTTGAAAAAGTTTTACAAAGTTTGTGAAAAATGGTTTAGAGACCAAACAATATGTAATTGTGTGACTTGTGTATCAAAAATCTGGTTTAAATGAAATATCTTTTAATTATGAATGTATTGTTTGTATTTTTGTAGCCCTGAAGAAGTCTCTTGTGAAGAGACGAAATGCGTTGGCTACATGAGAAATCTGATTTTAAGAAGATATGAATAAAGGAACATTTTGAAAAAAATGAAGAACATGCAAATTAAATTGTGCATCCCATGTCTTGTGTGGTAAATGTCCATAAAGGAAAAATCGTGTGTGCTGATAATTTTTGTGCAACAGTATTATGGAGTCATACTCCTGTTAGGAAGATTAGGAGGCTGTTCTTCCAGATCAGAGAACCATAAAAGCTTGACTAGATTCACTAAATATGATAGGTGCGATCTTTTTTGCCTCAGCCTCACTATTTGTAAATCACTTTTCTAGGTAGACAGTGATATTCAATGGGAGGGTACAGGAAAAAGGGAGGGACAGGCAGTTGAAGAGAGCATTATAGTAATAGCACTACAGTAAGGGAGATGAAGGGGAAAGAAAAAGGAGGCTAAAGATAGAGAAAATGTTGAGAGATATGCAAGGGAGGGAGGGATGTAAGATAATGAGAGAAAAGTGACACAGCCATGTAGAAAGTTACAGAGAGGTAGAAAGAAGAAAGGTAGGTAAAGAAAGAGAAGCAAAGGAACAGGTAATGCTTCAGAGTGAGGTAGATAGGTTCAAAGAGTGGCAAAGGTGGTGTACACTGAGAGGTATATTCACAAGAACCTGTGATAACTACCGCAAGAGTAGCGTAACGCAACTTTCAATATCGCAGCCCATCGCGGGAAAATAACCCCGTGACAATGTGGGATTCACAACGAGGCGGTAGCATGGGATAGTCTGCCGAAACCGCGGACTATGTCTGATATAAAACCACATTGATGGAGATGAAAACACAAACCACAACACAAAAAAACCTGCGATGGGCCAAAGCGCAAAGGGGACATCAGCGATAAGCAGCGCCAGGCATGCAACACACACCTGGCAGGTGGGAAAAACTCCATAAAAGCAGATAAAACACCCACACACAAACTGACCTACACCCAAGCACCATGGAGGCAGCCGGAGCAGGCGTAGAGGACGAGCACAACCCCACAAGCACCCCGGACGACCAGCTTGGGACCTCGGGGACAGGGAAGGGCAAGGACAAGAAGATGAGGAAGACGAAGTTCAGTCTGCAGGCGAACAGGATCATAGTCACGGAGGTGATGGCACACCATCAACAACTCTTTGTCACCTCCAATGTGTCACTGGGCTCCAAAACTGCAATATGGGGGGACATCGTCGACAAGGTGAATGCCGTCGGAGAGCACAAGAGGATAATAGACGAGGTCAAGAGGCGAGGGAATGACATCAAGCGGAAGACCAAGGATAAACTCTCCGCCAACCAGAAGGCAGCAACGCAGACTGGAGGTGGGGGCCTAGCGCCACAGCTGGAGCTGGATGACATGGAGGAGCTGGTATCGACAGTCATCAGTGTGGAGAGTGTGGGCGGAGTCGGGGGACCGGACAGTGCTCGACAGGACACAACACAACCGCAACAGGGTGAGTGACCACCAGGTACTGGGGGGACAGGTGGAGATGGGCACAATGGCACATATGCACAATCAAGCAGAGCACAGTGCGCACCCACAATGACTCTGGGTCATCGCGCAGGTCTACAGACTGTCAGAATGTACAATGCCATGCTGTCTGAATGTCAAGCCTGTACCATGCAGCTACACACATGTGGACACATTGTAATACACCATCTCCCCATCACATCGCAGGGGCACCGTCAACACCTCCTGCAGAGCAGTCCCAGCCACTCTTCACGGATGACGAGGAGGACAACGCCAGCATCGATGCCCAAACCATCCAAGACATCATTGACCTCATCCGTCACTCACCTCCAGGCTCAGGGCAGCCCAGATACATCGAAGAGACCCCACCCACCACCCAAACCACCCAGCAGGAAGCACCCACAGCCCCGGCACCCTCCCAAGACCTCCAGGAACAACACATGGCCTTCCAACGCTGTGTGCTGGAGTGCCAGATGGAGGCTGCTGAGCAGGTGCGGGTGGGCTTCGGCATCATGGCTGCCAAACTGGACGCAATCTTTGGGTGTCTATGTCCGCCCCATGGTCTTCAACGAGCCCTGACTGACATCGCTGGAGCCATGACTCTGAGAGAAGAACACCTGTCCACTCAGAGTGGCTCCAGCGAAGCCAGCCGTGAGCTGGCACACATACGGAGGCTCATGGAGGACATGGTGCGGATGGAGACGGAAAGGATGGCAGCCACTGCTGCACATCAACGAAATGTAGCTGGGATCTATCATGCCCTACTGACCTCCACCATGGCATTGCCACCACAAGGCGTGGAGCTGATAAATGCTGCTGCGCCCACACCATCCACATCCCATCCCCGCCCCATGATGTGCAGTGCTTCCCAGTGTGGCAGCCGGATCCACTCAGGCCCCTGATGTGTCAGTTGCACACAGTGTGGCAGCCAGATCCACTCAGGCCCCTGATGTGTCAGTGGCACACAGTGCGGCAGCTGGTTCTGCAACACCCACAGGTGGGGCAGGGCACACACCCGGGGACGAGGACGTGAATAGGACTGTGGTTAGAAGGACCAGGCACTAGCATTCATCTCCGCCACCTGACCTGTGTCTGCTTGGTCCCGCACATGGCCTCATGATCTTCCACTGACCCACAATACACTCCGATGCACTCACCTTGGACAGCGACATGGACTGCCACTTCCGGATTGATGCCCAATGACACGGCGACCAGGCTGTGGACTGTACCCTTCCCTTCAGCAAGACTTATCATCCCCAAATGGACTTTGGCTGGCCCTCCACGGGCCCATATTGTGTAGTGTGCTGGCCATTGCCCTGAACCGCTCCAGCTGCATAACTGCACTGGATGTGCAATAAACATCCATTGACGCATTGCTGTGTCATGTCTATCATCAGTCATGTAAGCATGTGTGGATGAATTTAGGGACACACGCATCACTCACTTCCTTGTACGGACATGGACTGAATCATGCCTAGAGCCCACGTGTCATTGTGGCAAGCCCTGCGCTGGTCCCACGTACGGCAGGCCAGACCACTCCACTTGTGCTCCGAGGGGGAGCCCTCATTGCTACCCGGCGCAGGTGTACTCGCTGGTGGTGTGCAGCTCACTGATCTAGTTGTCAGCATGTTACAACCACTCCCTGAGGCCTGGTTTGCACGCACACCACACCCATCCGGCACAGGCGTCACAGGCCATGTGACTCCACCAACATAAGGGGCTGACGATGTCACATTCTCCTCTGCCCGTGGTGACTGGATGATGGACGCCACGGTTCCCAATCATAAAGGGCACAAGAGTGTTGCGCACAGGGTTAGTGGGATCCCAGGCCTGCGTACGGCATGGGCCGACCACCACGTGGCGCTTGCTGGGGTTGCACAGGGTTACTCGCACCCGGCGCATTGCAGCAGGCACAGGCACCCTACCACTGGACGGTGACTTTAGGTGCACTAAGTCAGTGGCACCTTAAGCTGCTGAGCGGGTGGGCACCCTGCGATGATGCCCC
Source organism: Triturus cristatus (assembly GCF_964204655.1). Taxonomy (NCBI): domain Eukaryota; kingdom Metazoa; phylum Chordata; class Amphibia; order Caudata; family Salamandridae; genus Triturus; species Triturus cristatus. The sequence goes on from NC_140584.1 coordinate 982,561,296, forward strand.
GTCCCAGTGGTCCGGGCATCTCAGGTTTTGTGTGCCCTGCTGGACCACAGTGTAGGCCAGAGCCAGCGGGCAGCACGGGCCTACCGCCACGTGGCCTCGCTTCCGGGTCACAGACTTAGGGGCACCCATTGGGCTGATCGGTTGTGCAAAAGACACATAATGGATGTACTTAATGCTGAACAAAGCACAACTGAGCGGGTGTTCAGCCTGCGATGTTGCCGGGTGTACTGGTATATCCTCAGCCATGGAGTATTCAAGACCCAGCAACACACGTGAGACCTGGTGGCCTGCGGATGTGGCTGCATGGTGTGGAGGTTGCCATGTCCGCAGGCCCCGGGCTTGTGGCTTGCAGCGGCACGTGGTGGGACATCCAGTCTACACGCCAGTGGCGGAAGCTGAGAAGTGAGGCCTGGGTGTGCATGGGCGGGCATGCTCCGTGGGCGGAGGGGGCCTTTGTGATGCCTCTGCCTGGGTGTGCATAGGTGGGCAGGTGCTGTTGTCTTGTGCGAGTGTGTGTACTGTGCCAGTCATGTATCTGGACTCTGTTTCAGATGACGGCTCTGACTCAGATGTGTGACCTAATGGACTGCACTACATGCCGGTAAGTGGTTGGAAACACACCGGTGGCAGCAGATGAGCCGTGTGGCCTGGGTGTGCAGGGGCGTCTCTCTCTCTCTCTCTCTCTCTCTCTCCCTCTCTTCTTCTCTCTCTCTCTCTCTCTCTCTCTCTCTCTCCCACTCTTCTTCTCTTTCTCTCTCTCCCTCTCTTCTTCTCTCTCTGTCCCCCCTTCTCTTCTTCTCTCTCTCTCTCTCTCTCCCCCTTCTTCTCTCTCTCTCTCTCTCTCTCCCTCTCTTCTTCTCTCTCTCTTCCCCTCTCTTCTTCTCTCTCTATTTTCCCCTCTTCTTTCTCTCTCTCTCTCTCTCCTTCGTTCTCTCTCTCTATTTGTGCAGGACACACCTTCTCATCATGTTTTTTGTCTTGCAGGCTGTGACTTACGGACTGTTCCGCGGGGAGCCGCCATGTGTCTTCATTTGATTTCAGTGTTCATTTTAATAAAGTTTCTTTTGTTGCTTCGGAGGTGAATGTGTGATGCTCATTTCTGTGTCGACACATGCATTTCAACTGTTGTGATTGTGCGAAATCATGCAGAATAATTTGTACGTTTTTGTGTAGCTGATGTGGCATGTCTTTGTTGGGGGGGGATGCCAGGGAGGGGTGGTCCGGGGGGTGGTGTCGGTGGGTGTTGTGGCCCTCTTGGGTGTCTGGGCCGCATGATGTGTGGCTCCATGGCATCTGTTGCACTTCCAATGTGGCCCTGGGCTGGTCTCCCTTTTGTGGTGCTGGCTGCCGTCTGGCTTAACACCAGGTCAGAGCAGGTGTAGATTTCCTGGTGCTAACGCGCCTTATCTCCGGTTTTGTGTTTTTATCGCCGATGTGTCTGGTGGTTGAGAATGTTGAAGTGTGGTGTTGTCGCGGCTTTTGGCACGGGAACGCCTACTCTGCATCTCATTAGCGATAGTTGCGGGGATCCTCTGTGGAGATGTTTTATGCGGCTGCTATCACGGGTAAACTGGTGCTGTGGGCTGTTAGCATCAGCTTGTGAATGGGGAGGTACATTTATCATGACTTTGGCTTTGATAAAGTGCCGTTAATTCATCGATAGCTCCTTGTGAATATGGCCTTGAGTAGTCATGTAGAGAGACAGCTAAGTTAGAAAGAGATGTGCATTACAGAAACATAGAGACAGTCAGAAAGAGAGGTGAGGTAGTGTGAGAAAAGAATATAGAGGGGGAGAATAGAAGCGGTATGAAAAGACTTTTAAACAGGGTAATGAGGGAAAGAGAAATGTAGAGAAATGGAGTGAGGGGCAGTATGTCAATCAATCAAGTGACTTGTAAAGCGCGACTACTCGCCTGTAAGAGTCTCAAGGTGCTGAGCTGGATGGCGGCCAGGGCAAGTTGGGTGGAGCGGAGGTCTCTGGTGGGTGCATGGAATGAGAGGAGGTGGTTGAGGTAGACAGGTCCTGTGTCGTGTAGGGCTTTGTAGGTGTGTGTGAGGAGCTTGAAGCTGACTCTTTTGTTGAGTGGGAGCCAGTGGAGGTCTCTCAGGTGCCTGGTGAAGTGGCTGTGGCGCGGGATTTTGAGGATGTGTCTGGTGGAGGCATTCTGGATGCTTGTCAAGTTTCTTGAGGAGTTTCTGGGTGATGCCGGCGTAGAGTGCTTGCTGTAGATGAGTCTGCTGCTGATGAGTGCGCGGGTGACCGTCCTTCTGGACTCAAAGATCTTTTGGAGTAGGCGTAGTGTGTGGAAACTGGGTGATGAGACGGTGTTGATCTGGCAGTTCATGGTGAGCGAGGAATCCAATATGATGCCGAGATTATGTGCGTGATCTGTAGGGGTGGGGGGAGGTTCAAGATCTGCAGGTCACCAGGAGTCGTCCCAAGCAGAGGGGGTGGAGCTGCATATGGGGACCTTGGTCTTCTCTGAGTTTAGCTTGAGGCAGCTGTCCTTAATCCAGGCGGCAACAGTCTTCATACTGTCATGGAAATTGCTCTTAGCGACTGGGTTCGTTGGTGAGGGAGAGGATCAGCTGGGTGTCATCGGCATAGTAGACTTTGTTGAGTCCGTGCTTCCTGACGATGGCTGCGAGTGGGCCATGTAGATGTTGAAAAGTTTGGGGCTCAGGGATGACCTCTGAGGCACTCCGCAGCTGATTTCTGTAGGTTCTGAGTGGAACGGTGGTAGCCTGACTCTCTCTGTTCTGGCCGTTGTAGAAGGGTCAGATCCATTCCAGGGCATTTTCGCGGATGCCGGCGTTGTGGAGTCTTGTGCTTAGGATGCGGTGGTAGACAGTGTCGAAGGCAGCCGAAAGGTCCAGGAGAATGAGGGCGGTAGTTTCGCCACAGTCTCTGTACTCTGATTGGTTCAGAAGCTGGATTGAGAGCGGTCCAATGTGGTTTGCATCGATAAACTCTGAAAGTTAGGCGTTGATTGCCTTCTCGATTACCTTGGCTGGAAAGAAAAGCAGAAAGATGGGTCTGAAGTTCTTGAGGTCCTTTGCGTCGGCAGAGAGTTTCTTCAGCAAGGGGTTGATCTCTGCGTGATTCCAGTCTTCCAGGAATGTGGCGGAGTTTATGGAGCAGTTGATGTTTGGGGACGATGGAGTTGCTGGCTCTGTTGAAGATATGGTGCGGGCAGGGGTCCGAGGGTGATCCTTAGTTGATTTCTCCAGTGCCATCGCCATTTAACAGTGTATTAGCGGCCTGGAGCCAGTCCTTGCTGGCCGGAGAGGTTCCTCCTAACCTCGGTAATCTCTCCCTGCCACGGAGCGGAGGCGATAAGTTCCCGCAAGAGAGGAGCGCAGTAGATGCAGGAGGATTGCGGCCGGGCCCGTGACACGGATCTGACGCCTGAGGCCCTCGGCCAATAGCAGCTACTACCGCTGGCCCTGACGATCCTGCGAGCTAGTACACATCCTCATGAGTGCGGCCCAGTGGACATCAAATGGAGCAGTGGGTGAACCCTGCCAGGAGGGCGGGGAGCGCGATATCCGGAGAAGAGGCATCGGAGGCCTGCGCCTGCCGTAGCTGACCCACGCGGCTGCTCCCAGTAAGAGCCCTGCGGGTGGGGCAGGCAGTGAGCATCAGAGCGGCAGCAGGGGAGAGGAGCCCCCCGCCTTTCCTCCTCTGAGGAGGAACCAGTGTTTGGCGGCCGGGGACAGGAGGCAGAGAGAGGCCGTTTTCCGGCAAGTGCTCACTTGGAGGAGCACCAAAGCATAACCCGCGCCCAACGGGCGTATGTGTGAGCACCGCTGAGGCGGGGGAGCAAAGCAGCTCCAGCAGCGCAGAGGGACAGTGTGTCTGGAGCGGGGCACTCTGAAGAAACGCCACCGCGGAGGGGACCCCGGGAGGCAACAGCTAGGCCCACAAGGGGAATTGGTCTAATGCTACACCAGGATGCTGGGTCCTGGGAGCTCTGCCCAGGGGATCAGGGAGGGCCTGGGACTGTGGGCCCTCACATTGGGGCCCTCCGACACCGGGAAGCATACGCTCTAAACAAATCTGGAGCGTAGGAGCGAGACCCACGCGGGTCACGAAGACCCATGAAGATAGAGGGGTAGACACCCCAGTAGCTGATCCCCAGCTGAGCATACAGAGCCCGCACTGGTCTGCAACAAAGGGCAGGCAGGGGCTTGCAACGGAATTTGCCAGGCTGCTGTGGAATTACACGGAGCTGGCTGCAGCAGGGTGAGAGTGAGAAGTCCCGGCCTGAAATAAGGAGTGAAAAAGCGGCGGGCGGACTATGAATGCGCTTTTGGTGGTCGTTCCCCAACCTTGCGATGTCACGTATCTGCTGACGGATGCACCTCCCTAAAGCAACCTCAAAAAGCGACAAGCTGCGCCCCATTGTGCACGGCCTAGAGGGCATTGCCAAGAGCAGTGCGTGCCACATCATAAGAAATATAAGACACCCTTGCATCTGGGTGGGGCCTCGTCACACTTTCCACTGCACAGTGGTAGCGAAAACTGGTGCCAATGGCAGCCGTCACGCCTAAAAAAGACAGGTCTGTAAAAGACATGCTGTTGAAGCAAGCATTGGCGGGCACCACTGCAAGCGCACCTACAGGGGACGACGAGCAAAAAGAAGGGGCGGAAGCTCCAGATACCCTAGCAACCAAAGCCTTTATGACCACGCTATTTACCTCTCTGTGCAAAGAAGACCTGCTCTCAATGCAATCTCAACTCTCAGCGGACCTGGAGGACGCAAGAAAGGACCTGAATGACATCGGAGACCGAGTTGCCTCTCTGGAGGAACGAGAGACAAGCAGAGATGAGGAACTGGAGATGATGTAGCAGGAAATCCTGTGACTACGTGAGCAACACATTAAATTACAAGCAGCCGCGGAGTACTTACTAAATGCCTCCCGCAGAAACAATGTGCGTATCAGAGGAGCGCCATCTCGCGCAGAAGGTGAAGATATCCGCGAATACGTTCTCTCCCTCTTCAAACAGGTGTTAGGCGACAGGTGCCCCGAAATCATCCAGATTGATAGAGCACATAGCGTGGGCCTCCCCAAAGGCAACAAAGCTCCCCGCCAGACATCCTGGTATGTGTACACGTTTTCCAGATTAAAGAGAATATTATCCATCAAGCTAGGAAGGCCCATCCTCTGCAGTTTAGGGGTACATGTTGACTTTCTTCCAGGACCTGTCCCTAACCCCACTCATCAAAAGAAAGGAGTTTCGGGACATCACAACACATCTCAGGGAGAAAGGAATCCAATACTCATGGGGCCACCCCTTTCGCATCATTTTCAGCTACGAAAGCAGGCTTTGGCGTATAAATCCCTCAAGGAAGCCAGAGTGGTCTTGGGATTTCCAGCAGAGACACCAAAGGATGGGAAAATGAGACATGCGAAGAATACGAAACTTAAAGACTTTCGCTGGCAGCGGGTCAGTGGTCCCTCATATAACCACAGACCCGACCTTGAAACAATAGCTAATGAAAGAAAAGCAGTAATCAGCGTACTGACCAACTCACCGGAGCGTCCAGTCTCCCCCTGAGGGGAGAGTCTTGGGCACCGGACTCCGCATAAGCAGATGGCGCCGGGGGGCTCGCATCAGTCTGAATGACCACCCCCAAGAGTTGACCAGGTGACACGAGGCTGCCTACCACCGTGAGAGGGGCAAAAGACAGCCGGCGCATCCCTCGAGTCCCCTCTTACTTTGAAGAACTGAGATAAGAATGTTAGTTTATTATTTTTGGGAAAGGAATCTATTGGGACTTGTTATTGAACTGTTATTATTTAAATGGTTTTGCTTTCTCTCCTCCTCTCCCCCACTCAACCGTTGAACGGTAGACTTTACCGGGCAGAGCAAGGGCACCCACAAAGCTGCTAGGGCTGGCGCGACATATTGTCTAGGCAAGACAGAGCATTCCCCCTCTGGCGTATACCCATGGTGGGTAGAAACTTAAAGATTGTAAGCCTCAATGTGCGAGGCCTTAATCACCAGGTGAAGCGCTCAGTGATCCTGTCCCTCCTGGAGACTTCTCAGGGGGACATTGGTTTTTTACAAGAAACCCATCTATTGCAGCACGATGTCCACCGCATGAGATACCGGCGCTTTCCCTTGCAGATGTAGTTCTCCAACACGTCACAGAGAACTGATGGGATAGCAATCCATTTTAGCACAAAATTCAGCGGTAAACTAATCTCTACAGTGCAGAAATCAAGGAGCGGCTACTAGCAGTTAGAATTCGTTGGCAGACTTCGCAAATAATGCTGGCTAACATATATAACCAAAACACACACCAGGAGCAATTCATACGCAATGCCCTTGACGAGACCATGGCGTTCGCTGACGCAGCTATTTTGGTGGGTGGAGACCTCAATTTAGTCATGGACGCAAGCCTAGACCGCTCAAGGCAATGCCTGGGTCAGTCAGGGACCTGCTTGGTGGAAGGCAAGTGATGGCTCTTAGACCATGGTTTTACGGATATCTGGAGCAGTGACCGCCCTGAAACACGAGACTACATATACTATTCGGCAGCACATAAGAAGTACGCATGGATAGATCACTTTCTAGCTTCAGCATCACTAACTTCAAATCTCTCTAACCCTACTATAGAACCTTGCTCTCTCTCCGACCATGCCATGATCACAGTCTCATTACAACAGTTCACGCACTCCCCACACCCCACACACTGGCGTCTGAGGTACAGCGTCTTACAATCCAAAAGCAAAGAAGAGAAGATACGCGGCCAAATATCAGACTACCTGAAGATTAATGACGCAGGGGCGACGTCCTTGGCTACTATATGGGAAGTCCTAAAGTCAGTAGCTAGGGGAGAATGCATAGCGATCTCGGCGGGTAAAAACAAATTGCGCCGGGAGAAAAGGCAGACAATAGAGCAGAAAGTAAGGGAGCTGGAAACGATACATAAGCATACGGGAGCGCCTAAAATATGGAGGTAATTGGAGAAGAAAAGACTATTACTGCGTTGATTGGACTTAGAGCTGAGGACGCGCTCCTAAGGCTTCATCACAAATTCTTCTTAAGCTGCGACAAATGCGGGCAAGTGCTGACACAAAGACTTAGGGCAAAGACGCAGGCGATATCGATTCAGGCCATAAAAAACGCTTCCGGAGACTTAGGGCCAGATGTAGGTGGCCAAATAGCGAGCGCTAACGCTGAAATTAGCAGAATTTCAGTGTTTGCGATCGGTATTTGGCTGCGAGCAATGTAGGTGAGTTTAAACCTACTAGCAAAATAAGGAATCGCAAAATTGCGATTCCTTATTTTGCTCTTTCATTTAAGGAATCGGAAATTGCGATTCCTTAAATGCAATGTAAGTAGCAAAAAAGAAAGTGCACTTTAGCCTTAAGGAATCGCCAATTACCACCAACTTCAAGTCGCTGGCAATTAGCGATTTCCTTTAAAGAAGCACTTTTTTGCTGTTTTTAAAGTGCCATGTGGCACACATTCATGCCCTTAGGGCATTTATGTGCGCCACATATGCACCCATGCACATTTCAGGGGTGCAACAGGGTGTCCTTTTGACACCCTGGCACCCTTGAAATATCGCCCGCTATTTGCAATTCTTTAATAGCGTATCGCAAATACTGAATATCTTCCCATTCATTACTTTGGGCCTCCTAGCCCATAGGAATAAATGGGTAGGTATTCCTTATTAGCTAATCTCAATTTGCGATTCGTTATTAAGGAATATTAAGGAATCACTAATATTTTAGCGATTCCTACCTACATTCAATTTTGTGAGTCCTTAATAGCTAATCGGTAAAATTCGCTATTAAGGAATCGCAAATTTGATTTTACCAACATCTGGCCCTTAGTGCATACTGACCATGAAAGAGCAGATGTGTTTCACGATTTTTATCTGACCCTATACTCGGAAGAAGACGCCAATCTGGCTTCCCCCCGTTCGTACCTGAAGCACATACCTGTCACCAGACTGCGGGCAAATACAGCAGAGCAGCTGGACCAACCAATTCGTATTGAGGAGGTGCTCATGGCCATTGCACACCTCCAAGTACACAAAGACCTGAGTCCTGACGGGTTCACGGCACAATTTTACAAGCTGTTTTGCCTGGAATTGGCGCCATTACTGATGCGGGTATTTAATTTCTTCTTGGAGACGGGCTCGCTAACTAACTCGATGCTGAAAGCCTCGATATCAGTTATACTCAAACCAATGAATGACCTGACTGACTGTGGCTCGTACAGTCCCATCTCTTTACTGAATATAGACGCCAACGTTTTTGCCGGAATCCTAGCGGCTCGATTGAATCCGCTGATGGCGGGTCAGATAGACCCTGACCAATCAGACTTTTTCCCACCAGGCAAGGGGGCGACAACACAAAGAGATTCCTACATCGTATGGACGTTATACATATATCACGCAAGGAGGCGGTGTTTCTCTCCATCGACCCCGAAAAGGCGTTTGATCGAGTGAAATGGTCTTACATCTTTGACACACTGCGACACTTTGGATTTGGGGAGGGTTTCATTAAATGGGTAAGCTGTATATATCGTGCTCCGAGAGCCTTTGTTCGGGTCAATGATGAGTCCTCGCATTGGTTCCCCATAGTGTGTGGCACCCGACAAGGGTGCCCCTTGACACCACTCCTCTTTGCGATATATATGGAGCCATTTGCACAAAAAATCCGCAACAACCCCCAGATTAATAGTATTAAGTTTGGAGCTGACACCCACACCATCAGCCTATACGCAGACAACGTGATTCTCTCACTGACGAACCTGTGGGAATCACTCCCAGCCCTGTTAGCAGAGCTAGACCGTTTCGGGGAAGTCTCGGGATTCAAAGTGAATTTAAGTAAATCTCAGATCTTAAACCTGTCGGTGAACCCTGAACAGAAAAGCCAACTAGAAAGAACGTTACCAGTGCCTTGAGCAGAACAATCCATAACATACCTGGGCATATCTTTAGCCCCCACCATATCTAAGACTTTGACTTTGAATTCTTCGGCCCTCATGGCACAGACGACGCAGGCTCTGAGCAGCTGGGGCAGATTGGGACTGGCCTGGTTCGGACTGGTGGCGGCAGTCAAAATAACGATCTTATCGTGCATCCTATATATTTTCCAAACCCTTCCTTTGGCTCCCCCTACAAAAATAATCTGTCCTTTGCAGCTGGCCATCAACAAATTTGTTTGGGGAGGGAGAAAGGCACAAATAGCCCTCACTCAGGTGGCTCATCCCAAGCGGGAGGAAGGGGTGGGTCTCCCCTTGGTACACAGATGCTTGCAGGCAGCACACTTCTGTTATATATTGGAATGGAACCGTCCTTTGCCAGAAAAGTATTGGTCCTTTATGGACTAGATGGTTGTGGGGTCAACATTTGTAGGGAGGTCTGGCTCCCACGCAAATATAGGGTGTGGGGACTGTATTCCTTGACAGTAACATCGCACACGATGAAAACATGGAATAGGGTGGCAGGCTCCAATGGCCTGACGTCTTTTCCCTCCCCGATGACCCCAATCACAGGGAACCCTGACTTTCCTCCAGGGTGCAACTGGTAGTATTTGATAGATGGCGAGAGCAGGGCTGTAAACGCATAGGGTTCCTATTCAATCCAGACGGTTTGATCCCCTTTGACCAACTGAAGCAAGATTACGAACTTCCCCATTCAGATTAGGCCTGGGCTAAATTTCCGTTCCGCTTGCGGAAATTGCGACAATTTGTCATTTTCACGTTCCGCGGAGAGCGCCAAAATGTCAAAATTTCCGCATTCCGCAGCTTAGCGATAATTTGTTTCTTGCTCGCGCTGTAAAATAATACATTCTCGCGCGCGATCGCCTTACCTGAATCCGCGCGTTCGCCGACAAGTTTTCCCGATCTGGTCGAGTTCTCCACGAGATGTTGGATTGTTGGTAGCCATTTGCGCTGTCTCGCGACAGTTTGCGCCCGGAGTAATGTCATTGGTCGCGCGATCACGTCTTTCTTCTCGCGATCATGCACCGCGAGGAGAGTGAAACCAAGATGGCCGCGCCCGTGAGCAACCGCATGGGTAAGTTGGCGAGCCGCGACCACGCAGAAAATACCGCGAACGGGCGGGAAAAAACTTCCGCATCTTCGCGATATTTTCGCGTGTTTGCGGAGATTTTTAACATTTTCACGATAATTTGCAAAAGTCACTTTCGCAAATTCCGCCCACCCCTAATTCAGATAAGTTCCACTACCTTCAGCTGCAGCACTGGGTCACGAGTCACACATATCAAGCGGCAGCCTCCTGAAATTTAACAGTCTATGAGAAATGGCTGGTGCGCAAGCAGGATGACAAACATCTTATATCCGAACTATATGTGATGCTATCCCAAAACACAGGAGGGGGCCGCACTAAGAGACAGACGAGGTGGGAGGAAGAGCTGAGACGGATGTTCACAGAGAAGGAGTGGGAGGATATGTACTTCAGAGCGGGCCACACAGTGCACAACATAGCAGGGGCTGAATCTACATATAAAGTGTTATCTTACTGGTACTATACCCCTGCGCGCATACACTGCTGGGACAAAAACCGCTCAGAGAAATGCTGGAGGGGATGCGGCCAGACAGGCTCTCTAGTCCATTTGCTATGGCACTGCCCCAAAGTAGAGCGCTTCTGGGAAGCGGTCCTAGACGATATAGATAAGGCATTCAAGTAACACTGTCATCCCGCGCTCTCCAGTTTACATGCTCCTGGGACTCTAGAACATAAAGAAATTTCCCCGCCGCTCCTTAAGAGGCCGACAAATGGCTCTTGCATTGTTAGCCGCACGACAAGTAATCTTAGCCTATAGGGGCACACCGACCATTACGGACTATGTTACATGGTTACATAAGCTCTGGATAACCCTGGCAATGGAGCCCATGTCAATGGTGGCGGATCACAAAGAGGAGAACTACAGTGACCTTTGGTCCCCATTCATTCAGATCCTCTCAACTGAACTGAGGGAAGTTACCTGTCCCCAATATCTACGTATCCTGCGACTCTTTCCTATCGGCGAGCGAACTTCCGAAAGATCCACTGATGGCGCATAGTTGAGCACCTCTCGCTGACTGTGGGGAATAAATGTTTTGCCCCACTTCTTGGGTGGGTGCCACTAGGCGGTGGGAGAGGGGGGAGTATTCCTTTTGTTAATTGTTTATATTTTTTCCTTTCTCTTTTTTGTATTAAATGCTCTATGAGACTCATGATGGCTGTCTGCCCCCTGGGTTGTTGGCGCACAATCTGTGTATACTACTCACTATTGATATGCTTCCGGCCCCAGGGTTGTAGGCATGTAGCTTTGTTTCAAACTGAGAAACTCTTAATAAACAGATTGGTTCCATAATTTGATTGCCACCTGCTCTCTGAGAGCACGATGGTGAGGCAGGCTGGATACAGACACTAGGCTTCTGTGAAGCGTGCAGGCCTAACTGTCAAATTAAAAAAGAATCCTTCTGACTGTCCTGGTCACTTTTAATGGAGCCCCTGGACGGTGGGGGACCTAGGTATATACCCGCCTTACCTATGTCTTATAATACCTCATTTTACTAACCTCAGAAAGACAGTAGGCTAAGTGAACAACCAGACTGCTTCTAACTAAAAAGGGACAAACTGAATTACACGTCTTCCAAATATTGTTCTCTTTCTTACCACAGCCTGCAGCAGTTTACCAGTAAAGACTTCAATTCGGCTGGACGATGTACATGGGAAAACCTGCACCATTTTGTTTTTTCAGAACACATTTTGCCTCACAAAAGCAGACTGCATACATTCTGAGAACAGTGTGAGAGGAGAAAACCCTACACAAATTGGTGATTTTTTTCCTGAGGATATTCCTCAATACAGCTTCTAAAACTCACAAAGGCGTGACCAAGAAATTACTGAATCCCAGGAGATTGGGATTTCTGTGTGAAGTATCAGCTACTGTCCCAACTTCATGGCCTGATACCCATGGAAGGGCAATGTAATAAATTAAAATCAGAGGGGGCGGTGAGGAATAACATACTTGCAATTCCCAAAGCCAGGGTTGTGTATGTAAAGTCAGAGGGTCCCTATATATTATTGAGCATTAAAAGTTCCACATATGGGGCTGCAGTTCCCTTTTACCATGGCCGTCATTTAGGGGGTGCCAGGTGTCGCAGGTGCGACCCCTGGCTTGCCCAATGTAACTCCTGGTGCTTCCTTTGCGACCCGTGGCCACATAGGTGACAAAGTCAGTGCCTAGAACACAGCGGCCACTCATATTTATGGAGGTCGGCTAGAGCACCCAAATCTTGTGTTCTGCCAGCTTGTTAGTACACTAAGGTGCATATTCTCAAGGAGCTATCGCCGAGTTAACGGCACTTTATCACAGAAAAAGTTGAGATAAATTTATCGCCCCATTCACGAGCTGGTGTTAACAGCCCACAGCACCAGTTTACCCGCAATAGCAGCCGCAAAAAACATCGCCACAGAAGACCCCCGCAACTATCGCTAATGAGATGCAGAGTAGGCGTTCCCGTGCCAAAAGCCGTAACAACACCACTCCACAACATTCACAATGACCAGCCAGAAGTGCGATAAGAACACAAAACAGGCGATAAGGCGCGTTAGCAGCAGGAAAATAACACCTGCTCTGACCTGGTGCAAATTCGGACCACAGCCTGCACCACAAAAGGGAGCACAGCCCACAGCCACATCGGAAGGGCAACAGATGCCATGGAGCCACTGGTCATGCAGCACGGATACCCAAGAGGGCCACAACACCCACCGCCACCACCCCAGGACCCCAACCCCCACCCGGAACACCCCCCCCCCGGACCACCACAGAGGTAGCGCAGGCAAAGACAGCGGACCCCCAGGAAACGCACCAGCCACAAAGACCCAACACCTGACAATGTCATTGCCCACTACAGGCTCAAAAGGACAACCATCGTATGCATCCTGAACAACAATGCCCAACAGGCTGACGGCACTAACACAGCGGACAACCAACATCCCACCCCACACAAAGCTGCTGGCTGTGCTGCACCTGTTGGCCCCTGGTACCCCCCAACCAACACCCGCCAGAGTCGAAGGAGTCACACATCCAGCCACATCCAAGTCCCTCACATCTGTCCTGGGCATCATCATCAGCCTGGTATCCCAGTCCCTATACGTCCAACACAATGCGCAGGATCCGCTGGACACCAAGCAAGGACCATACACCATAGCTGGATGCACGCATGTGTTGGGGGCAATCCACAGCACACATGTCCTACCTGTGCCCCCTGCTGACACAGCACACAAAAATAGCAACAGAAAGCACACAGCTCACATCAATGTACAGGCAACAACCGAACACCGTGGAACCTCCACTAATGTCGCTTCCAAATACCCAGCCAGTGTGCATGATTCCTCCATCCTCTGACAGTCCATCAGCAACCAGCGTTTCCAGGATGGCACAAAGGGAAATGCACAGCCACTTGGCAAGTTCCAAATGAACACCCCACTCACCTCAACTCCGCAACCATGCAACTCACAACTCTGGCAATGCACACGTCACAAAATCAAAACCAACATGCAAAATAACATGCCCACCCACCAGACACGACAGAACAACTCACAATGGTAACCTGGGCAAGCCGTGAACATGAGCCATCAACGGCATGGCACCTCAGCCACACACTAGCGGAATGTGGGGAGAGGTGGCAACCAGGCATGTGTGGAGGAGGCAGGAGAACCATGATTGGGAAAGTACACAATGCCAAGAGTGGCGGAGATGTGCTGGACAGACCTAGGTATGCAGAACACACCCGTATCCATGGCGACATACACCTCTGGTGTATGGAGTGTAGTGGACAGTGGACGCAACCATGTCAACCCGGCCAGTGGGGCAGTTCGCGGAAATGTTGCCTGTTACATCCCCCCTAAGCGTGAGCGGAGTGGGATGGCCCGGCGTATGCCAGGCCAGCGTACGGGTGTAAATAAAAAGCACGTAGCCCTGGGCGTGGTCCTCTTCCTGAAAGACCAACGTCTCTGCCAGGGTGGCGCCTCTCACCACACCACGAGGCCGACGCTGTTCTCATGAGGGAGTTGCCTGCGATCCTGTGCGCCTGCTGTACCCCGGCCCGCTGGACCCCGAACCCGTCAGACCCGCCCCTGCGCAGCCAGGCCACACTGATTACCTGCCGACACCGGCGTGTGTCAAGGAGGGCCCACCACGTGCCAGTGCAAGCTCCAAGCACCAGTTCCGTGACCTCTGCAGCCTACGCAGGCCATCGCTGGCCCCCCGACGCTGGCCCACATTACTCCTACCTCATTCACATACTACACCAGCGTACTCTTCGGCCCAGTAGGGCCCATATGTGAAACTGTGTTCTGAGTCCTGAATGGCAGTGACCCCAAAGCCGGGGCAGCGGCCACAGCACCAGAACCCCCAGATCATTGAGGCATAGTTCCATATGGGCATGTTGCGACACGTGGTGTCACTAACCCTGTTCAATGCCAGCCGGCGACACTTGGTGCCATCAACCCTGTTCATCGCAAGTCCGCGTCCCGTGGTGCCACTGAACCTAAACTACGCAGGTCGGTGGGGCCATCCAACCTATGCCGGTGACACTCAGTGAATAGTCCGTGCTGACCGCTGTCTCAGGCCTACACTTTGGTCCAGTAGGTCACACATGTGGAACTGTGTGCTGGGTAAGATCTGGAGGAATCCATACCATTGGACACGCCTCATCCCCTAACAGCACTGGTGCCACTAACTCTGTGCGCAATGAGTCATGGGCACCATCTGGTTGGACCTTGGTGGTGTTAGAGCCCATGGCCTGGTGGTTTTCTGCATCTTCTTCTGGCTGGACAGGACGTGGTGTCCGACATGTGTCTGTTCCATCCATCTCCACCATAGTGACTGTATCAGCGTGGGCCTGCCCTCTGCATCCTGTCCTGGGGGGTACACCTTCCACTGTCCATCGAGACACTCCGCGACAAGGCCCCTTGTCATCCCGTGAACCTGCTCTGCACCCGTGACCCTGCCCCAGTGCTCCTCAAGTCAGCGGCCCGTGGCGGCAGCCCCGTGCAGAACGCTGTGCATCCGGGGCTACTCTCTATGTGCAGCACAAATCATGGGGCCTTCATGGTTGAATGGTTGTGTCCTTTACGATGTACACTCTGTCGATTTCTGACTGCACCAGGCAGCCCTTGCCAGCTGGTGTGCACACACCCCACACACATCCACCTCAAGTGTCACTCGGTAAGTGTGCCTGATAATAAATGTGGCCCGTAGCCATTCATACCATCTGAGCAAGTGTGTGAGTGTGTTCATTGTGTAAGCATGATGGGCACAGGCCCTGCAACATCACAGTGTGCTGTCTTCTGCGGACGTTGCCATGTCACCTCAGCACTGGCAGTGACCCTGGACATGTAGCCCCGCACCTATCCCCCTGCATGCACAGGCTGCGTGTGCTGGTTCGGCATGGGAGCAGGGCGTGGTCCTGACCTGGCCCAGTGCAGGAAGTGCAGTAAGTGTGTCTATGTTTTGGGGTGTTGTCGCCACCAGGGCCACATTACACAATGTTGCAATGTGGTATGTACCAGGTACGGGGACATGTAGGAACGCTCGGGGTCTTGGCACATGCATGCCAGGTGTAATGTGCATCACTCTTGCAGATGCATGAGTCTGTCGCCTGGCCTCAGTCACAGCGCGATCCCAGCCAGCCATGGGCTGAACACCTGTGTCTGCCCTGTCTGGACCATTGGCCTACACCCAAGTGGGTGCACACCTTCGAAGGCCAGCGTCGCAGTGTTGTTGGCATGGCGCTGGACATGCGTGGACAGGCATTAGAATGGTGTCCCGTAGGAGTGCACGTGATGCAACCGTGCAGCGCACACAAGTGTGGGTGCCCGTGGCAGGGAGGTGCAGCTGTGTGGCAACGTGACACACTGTGAGTCCGCTCATGTGCATCGTGCTGGGCATATCATCCATGATTCCCAGGGTCGCAGTCGTCCCACCACATCCACGATCGGCCTCTGTACGTCTCCTGTATGCATGCAGCTGGTGAAGTTACTGTAGGGAAGAAAGGTCCTTTGTCTGTACTATCAGGCTGTAGCACATCTGCAGCTCCGAGCAGGAACTTGCATGTGCCCAGCACCCCTGACAGATACGATAGCATTTGCTTGCGACTCCCACACTACGTACTGCCCGACGTGAGGCCAACGTGTACACATCCCACACGCTGTAGTCCTTGGTCGTAGTTGGCGTGCGTGAAATGGCCTTCACACGTACTCCCACCCCACCCAAGGCCTGCACTCGTTGCACACAGACACTGCTCATTGCACCGAGCTGTGCCATTTCATCCACAGGTCTGGCTCAGGGCAAGCCAGTGCTGCTTCAAGCAGAGCCACTGACGCAATGGCAGACCATCCCGGACACATGCTCGACTCCATTCACGTGGAGCTGTACCGTGCACGTCTCCTGCATGTACTGGGGGCACTGCCGTTGGCAGTGCTGCGGATCAGTTACTGGCTGAGCTTCTGCCTTGTGCACGTCACCTGCGTGCAGCCTGTGTTGCATTGTCGCTCGTGCATATTCGAGTGGTCCATGGATGTCTGCCTCTCCAACGTAACGATAGCTGACCTGGATTACAACGTGTGTGTGCGCCCTCTGTTGGCCCACGAGCAGGAGTGACACCAGGATGATCGCTTATGGCATGCATGGATGTTTGGCATGCAGGCTGGAAACTGGACCTGGGAGATTGCACGAGTCGTTGTGTGCAGTGAGCACATTGAGCCACTACCCGATTGGGCTTTGGTGCATATTGGGTCCAGTGGTTGGAGTCAGCACATCTGTCTGGGTCAGCTGATGGATTATGTTGATGACATGTCAGATATGGTGGATGACGATCACTCATTGGCGATGTTGGCCTACGCAGCTGCACTCGCCTTCATGGACGAGTGACAAGGTACCTGCAGCCACAACTGGATATGAGCCATTGCACTTGTCCAGACACATGGTTGCGTGCTGTGGATATGGTCACATGTCCCAAGACGACAGTGGAAATGGCTGCATTGGCCAGGGCTCATGTTTCAGGCGCGGACAACCAATGCGGGTTGGCACTGACTTGTGTTGGTGAGGGACTCCCCCGAGGTGGACATGGGCGCTGTCCTACGTTCCTCATTCAGACATGCTGCTGCATTTGTCTGCATATCGTGGAACTTCTCTTGGCCGCACTGACTCGCACTTGTTGATAAAGTTTCCGCACTTTCACTTGTCTCCCACTGTGTTGTGCCTTTATTTGTATGCCAATGTGTGTACCATGGACTCTCTGGCTCCCTGCCATACGTGCATTGCTACCCCATCAGGACTGTGTGTTTGTACTTGTGCATTATCATGTCCCTGTTTCGTGCATTGCCACATGCGTATGGCCATTTACCAGCCACAGGCGGGTGCACTTGTGTCCTGTGTTTGGTTGTGCACAAGTTGGTGTTTTTACCACATTGTGTTCGATGTTGGGTTGCTCTGCTTCCTATGTGTTTGTGCTGCATTGTGTGTGAGATGTCCTTTCAGCTCTGATTTGGCTCACCCTTCTCCCTTACAGGTGGTGTTGTCTTCACTTCTGTGCTTGTTCAGTGGTGTGACATTACCGGGTTGTGTGACTTGTGCTCCTGGTTGGTGTAGTTACTCTTGGGCATGGTTTGTCTGCAGTTGTGCTGTGCTTAGTTGTGCATGTGTGCCATTGTGTCTGTCTCCCTCTGCCCCCCAGTCCCTGCTGGTTCCTCTCCCTGTTGTGTCTGTTGTTTGGTGCAGTTTCCGGTCCCCGAGTCCTGACACCATCTCCAGACTGATGTGGTGGACACCATTTCCTCCATGTCATCCAGCTCCTGGTGTGGCGCTGGACTCCCACCTCCGGTGTGCATTGCTGCCTTCTTGTTGTTGGCGTGTTTCTGCTTGTTTGTGCCTTTCGTATCATTGCTGGAGGTCTAGTTTTCTGCCATTGTCCTCCTCCGCTCTCAGGCTGCATTCAGGTTGTCCAAGATGGCCTGCCATGTACAATGTTTTGTTGCCAATGGGTTTGGTGGGGTTGTCAACTGGCTCGGGTTGCCTCCATTGTGGTTGGCTGTTGTTTTCTGTTTGATCTGTCTTACTTTTTCAGGCTTTGGTTGTTGTTATTCCCTGCCTGCCGTGTGTTTCGCAGTCCTGATGGTGCTTATCCCTGCTTTCCTCATCACGAATGGGCTCATCGCACGTTTTCTGGTGTTGTGGTTTGTGTTTTTATCTCCGTTGGGGTGGTTGTATCGCGGACATTAGCCGTGTTTTCGGCAGACTATCGCATGCTACCGCCGTGTTGTGAATTCCACGTTAACACGGGGTAATTTTCCCGCGATGGGCTGCGATGTGTAAAGATGCGTTAACATTTTTTGGTGTTGTTTATCACCCGATCTTGTGAATATATCCCTAATAGTGAATAGTATTACATTATTCACTATTAGTGTAATAAAAATAGAGTATTTTTAATAAGTATGTAATAAAAATAGAGCATATGTGTATATAACCTTCCCTGGCAGCTGAGGTAAGTAAAAAAATGATCTTAAGTGTATGTTGTGTGCGTACTTGTGGGTGAGAGTGTGCTTGTGTGAAAGAATGTGTGAATGTGTGTGCATTGAAAGCATGTGTGAGTGAAAGTGAAGGTCAAAGGGCTTGTAATGTCACTTCCGCTACCCCTGCCATTTTGGTTAATTGACTTCCATGCCTTTTACTGTCCAAAATAAGCAAAAGGCCCTTATGAGAACATTGTACAAATGCAGGAATCTCACTCCAATTCATATTGTAAGATGCCCATCACACAACCCCGCCCGTACGACTACAAAATACATCAAAATGATTGTTAGCATCATAATTATTTCTGTTTTTGCTCTCACCACTCCAAAGATGCCTGTTCCAGATCCAATTGCAATCACTGTCGGAATGATATCAAATTTACCTGCCTGAAGATAAAGAGTAAAAAACAGATCATAAAAGAAGGAACAAAATCCAAGAAAGCAATATCACAATGTAAACTTTCTGCAGGAATATCAATTGTCCCGCTCCACGTTTTGAAGGAATTATAGTCACTGACAGGGGAAATATGGAGACAATATACAGTCGTAGTAAAATATGGGCATATTCATGAGCCCCTTGTGCAGTCGTTGTGTTGCTTTTTGTGACGCAACAGTGGCACAAACTGTGAAATCATATCTATGACGCCATGCAAAGCCTTTGCATGGCCTAAAAGTTATGGAGTAAAGTAAGGCAGCACAAATCGCTGTGTTGCCTTACTCTGCGTTAGGAAGGCGTTCCATGGGCATTGCGTTGGGTGTTCCCACGCAACACCCATCGGTTTTGACGTAGTCCCAGATTTACAAGGACTTTTAAACTAGGCCTGGGCGTAGTTCGTGGATATTTGCTATGCAAAACTCTACGAAGTTATTAAAAACTCTGCGAAGTTACGCGAGTGGCACAGTGCAGTGCAAACTGCAGTTTGTGCTGGTATTCCTGCAGCTCGGGTAGAAATTCTACCCGAGCTGCAGTTCGCGCTTGCAAATTTACCGTTACCGTTTGCGAAACTAGCATTCGCGATCGTGAGCAGGGAAAAAACTCAGCTGCACCTCGCGAAGCGTAGTTTCTGCACTCCGCGAGCTCCGCGGAGTGCAGAAAACTCCGCGAACTGGGCGAAGTTCACCACCCAGGCCTATTTTAAACTAGGGTATGTGTCAAAATCGCACACCACCCGAGGTGAGGCGTAATGAGGAGAAATATGTTTATTTTTCCTTGTTTTTTCCTCTTTCTACGTATGCCACTTTCTGCAGCACACATAGAAAGAGGAAAACACCTCTATGGATTGTTTCTGTGTAAGAGGGTTCTCCTTCCTGTGCAAAAACAATTCTGCCAACAACACAGGAACCGTTGCACCATGGTGCAAGGGTGCCTGTGTTGGTACTAGGCTAACAAAACGGCGCCAGAGCAGGGGGAAAGAACATAAATACCCTGTATTAGATAAATACGGTGCATTCCTTCCCTTTCACTTTGACATAGGGCAGCACAGCATGGTGACTTGCTGCGCTGCCCTACGCCAAATCTCGATAAATCTGCCACCTCAGTTTATATCAATCAATCAAGCTGTATTTCTAAAGTGCTGCTTCTCACCTGAGAGGGTATCGAGTCGCTATGCTGCTGTGTCAGTCGAAGATCCAGGTTTTGAGTCCCTTCCTGAAGTGAGTCAGCGATGATGAAGTACTAAGGTGGAGGGAAATGGAGTTCCAGGACTTGGCAGCAAGGTGGGAGAAGCAGCGTCTTCCAGTGCAGCAGCATCAGATGTGTGGTATGTGTGCGAGGAGGAGAGCAGCAGAGCAGAGGTTCCTGGGAGGTAGTGGAAGTTCAGGCAGTGGTTCATGTAGGCGGGTCCTTGGTCATTGAGGGCTTTGTAGGCATAGTCAAGAGCTTGAATTGACATCTTTTCTGGATGGGGAGTGGTGGAGGTCTTTCAGGTGCTGGGAGAAGTGAGTCCTCTTCGGCAGTTTGGGCATGATTCTGGCTGCTGCATTTTGTGGATTGACTGGAGTCTTCTCATGATTTCGGTGGAGGTGCCTGCATTGAGTGCGTTGCCATTGCCGAGTCTGCGTCACGGTTTCCTGGTGTTAATGGGGAGCCACTTAAAGACTTTGCAGAGTATGCAGAGAGTGGGGAAGAAGACTAAGGAGAGAGAGTTGACCAGGCGCTTTATGGAGAGTTTGCTGTCCAGGATGATGCCAAGGTTATGGCTGTGGTCTTTTGGAGTGGGAGCGGGTCCGAGTTCCGATGGCCTCCAGGAGTTGTTCCAGAGGGAGGTGCGTCTGCTGAAAATCAGCATTTCAGTTTTGTCTGTTTTGAGCTGAGGCTGAGATGTTCTTCATACAGTTGTGGAAGTTGGTCTTTGTGATGATGGGGTCCGCTGAGAGCGAGAGGATGAGCTGGGTGTCATCGGCATAGGATACTATGTAGATGTTGAAGAGGATAGTACAAAGGGAGGAACCTTTGTGGGACGCCGCAGATGGTGTGGTTTGGTTCAGAGGTGTAAGGAGGAAGGCGTATTCTCTGGGTGCTCCCCGGGAGGAAAGATGACATCCATTTTAGCATGTTGTCTGTGATTCTGATCTGTCATAGTCAAGTGATGAGTGTGTGGCGGGAGATGGTGTCGACGCCTGCGGAGAGGTCGAACAGAGTCAGGGCGGCTGGTTCTCCTTTGCCGAGGAGGCTGCGAATGTCATCTGTTGCGGTGATTAGTGCTGTCTCTGTGTTGTTGTTGGATCTTAATCCTGATTGGGAAGAGTCCAGCAGGTTGTTTCTCTCCAGGTGTTCGGTGAGTTGAAGGTTTATGGCCTTCTCCAAGACTTTGGTGATCAACGGGAGCGGATAGGTAGGCGGAAGTTCTGGAGTTTACTCGGGTCTGTCGATGGTTTATTGAAGAGGGGTCTGACCTCTGCATGTTTCCAGGCATCAGGAAAGGTGGCTGTGGTGATGAAAGTGTTGAGGATGGTGGTGAGCTGGTGACTGATTCCGTCTCTTCCGAGGATAAAAAGCCAGAGGACACAGGGGTCGGTGGATGATCCAGAGTAGATGGAGCTCATTAGGGTATTTGTGTTTGGTGTACTTAGCTGTTCCCATGTGGAGAGCGGGTGGTTGTCAGCAGTGGTTGATGGGATGCTGAGGAGGTCAGTGGGTTGGGGATCGAAGTTTCTGTAGATGGTTGCTATCTTGTGAATGTTGTCTGTGAGGGTGTTGCAGATTTCGTGTGAGGATGGGATCGAGTTTCCGGTGGCAGACTGGGATGTGAACTCGATGACGATGGTGAAGAGTTCCTTGGTTTAGTTGGCGATGGTCTCGATACGGCGTGTAAGGGCATCCTTTTTCTTGTCTTTGAGCTAGCGATGGTGGTTGTTGAGGGCTGATTTGAAGGTAGCTCAGTCCCTATTGTTTCTGCTGGTTCACCACTTTCTTTCCAGAGCATAAACCAGAATATCAAGAAAGTCACTAATGGTTTCGTGAAGCTGGGGACCCATCACGTCCATTAGAACTGCTAAGTTTTCGTTGCAGGAGCTTTAACTGGTTCGGCCATCAGAAAACTTTGAGTAGCAGCCCACCTACCACGAGGCTAGGCCTTTGTTTACGCCAGAAGTCCTTGCCTATATAGGGTGGTCCTTCTTTAGTACATTTTTCCTGCCCAGGTCTGCCATGCAATATACGATGGATCTGGCTGGAAAATAAGCTCATCAACCTGGAGAAAACATTTTGCACATCAAGGCCATTGCTTTTTTTTTTTGTAAATGAAACCCCACTCTGGGGAGAAAATGGCAGCTAGTGGGCAGTGCATAGTTCTGGCTGACATTAATAGTTTTCATGAAGGGGCTCCTGCCAAGTCATCAGGAATACTTTTCAAAAGAGTAACCGTTGACATGATGGACAGCTCTAAATATGGTGGGCTGTCCTGTGCCAGGACAGCCCCAACGAGCTATCCGCACCGCAAATGAATTAGCACATATTAAATTTAGTCATTAGCATCACTACAGAACCACTAAAACAGATTTACCTCTTCAATGCAGACAAACATCACAGCATTTATAGAAACAAACATGTTAATTAATCTAAAAATCAAACATATATGGCTGCAAAGGTGTATGAATATCATAGGGCAGAAAAATAATACTCTTGGCAAATTTCATAACAGCATAACTTGTAAATCTGTCCACAGAATATGAGAACAAACTTGCATAGGAAGGTGGCACAGCCCTTCATTAAGCTCCCTGGCGCTCCCTCTGATCGGTATGCAGTGTTTTACAATGCCTCCCAATAAAAATAAATAGTGAAAATAATGAGTACTCCTCAAGTATGGGCACCCTCCCGTGAAAATTATGTCTACTTGAGGGGAGGGCATATCTCTAATTAGTCCTGTTAGAAGTACCAGGGAACAGACATAAAGTGCTTCTCTTGCCACCAGCTCTCCTGAAGGTATTGCACAACCGGCAGTTGCATACCACTGCTGGCAGTGCTACAGTACCACCTGTTGGTGCTCCTGTGGAGCGCTCCTAGATAATAGGTACACTTTATCATGAACTATAAGGGAATGTTTGATACCCCTGTGGAGAGGTCGATAGTAAAAAAGTACCCTTTAGCGTGAACTGTGGACCACTCTCTAGTATACAGCTATTTCTTAGATCTTTCTGCTGCAATGGAGTGCTGCCTTTTGATGATGGCCTAATGGTGCTACCTCTCCTCATCTCATGGAAGTGTTGGCTTTAATCGAGTAATTAGCACGTACTCAATAAATCTGTATTAGCCCAAGCAGCATGCCTCTCTATACAATTTTTTAGGTCGAGCATTTGCGACCTCTTGTATATACTTTAGTATATACTTATATGTGTATGTACTTTGTGGGCTCTGGAGATCAGCCCTAGGACTTGTCTGCTTCTGCTTAGGGACTTTTTTTTCTGTTCATCTGCCTCTATTTAACCGTCTTGATAGAAAAAAGATCAGCAGAGGTCAGTAAAATACCAGATTTGCTTTCTGCTTAGGGACTTTCTTTTTTTAGGTCGAGCCTAACGCAGCGTACAGCGCTGATTAGGATGACCTCTTGGAACCACTCAGGACTTTTTGGGAAACTCGTGCATGTACTGCACTGTTTCCAATGAGCACTCAAGCATGTATGGCGTTTACCTTGCGGGAACGAGCAGCTGCGCCATCTGTTTGCAATTATCACTTTCGCGGCCGCGCTTGTTTTTAAAATGGATGACAAGGGTGTGAGGCTTGAAAAGGGCCACTTAAATGAACTGCCTTGCACCAGTGCAGCCCCCCACCCCACCTCCTCCAGATCCTGGGGCCTGTGGCCGCAGACTGAGAGCAGCAGGGAGGGAGGGGGCAGAGAGCAGCAGCATAAATCGCCTCCCCTCCTGAGGGGCCATGGTGATAATACAGAGTGATAAAGTGCCCCTCACCACCGCTGACTTCGTGGAGAGCTTTAAACGAGTCAACAGGACACCGAGCCTCTTCAAGCGCCCAGCAGGGGGTGGGAGATTTTATCTGGCGCTATATATACACTGAGAGGCTGTAGACAGGGGGAAGGGGCGTGCTTTATGCCAGCACCGGCCAGGGGAAGTGACAGTCCAGGAAAAGTCAGGAGTTTGCGATTAGATCATCTTAAAACGAGCATCTCTTGAGAGGGAGGCAGACCAAGGCGCCATGTGTGGCGAAGCCCATCCTTTGCAGCACTGCGTAAAAAAAATACACCAAGGCCTGCTTGGTGGTCAAACTCTGTTGGCTGTGACCATAAATATACTATATAACGCTTTTTCAGTTCAAACGGTCTAGCTGCTAACTAATATAAAAACCACATCGATATGGATTTTATGCCTGAACCGGTTATTAATTTCAATAACGATTAAATATTATGATACTATCAATAATAATAACATAACAGTAATATTTATTTGGTTATAATTAAGAATACAATTAGAACAAATTAAAATTGCAAAACTATTTCTACTACTAATAAAAATAATAATTTCATTATTGCTACTGCTGAAAAAGTATTGTCATAAATGTGATTGTATCTATGATTGAGCACTTGTATCATTATTGTGATCGCCATTATTTTCGCCTGCCCATAAAACGAGCTTGCAAGATTTAAAAATCCTAGGAGAGATCTGTTAGAATCCGTGTTCTCTGGTTGGCACAGGTAGGTACTTGTGTCAAGCAGGGAACCTTTCCTCCAGTCAGGGTAGGGGGGTACACTCCAACAATAACCCCTGCTCATCCTCTAGGTAGCTTGGCGCGAGCAGACAAGGTCTATCTCAGAGCGTTCAGGTTAAGCATTTGTGAACACACACACAGTAACTCAGTGACAACCCCAAAAATGGACTCCACACTGGGATATAGAAAAATAATACTTTATATATGTAGTTTAGGCTAAGCACAAGACCAGATAACGTAAAAATAGCCCACAATACTTATTAGACAAAGAGTTCTTGGTTTTAGCGTAGTTTTAAAGTTCTGTGCGCTTCGTTCCTGTCCGTACGCTTCGTACGCGGTAAAAACTGCTTGGGAACGGGTCTCACACGCACTGTAGGTGCTTCGGGATGAAGCGTACACCCTACGGTGCGAACAGGCACAGTACCTTTACTTTTGGCGAGTTCGTCACGGATGCTGCACTGACATCAAGCGCGAAGTACGGTGCGTTGTCCTCCTGGTGCGATGCGTACTACGGTACGTTAGACCTTGGGCGTGCAGGGCTTCAGGGGACAGTGCGTAGGTACGGTGCGTTCAAAGTTCGTCGCGGCGTTCGTGCCGTACCATGAGATCGGCAATCTTGATTCGAAGCGCTGGATACAAGCGAACAGTACGCTCCGCACAGGGGAGACGTACGCAACTACCGTACGCACCACAGCCTTTCCAAAGCAGGGGAAAGGAGCGTACGCCGGCAGTACGGTTCGTAGGGGATAGTAGCAAGTACGGTTCGCAGTCCTTCTGTTACGGTGTGAGCTACGGCTCGTAGGGGCCTGTTAGTCGCGTTGCTCAGGCCGGACGATACCTTCCTTTGCGGTGCGAGCTACGGCTCGTAGAGGGGCCTTAGTCACGTTGTTCACGCCGGACAGCAGGATACCAGCTTTCAGGGGTACGCTGCGATCAGCGAGACGTCCACAGCAGTTTGAGTTGAAGATGCGGGGAAAACGGTCTCTTTTCCAAGGCGATCTCACGGCGGTGAAGTCCACTGGTCCTTGGACTTCGGTCAGGGGGCAAGCTCACTCACAAGCCCTTGGAGATCTCTCAGCACAAGTCAAATAAAAGTTTCTTGAGTCTTTTCTTGCTCTTCTTCAGCAGCAAGGCAACCACTGCAGGCCAATCCCCCAGGTCAGGGACAGTACTCCTCCATGCAGCTTTTCCAGTTCCTTCAGGTCGGACAGAGGTTTCTTCTTGGCAGGACAGGATCTAGTTTCTTAGGAGCAGGGCTCCTACATTTATACCACAAATCCTTTGTTCTCTCAGGCCAGGGGGGCCCTTGCCTAGTTCAGTCCAGTTCTTGAGCACTTTGTTTATGCGATGCAGGCTTCTTCTTTCAGGGTGCAGGGCAGAGCTATCAGACGCTCCACAGGGGGCGGAGCCAGCATTGTGGTGGCAGAGCACAGCCCTATTCAGAGTCCAGGTGTACTCCTCCCACCCATCTACAGGTTAATCTTTCTATTCACCACCAGGCTACCTAGCCCTGCCCATCTGGGTTTCCCCAGCCCTGTCACTCACACAAGCCAGACAGCAGATACACATCACGCAGAGGCGGGCTGAAATGGTTAGGCAAGCAAAGGCCAACTTTCTAAAAGTGGCATTTGCAAACGCAGAATATTAAAATAAACCTTACGAAAAGATGTACCTTATTATTCTGAGTTCAGGCATACTAAACTCGATTTTCTACCATGTTCCCTGGGTCTGTTAGGATCATAGGATGTAACTATCTTAACAGCCCATTCTGGCCTATGAGAACAGGGTAGCCTTACAATTGTGAAAAACGAAAATGGCTGTAATTCACTATTAGGACATGCCACACACATCAGGGCTTGTCCTACCTTATGCTACAATGCACCCTGCCCTTGGGCCTACCATAGGGGTGACTAACATGAAGTTAAGGGAAGGGTTAGGGACTGGCAAGTGGGTGCACTTGCCAGTCAGCATGTCAGTACCAGACTGCACGCAGGTTCTGCAATGGCAGACCTAGACACATTTTACCAGGCCGCTTCTGTGGGTGGCACAACCAGTGCTGCGAGCCCACCAGCGGCATTTGTATTTACACGCCCTGGCACTCCTGGTGCACTTTACTGGGGTCTGATAGTAAACCAAATAAGCCAATCATGGAATCCAACCAACATATACATTTTACATAGGGAGAGCATATGCACTTTAGAACTGAACAGCAGTGGTAAAGTGCCCAGAGTCATAAAACAGCCAACAACAGGTCAGAAAAAATGCAGGAGGAAGACAAAAGGTTTAGGGATGACCCTGCAAAAAGGGCCAAGTCCAACAAGATCCATTTGCCTTTCATCCTTCCGAGAGCGATAAAACCCGTACCCCTTTTTTTTAAATAAACAATATCGCCGATTATTAAGCACTCATTTCCAAGTCATGTTGCGGCTTGTGCTGTGTAAATAGCTAATATTTTATCGCTAGTCAACATTATGCTAATATTTCTTGCCATCAGGGGTGGTAAGCGCCATATAAATACCGTTTACAATTACAATATCCTCAGATATTTATTTCAAATATTTTGCCCTTTGACATTGCTGTTCCTATCTTTTAATTTCTGTACTTTTAGGTATTTTGCTAGCGGTGCAGCGCATGCGCTGCTCGCTTTGCGAGGCATGCAGTATACACTATAGGTGAGGGAAGCCCCACCCACCACCCGCCCACTTTTTCCTTGGCTTTTGGCTTTTTCCTTTCTAAGTGCTGCCTACTGGTTGGTTTAGAGGCTGCTAGTCCCGCCTTATGAAGGCCATGTCTCCTTCCACGGCTATTGGACCCTTCACTGCGTGTTTCCTGAGCACCACTTTGTTCCTGTGCCACCCCTCCCGCTGTCCGAGCCTTCTCTCCCGCCCCCCACTTACTTTGTTCGTGCCTTATTAATGCCCGCCCACCCGTACTCCCGTTTGCAAAACAATAGGTCTCGCGTAAATGCGAGTCCTCTTGGATTGCAAATGCTTGTTTTTTGTTGCAGTGGATCTATATTCACAAAGGAAAGCGCTGGTTGTAATTATTTCCTCATGTTGTCTATCTTCTATGTTTTCTGCTCTCATTGTATGAGCCCTAGTAGAGTGTGCGCGCGAGCGAAGCTTCTTTGTTTTTAGTGCGTTTTGGCAAAAGCGTTCCCTAGGCTCTCGCGAGAATTGCAGCAGCCGGCTTCAGTCGCTAGTTGGTGGGATGCGCTGGAAAAGCCGGCTGTAAGGTGGGCACGCTCTTCCTCCTCCAGCAGCGCGTTGAGATCAATCTGCTGCCCTTTTCTTTTGCTTCCCCCGCCCCCTACTTAGCTCGAGGAGAATCTCGCGTCACAGCTTGTCTGCGCAGGAGCCCATCATTGCTCTCATCTTCTTCAGCAAACTCGGCATGGATGATCAAGAGCCCCAGGGGGAGTCCGAGGTGCCCATGAAGATCACGGCACTGCAGGTTCCCAAGGAGCTATCAGCCGCTGGCTAGACATGCCGAAGGAAGGCACACAGGTGAGTGTAGGTAAAACGAAGGCTATGCGAGTGCTCTCATCTCTCAAAATCCTAAAGCTGTCAGTTTGACCACGTAACTAAACTACAAGCTGAATGCAGCTTTTCTCGTCCCCTTTCTAACTACTGTCCTGAAGTCGTCGGGCTGTCACTTGTATCTTCCTTCCCTCCACTGGCCACGGAAGAAGAATACCCCCCACCTGCTGCCTGCAGTGGTAGTTGTCAGTCTATGCCACTGCTCCGTCACAAACCTACACACCATCAACCAGTGTTGCCAGATTTTGAGACCCATCCCAAGCCCAAAGCCGCTCAAATATAAGCTCAAATCCAGCCCAACGCAGACCAGTTCCAGCCCAAAAACCAGCCCAAAGTTGCAAGTCTCAAATTATGCAGAAATAGTCATCAGAAACAATTTTAAGGACAAATATACATTCTATTCAATATACAGACAGTGGGAGAGAGTTAACTGGGCACCTGCCTTAACACTACTCATTTTTAAGACCAGTCCTCACTGTGACTTTGTTATGTGAACCTTAGACCCATCTTAGGTTCTACTAATTGGATTTTGTCATTTTATTAATTTAAATTCGCTCCATTTTGTAAATTGAATTGGAATTGTATTTCACTTTATTACTGCTGGAGTGCTGCATAATTATTTGGCTTTGTCCCAATCTACCAGTGGGATAATCACAAATGTATTTATTTCCTTTTGTGGCGCACCCTGACAAGGATTGTGTTTATTATTTGAGAGGGGCTTTCACTGCTCTCAACTAATAACCCAATTTCTTACACTTTACAATATTATTTATGAAGTTTTTTTGCCCCTAGAGACAGTAGTGTATGTTTACCTAAACATATAAATAGACATACTCCGGATATGTAAGAAGAAACTGATAATCGTTTTAAACATATTTTGACACTGTTCCAGAAAAATATGCATCTCTACCAAAATCTGGGGGCTAACTGACATTGAACAATATCAAAGAGCTTAATGTGTTCAGTTTGTCCAACTGCTGGTGTGAGTGATTCAGACAGCAGATTCTATTAGTACTGCATTTTTAAGTTGCCATTTTGATCTTGTAATTACATTACAAAAACTGTATGTCTAAGAGCAAACAACAAATAGATTGTCCACCACCATATTGGCCCTTGCAAGTGGACAGAAATTGTAAAAACAAGAAAAATGAAAATACCATACCTTGGCTTACTGTAAGCACAGCAGTGCCAGACATAGGCATACATAAACCTGCCACTTATGTGTATGGAACAATAAATTAACAGTACATCACAAGGCTTCCAATATTTGCTAACAAAAAGGTGTGATGCTCATCCCAGTCTCACTCGAACCACGCAATACCTGGCTGAAGAGCACTTACTAGGCCGAGACTCCTCCTAGGTTGCTTGGCTTCCGGTTCAGGGAGGACCTGGCCAGACAGTTTGGGCTGGACGGTTCCCATGAGGATCAGTGTGAAACATGATTTGTATATGGCCGGGTCAAAACTGAGGTGGGACAGTGAGCAAAAAAACGAGTGACCATACATTTTATACTTATGTACATTTTTTTTACTGCGTAAGCTGATTACATCCACGAAAGGCCCAAAAAAGCATAAAAAAAAAATAAAATAATAAAGAGGCAAGGGAAAGGATTCGTGAAGCCAGTCTTTAACAACATACTGCAACATTTTTGAAGCAGGCACAGAGAAGGCTCAGGCCAGACTCTGCAGCGCTGTGACCGAATTGAGCTCCTGAGCTGCCTGTGATATGGGCGTATGGCTGTACTAAATGCAAGGGGAGAATCACTGCTGAAAGACTTCTGTCCTGTTTAAACCCAGCATGGCAATTTACATCAGTAAAGAACGGGTAGAATAATCGATACAAGACAGTGATGATTTAGCTCTTCCCAAGATAGTCTAAAGGGGAGAGGACAGAGCTACTTGCATTGGAAGCGATGGAAAAGGGCGACACAAGACTCAGGATTATGCTCAAGAAATACTGGCAACTTTTACCATAAGGTTGGTAGGCCCCACCACTAGTACAGCCATATATCACTACTTAATTCAAAACTTATGCGCAGCTATATGCTCACCGGCACAGTCTGGAAGCAGGCCCTTTGGTATATAAACACACACACAAAATACTTCCCACGCCGGCCACACAACATTCTCGAATTTCTCTCCATTCACATCCTAACTCTCACAAGCCTATGCGTCCTACGTCTCGCTCCTTTTCCCCTCACTACACAAGGCGCAGGCATACAATCACAATAGCGAAACACGTAAGACACTGAAACAATACAAACACGAGTCACAAGAAGAGCACGCTTTTCCACCCAATACTCCCAGAAGTAGCATGTTATCACTCTACAAATGCCCGTTGTTAGGGCTTCGAAGAGATATACAGATAAAACTACAAAGCAGTAAAGGCAGTTAGTTCTTCCTCGAGAAGAGAAACAGGAGCCTTACTTATTTACTGGCAATGTCTGACAGCTGTCACTGTTTAATAACGGCCCACTGATAACTATACTTATAACTGGGGCCATCTACAAAGGGTGCAGGTTTGTTCATACTAGGCATACCTTAACGGGGTGCCTGCGCCATGTACCGGTGTTGCCGGCGGTTGCTGCATGAGGACCGAAGCAGAGGAGTCACAGAGGGTGGACATCTCGAATTGAGAGACAGGAGGGTGCACACAAAGAAACTTCCAAGGCCATCTTATGCCTCCAACCCTGTGCAGTCGTCCAGGGTTGTTGTCCCGACACGCGCCGAAACTCTGAAAGAGAGAGCGCATGTGTCACCCCCCCAGCCAGCATTTTCAGGAATAGGCAGCGCGGCGCCTCGCAGAGCTGTCAATCATTGGTAGCGCTTTCGTGCTCTACTAGATTGACAGCCCTAGGGACTCACATTGGCCCGCTCACACTACTACCAAGCTAGGTGTCTTGGCTGCACTTCACAACAATTCACACGAGTGTGGGTGGGTGGTCTTGGGGCCTCGTCCAATTATTAGCACTGTGCTGCACTGATGTCAGAACGCGCTGCGCGCTCATTTGCCACCGGACCTTCTGCACCACTGTGATAGGTGCATGCCACAGACTCATCGTGGTCGGCGCCCCCCCAAACCAGTAAATTGCGCACACTGCACTAAATATCGCCCGAAAAGTAGTCCCCCGCCAGGCATGGGTTTTTCCTGCACAATTGGGAAAAATGTCACCCAATTGTGCGGGAAATAGCCCAATCTGGCAACATTGCCATCAACAAGTGAAAGAAAGTATTCACGGGGCACATCGTAGCCACTCCCGTGGCTCACCCACCCCTTTTATTCTCATTTGGATCACTGTCTTCAGTGTGCTATCCATCCCGAAGTGCTGCGAGCAGCTGAGCCGCTTATTTCGTACATTGGCTTAACACATAAATTGTTCTCGGCCGATTGGTCGGTCGATCACACGTCCCGTGTAGGATATTGTCGAAAAAATGCTATCGTGTGCAGCTCTCTTTAACCTTGGCTTAAAGTGTTCCAATCGGCCCACAGAAGGAAAACTAAGCCACATTCTTCAATATTAAGTAACAGTAGAGGGCCCTGTATACAGCTCCCTCTTTCTCTGACGTTTTCTGCAGCAGGAACTGACACCAAGATCAATAAGCCATATCATTTATTTCAGCTTTAAGGAGTTGCCTTATAATAAAACATTATCCAGAGTCTGGCTGCAAGTATTTTAACGTATTGGAGCGAGGTCTTGTACAATTTTAACATTCCTCCGGAGATTACTTAAATGACAATCCAACGCAATGCAGCCCCTGCTGTTAGAATGCTGTATTTTATATTGTTTATTAATTCAGCTTTAATAATGTCGTATGGAACTTCTCTAAGTTACTATGGTTTTCTATATTTTGTTTCGGAAAAACGAAATGGTTTTAATTAACTGAAACAAACTCACTAAGCAAACTGTTAGAATTGCGTTAGTCGTTACTTACTCTCTTTTGGAGAGTTCCAGTGGCAGAACGTAATGATACTAGCACCAGGGATCCTTTATTACTAACAAGGCAGTGTGAAAAGAAAAACATTCACCGTTAAATACCTGCCAAGCTCTGACCTAACGTTGATAATGTAGTAATTCATGAACATATATATTTTTGGGGTAGTATGGGTGCAGAAGGTTTTCTTTTAGCCTCACTGTGCTGCTGACCGCGGCCCCCACAGGGGGCCACTAGAGCGGTCGGCGCCCTAGTGTCGCCTGGGCACCAGTCACCCCTCCCCGCCTCCCCTCCTGGGAAGCAGGGACTCTGGCCGGTGTCCCCCTCCTCTTTCCTGCCCGGAAGTGACGCGAGGGGCGTCACTGCCGGGGCTTCTTTGTGCGAGGGGGGAGGCTACATAGCCCTCCCTCACCATGCTGGCGACCTCTTGTTCGCCTCGCACGCTGCATGGACACGCGCCGTCTACACCTCGTGCTGGAGCTGACCTGTTAGGCGGTGAGTGCAGGCCTAGCCCCCCCCCCAGACCCTCCAAAGCCATATCGCCCCTTGCGGGTGATTTAGGGTGGGCGGTCCAGCCTCGGCTGGAGGCTGCCGGGGATGAGGGGGGGGGAGCAGGGGAGTAGCTCCGGCCAGGTCACGCAGCCGGTCTCGCTCGGGCCAGCCTGTGGCTGGGATGCGGTGTCCCCTGCAACCTCGTGCCCACCCTCTGTTTCGCCCGAGGGTCGTGACTGGGCCTGGGGGTAGTGTGCCGCCGCCCATCCTGTGCTGCCTGGCCTGGTGTCGAGCCGGCCCCGTCTCTGAGGCGGGGATCCCGGGGCCGAGCTGGGCAAGATTGAGGTGCTGGCACTGCTTGGTACCCAACAAATAGGTGCAGGCTGCCCCCCCCGTGCGCTGCGGCCCAGGCCTGCGGTGACTTACCAGGGAGCCTCTCCATACTGCCGGTGCGGGGCGGCGTTGGGTGCTTCTGGGAGTGTGGAGGGCCCCTGCTTGTGAGCTGCGGCTTGGCCCTGGCGCTCCC